>NC_132936.1:108723000-109352500 GCF_034638445.1 Ciconia boyciana | reverse complement strand
CCTACAAACAGCCACCACCCTGCAGCACTCGGCAGCCCCGGACCCAGGGGCGCAGCAGCCGTAGCCCAGCTTGAGCCACACATGCTGCTGACGGGGCATAGCAAGCACATTTGGGACAACTATTTTTAAATAAGACATGATAATTAATGTGTCTCCCTTCAAGTATACAGAGGTGCTGGGAGGCCATTAACTTTGACAGCTGTGTATTTCTTTCCCCAAACATTTATAGCCAGTGTGTCAGCTGGAGATGTTACACAGTTAGGACAGCTCTATGCCCTTCTGTAAGTGTCTGTCCTCACTTTATTTCAGGACTAAATACATCCTGCAGTGGATATATGCCCTTCCTAAGTGGAAGATCATCTTCATTTTAATGGTCCTACTCTCTTGATTAAGGACAAGTTGCCCACGCAAAAGTTGGCCGGATCAGCTGTTTGCCCTAACCCAGCCTGCTTCAGTATCGTCAAGCACCGCAGTGATTTTCTTTGGAAACAGGAAGTCTACATTCAAATGAAGAACATGGCTTAAGCAGAAGCAAGATCTTTTAAGACCCAACATTGGACTTTTACTTGAAGAATGTACACTGAGATTGCAAGCGAGTCGGAGTGGGACCATCTTTTTGTTCTCTTTGTACAGCACCCAACGCAACAGTGCCAAAACCACGGAGAGGGCTCCTCGGCAGCATCAAGCAACTACAGCAGTGCTGGTGCCTGGAGACATCCGACTGTCTGTGAAAGAAACTTGTCTGCCTTCATGCCTCCATCCTTGTCCCTGGATTGGGCTAGCAACCTGTTTCAGTTTGTGCTTTCCATTTAGGCTAACCTCAGACGCTCGGTTTCCACTTGATTGGAAACAAGTGTGCTGAAAGCTGTCTGCTCTTTCTTCACTGTACAATGTGGACTGCTGCCTGGCTCCAATCTGGAAACAATTATTTCCCTTCTGTACCTACCCATTCTGAAAAGGGATTTATCCTTAGACTTTTTTTTCTTCTTTCCACTTCTATTAGCCACTTCCTTCATAAATAAAAGCTTGTTGTTGTATATAATGCCCATGGAACAGCTCTAGCTCTGGACGTCACATGTTTCTGTTACATGACAAAAATGCTGCCGTGTTTTAAGGCCGGGTCTCCCTTAGGGAGTTTTGTATCAGTAAACGTGCCATAGTGAATTCTCTGCTCCTTTGTCCTGTTCTGAGAGGATGAATATCTGATGGTGCTTGAATTTGTGTGACTTTAAGAAAGGGTTTTAAGCACCCGTTGTGGTTATGCTGGTGTAAATACTCTTAAACAACCCCAAAGAACAGTCAAAACATGCATGGATATGCAGTAGTGCTTGCAAGTACGTGCAGATGCCATTAGCACAGCGCAGTGCAGCTGTTTTAAAAAAAGAAGATACCTGTTTTTCTGCATGTGTTCCTGGATTTATTATTTCTTTCAGGAGTTCCTACTTTTTGATGTGTGTACACAGACATGAGGGCATGGGAGCAACGGATGACCAGAATCTGTAGATACTTGCAGACGGGGAAGCTCATGCCCATGAATAGTGCCATTATACTCAGTGGGGTCACTTTTCTGAGAAAGATCGATCACATACTCTATTTCATGAAAGACTAGTTCCTGACTGAGCACAGACACTGAGGAAACGGACTGGAGTGGAAAGAGTCTAAAGATCTCTTTTCCTGCACTGAATTCAAAATAGCATTTCTCTTACTGGAAAAACAAACATAAGCTCATTTTGGGTGTCTCTGTCTGTCTGCCTGTGGGATTGGCAATCCACACCTTCTGCAGATTCGGAGACCTCTCTGCCCCTGTTTACACTCTAGAGGTTATGCCTGAATTACAAAAAGCTGATCCGCTGTGACATCAATTTCCCTCTCTAGGGGAAATTCCTAGCTGTGAAATCCTAGCAGAGACAAATTGCCGTTCTCTTTTTTTTTCTTTTTTTCTTTTTTTTTCCCTTGGCCAGTCCAGACCAACCCCAAAACTGCCATCTGGGTTTGACCTTGACTACTACTTTGAGAGCAAATCGCAGAGCCTGCTCTCCTGAAGTGCTGACATACAGACAACTCTTTCCAATGAGTTATCTTGATACAGAAATCATGCTGTGTCACAGCCAAGAGCCTGCTGCCTCTGCCAGGCGGGACCCGTGCCTGGGGCCGCAGGAGCTGAGAAAGCGCTGTCTGTGGCCCACCCTGGATCACACAGGACGGACGTTGCCCCGGACAGGTTAGCTGCAGCCCTGCCTAAACCCGGGGCAGAGCCGCGGCCAGTGGATGTGCCCGTCCCAGCTCACGGCCTCGCCTTTGGCCCCTGGGGACCACCTCCCCACAGAGGACGCGCTCGCCCGAGGGCACGCAGCCCGGCGGGGAGGGCTCCGCACCAGCTTTGGGCTGCCGTGTGGATGACCAACGTGCTGAAAAGGACCGACCCGCCGCGCCGGGGGGAGGGGATGCTCTCCGAAATGCCCGGGCTCGTCCGTGCCTTCCTGCCGGCTGCCTGGGGACGTGGGTGGCCTTCAGCTCCGCGTCCCTAGGGGTGCGGGCACCACCCCTGGCCTTGGCCGCTGTACCCAGGGGAGGAATACGGAGGCCAGCAGGCGCAGGGAGGCTGGGACGGGGATGTCCCTCCGCCCCGGGCCCCCGCGGGCTTCGCCGGCGGTGCCGCGGCTCGGTGCGGGGCTGGCCGGGGGCGCGCCGGGCCCCGCCGCGGGTCCTGCATCGCACGCTCCGGCCGGGGGTGGAAAATGGCTCGTGTATCTTTAACCCACAGCGGCCAAAACGCGGCGGCGGCGGCGGTTTTTTTTTTTTTCTCTTAGTTAACAATGGAAACTTTTTTTTCAGTGTTTCCCTCCAGCCGAGCAGCGCCGAGCGAGCAAAAAAAAAAAAAAAAGAAACTTGTTCCGCTGAGTTCAACCCCAGACAGGCTCACAACTTCCTTCCTGCTCCCCTACCCCCTCCCTCCGCTCTCCTCCTCCTCCTCCTCCTCGCCGCTCCTCTCCCTCTCCTCCTCCGCCTCTCTCCGCCTTTCCAGCCGCACCGGGAGCGGGCGCCGGGGCCGCGGCGCGGACCTGGCCGGAGCGCGGAGCCGCCCGCGCCCGCGCAGCCTCCGCCGCCGACGCGCGGAGGGGGGAGAGTGCGGTGCCCCCCGGCCCCCCCGCGGGGCGAGGAAAGCCGTTGGGATCCGCGGAGAGAGCGGGGCTCCCGGCCGCGCACCGCGCCCGCGGAGATGGTTTCTGCAGCGCCCTGCGGCCGCCGGCGCCGGCGGGCGCTGCCGGGGGGCGCGCACTGAGGGCGGGCGCGGATCCTGCTCCAGGTAAGCGGCGGCGGGGGGGGGACGCGGCCGCGCCCTCCGCCGGGGGCTGCGCGCCCCCGAGCAGCCGCGCCGAGGGCCGCCGCGGGCGGTGCGTGGGGCCGGCCGGGCCCCGCGGGGAGGAGGGGGCGAGGGGGGGGGCGGGGAGAGGGGCAGGGTGCTGCCCCCCGGGGCCGAGCGGGCTGTCCCGCGCCCTCCCCTGGCCCCAGGCAGGCCGTCCCGCACCCGAAATCTGGCTGAGCACCTTGCGCCGGTGCTTGCTCCACCCGAGCCAGAGTGCTGGGAGCGTTGGGGTGCCGGGGATCCCTGCAAAGAGGGGGTGCCCGCACCGCCTGGGCTCTGCTGAGCCTGACGCCGCCCCTGAGCAGCGCCTGAAGGGATGGGGAGCCTTTTGGTCACCCAGTCACTGAGGACTGCGCTTAGACCTGCGGGCAGTTACCTGCCAGGAGCCTCACAGGGATGCACAGGGGTACCGCTGACAGCATCGCACACAAGTGCTTCCGAAGACATGTACACCGTAGCCAGAGTTAGCGCACATGTGCGTAAACAAGCCTGCACGCTCCTGTAGGCAGCGTGTTTGTGTAGATCTCATGGGTTCCCGTCCCCCAAGCACGGGATGGGGGTTGCAACTCCAGTGGCACACGGAGCACAGAGACGTGAAGGCAGGCACGCTGAAGTACAGAGGGGCACAGAGAGCCACCTACAAAAGCAGAGTCTCTCTCAGACGTCTGCACACTCACACACACCACAGGGCAAACACCACACATGTCTGTACGGGGGATCCGGGCCGTGACTTGGAGGCAGTTGCCAGCAGTCGATGCCCCAGGAGGCAGACGTGCACAGGGGAGGCACATTTAGACAGGGCACATGTGAAGATGTGCAAACCCATGTTGTTGCACATGATAAGTTAGAGAAGTAGCAGAGATGTGGTCCCATACCATACAAAACTGTGCAAGCAGGGAGCCTTCACGTGTATCATTGAACAGAAATCCATGCTTGAGGCTTGATCTCAGTCGTAGGTGACAAACTGGACGGTGGCAAGTTTGAGCTGGTTGGAGTTTTTCCCTTCCTTCAGAAAATGTCAGCTTTTGGGGCCAAAACTTGAAAACTGCCAACTTTCAGCTCACACCAGTTGGCCGTAACTCCCTAATTCTGTTGCGGGAATGGCTGCTGAGTGTGTGTCCTCTCGGACACCGCTGCTGCGGCTGCGTCAACCGGCAACCTGGAGAGGGGGTAGGGAAGGCAGGAAAGAGGGGAAGCAGCCCCAAACCTGATTTGCCTTTGGCTCAGACCCTTCTGAGGACCAGGCTGGGCCATGTTCCCAGGGGTGGCACACTGGGGATGCATGCAGGTGTGTGCAGGGACCGGGGGGGCCACACAGGAAGGGAAGAGTCCGGCCAGCTGTGTGCACAGCTGGAGGGTGAGCTTAGGGGAGGTGCAGAGCTGTTCTCACCGCTTGTCTGTCTCTCTCTCCCCAGCCGTCCTGTTTTATGGAGCTGTGGGCCGGGGCCAGCCCAGCTGCCCTGCTGCTTCCCGGCGATGCTGCTGGTCCTGGCGTGGAGAGACCCTCGGCAGCCCCGCGGAGCCTGAGCGCCGAGGCGGCAGCGGCGGCGGCCCCCCTGTGCGCCCCGGCTGACTACTATGGCCGTGTACTGCTATGCGCTCAATAGCTTGGTGATGATGAATAGCAACAGCGAGGTGACAAGCGGCGGGAGCAAGACGCCGCCTCCTCCCGGACAAGTGCTGCCCAGGGGCCCGGAGACAGCCGGCAGCTGCCGCCCGCTCCCCGTCTTCAGCCCGGCCCCTGTGCCGCCCTGCTCCCCGCGCCGTGGCCCTGCTTTCCTCTTCCCTCCGCTCGAGGAGCCCCTGCGGCAGCCGGGCAGCCCCAGGGGGCGGCGGGGCAGCCGGGGCGAAGAGGGGCAGCCAGGACCCCCCACGGCGCGGCAACTTCAGCGGGAGCTGCACAATGTCCAGGTGAACCAGAAAGTGGGGCTCTTCGAGGCACACATCCAGGCGCACAGCTCTGCCGCCCAGCCGCCGCGGAGCCCCCGGCTGTCCTGGCCCCGGCCCGCCAGCCCCACGGCGCCAATGGTGGGACTTGGAACCGGACCCCGGCCGCGAGCCTACGGAGAGAGTGAGGCCCCCGATGCTGGTGGGTTGCAGGTCTGGCCAAGCATTGCAGAGCCCTCAGGGAGGCCAGTGGTGATGGTAGTCCCAGCTGTGGGGCTGGCGGAGGGCAGCAGCCCCCTGGAGCCGTCAGGGCCTGCACCACGTCGAGGCGAGGTGGTGGTGGCCCCCACAGGACTTGAGGTCCAGTGCCCAGCCATCGGCGGGAGCATCCCCGCTGTCATCGTCACGGACCTGGGGGGCCCGGAGGAGGAGGCGGGCGCCGTGCCCCCCGGCAGCCTGCCCGTCCGGAAGCTATCATCGTCCTCAGCCTCTTCCACTGGCTTCTCCTCATCTTGGGAGGAGTCCGAGGAGGACATCTCCAGCGACCCCGAGCGCACCCTGGACCAGACGCCAGCCTTCCTGCAGACCCTGGACCAGCAGAAGCCCCGAGTGGTGAGTCTTGCACGAGCCCCGGGGAGGTGGGGCGAGGGCTGGCAGCATCCCCGCACCGAGGCACAGCTGCAGCGGGAGGGCAGAGGTCTGTCGCAGCAGAGGTCTACAGAGAAACTTTCCATTTGCTCGGTGGTGCTTGCTTTCTCTCACATGAAAAGCTTATCCGTGTTCCTAGTCTGAAAATCCCCTGCTCGCAGGAGAGAGCAGCGGTACCCGTCCCGCCTTGCACAGTCCTTGCAGAGCTTCCCCAGTGCTGCAAGCTGCCTGCTGGCGTGCTTAACGTGCACCCATGGACTGCAGCCTTCTGCTGACGTGTGGTTACGAGCCTCAGCTTTCCCTCAGCACAGCTTCCCTGGGTGCTGGAGGTTTCCCATGACTTACATGAGCCTAAGGGAGAATTTATTTCCTCCTTGGAGTTGAAACTGTGTGGGCCAACCGTCTGTTAAAATTTATACGGATGCCCATCACCATAGTGTCTGTGTGCCTTTCACATGGAAGCAAAATCCTCTAGAATTTCTGGTAATTCCCCTTTTGAATAAAACTTTTTGCTTGTGGGGTGTCTTATATTTTAGGTAAGCATATTTTTTACTAGGTATTTATATTAAGTTCATTTGTTTCTGGATCTTTGTTTGTTGTCGGGCTGGTTGGGAGGCTTCAGGCAAGAGAAAGCATCAGTGTTGTATTCCCCTTGGAGCAGAAAGCTCTCCTCGGAGAGGAGGACTTTGAGGCGCTCTCCAAAGGCAGACACTCATGGGATTTCTTGCGTCGCTTGGGGAGTTCGTTCCATGTCTGAATGCTCCACATAGAGCGTGCTTTGCTCTGAGCTGTCACCATTTATCCAAAGGGCTTTGAACCACTTTACCCCAGTGCAGGGTGCCCATCACGAGGTTCTCCGACCAGCACGTGGGCTCTCCCATCCTCTGGCTGTGAGATATTACGTTGATTTGGGCTCAGCACTGGAGCCTCGCACTGACAAACCCTGAAAAATGCAGGGCAACCCAGTGGCTCCTTAATTTTAAAGAGTTTGATACAGACCCATCACCTTTCAGTGATGTGGTTCACGATGTTTAACTTTCCGTAGACACATGATAGTGAAAC
Organism: Ciconia boyciana; assembly: GCF_034638445.1. Lineage (NCBI taxonomy): Eukaryota > Metazoa > Chordata > Aves > Ciconiiformes > Ciconiidae > Ciconia > Ciconia boyciana. The sequence goes on along the minus strand of NC_132936.1, from coordinate 109,345,536 downwards.
TCTTGCTAAGCTCAATGGCACAAGGAAGACCGGTGCAGGGAAACATCTAAGTGAAGTGAAGGTATCAAACTCATGAAGAACTGACAGACTGTAGTTTGTAAAACAGTCAGCAGGCTGAAATAAATATCTTTGCTTTTCGACTTGTTTCATCCTGTTCCAAGAACTCAGGCTCAGTTCTGCTCAGGATGGAGAAGCAGTTGAGTAAAAGCACAGTTAGTGAAGTTACGAGTCTGTGGCTCATCGTGTTTGCAGACAGTTTTGTATTTTGGGGCCCTCAACTCGATGAATCAGCTTGCTGCCTTTGGGAGCTGCTACAATCCCTCTGCTGATTAAATTCTGCTGCTTTTGTGTGCATGAGCTGTAGTAATCTCTGCTCTATTCTCCATACTAATGACTGTTCCTAGTGCCAGATGCCACTGATTTGCTGCTGAAAACAGTTCGCTGATGGGCAAAATCATCCCTGACGCTCTTGTAGAAAGCTTCCTGGAGCCTCAAGCTGACTCTGCGCAGCCTCCCGTGGCCTCCAGCGAGCTCAGCCAGGCCGGTGGCTCGGCAGTGAACAGGCAAGGCTCGTTTGTATTGCCAAAAGGCCTGGATCAGAGCGAGCTCAGATCAGGTCTAAGATCAGAGTAACTCTGCTGGGCTCAGTGGGACTACTCCAAGCTAAACGAGATGAAGATCTGGTCCAAAATGTGTCAGGCAGCCTGAGGAGGTGCACTTGATTTTGTGTTTCAGTGCTGGGGTTGTCTCAGCAGGAGCGGCTGGGCTAATTTACAATGATACTTTCCACTGGACTCCACAGGTCCCGTGCAGGGCTGATCACTGGCTTTGGCAGGTCATAGTCAACTTCTCAGCAGGATCGTGCGCAAATGCCCAGTAATTCAAAGCTGAATCATATAAATAACACCCAACTTTGTGTGCTGGTTGGCAACATCTTTTAAATCCATAATGACAGCAGAAGGCAGCTACTGAAGCAGTCTCAGGTTGCACACTCATTTGTTTTCATGAACTCACTATTTCCTTTTAACAATGCACACGGTCTGGAAATGAGTTGTGTAATGAGGGAGAATGTGTGAGAAGCTCTCTCTGCAACTCATGCTTTTCCGTCAAAATAAATCCTGGGAGACCTCGGCCGACAGAAACCAACGTCCTGCCTCTGGGTTGACCAGATAATCGCTGGGCAGGCAGAGAGCCCTGCCTGCCTGCACCGGGTGCTGCTGGCGCAGGGGAGGGCTGTTGTACCTGGAGGAGAGGTAATGATGAGAGACCGGAAAGCAGTTCTTGCTGCAGATATGGTCCGCGTTGCACATCTCACATAGCATGTTTACAGATTTGATAAACAGCAGGCTTGCTTCTGCCTTTCCTTTCTGGAGGCCGTCTGGCTTAGCAAAACTGTTAGGGATGTCCGGCTGTCTATTGTAGTTCCTCCTGGTGTCTCCAGGAAACGGGCAGATCCCTCCGCCTGGCACGGACTCGTCCTCCATTTGTACTTCAGGTAGGAAACTTCATTTGCAGTCAGGCCCGCAAATTGGCCAGTAAGAAAATGACGTTGCCTAGCAAAAGGGAGGGAGGGAGCGAGCGTGGCCACTTTTTTGGACACTGTGACCTGGAGCAGCTCGGTGGCTGATAAAGGGCTCTGCCTTTGTTTATTGATACAGTTTACTCAGTACGTTGCCTGTCCCTGGAGTCCTCTGGTGCCTGGTGGGCTGCGCAGCGCTGGGATACAGTGACCCGGCTGTGATTATAGCAGACTTCTGAAGTGCAGTGACAGTAAAAGCAATTTGAAGTTTTGCTGTTGTCTAACTGCAAGTCCACTTAAGGTCTGAGTAAACCTCCACGTAAGGGCTTTTGCAGCTGTGGCTTTCCTCGGGCTGTGGGCTGCTGCCGGCGAAACCCCACGCTTGTTTATTGATGCTTGCAAGGTTTCAAAGACACTTGAGCGATTACACTTCTCGGGCTGTGTGGGAGGGACAGCTTGTCCGGGCAGCATGTTGGGACGGGGACGCTGTGGTTTGACAACGCCGTGGGGCAGCGCTCGCTGCACGCCCCCTGCGACAGCAACGCGGGCAGGTTGGGGAAGGAGCGGGTGCCTCCGCTCACCCACCGCCCAAGCCAGGGGGACGCAGCGGCTGCGGGAAGGTGCCTGTCTCCATCACGGCGTGTCTCGTGCTGAGGGAGGATTTCTCCCCTCCTGGCTGATCGCACAGGTTGGGTGCGTAGGGGAGTGAGAAGGTGCTCTCTGTCCCAGGCTCCGAGTGGCACAGGTAGCCCAAGATGGCGTCCCGGCTTCTAAATAAGCCCCGTTCTAGCTGTGACTCCCATTGACTTCAATGGGAAAATACAGGTCTATGAGTTTTGCTGTTCCTGGGGGACCCTGTTTGCTCTTCCTGAGGGAAAGCTGATAGACCAAGGTGTACTCAGCAGCTGGTGGCTTGGCCCCAGTCTTGGAAGCTGGCTGCACCCCTTAAGTGAAAGATAGTCCAGTGCTGGTCATTACAGTGAGTCGTCGTCATTGACCTAAAAGCAACAGACGAGTGGGGCGAAAGGCAGAAATTGTGCAAGTACGTACTACAGAAAAATGACATGTCAAGGGGAAAAAAACCACCCTCCTGGAAAAACAGTGCAAGGCGCTGCAGTGTTCCTCTTCCTGGCTTTCCCACAGCCGCTGTGGAAACACAAGGATGTACGGCAGAATAGTAATCAAGCGACTCAGTACATTGTGAAACCTCTGCTCCTTTCAACAGGCAGAGCAGCTTGCTCAGGATAAGAGGCTTCCATTAACCTGTGCAAAATGGCAGGAGCTTTTGGAAAAAGCTAATGGCATTGCTGCTGACAGGCGACTTTTTAATTGATTTATTTGTTTGACTCACAATGGCTGTAACACATTTCTGAAAGGAGCCAAGTTTAGATAGGGTTAGTGTCAACCACGGGCCTGTGGGACCCTTGCTTATTTCTCTTCGAGATGTTCCAAGGCATAAGCTGACAACAGCACTCCTGATTTGTTCCTATAAAAATCAATCAAATTAAATACACTTTCATTCCCTTTCCTAGCTGTCACTGTGATCAGGATGTCTCCGTGTAACAGAAACCATGACCACACGGCTATGGTGATGCATGCAAGCCCCGTGAATGTGTATCTTCGTGCTGACTGGGTTTATGTATTTTACTCCTTCCTCCCACCATGTTTGTCTTAAAAGCTCCTAAGCCTATGAGCTTGTGAGTGGTATCACCAATTTAGTATAATGTCTAGCATATTAGGGCCCTGCTTGCTTGCCCTGAAGAGCGACTGTTACTCTAGTAATGTGTATCACTGCCCTGGGAAGGTGCTTAGCACAGCAGATAAGCTGCCAAAGGATGGAGCCTCCTTCAGCCCTGCTGCGGGAAGACGAGGAGGAAGAGGAGAATGAGGTGGACACCTCGGTGTTTCCGCTCTCAGGGCACCACGCTCAGCAGACCTGACAGCACGGTGTGTTTTGTCTGCTGGGATGAGATCAAGAGCCCCCGGTGCCCGGCGGGCTGGGCAGAGCTTCAGGCTCTTCGTAGATGGAGGCTGTGCACTCCGGGGAGTTCACAAAGCACCACTCTCTATTCGGTAGGTTATCTTCTACCTACTCAGGTGGCCTTCTCGGGGAATAAGCAGCTTTTTTCTAGGCTCCCACCCACGGACACTAAGTGAAGATGCTGCCATAACCCAACGGGCGACAAAAGGTGCTATTTCAAGACCATTTTCATCAGCACTTCTGAGCTCATTGGGAAGGGTCTCTTCTCTGCTCACATTCTCCATGACTGACAGTGCAGGAATTACATGGCACATAGCAGATCCTTTTCATAGAGGGACTTACTTGCTAGCACGGCTGCTGTCTCTTGCATATTTTGTTTCTCAAACAATTTCACACTGAAAGTGTTTATAAAAAGTGGAAAAAAGCCCAAAGCATTTCCGAGGAGGAGGAAGAACAAACATTAGGCCCGTCATCCTTAGGGTCCCCAGCTCTGGAAACAGCCAGGTTTCCTCCCCTTCTGATGGGAATCACAGGATGTCAGGAGCTTGGCCGGTTGGACCCTTCGGGTGTTAAGCTGAATGTCCACAGAGTGAAGTTCCCAGATCAGCGGAAACTTGACAGTTTTGTCTTTACCTCTTTAGAGCCTTGCAATGACAAAAAACAAACCGTAGTCCGCACCTGTCTCATGTTTTCCATGTTATTTCTATAATGTGTTAGGACAGATTTGCATGTGAAGAAAATATTAGTGCAGCACTGAGCTCTCGTATGCCATGCGATGACTGAAAGCCAGTGCTGAGCTAATGTTTTCTTTACACGTAAGTCTGTTCTAACTCACTAGAGAAATAATGGCATCTGTGTATGATGTTACATGTCGCTTCAGCTGAGATTAGTCTTCTGTAATTGTTACAGATGATTTTTGTTTATACCAATAGGTAAATTTGTGCAGTAAATTTGACCCGCTTTCTTCCAATGAAGCCCAGCCAAGCTTTCTAAGAAAGATATGTTAATATTTAACAGACGGTGAAAACTAAATGTTAACATTTTCAAATCACTGAGTAACTTAGCAGCATAATCTCTATTCTCAAATGTGACTTTTCAGGGAATGTGGGCTTCCATGCTTGCTGGGTCACTTGAAATGGCCTTTTTATGGAATTCATCTTGCTTAGGCTTGTTGGATGTCTCCTCAGGATAAGTCTCCTCCTAAGGTACCTTGCTTCTCTGTTGACTCCGACAGAACCTTGAGGACTACTAGCCCAGGGGTCTGCTTAAGACAGAGGAATCTGTTCCTAAAGTACTCATGAATGTCTTCTGTCAAATTTATCTGAATTTCATTCTTATTACATAAAAAGCCAGGTCACACATAGCCGGCACAATGGCTGCAAGTAGTTCAGGAAGCTGCTCCAGTCTGAGGTCTACTAGCTTCAAAAGCAAGTGCCTCTGATTTGGCTTTTAAATCAGTGTTTAGGCAGCAGAATGTGTGATTTGCTCTGTAACAGGGATGATCACCCAGCAGTGCCTTTCAGCATGAGTTGGCGTGAGTGCGTTCAGAAGCTCACGGTCTCCAGCTGCAAGTTTCAGTCAGGGTGTAGGTGCAACGAATGCGCTCAGAATTGGTGGAAGATTTTGGAAAACATAGATTGCAGCTGCTTCTTTCCCAGCCACGGTGGGAGTTCACCACCACAGAGCTGCTGTCACGGCTGCGTGCCTGTGGAGATCCTCACTGCCGTAGTCAGCCGCAGGGTGCATTGACTGCTGAGTGCCGGCATTTTCTGTCCTTAGTTTCTCATAGATAGGCAATATCAGAATCTGAAGCCACTGCAAGCTGCTAAGACCCATATTAGCCTTTTCCCTCTCATGATATTTATTTCAGTGTTACCATACATTTCAGCCATGAGAAGGAAGTGGGTTTTTTATAGTAAAGAACATTCTTTTCATTAACGACGTGGAAAAAGAGACAGCCTAGTAGAAGGAATTCAATTCTTCCTTTCAGATCTAAGATCTATTGCTAGCCAAAACACAAGGATTGCTTTTGGAAGGAGAACCAGGGGGTAAAACAACAAGTGTTTAGCACTTACAACTTCTTTTTGTAAGCAGTACAGTGTATTATCTGATCAGCGCTACACAACAGGAACTGCATTAGCATTCAGCACTGTTGCGGTTTTAAGTAATAGTAAAGCATCCCTCGTCTCCCTGAAAGACATACATGGGCTCTGGAGTGACATACTGATGGACATTTTAATGAGTTTGGTTCAAAGGACAGAATCAGATTGTCTCTTCGCTGTTTGCTTCACACATTCGATTTGCAGAGAGGTCGGCACCTGCAGTTCCCATGGTGTGGACCTCGCTGAATTTATGTGAGTTTTGCCTAGGGTTTCATCCTTGGCTTCTGGGGTTTCATCCTTGGCTCTAAGTCTTGTACTTGGGGTTTTGGAAAAAAGGGCTCTTGGACTGTGTGAAGCAGAGAGGGGGTCTCAGCCTGCAGTCTTCACTGAAGACCAATATATCAACGCCAGGAACAACCAGCACGACGTCTTGGTACGATGGCCGTGGAGCAGGCCCGACCCTCTGCCCCCGTCAGCGTTTGCAGAAGGGGCCGACAGAAACGTGGCACCGAGTGGAAGTTAGCAGAGGGCTAAACAACGGCAGCACCTACCTTCAGCATCACCTCCTCCTCCTCCCCCTCGCTTCCTGTCCCTTTGCCCTTGCTTGGGCAATTCGTCTGCAGCAAGATAGAATCAAAGAACCCTCTTCCTTTGCTAAACAATTCGCTCCTTTTGTTAGGGTCAGATAAAATGCTGATAAAAGCTATTGTAGCTCCGCTGAAGCCAGCAGGAGCATGCTGCAGATTTGGTCCTTGATCATTTTTCGCCTTGCTCTCCCCTGCATGTATCCAGTTACATCTTGGGGTAAATCCAACGTTAAATGGAATTAATGAAGGAGAGACACGGTCCCCACGGGGGTTTTGCCCGTTGATAGGTACAGTGCTTCAGAGCCTTTGGGGACAGGAGTTTCATGAACAGAAAGATCTGCAGGGTGACTTTTTGGAAAACGCGTTTTAGGGTTGGGTGTTTTTTTCTCGTTTCTTGCTAAATAATCTGCGATCCCTGCTGCTTGGGAAAAGGGCAGGAGCGGAGCCTAGCCTTCCGCTCACCGCTGAGCCTTATTCATTGCAGCTGTACTTTGACAAGGCGTTTTGGAGAGGCATAGGAATAGCATTTATCCCATTGAGCTAAATGCATTCAAAACATTTTCGTTAAATGGGTACTTAAATACAATGGTGGAGGGAGCCCGTGTGTACCCCTCCAAAGAGAGAAGACCAGGGCTCCGAGGGGGAGCAGGGGCGATGGGGAGGTGAGCAGGCTCCTTCTCACCGTGTGGACCACAGGAATTGCTCTGCCGGCAGCCGCAAGCCCCGATAGATATCCAGGGCACCCTCCCACTGCAAGCAAGGTACAGAGCAGCTGGGGGAGAATTAGCAACATGTCCAAATGTAATATGGTTGCTATTACGGGTAATATATATTTAACACTCTGCAGGGACCATTCAAGCCTGCATCTGTAGGAAGGGGAAAAAAGTCAGGTTTGCTTTTTTGGCAGATTGCAGATCCGAGAGTCCAATCTGCAATCTCTCTTGCTATGTTTTATGTGGGTGGGTTTTGTTAAGTTACAGGCAAAGTTATTGCACCCCTAGGCTACTCACATTAAATCGTTCTCCAATTTTAGCAACATTCTTTCCAGGCTCAGCTACATTTGTTTTTATCTTCTCTATGGCAATTGATGATCTAAGTCTAAAATGTATAACTCCGCAGGATCTCCTGTTATATATTTCTTCCACAGCTGTAGCTGAATCAGGACAGTGTAATCCAATGACATGTTGTAATGCCTAATGCTTTCTTTAATATAGTCCAGATTAAAGGAGTCAGCAAAGTTTACATATCCAAAGTAATAAATTTAAACAATAATAACAACAAATCCCGAACCATGATTATATCTTGAAAGTGTTGGCGGTTTTTTTTTCCTCCTATCTTCTCTGGTCTGGCTAAAGTCTGTTTGTAGGAAACTCAGCGGGACAGATAAAAGATGATGAGACAAACAGCTTAATCCCTTAATAATGTCAAGTGGAAAATCGAACAACAGATTGGCAAGGAACTCAAATAACAGCAGCAAAGTAGCCCTTACTGAGGACTACAGACCTAGTTTAAAAGGCTGAGCTTGGGATATAATTAGAGATGAGCCTGAATCAGTGCCCACAGGTTCAAACATTTCCTTGAACTCTGAAATGGAGCCCGATTCCTTTTTTTTGTCCATGCTTGCATAGCATCAGCTTAGCTCCACTGAAGCCAGTTCAGCATCGCCTCGTACCTCGTGCTGCCCTCGGGACCCACACAAAGTGACCGTGAAAGGCCCCAGGGTGGTATTTCCACCTCTGGGTGCTGCTGCAGACGGGAGCATGGGATGGCACCGAGTGCGTGCTGCCCAGGTAGGTGCCTGTCCTGGCAGCAGGAGGAGGTGGAGAGCTGGGCACCGCTTGCTGGCACCACGCTGGCCTCCAAGTCCCACCACCTCACCCTGCTCTTGCCGGGGACTGGCACGCAGCTGCAGCCCCATGCAGCAGCCCCCATTCCTGCTGCTTAGGGCAGCCTAGGGCTGCCATTAATAGATACGCCTGGAAAGCAAGGCATATGTGGCCACAGAAGTAGGAGGCACTCGGAAATGCAATTGCCAAGCAGCTTCAGAAAGAGTGTGTTAATTATTATCTCCTCGGAGCTGTATTTACTTAGAGCTGACAGCCCTTCACCCTGGGGTTCGTGGTGGGAATGTCTTACTGGGGTGGAGACCAGGGCGTCCAGAAAGGAAACAAAAGAGATTTTAGAACTGTATCTTATCTCTATCCACCTGAATAACTGTTGTATTTTAAAAGAATATGTGAAAGCCATTGTTTGAAAAAACCCTGACAAGTGTGCTCTCCCAGCTCCATTGTTTTAACATTCTCCTAGGAATTTGTATATAAAATGTTCCCAATCCAGTTTATCTCTCTCTGCTTGACAAATCCTGCATTTCCCTTCCGTACTTTTAGCAGAGTGGGAACTAACCTTGATCTTTTTGCAAAGCCAACAGAATTGCCTTGGCGGGTGTCACGTTGCCACCTTCACACACAAACAGTGCGTGTCGCAGTTTTGGAGCAAGATGTACCACCACTGAAAAAAGGTCTGCGTAAAGCTCATACATTCAGGACGAACTTTTGGAAAAACAGCTCTGAACTGAACCAGACCCTCTCTCGGAGGAGGGGGCAACTAATGGCGTCCAGCTCTCGTGGAAGCCCCCTTGCACAGCAGGTTAAAACAAATGGTCTGAAGCCAGGGATACAGCTGAGCTCCTCCACCGTTAGCAGCCCCTCATCTATGTCTCATCTCGAGGAGAAAAGACTTCGCCTCTCTCCTCAGGTCTCTGTTTTCTCATGTTACCCTTCGTTGCGGGAATGGCTTTATTGAGCCAAGGAAGGCAGCGTGGAAGTCCAGGTGGTCGGAAATGACCGTGACGTTGACCAGATGCCGGGATGGTAATGAGAGGGAAATGCAGAGGTAGCATGATGCCACCTTGTCTGTTCTTGTCTGGCCCTGTATTGTACAGCCCGACCAGCTCTGATATTTGGTCTTTGAGCTTTTGGGCAGCTTAAAGGCAGTTCCAGATCCCAGGTTTGTGGTTGTGGATGGGAACCCTTCCCAGAAGGGAGAAAGCTCAGAGGAGCCTGTTTAATATAGGCTGATCTCATGCTTGAGCATACGCAGGAGTTGACCTTTCAGCACTGAAATAAGAAGTGATGGGAATAGAATAAATCACAGCCTTGAAAGAAACGCCAAGTAGCTTAGACTTGCACCTCAGGAAAAGCAGTCAAGGTGGGGAGACTGAGAGCTGCAGAGGGGCCAAATGACAGATTCGAAGAGTGATCTTTCAGCAACGGTGAATCTTTGCAGAGCAAGCCTGCAGAGGAAAGGCTATTGAGATGTGAAATTGAGATAGGAGGTGATGAGCCCTGGAGGTGAATTTCAGTGGGGTGGGTAGGTTGGAAAGACTCTGTTAGGGATGTTATCCTGAACAAATCTGCAAGACTTACAGATAGGTTGGATGTAAGGACTGAGAGAAAGAGATCCAAGTTTTCCACTTGCTAAAAGTTTCAGGGTAGGAGCAAAACACTCACAAATGAGAGCGGTAACATTTACACTCGCATTGCAGAGGCATAAATTGTTCTACAAATTGCCAGGCTGCAAAGAATCAAGCCTCTGTATTGCATTGCAAGCCTCGGAGCCGTCATGTTTCCGTCGAAGCCAAAGCCAAAATTTCCATAAACTTGATAAGAGGCAGCTCTGAGCCCCCATGGTACACACCCTTAACTTTCAGGGGCCTGGTGTTGAATGCAAGATTTTTCCAAGAGCACCAAAACGTGAAGCACTCCCCTAATATCCAGAAGCCGCAGCCCGATGAGGAACTCCCTCTGCGTGGTGGCTCGTGTCGGAGCCTGACTCCCCATTTGGTCTCAGGAGAGGGTGGCTCGGGGCTTTTTCAGGGCAGCCATGGTGGAGGGTTGGGCTGCGCTGTGCCACAGAGCCCATCGCTGCCCAGAGAGATGCTGGGGTTTGCCCTCCTGGCCCGCTCTTCCTCTGGACCATCTGTGCTGTGTCCCCAAGGCAGTCAGACCCCCGGCCCCGTCCAGACAAACCCTGGCAGGACAGAAGATTGTAGGAGCTGGCTGGAGCTGGAAGAACAGTTTTTTGGCAGAGAGTAAATTTTCCAGCAAATGTCAAGGGGGAGGGGGAGTCAAAATGATTCACAAATTCAAACACATTTTCTGAATAGTTCTGGCCTAGAAAAAAATACAGAGGTGGGGGAAGAGGGAGGGATGTTAAAAATAGTGATGTGTGTCATTCTGACACTTTCAGAATGAACTGTTTCATTTTGGGAATGGTTTGTTTATGTTTTGCAAGCATTTGAAATGTAGATTTGATTCAAAATGGCATTTTTCACTTAAAAGTTGACCTCACCGCTAAAACATATTGAAAGAAGAAAAGAGAAAAGGTTTTTTAGAACTTACGTAACCTGAAATGAAACACCTCCTTTTACTTTGGCTCCAGGTGAGACATTTCGGAGTTTTCCTTCCACAGCCCCACGATTTCAGCTGTGTTCAGCCCAACCTGCACATCTCCTCTCCCCTAGTTTTTTGGTTGAGCTCTGATGTAAAAATATCCGTGCTCCGTCCAGCTCCCGTGCCGGCCAACCCTTAAGTCTAATGCCATGGAGCAAGTATTTTAGTTTAATCTGAGGTCAACCACACTTTGCTGTGATTCAAACTGAAACCTGTGGTATCGAATGAATAAGAGCTGTAGGTTTTGTAGATAACTGGCAGCTTCTCCGGAAGATGCGATGTCGAACCTCATTTAGAAAAATAACCCAAACTCCTGGGGCCATGAAATCTGATCTAGAAATCTTCAGAGAAGCCGGCGTTTGCAGACAGCTGAATGGCAGACTTTCACTCCCCTGACACTCACACTGGGCTCATTGAACTGATTCATTAAAGGGAAACGAGCAAACAGCTAGTAACTACTTTGCTGTAGCCAAAACGTGCCGCAGAGTTTCCCTGGACAGAGGAGAAGGAACGCGTGCATTTGCTATACGATGAGCCGTTGTCAAGTTTTCTGTCCCCCGCTGTGTTTTCTGCCTTGTTGGGACACGCCGTGCCATTTCCTCAGCTGACATCCATCCCTTGGTGTCTGGAGCGGATCCTCCTTTGCTGAGATTTACATTGACTGTCTTCTGAGCCCCTTCCCTCTGTGCCTTGGGAGGGTTCGGACACAAAAGAGGGAGAAAAAAGACGCTGCGGTGTGGGACGACAAACTTTTTAGCAGCAGCCCCTCTTGGGCAGGGGCCGTAGGAAAGACCTTTGCCATTCGTGGGAAGACCCTGGGTTTTACCTGCAACAGGAAGGTTTGTAAGCATTTTTCTGGCCCGCTGTAGCTTTAGTGTTACTGAAGGGTGGATCTTACGGTGTGGACAGGGTACAGACGTTCTTATCCCCGAGGCATGTAGAGGCGAGGGGCTGGCAGTGGCCGGGCGGAGGAGCGGGCTGTGCTCCCTGCTGGCCCTGGCAGCGGCGGGAGCTGGGACGGCTCTGCCCGCTCTCCGCCGTGGCTCCGGGTCCCTCTGCAGTGGAGGGTGATGAGCGCCTGCAGCGGGCCGAGGAATTGAGGCCAGCCTGCGTCTACCAGCTCTCTCGACCATGCATTTACTGTTAAAACAGTGCCAAGCCGAGCTCTCCCCAAAACAATGAGGATTGTCTTAAAAACCGCCAAATGTTTGGGGTTTTTTTTTTTGAAGTGCTGGGTTTGTTCGATTGTTTTCTTAGTTTCTATGCCTTTAACTTGCATTCAGGATGATTTTTCAGTCTTCTCTGCAAGCCAGAAGGCTAGAAATGTACTTTCTTTTTAAAAATGAAAGCTCGGAGTCTCAGCCGCCTGACTGCAAGAGCTGGGGACTGTGAGAACAAGGCAGGGCTCACACTAAAACTGCAAGAGCAGGCAAACGGACTATTGAAATAGCTGCTTCTCTCGGTCGAGAAATGGGCTGAATGGAAAGAAAGGCCAGAAGGGCAGAGCATGTAAGCCGATTCGGCTTTCCTGTAACAAATGGAGACGGCCAGCTCTCCCTCCGCACCCCAGCCAAAACAAAAAGCCCATACAGAACTAAGGCGAAATCTGCCTTCCTGTTTGTACGGGTGTCGTGAGGCTTGGGATCGCAGGTGGCATTCAACTCTTGCATCTCCGCCGAAATTCCAACTCATCTCCCAGGCGAAATCTGGAGGTAGGGGTGCGTATGGAGATGCAAGCGGTCACTGGAGAACGAGGACCGTGCAAACTGCACACAGAGGCTCACACCGCTTCCCTGTTGATTTTTGGGATAAAACACAATTTGAAAACTGATCGCTTTTTCTACACATAAAGGTGATTCAGAGATCTTTGACATAAGCAGCTGCCAGGAGATGGGAAAACAGTTCTGACTATATTAAAGTGCTGCTGGCCAGCACTTCAGCACAGATTGTAAGATTTTAGCAAAAATCTTGACTTTCCAACTAAGCCATTGCGTTTGGACAGCGATCTGTTGAAGGTTGTACACATCTTTTGTCAAGTGATCTTAGGCTCTGACAGTGCTTGGAAAATACCAAGCAGGGTTGTTGAACCATCCTAAACTACCTTGTCTTTGAACGGTGCAGAGGTGCTGTGCGAAGCGACGCCAAGTGTTCTCTAGCAGCCCTAAGGGTATTTGGATTTCAGTTTACTCTCACTGGGTACGCTGACACGTTCTCCAGTTTGCCTCTTGAATTAAGATGCTGCAGTGTTCACTTTTCTCATTTCTGGCTAATAGGTATGTGTCTTTGCTCCCCCAAGGGGAAGGAGGCAAGGATATTCTTCCTTTTAGCATGTCCTTAGAGCTGTTTAAAGGGAATAATCCCCAAAGCAAAGGCATGGACATCGGGTGTATCTGTGGGCTGCGCACTTTTCTCAGGGGCTCCGTCTGCAGGGTTTACTTCAGTGAAATCGCACCAGGAGGGCAGTTTTGAAGATTGTCTACAAGACGCAGATAGTCTTCTGGACAGCAGCTACCTTTGGAAAACTAGCTAAAACTACTGTTGGCGTAACAAACAAAATGAGAATATTTCCAGGATATAAAATTAAGGGAGGAAAGCAGCTTTACTGGCTATTGTCAGAAGACAGAGGCTTGCATAACGGCAACATTTTCCATATCCTATGCAATTAAGTTACTTGCTTGGGAATTAAATTGCAAGTCAGTTCAGGCAGCGTGGCCAGCTGTAACATAACACACGTTACAACACACATACTGAATGTTATTACTTGGTGTCAGTGTTTATTGAAGGGAGTGGGGATTTGAGAAACAGGCTTTGGCCAGGAAACACTAACAATGTGATGGCACTTAATGTCTCTAAAGCAGCACAGCTAGTGTTAGAATTTTGGGGACTAAATTCTCCAAAGATAAAATACTTCGGAAAATACCTGCTAATCCCTTTAAACCCCTAAGACATATTAATTTTCATACTGGGTAATGAAAAGCCACAGATTCCACCACTAATCTCGAGAATATCCTGCGGTTTTTGGAAAAGCGAGGGAGACTCCAGGTGTAGGTTCCGTGGCTGATTCTGCGGCGGCAGTTCCAGCTGATCTCACTGGAAAGTGTTTATTTGCTGCTGTCTGCTGGTCCCTTGCTGTCTTCTTTTGCTACTGCAGGAACCAGGGCCAGCGAGCGGAGCTCGCTGGCTCCTTGAACTACGCTTCCCTCTCATTTTTATGGAGAAGAATCAACGCTCTAGAACGTCACTTCATTTCAGTTGCAAGAGTGGAGCGAGATCGGGCCAAATCAGCTCTGTCGTAGCTCCGTTGAGTCTGGTGGGCTTACGCGAGGGATGAATCTGATCCAGAGTAAGAATAACACGAAACACAGATGGGCTGGGTTAGTACATTGTTTATATAAATGGCTTGACCCCGGAGAGCTGCCCGCATTGCAAAATCCCCCCCACAGCTGGCTCCGTCAGGGATCCTTTGGAAAGCACGGCACGGGCAAACCAGCAACAAAATGTGGCACGACGACTGAATTTCCCCTCTCTTCCTACAGCAGGGCTCTTGTGCTCGGAGTTGAGGACCATGCTGGCAGTGGCGCATGGGCTCAGCTCACCAGCTCTGCTGAACCAGCGTCTCAGGGAGCAGGACAGGTCAGATTGCCGTGCCCTCCGATGGGAGTAGCGTTATAAATACATTTTTGGAACAAAAATAGGAACCATCCACCAGAGCTATTTCTGATGACCTCAAAATAAAGTTAGAATGTGGGTTTTTTTTCTCTGTTTCTTAGCGGGGCTGCTGAGCTCTCCAGCAGAACAGGAAGTAGGCCGAGGAGCTGTTTGAGTAACCAGAGTCGTCAGATCAATGGAAAAAATGGTTTGAGTACATTTTGTGAAAGTGCAGCCAACAGTTTTGAAATTACTGCAGTTTCTCTTCCTAGATCAGGGCTGTTGTTCATGCCAAGGGGACTTAAGTCTACCACTGCTGTGTCTGTAAGCAAACAGAGCGTTTCTTTTTGACGACGTACATGATGTGCACCCGGGGGTGAAGCAGAAATCTTTCCCTTGGTGTTCCTGGATCGGATTCCAGATGAGTTAATCTCTCAACGTGATCAGGATCCTACGTAATTTTGCAATGCCTACCATGCCATTTAGAAGAAAAATAAACTTGCTTTTATTGGGAGTTGGACATGGGGAGGCCAGGGTAGGTGAGGAGGGAGGGAGAGGGTAAGAGACACCATTTTGCTGTCAAGGAGGAAGATGCTCCGTTCTCAATCTCAGAATTGAGGCTGGTCCTACATTTTAGTGACACTTGCAGGTTCTTTCATGTTTTGCAAGTCATCCGAGAATTGAATGCATGCCAAATTCATCTTTCAAGGGAAGCGGAGCTGGGTTGAAAATATCTCCAGCACAGATAATTCAAAGGAAGTGCAACTTTTAAAAAGCCTGTGAAGTGCCTCTAAGAATCTACCTGTTTTTTCCTGTTTTCTGTTTTTCCTTTTTCTCTTTCCTCCCCTTAGTCCCACATTTTGCCTCTTTGCTGTCTCGTCATGTCACCGTTTCCTTTTTTCCCATTAGTTGTTCTCACAGAGGCATACAAAGGGTTTGCGATCCCGTCACATGCTCCAGCTGGAACTAGAGCACGACTCTTTTCTGACTGTATTTTCTCCAGGATTTTGTCAAGTTTAGCTGCAGACGCTCCCCAGCTTTTCCCTGATTGTCTTTTCAGCTGTCCTCCGCTTGCGACACTCACGGTGCAGCCGGGCAAAGGCCGGTGCGAGCTGCAAAGCGGAGGCGATGCCGTGAGTGCGGGGAGAGCAAGGGGCTGCACGGGTGCCCGTGGCGAGCGGGATGGGGCGGCTGCGGGGAGGGAGCGGCACGGCGTGGGAGAGCAGGGCCAGGAGAGAGAGATAAGACGGACAGGAAGGGAGCGAAGGGGAAAGGCAGGTGGAAAAGGGAAATGACCGCCGAGGCCAGGAAGACTAAAGAGAATACAAGGCAAGCTGCGAAGCCATCTGGGAATCTGCTTTAGCCACGTGTAAATCGCACACGTCCTTGCGGCTTCCCCCTCTGCGCAGAGCAAACCAGCTCCCAGCGGAGGCCGGGCAGAGCCGGGATGGCGGCGTGCAGCTGCGTGGGGTGAGCCTGCGTGGGTGCGGGGCCGGGACGGCGCACGGGGGGACGCGGGGACCGGCCCAGCACAGGTGCGGGGACAGCCCCGCGCAGGTGTGGGGGCACGGCGGCGGCGGGCACGGAAGTGAGTGGGTGCCCTGAGGTGGGGTGCAGGAGCGGGCAGAGCTGTGGCAGAGCCGGGTCCCGCGAGGATGGGGGCGGAGGTTGATGGAGCCGCTGCTGTGTCGCCTTGTGGGTGACGGCGGGGGCAGAGCGGGAGGAGAGACGGGTGCTGCGGGGTGGAGGCGGAATGGGAAGTCGGGGAGAAACTGGGTGCGAAAGCTGATCGGGGGTGGAAAAGGAGGAAACTGAAGGGGAAAATCATGTGAGAAGTCGCAGGTAGCAGGAAAAAGCATCATGGAAGGCTGCCATGGAAAGGCAGGGGAAAGTGAGGAGAGCTCAGAGAAGGAGATTTTAAAAGCACTTAATGACGCCTGGGGTGGGATTTGTGGCACATAGCTAGATCTGAGCCAGCCTCCCTTTGTGAGGAGAAGCAGGCCCCTGCGGTGCACAGCGTATGTGACCTGCCTGCGCAGCGCGAGGGGAGCCGTGGCTGCGCCGCGCCGTGACTGCAAACGGAGTTAACTAGCACAGATGCAGCCATCTACGCTGAACACGACTAAAAATAGGTGAGATGAATTGCAGTCCCGAGGACAAAACGTTACAGTAAAGGAATACAAACAATCTCATGTTATCTAGCCGGGTGCATTCATGCCTCCTCCATGCACGTGCACGCTGGAGGCGTGCGCCCGGGTGCAGGGCTCGTGCACATTAGGTGCACACGTGAACACCAGCACACACCTGGCTGGGACGTTCGTCTCTCGTATCTTCTGTTAAAAGTCCTCTGCGCCTCACACCCTGAAAAACTGGGCCGTGATGCTGGAGCAGGCTGTAGTTCCGCAGGTGTCCGCAGTTTGTATCGTAAATCGTTCCTCAGAGTCTCGAGGAAGAGCAGGGAGATGTGCTGCAGTTTCGGGGGGGGGCTGCTGCTGACCCCATCACTCTCCGCTTCGCTACGGAAGGGGCTGCAGGGTGAATCCAGACCCTCGCCTGGGTTTAGCTAAGCTCTGCAGGCTGCCTTCACTGGCACGGGGCTCCTGGCTGCCTCCGCCAGAGGTGTGGGGGTTACTTTGCTTTAACTCGTGCCGGGACAGGGAAGAAAGGTGCCGAGTCCCCGATGGTGCCGTTTGCCCCGTGCCACCTCGCTGGCTGTCCTGAAGGAGAGACAATTTCTCTCCCCCGGTGAGAGAACCAGTTAGGAAAGAATAACACTGCATCTCTGCAGGGACACCCATGGGACAGGCCAAGAGGCACACGCAGTTATTTCATGGGATCCCTCACACATGGACTAGGCTGGCGTGGGTGGTCCGAGCAGGGCACGGAGCTGGAGCCCGTCGGCATTGGAGACATCCTCTGGCCGCCCCAGCCGGCTCCCTTGCAGCCCTGCTCTCCTTCCCCGTCCCAGTCCCCGAGCTCATCCCGATCTCCAAAATTAGGTCTGCGGGTCCCTCGCCTCATCTTTAAAACTCTCTGTGCAATTAACGTGCACAGGCATGTCCTTGGCCGAAAATGCCCCCAAAGGATGGGCAACGAGAGGATGCATACAGCTTGACTGTAGCTAGGGCTCACGGTTATTTGTCGGAAAAGCTGTGAATGGATCTCTGCACCAAGAAGTGGCAGGTTGCTCATGGAGGTCGTGAGTCTCTGGTGCTACCTGAGCTTGTTTAACAGCCTCCACTATGGAAGAGAAGAGAGTTTTAATCTAGTGAGGGTGACATTGGGCAAACGCTTTTAGTGCTTGGGTCTGATTAGTCGTAACTGAACTCCTCTTTCACTTAGTCCTTTACTGCAGGCTGCTCATTCTCATGCTGCACATTTCCTCTGCCTGCGAAAGCACTTAGAGAAGCTTGGATCCCCAGGTCACATATTGTCAATATTTATGCCCTCTGGATGATTTTCCAGGGAAGCTCTTAATCTTACAAGTCAAGAAAAGACGTGTATTTGTCAGAACGAGTACTAGCAGGGTGTGGAGTTCTTTCTCAGGCAGCAGGTGGGTTAGAAAGCCGTATTTTTGTGCAATTAATTTTGCAAGAGCTCCCTCTCCCCTTCTCTATGCTTTCGTTTGCTTCCATGTCCTGGGGTCTCGGAAGACAAGGGTTTCCAAGGGCCAATGGCCATCTTGAGATCACTTGCTGGCAGCGCTCGCAGGAGCAGCGCAGAAGCGGCTGTCCCTGGATTTCCACATTCATGTTAGCTGTTGAAACATGTTGTCTCACAAGAGCTGTAGGGTATCATCCCACTAAATTCTTTAAACCTGTTCAGAAGGGATTAGTAGAAACGCAATAAGCCAGTTTCTGGTTACTGTGAGAGTTTCCAGATTTTGTTTAGAAGCCTGTGTGAAACATTACTTCATGCCTTCCTCTGTCAGCCCTCAGGCTAAAAGTGAAAAGGTCCTGGTAAAGAAGACTGAGGTCAGGAGATACACAAAGTTTATATGTGGGATTATTTAGCCTGCAAACTAATGGGCTTCAAGTGAAATATTTAAGGTCATTGCGAGAACTCTTCCATCCCTTCCTTTCTCCTTACCCTGTCTGGTAATAAGACATGCAGTTTGCGTGATGAAATTGCAAGGATGTACACGTAGACTCGGAGAAGAAATTTGTTGTGGGCTCTGCACAGAGCTGCGCTGGGGAACTCCCTGCTGCGGGATGCTCCCAGCCCACCCGCGCCAAGGGGAGAAGGGGCTGGGGAGCGCCGGAGCCACCTGCTCGCAGCTTTGCAGGCTGAGATACGCAGCCACGTGTGGGATTTCATCAGCGGCCATAAGCTGATCATGTGGAAGGAACGGGACGGGATTTCTGCGCTGCGTGGGCGGCATTGCACAACAGCCTCCATGGCCGATGGGCCGGGGCCATCTTCGTGCTGAGGCTCCTCTCCGTGCTCTGGCGATGGGGAGGGGGCTGCAGAGGCACCGCGTGGCCCATGGCAAAGGCCCGCAGCTTTCTGCGGCGATGAAAGGGCCTAGTCCGAATGAGAGGGCAGCTGCTCCTCTGCCTCATCTTCCTGTGAAACAGGGGCACGGCTGAGGGCAAGTGCACCGAATGGGTTTTGCTCCAGCCTGGGCCACATAGGCTGTACCGCTCTCACGGCTGAAACTCCAAATCAGAGCATTTGCCGAGTTTTCTGTTAAATACAGCACCTGAGAAAGTGAAAGCCTTAGCTTTTGTAACTCGTTAGACCTAACATCAGGAATGATGAGCCCCAGGTGCATCACACGGACGAGCACTAGCCCCACGGCAGCGTCAGGCGCTGCGGGAGCAGGACCCAAAAGGGTGTGTTTTTTCCCCAAAGTTGGTGTGACCTCCAGCACATGCCGTGCGGGGCTTGCAGCGATGCTGGGTGGCTGCTCCTGGGGAGGGTGCTGCCAGCAGAGCGTCTGAGCCTCCTGCACCCATGGGCTTGGGGTGCAAAGTCTTCCGCTGGCGTGAAGTCCCTGAGCTGCCTTAGCTGCAGCCCAGCCCTGCAGTTTACACCAGCTGAGGATCTGGCCGCTGTCTCAAACCAAAGGGTTACACAAATAAAGTGCAGCTTGAGCTGTGTTAGAAAGCCCCACCCTTTTCCTGCAGTTTTAGTTAGAGGGGCTGTGCTGCTTGTGATGCTTTATTGTAACAGAAAATGAAGAGAAACGTGGAAAAACAAGGTAGTAGGATATTTATTTTAAGGTATGCAGCTGGGCTTTTTATCTAGGGAGGGGGAGAAGGTACATTCTCTTCAGAAGGTGTTCTTAGATTATATTTGTTTAAGCAAGGAGGAGTCAAGTAGAGGCAGTAATTATTATATATAACCTTAATTGTGGTTGTGTCTAAGGAAGAGTTTAATTGGAAAAGATTGTGTGTACACTGTCTGAATATTGCCTCACTCCTGGATGGCATATTCAAATCAAAATAGTTCTGTATGCATGTGCCAGCTGACTAACCGGTAGCCTGATGGTTCAGCAGGTGTGCTCTGCAGCACTCAGAGGCTGTCATTGAATAACTCAGCTTCCAAAGAATGAGCGCAGCACAGCTGGGCTGACACGGTGAGGCCTGGCTGTGGGTCGTAAGGGAGCAAGAAGAGCCGTGGGGGTCCTGTGGACCCCGCATGGGTAACCACGCAGCAGCCACGCTCGGTGCCTTCCAAGGCCGAGCGATCTCAGGACTCCTTTCGGAAGCAGTGCAGCGTGACGGCTCAGGTGACCGTCCCCTTTGGAAGTTCATGTTGGCTGGCTGTCCGACCCCTCCTATTAGATTTGTCTGAACTTTTAAATCCATTTATTTCTGCTCTTGAGCTTCTATACTTGCTCCAGTTACATCAAACACTGTGACACCAAAGCCTTTAAAGGTGTGTTTAGGGCCATAGGGTCCCCCAGGCTTCCGCATACTACGTGGGCATCGCTCAGAGACTGAGCAGCACCAGTCCTGGGCCCTCAGGTGGTTTGTGCACAGCTGCGTGTTGCCCTCTTAGCACAGGGACTCGAATCCTGCCCTGTGTAAGGAGGGAAACCCTGCTGGAGCTTCACCGACTGACACAGAGATTGCTGTGAAGTCTTTAACGCAGTTCAGTTGAACCTGGCTGCCGGCAAAGCCTCAGGACTGGAATAAGAGTGTTGTATGGGATAGGTCTGAGGCACATCAGCAGGGCTTTCAGGCAGTAGTTAGTCCATCGTACGCCCTCACATGGGAGCTGTGCAGTTGAGGTGCTGGAGCTGTGCCCCAGCTTCCGATCCACGGGCCTGCGCACTTCATGTGGCTGGCCTGGGAAACGCAGGATTTGCAGGTACCGCTGGATGATGGGTACGTGTTAGTGCAGGAGACATTTTGACGAGTGAAACTGATGCACTGGCACCAGAACAGGGAGCTGATGGGCTGGAGATAGCAGGTGGCACAGCCAGCTTGCAGCCCCAAGGAGTCTTGGGGACTGACATGCTTCATTATTTTCCAGGGGAAGGCTTTACTGGGACCGCACCGCCTGCTTTCTGAGACCCGTGCTTTCACTGTTGTTTCTTACCATTTTTCTCTTGATTTGGGTAGTCCTTGCAGGCCTGTTGGATGCTGCTATGCGTTGCACGCCACTGGGCTGCATGGCCCCGTGGGAAGGGATGTGCTCCCCACCCTCGGCCTCTCCTCTGCCGGAGTTCAGGCAAGCGGTCATCTTTTGCTTCCTTGGTCCAGCAGAACATGTTCCTCCCAGGTGGACTTTCTGACCCTGCCGGCTGACAGCCCTGGTGTTTCTCTCTGTGCCAGGATTTCCACAGAAATTCCCCGCTCCTCCTGCGCTGGGATTTTCTCCTCCAACCGGTGGGACTGGCTCTTTTCAGCATCCCACCAGGGTCCGCTGCCTGCACACAGCCAGAGCAGGACCACAGAGGTTGTCTTCGACACCTGGCTGTTTGCTGCTGGGAGAGGCAGCCCCAGGCTTTGCTCTGGGGAGAAGCAGCATTTCTAATCCTGCAGGAGTTTCATCTCTTTCAGTCAAGGGTCTGTGGAGCTCCTTGCAATGACTAGCTCTATGAATGACAGTAATCTATACTTTGGCTAGTGCTGGGTCTTCTCTTTCAAGGATCACCTCCCAAAGTAACTGCTGAAGGAGCGGACAGGTGAAGTTGGACGTAAAAGCAGATGTTACAGGGGTGTGTGTGACCGCAGAGATGTACACTGCCTCGTGCTGAGGGGAGTCCTTAACCTCTCATGCAAGAAGAGAGAAGCAGTATGTTTCCTTCTTCTGGTGGCGGCTTGCCAAGGTGAGCAGGTTAGCACTGATAAAAACATCTCCCTCTGCAACCCTCGAACTGGGGCATATGGGTTTCCTCTTCAGATTTGCATTTCTCTTGCAGCCCCTTTCAGCTGTCCTGAGGTGCAGTGACATGCAGGTGGAAGAGCCCTTGCAAGGTTAACTGTGACTTGAGGAGGAGCAGGAGCGTGAGCGCTCACACCCAGGCACACACACACACAAAACGCAGAAACCTCACCTCCTGTTACAGACGAGTGGTGTTTCTCAGCATGATGTTGCTCTCGCCACGCAGCTGCCCAGCGTGCTGCAGCCACAGGGGGTGGCAGGAATAGCTCCCCAACACATACGGCACACACGTGCCGCGGCACACATGCATACACGGGCAGCACATGCAGTGGCCACCGTCATTGCCAGCACTTGGACCTTCAGAGCCAAAAATGTGAGCTTTTTGTCTTGGGATGAAGAACATGATTTGAGAAGGGATTTACAGGGAGCCCATGTCCTCTGTGCCGTGGTGCGGAGCGTGGATGGAGCTGTTGCATCTGAGCGACCCGAAGTGACGTCCTCCCCTGTCAGCTCCTGCTCTGTGGTGTGAGTGCTGCCACCCCTGCATCGACAGTGCCTGCGTTGTATTTACACCATATGGACCCAATTCCAAAACTTCTTTCAGTTTTCCCTCCATCCTTACTGGAGAGCAAAGCTCTCACTGAAATTTAAGTGAAGTTTTTTCCAAAAAAGTACTGTTAAAAAAAAAAAAAAGACTTCAGGATTTGGTCCAGTATGAAGGTTGCTTTTGCTTTTAGTTTCACAGAAGTTACAAACATCCCTAGTTGCTCTAATAGTTGAGGTCAGAATAGAAACAAGCTTGTTTATGGGGTGGGGGAGTGAGAAAGAGCTGGTGAATCTTTAAACCCGCAGCACCTCTGTGGCTCTCACCAACAAAACCTGGCACAGAAAGGCTGCTCATGAAGATGGCTAGTCATGGACCAGCCTTGCAGAGGGGTGGGTGGCATTTACAGAGCCCGGAGCTAGTGTCCTGCATCCTCACTTCATTTCAGACCGGTACCCAGTTCTGCTTAATGTCTCACCGCAGCCTGGGGGAGGCTGGCCTGCCGGGTGCACGGGGATGCTCCGTCGCAGGGACCTGTCTGGGGGAGCTCAGGCTGTTAGGCTGGGACCTACGGTACCTCCATTAGCAGGGGACATCCCGCACCGTGAGCATCTGCCCTCGGGTTTCTCTGTTATCAGTAAGAACTGTCCATCTAGGCTCTCTGGACGCTTTGTTCCCATGCTGGGATCACAACCTGATGAGGTCTTGTTTTCACGGAGGGGCTGGTAGGAGTAGTCAGGTGTCTACAAACGTGCTGTGGCACTGAAGGCAGCCTGGGATGGGAACAGCTTCATCCTTTGGAGGAAGCTCAGTGCCAAACCCGCAGCTTGCAGCAAGTCTGCATCTCCGTAGCCCTCTCCCTTTGCCGTTCTCCCTGTTCCTGCTGCAGCTCCAGCAGCAGTCGCGGCAGCCTGGCTGTGACCTTCAGGCCCCCGTGCCCACCCCTGGGGAAGCATCAGCCCACCCCTGGGGAAACACAGCCCCGCGCCCTGGCCGGTGGGCAGCTGGGGACGTGAGTAGGCAGGCGCAGGGGTCCCACAACAGCTGCGCTGGAGATGGGGCTCTGCTAAGTTGAGCCACAACATGAAGCTGGTCCAGCCCAGCTTCTCCTGCTGCGCCGTCACCAGAAGGGTCGGGCACGCCGCCCTCCCAGCCCCCCTGCCCCGTCCGTGATGCCACGGAGAAGGAAACTGCCCCAAGGGGCAGATGTGTCAGGTCTTGGCTCTTGAGTGTGGTTGCTGCTACCAGGGACCGAGCACTGCTTCCCTGGATTTGGATTTTTTCCTGAGCATTGTGCTAGTCCTGACTGTCCTCTTCCCTTCTCTAATTTTCCTTAATTACTCTCATTGCCCTCACTCCCCGTCAGGTCAACGCCATTAAATCCAGGCACCAAATGCAGAGGGGTGCTGGCAGTGCCGATTTCCTGCGCAGGCTCCTGAGGGCTCTGCAACCTCCTTGTGAAACTCCTGTCCTTCAGTGGAAGCGATCTGGCTGCTTTCGTCAATCACTTCTGAGATGTGAATCACGTCAGAGGTGGCTTCTGTCTCTCAGGATTCAGACAGTTTCTTTGCCTCTGAAATGCAGAAGGTTTTATTAGATGTTGCGCATTTATACCATAAGGTCTTGGTGGTAATAGATCGTCTTTTCATCTTTTTTATTGTACAGGATGTACCGCAAACAGGCCCCGATTCCTGTTTACTTTAAACGCTATCGCAGCACTACTACACAGGCTTTCCTGATTATTTCTCCTCTGCCACAGGCCTTCCAGGATTTGAAATGCTTCTTATTTATATGTCACCCAAGCCAAACATTAGATTTTATAATCAATACGGTAAGGAGAATGGAAATACAAACCTTTCCAGTAGAAAAGAGCTTGATGTAATTTTTTTGTCCAGATGTGAATCCAGATGAGTGAGGAGGTGGGTATGGCCCCACCATGACTGCAACCACTGGAGAAGCTGTCCTGCTTTTTGGGAGCACCTGGGGAGGAGCAGGGAACGGGGAGGGGTGAAAGTAGAGCTTCCCGGCATCGTCTCCTGGCTGATTTGGGCCTCTCTGTACTTTTATTTAAACAAGACCCACGAGGCTCTCAGCACTTGTTTTTGTGAGCATGTTTGCAGCTGCGGCGAGTGTCTGGGGCTGCCGTGGGAGCCCCTTGCTGGGAGTTGTGGGGTGCAGCCCCGCAGCTGGGGATAGCAAACACCGTCCTGCTGCCAGGACTCTCAGCTCTGTGGGAATAATCACGTCTCAGGCACCCTTGACAGCCTCCCTGTTGGGCAATTGAAGTGCGCTCCATTTTAGAAATGAAGAAGGCTTGGCAGAGAGGTCAACGTCTCCTTAAGCACCCATTTTCTTTGGATGCCTCTGTTTTTGTAGCCCATTTTGAGACGGGCAGGGCTGAAGAGCAGCTATTGATTTGGACGGTGCCTGGAGGGTCTCTGCCCTCCACACTCCAGTGTAGTGACCCCGAGGGAAAAACCCTGGCTTCACTGAGAGTATCCACTGCCTGGGATCAGGTTAGGAGTCCTGTTCAGAGCTCCCCTCTCCTCACTCCTCAGCCCCTAGACTCACGCCGCAGTCTCCCAGGCACACGTGGCCTTCCATCAGGCAGCCTTTAACACAACTCTGTAACTAATTTTTATTCTTTGTCTTATTTATGACTGTAAAGTATGTTTCTTCCAGTCCAGCAGAAAACAAGTCGATGTAGAAAACAATATGCAATTCAGTTTGCAGTGGTGCATCTAATTTACAGGAACTGGCTCCTTCGTACAGTACGTGCTGTGAAATAGCAGGTCTGCCTTGGCACTGGCTGGACAAACAGAAGTGACTAAGCAATCCATCAGATTTATGGCAATAGCCTTGCACAGAAGATCCGGGAAACCTCTGGGAAAACTGCCTATAGCTTAAGGAATTGCCACCTGCGAATTATAAAGCCTCCTGGGCACAGCAGAGACCTGTCGTCAGAGCCTGAGGAGCGAAACATGAGGCAGGAGAGCACCTAGTTTTTGGGGCACTGCTTCTCCCAGAGCTCGCCGCATCTTGAGCTGCCAGGGGGTGAGGGAAGCATCTTTCCTGGCAGGATTGCGATGCAGGGGGGCCCGAGGCGAGCCAGTGACGATGGGCTGCCGCAGCTGCTGTGGGGATTCCTGTCGCAGGTAGGGTTGTCGGGGCGGACGGGGAGGAGTGAGAGGCGCTCGGAAGGGTTGAGGCACAGCCGATTCTCCGTGGCAGAGAGATGGGAGAAGGAGGAGGTTCGGGTGGATGAAGTGCCCAAGTGCCACAGAGCAGGGTGATGTGGGAGGACGGAGGTCTGGTTTCAGGGGTGCCAAATGCCTGCGCTCCCTGGAAATGAGTGGGACTTGAGGATGCTCATTCCTGTGGCAGCGCAGTGTTTTATGTCAGGCAAATCGTGGGCTACTGGCTACAGGCAGATGCAGAGAATGCTCTCATGAATAAGGAGGCAAAGTCATTTACTCGATTTGATTTATTCTCATGATAAAAAGGCCATCTATCATAAAAGGTAATATTTGTGCAGTCTCTGAACATGAGCTGTGGTGTCTCTGTGGGCTGCCGTTAGACTTTAGATTTGGTTTTCTTTTTGCCTAACCCACTTGCATCCTCAGAATGGTGTCCCACAGCCCCACCACCCCGCAATTTAGGTGTTACTGGCTTTGAGCTGCAAAGATATGTTCGTTCTCAGTGGCGGCTGAGATTCACTGAACCGATGTTGTAAGAAGCTGTTTTGCCAGTGCAAGGCTTCTTGGGGTTAAGCCGGTGGGGAAGAAGCTCAGAACAAGAGAGGCGGCTGTGAGGGGGTGCGCTGCCTGCTTGGCACACATCACCACCCCAGGAGAGCTGGCAGTGGCAAGGGAAATTCGCCTCCTCTCAATCACTGCTCTTAGCTCCTGAGTGCTCGGTGTCCGCGCCTGCAGGACAGCCTGTCAGAAACACCCTGCCGCTTTTCACAAGCCGATGCCACCGCTCGCTGCGAAGGACCGCGTTCACCCTGCCCTCCCCTCTGCTCCGGAGGTGACGGAGCCCACGGACCTGTAGCCCTCAGTGGTGGTGCGTGACTGTCCCATGGGCGTGGAGAAAGGGACGTCCCACACCGTCGGGGAGATCCAGGGTTGACAAACACTGAGTGCGGTCATTTCTTCAGAGGTAACAGGAAAACAAAGGGATGAATGCTTGCCATGATTCCTAGGAAAACGGGATCAACCTGCTGGAAGGGATGGCGTGTCTCTCCCAGCTGCCATAGCCTATGAAATGGGGGGGCTCTTTTTGGAGATGCATCACTGTGTCCTGTTGCACAAGGAGCCTCAGCTTTTATGGGTGCGTTTGGGGAAAAATGATGCAGAAAGGTCGAACAAAGCTAAAAATGAAAAGTTCACTGCCTGGACCTACAAGTCTGAGTGTGCAGGGCGTGAAATACAGGATTTACTGGTGGAGGACTGTGGAAAGCAGGAGGCAGATGCTCTGCCTGTTGATCCAGGCACAGGTGCTGCGGTATGTAAAGCACCTCTGGATGGCTTGCAGAGCGGAGGAAGGAGTTTGGCAGCATACCATGGAAATTACTGCCTCTCTCTCAGAGGGATTGATTAATGAGATCAGGTAGGGACGAGGTCTGCCAGGTTATAACGACTTTACAACGCCTTCTCAGTTCCTTGTGGGGCACCACCCAGAAACACAGATGGAAAATCTGCCTCAGGGTTGCGTTGGATGTGTGGCCCTGTTGCACCTCTCCATCCCTTAGGTCCAGGGTCTCTGTGCTGGCTGTAGCCGCTGTCTCGGCCGTGAGGGATTCCTGCACATGGGCTGCTCTGCCAGAGCAAAATGGGGGCAGAGGGAGGAGGCAGGGATCAGCAGCCGCCTTGCAAATCAGGATTGCTTCCTTCCACGTGGGCTGCAGTGCGCACGGCTGGCTCGCAGTCACGTCCACATGCCCTCCCCTACACCCAGGGGCTGGGGTGAAGGTTTGGGTTTCTGTAGGTACCCACTTGTTTGTGACCCGCAGCCCAGAGAGGATCGCTGGACGCTTGATGGCCA
This sequence comes from Ciconia boyciana, assembly GCF_034638445.1. Taxonomy (NCBI): domain Eukaryota; kingdom Metazoa; phylum Chordata; class Aves; order Ciconiiformes; family Ciconiidae; genus Ciconia; species Ciconia boyciana. Next base: position 109,318,320 of record NC_132936.1, on the reverse strand, counting down.
AACGTAGCAGCATGAAGGCACTGCATAGGTTCACAAACTTTTGAAGCTACTAACAGCGTGTAATGAAGTGTGGAGAGAAGCACTTGTGTGCCTCTGAAAAACCTGGTACGAAAGCTTTAATGCTCATGTAGTCACTTCTTGTTGGAGACAATTCCTCTGTATGTAAACTCCCAGTATCTTATCAAAAATCTAAGGCAAACCTCAAGGAAGCTGCGCAATAGGGGAAACTTGTCAGGTGGGAATGGCGTTCAAGAGCTGCTTCTCTGGGAAGCTGTAACCTTCTTTTCTGTGCATTTATCTGCTGAGAGCTCAGCTGTCAACCGAACCACTTTCCTTGAAAAGATCCTTTGTTGCCAGACCCCGGGCACTGCAAGCCTGCCTTCAATAACTGGCTGGGAAGCACTGAGGCTTTGGGAATGGGGAAACGGGGGCTTTCCAAGCAAGCCAGTGACTTTCTTCTTGCTTGTGACCGATTTCAGGGTGGGTGGTTTTGCACTGCTTTTTTAAAGTCATGGTTGAGTTGAATCAATCTAGGGGGTAGGCTTTCTACCTGCTGCTTATTTTTTGAGAAAATGTCGCTCACGTGAAACAGTCATCTCAAACTACAGCTCTTGAGGTGTTGGGGCCTCTGCCTTTCCTGTTCTTCTTTTGTGTGTGTGTGTGTTGAAAGGAGCTTAATTTAATATGGTTGCCCTGTAGTTTAGAAATGTGGTTGTGCTAAATGGCTGCTAGATTGCTCTTGCGAAGTTTGCTCTGGATCCCATAGAAATAGCAGATGTTAACGCTCAACAGTGAAAAGAAGAGCTTAAAGTTCAAATGAAGCTTTGCATCAGACTGGAAGGATGAAGCCAAATCTTGACATTTCCTTGTCAGAGCTTTGTGTTTGATAGTAAATCTTGATGATGCATGTGGCGTGGATACACAGTTCATCACCACCTGGCTTTTTATGCAGCTGTAGCGAAAAATGAATGTGCTCATGTCTCCCCGTTTGCCATCTGCAGCTGGAGCAAGCATGTCCCAGGAAAGAAAAAAAAACAAACTTACTTTTTCACGCTCAGGCCCTTAAAATATGTACTTATAGGGGGTGACAGTCCCAGGATGCGAAAGATGAGGGCTGACTTTCTTCCACTGCAGTGTTTTGGTTCCTAGGAACCTCTTTGTAAATGAATCAGGGCTGGTGACCTCATTTTCAGTAAATTGTGAGGGGAGGTACTTGCTGATTTTTCTGCATAGATGTCTGATTAAGCCACAGAGTAAATAATAGGAACAAATATTTCAGAAGGACCTTTCCCTTGGGGTTTGTTCCCACTGAGTCAGTCCCTGTTACGTCAACAAACAGTGCCACTTCAGTAACTACAGGAGTCAACAGGGCTAAGCAGAAATCGCGACACGTCGGGCTGATTCCTCCTTTCCTCTCAGCTGGGTCATCACCATGGCTTTCAGTTTCCAGCCTGCCGTGGTGTGAATGTGAGTACACATGGCAGCCTGGCCTTGAATTCAGAAAGTGGTGATGGATCGTGGTAGTCCGACCTAGTCCCACGTCAAGAAACTCTGCATGGACATGTCCTGTGAAAGTTTTTACTCGACGTCGTCCTCTTCGAGATGAGCTCTGGGGTAAGCCGCATGCTCCAGCGAGGCTGGCAGTGCCAGGGCAGCAGGGCTCCTGCCCTCCTCCTGCCTCTCAATCTCACTTCTGCAATTGAGTTTCTGCTCAGCCCTGAGCAGGGAGATCTTCCCCAGCGCTGGGAGCATGCTTCCACTGCGGGATCCTTGCTCTAGGTTTGGTTCGTGGGTTTTAGAGGGGTTTTTCAGGTAGCCTGGCTGCCTGAGAACAACTGTGTACGCTGCTTAATGGTTACTCAAGGCAGGCACTGGTATTAGAAACCAGGACTGCCGTACACACAGCCCGTGCAAGGCTGGGATGGTGCCTGGCATATATAGGGAGCACACAGTCGTTTGGCTGCCGGGCTGGGGACAGGATGCCCCCAGTTTCGGCAAGCTCTGCACCAACTGCCAGTCCTGGAAAGAAAGGCACTCTCTCCCGCGGGGAGAGGGCTCATTGCCCTTCGTGTGATACGAGTGCTCCGCCGGTCTGGCAGGGCTTCAACCCGGGACCTCTGTATCTCTGGGCACGAGCTGGGAAAGCTTGGCATCAAGGAGCAGTTTGATAGCCCTGAGCTATGCCGACTCGCCCTCCCCAGTCACTGAGAGCAAGCGCTGACCTACTGAGTTAGCTGCTCTGTTTGCCGCTGCCAAAATCGGCCAGTGGGATCAGAGCAAAACAGCTTGCCTGCTGGACCTGGGGAGAGCACCTGGTGCGAGGATCCTGCCCGTCCAGCGGGAATGGGCTGCACGCCGGGAGCAGAGCACAACTGGAAGCTGTCGTCCCAGCCGCACAGCCCTGACAGCTCGTTTCTGTAGGGAGCGAGCCATCGAGTGGGAAAGCAGGGTCGGCTGTTGTTGGTTCCCGCCAAGCAGCTGCGGTGTGTTGCAACATGAGGGCATGTTAGGGGACTCCAGAGCAGAGGATCCAGCTGAGGCAACAGCCCCCAGATCCACGGAAATGGGATTATTAATGGTTTTCCAGCCAAACGCCTCCGTGTCTACGCTTTTACCGGAATTAAGATAGGGGCAGAGCTTTTTGCGTGTACATGGGCAGCCCCAATATAGGGGCTGGAAATGTCCCGTTGCTCAGCGAGAAGATCACAAGGTGTTGGATCCTGTCTGCCATCAGCAGCCCGTGCTGGAGGCACCTTTGCAGCCGGCAGCAGGGGTTCTGGCCTAGGAGAAGCAGAGCCGCTGCAGATCTGCTCACCTTGCCGGTTTACATTGCATTTTCCCCACGTGTAGGTCCAAGGTTACTGGGACAATGTCCTCTGCTGGAAAACATCCAGAAAAGCCTAGCAAAGAGGGAAGAGAGGTAAGAGAAGGAGCACAAGCGGGGATGCAGTAATAATGGCATCAATGGAAATTATTTTCCAGCGAGCAAAATGCAGACTCGGGACAGCGCCAGCCCCGCAGACTGCCGAGTCAGCACCTTGTGCTGTTGTCTTGCCACCCTTGAACCTCCTACCCTGCCTTCCTCCCTGGAAAGGTGAAAGGGCATAGTCTGCATTTGCTACCTTCTTCAGGTGCTTCAGATTAATTTCTCCGTGTTTCAGAGCTTGCAAAGCTCTGTGCAGGGTGAGGAAGCCCAGGGGAAGCACGGTAGCTGCAGGGGTAGCCTGGCACAAGTTCAGAGGTAGCAGGTTTTCTGACTGATTGCTGCTGGGCTCAGAACTGCCTCTAAACATCGCTGGAAAATACTTTGGTCTAATAACACCTTTTTTTTTTCCTGTTTTCCCTAAGGTCACATTCTTTTTCTCTGGCATTTTGGCTGACTGTCAAATGGGTTTATTGCTCTCACAGCAGAAAATGACCATCAGTAAATCCCTATGCTTTTGCTGCCTCTAAGGCAAGCTGCTCGTTGTTTCTCCATACTCTGGAGCACAGATATTTTGCGGGGTGATTTTTCCAGCCCCTGTCCGCAGGCTGGCTGTGGGGGCCGGGCTCCTCCAGCAGCGCTGTGCCTGTACCCGCGTTTCAGTGTCCTGCTGCGGGTGACTTTTGTGCACCGGGCGAATGCATGACAGCAATTCATGGGCAGGCGTTTGGGGGTTGTAGGAAGTGGTGGCGAGAGCCAGGGCATGCAGCCGGCTCCGACAGTCGTAGTGACAGCGTGTCCTCCCTGATACGTGGTGTGTGCTGGGGTCACGTCAGCCAGGGGTCAGATCTGGCCTTCATGCGGAAGGACAGGATGTTTCTGGTGTAATTCCGCGCACTGGTGGAAGTGCATTTCCAGGGCAGAGCTTTGTCCTGTATCAGGTTTTGTACATCCATATGCCGCCAGCAGCTCGAGCCATTTTGGATATACATCCTGGATGCAGCTGCGCTCATGTGACTTCCTGGGCTAAGCTTTGTTACAGGGGAAAAAGCAAAGTCTTTGTTTACCCGTCTCAATGGAAAAGTTTAGTTCTGGCCTGTCTTGCCAAGGAAGGAGTGTGCCAAAGTGATAGTACAGTGAATTCTGGGTGCTGGCAGACCAGGGTCAGAGCTGGCTGCCGGGCACACCGCCGGCATTGCATCCCGGCCGCACAGGGCTACTACTGGGCATGGGGCTCCAGTGTGGGGATGCAGGAAGTGCCTGGCTCTTTCTTGGCTCTCTCGGCTGCGAGAGATGGCCTCAGTGAGGTGCTGAGTGAGTCTCTGGCATCCCTCCAGCAGAAAATGAGGAGGGGAGAAGCAAGTGCTGTGTGTGCAGGATAGGAGCGGGTCAGGGAGGAAAATATCTTTGGCCACGTATACACCGAGGACGTAGCACAGTGCACGGTGGGCTGCTGCTTGGTTTTGAAATGCCATTTTGAGTAATCTGGTATCAACTCGTGCAAACACTGTGTGCAGCTGAGATTGCTGCATGCTGCCGTTGTCTGCAGCTACCCAAAGGGCAAAGCGGTCCCTCAAACTCTGAGCTTTAGGACATACTTCCAGTTCAAGCTTTTTGTTCCATTTCTTTCTGTCCTCCTTCCTCTTGTTCGGGTGTTAATGGCTCCTGAGCATGGGATGCTTGGCTGGTGTGGCTGTTCTCTCGCAGGGCTGAAGGGCACAAGTTGCCCCTATGGCTTTCAATTACACGGGTTGAAACTATTACAAGGTTAAGTTACAGGCAAATAATGCACCTTGGTGCTTTAAGAGTTGCAGACCCATAACACAGCTCCTGAAAGTGGTTCAAACAGGGCTCTGCAAAGGGAAACTCGGCTAGGGGCGAATTTATCCCATGCTTTCAATGTGCGGGCTGCTCTCCCGTGCTCGGCTGCGGCAGCGTGGTTCCCCCAGATCACAGCCTTCCCGGCACGGCCCAAGCACAGCACAGGAGCGGCGAAGGGCCCTGTGCGACCTGAACAGGATCTCCAGTGTACAAAGGGCAGGCTTGTCTGAAGAGAGGGGTTTTTTTTCTTATTTTCCAATGGGACTGGGAGACTCGACAAGACCCAGGACTGGCTCACTAAATCCAGCTCTCAAGACCAGTCCCTCGGAGTAGATAACTTTTCATATTGTCCTCTTCCCGATCTAAGGAAGCGACACTGCTGCGGAGCGAAGGAGCGTGCCCCACATGTGCATGACCTGCCCCCCCATCTAAAGCTTTCTGCTTGAAACCAAGAGCCCACGTGGTGGGCTCTGCTGCCAGTCCCAAATCCCACCACTGGCTGCTGTGCAGCTGAAACACGTCTGCAGCTTCCCTCCTGGTTTTGTCCAGATCCTCAGTTCTGCGAGTACTCCTGCTCCTTTCCTTTGAAGCTGCTTGAACTCAAATTAACAACTCTTTAATGGGACCTGCATCTTCCAAATGAGACTCTGTTAGCTGCTTGCCGTAGCTGTCATTTTTCCAGATGCTTTCAATGACCCATTTTTTTAACTACATCTCTCTACAGAAAACCAAAATCCCCCCTTCTACCCCCCCACGTCTAGCCACTCTCCGGGATGTGCTAGTCACCAACTTGTGAGTACTTTGTTGTTGTCTGGCACATCAGCGGGTGTCACAAATAATCACCTCATCAACACGTTTTTTGTTAGTACCTCTAACACCCTGGCTATTAAAAATACCTTAGTTCATTAGCAAGACACTGTTTCCAGCATATAAACTTTTCCATTCCAGAATAACTGAATGTAACGCCCTAAAAAGCTTACAGTTGTTTATAAGCTAAATAAAATAGGACACCTTCCATCTACTCGTGCCGTGTCCCACCACGACCACAGGAGAGGGACAGACCTGTGCTGCTGTTCCCATAGGCATGTGTTGGCCAAGATTAAATACATTTATTTATGGATTTTTGGTTCTGCTGCTGTGTCCATCGTACCATTGCCTGGGCAACAACACTCACAGACTGAGGTCTTGTGAGATTTCTACGTCTGCCCTCGTGAGCTGGAGCTTCAGCTGAGGCTGGTGGCACCACTGGGTGCTGAGGGTCCCTGCCTTCCCGTCATGCAGGGGCGAGCGGGCTGCGGCAACGGCCAGGCAGTCCCTAGCTAGGTGCACCGTCTTTGCATAGGCAATTACATTTGTGATTAGGAACAGAGAGGATTTAGCCATAATATTTGCATAGCTCCTGTGCAGAGCTCTGCAAGTGCTGGTGTGCGGTTGGTAGCTAACCCCGGGGTGGCAGTCGCGCTCTTGGCCCAGGACCCATGTGCAGGAAGAGTGCTGGCAGCGGTTTTGCTCAGCCATCTCGGAGGTGCCGGCTCAGGAGAAATGAATCCTCCTCCCTCGTGGTGGCCTGGGGACGCGTCCCTAGTTAGCCACGCATCCTAGCCATGTAGCGCCAGTGTAGCGTTGGCAAGGAGGTGTGAGCCTCCTCCACTGATGGTGCTGTCACTGGGACCCAGATGTCTTGTGGTGGCCACGGTTTGAAGAGCTTTGCCTGCTCTAAGAGGGAGCACGTGAAGCCTTTTCAGTAATTCCTGTAGTTGTAGCATCGGGAATGCCACTTTCCCATCAGTAGCTTCCTGGCTTGTTTTTCATGCAGAGAGTCTCGGTGTTTGTGCAGGTGAAGGAGCGCTGAATCCAAAATGGTCTTATGCAAAATAATGCAAATATTGGGTTTTTTAGTAGCTTGCTGTGCGACAGGGACAATACATTTGCAAAGCATTATGGCTTATTTTCTGCTAATCTCTCTTTCTCATTCCTTGTAAGGCCAGGGAGCCTCTAACATTACATCTCTGAGAGGCCCTGGCAGCCATGTCCTATTGCAGGTAGTTGTGACTTTTATTTGCAGTAAAAAATTAGGTCTTATCCTCCACAAGCCAAACAGTGGCTCCAAACAGTGCTAACCAGCCAGGCAGTGGAGCCCGGCAAAGTCACCAAAAAGCACTAGCTCCAAGCTCAAGTACTGAAAGGTAACTTGTGATTTCTAGTTGATCTTGGTACTATTCAGTCTGAGACCGTCAACGCTTTTCTGTAGAGAGCTGGACTTGTTTTTCAGATAGGAAATCTCCAAGGGAGATACGGGGAACTTCTAGAGATCATCCTGTAGATGAAACTGCCTTTCTGTAGCTTCCTTCCATTCCTAACCAACAACAGGAGCAACTCGAGAGCTCAGAGGAAATGCTCAGGGTTTTTTTCCTTTTCTTTTTTTCCTCAGGAAGGGGAGGTTTCCTAAGCCATGATTCAGTACCAGTGAACTAATACTTTGCTTCTACCCCTGTCTGCCGGTCCCTGACTCTGAGGACAGGATTGCCACACTGCGAGCCAGCACGCTGCTAAGCAGGGTGGCTTTGCAATAGCAGCTGCAGCCTCTCCGTGCTTGCACAGTACCCCGAAGTGGTGAGGGAATTAACCCTGCAGGGCAGGAGATCCCTGCATGGGCATGAAATGCTGAGATTTCTACTTCTGCCCACACCAGGGAGGCACAAACAGGATTGCGAACACGGCACAATAACTGAACCGAAGAGGAAACGCTAACCCTAAAATGTTAATCCTGAATTGTCACAATGAAATTACACCATGGGGAGATGTGTAAAACAGTCCAACAGTTAGCTGGACTTCTAGGGAGCATCCTCCATCCTCCAAAATGTTTGAGTTGTACTTGGAATGGGTATGCCCAAAAACTGGCTTGATGATCCCCAGTTGCCCATCTCTGAAGCTCTGGGGAGGTTAAAAACTGCATAAATTGCTGTGTCTGGTGGCTTTTAATAGCTCACAAGTCTGGCCTGCAGCTTCGAGCTGCCGTGGGAGATAGATAAGCCGTGACCAGAGGTGTCACATAGCACTGGCTTTCTGCAGAAGCTGAGCAGGCTGCTGCCCCAAGCTGCTGCTTGAGGGACTATCCCCGTGGTGGCTGGCACCCAGCAGCGGGAGAGAAGCCTCGGTGCTGGGAGTGGGTTAAAATCAGTCCGCGAACTAAGGCAAACATCTCCTGGAGAGACCTGACCCCTAGAGCCACCAAAGCAGGGAGCTGGGAGAGACCTTATGGCAAGCGGCTGCTCCTGGATGGCGTCGTGGTTTTGCTCAGGCTGTGGCTGGTTAGGCTCTGCTTGCTGCTCTCTGTCCGTGCTGCAAGGCAGAGGTCTGCCCCAAGCGTGCGCAGGGCTGGGTAAGCCCCGTTAAACTGCACTGGGGGCCATGGCACAGCAGTGGGGTGGGCATCCCTGCGGGTGGGACCCCAGTAAAGGGACTGGCAGCAGCGCCTGTGTTGGTGCAGCCACGTTGCCCTGCTCCCAGCACATCCAGGTACCGCACGTAGCACTTTGGAGCGAGGACTGTGCCAGCGCATCCTCCCCCAGGAGTCACCGCTGCGCTCCCCGTGGAAAGCCACCAGGGATTTTTGGTTTTCCATGCGCACCTCGCTCTGCCTGGGACGTTGGCTGTTCTATACTTGCACTCCGAGAAATGTAGTAGTAGGTGTGCCCTTTTCTCAAGCCAGATCTGAAAACATGCACACGTTTATTCTCAACAAGGCAGATTTCTGGCTCCGTCGTGCGCTCCTTCGTTTAAACATAGTGTAAGTAGCGCACAGCATGCCCTGCAGGATCCTGCCCTCTCTCGCTGATCTCTCGATAGCTCGCTCAAGAAAGCTACCTCCTGCTCTGCAAGCTTCAACACCGTGTAATGGAAAAATATAGAAGCGGGGCCCGGCTGTGCGTCAGCGGGTGTCTTAGCAACCTCCGCCTGCGCTTGGCTCGGCGATAGGTGCGCGGGGCCGTCCGTCTCCGCGCAGGGATGAAATGTAGCATTAAGCATCCCCCCTCTCCCTTACAAGGGAGAAGAAGGAAATAGCAGAGTTTGCTGGTGTCGCTGGAGCTTGCCGGGTGCTAACAAAGCAGTAATTTATGAGTGTTGCAAAGAATTTCATCAGTCTTCAAAGCAGGACAGAGGCATCTGGCACTCGACCACTCTGTATCAGTACAGGAAAAACGCTGAATTTCTTCAAAGCTGCTACAGCGTTTCCTATTTTTAGGTTAACAATGCATGTTTTGCTGTACGGCACCAAACGTCAACAAAGAGTGAAGACCTATTTATGTTGCTTTGTAGTGAAGCTGAAGCAACAGGAAGCCGTGAGCCATCTGGGTGCCTTCTGAGCCCTCCAAAAACCCCATCCCGAGTCAGTTGTAAAACGCGCTGGCTTACCACCACGCCAGCGAGTTTGCTCTCTGATGGAGGAAGAAGATGGGTTTGGGGGATTGCTTTCCTGTCCTCAGACCCTTCGAGATGCTGTGCGGAGGAGAGAAACCAAATGCCCGGCTCTCAACTGCACTTGCGTTCAGAGGCTTTTTGCTTCTTGCTGTCGTTCGTGCTCTCCCTTCTGAGGCGGCGTCTCGGCACCAGCCTGCGTCTCAGTGCAGGTGCCTGTGCTGGTGCCTGCATTTCGCAAGCGAAGGGCAGGCACTTGCTGGAGGAAGGGACGGTGCCAAGGGCCCTCTGTGCTCCCGAGGGCGAGCGGAGGCTGGAAGGGCACCAGCTGTCCTGAGTTTTCCTACGGCACTGTTGGAGCAAGCCAGTTTTGGCAAAAGTTGCTAACCTTAAGGACTCCTTTAATGTGAGAGCTATGGTTGCTGGCTTACTAAAATCAGCCCCAAAGGACTTGCTGCTCTGACGTTGGTATTTCTGGGTTGGAGAATGGAGGACAGCCAAGCTGGACGTGTCGTTGAGGTGGCAAGGTTCCCCTTGCCTTGCCGCAGGAAAACACTCGGAGCGTGAGCGGTGTGTTATAACACTGCAAATGATTTTACTGCGAGGGTAGGTACCCATTGCCTGTAGGGGGGCATGAAGAAGATCTCGGCTCCGGAGGCAGCGGAGGATGCTTTGCACCTTGGCTTGCTGAAGCGGCTCGTGGAGCTGTCATTGAGCGAGAGCGAGAGGAAGCATCAGCGCCTGCCCTCTCTCCTCGTGCACCCTGCAAACGCTCTCCTGGGTGTCTGCAGCAGCCGGCTGAGCCACGGGGTGAACTCCTGGCCACTCGCTGCTCACTCCCCCCAGCCGCCTCCACTAGCTGCTTATTTGGGAAGGAACCTCCTTTCTCTCTTTTTATTTTGTTTTGGAAAAATAAAATTAGAAAAAGCCTGACAGAGAGCAAGTGACTAAGTGCTTCATGTGCTGCTGAAGTAAATGAACAGCAAAATGTCTGAGGGGAGAAGATGACTAAGTTTTTCTACCTCCTCTTCTGCTTCCCTCACCCTCTAAGTGGAGCTAAACATAGTCGCCTGCAGCAGGAGGACTTCAGCAACCGGCTGCTGCCCACAGACGCAGCCTCAGAGATCGTGGGCTCGCGCCTTGCTGAAAACCCCGGTCGTTCAGAGAACTGGGCGTCTTCCCTACATTCATTTCTCTTCTCCCTTGCTCTTCCCCCAAGACAAAATATATTTAGAAACGCTAAGACACAATGAGCTAAACTCTGGCTTTGCTACACCCATGTTTATAATGGGTTCATTGTATCGCTTCCGCCAGTGCCTGCGCGATTATATGGCTAGATATAGCTACCCTTCATCTTCTTGTCTTTTTTTGGACCAGAAAATGGCTTGGGCATCCTCTTCAACCATAACAGTGCTGTTCTGAGAAAGGCTATCTGGATTTTAATAGGAAACCCATGATCTCTACTTCTTTAAAGGATGCCGCAGTCATTTGCAGCTCATCAGCGAGAAGCTGCTGCTTGCTAAATCAGTACCTGGGGGCTGGCGCTGGAGTTATGTCCATAAACACTGTGTCGTGCCACTCGCCTTAAAAATAGTCTCTTTCAAGAGAAATATTTAGTTTAGAAGCAATTTCACTTAAAAAAAGAAAAAAGAAATAGAAGAAATTGGATCTCTCTTTATAAAATGATGAACCTGAATTGCCTGGGTCACCTTTGGGTGATGCTGCGTGCATCCGGTGTGTTGCCAGCATCGCTGTGGTACTCAGACCCTCTCTTCCCGCATCCGAGGAGGGGGATGCTGGGGTTTTGGGGGAGATCCGCTCAGCCGTTGCCCCGGCCAAGTGGGTCCCCCCCCCAAAACCCCAGCGTCCCCCCCCCTCACGCCTGTGCTAGCGTCAGCCCCCTGGGGTTACCTGGGGTCCCAAGTGAGCCAACAGCGGGGCAGGGTGTTTCTCCCCGAGCATCCTCTCCCCGCTGCATGCCCAGGGATTCAACAGACAGCCGTTGCAGAGGCGATTTTCCATTATTAATGCTCAAAAGAAAGTTCCATTTTCCTGTTTTAGACGAGCGTTTCCCCTTTGGGTTAGAGAAACCGCTTCCTCCCCGGCACCCCGTGGAAGGCTGTAAACATGTGCCGAAGCAGCAAATTCCTTTGCCAGCCTCTGCGTTCCTCTGTCCACCAAAAACCCAGCATTCCCCCAGCTGGTACCGCTGCGGCATCGCATGCACCAGCTCACGGGAGACTCCCCTGTTGATCGGGGTCGTGTATATTAGGAGCGGCACGTTTTTTCCTCAATTCCTTAGGAGTTAAGAGTTGAAATTGTCTTTTTCTTCCCTTGCCCCACCCCTGCATGTCAGCGCACAGTTGGGTTGGAAAATCCAACCCCGCGTGCCGCACCAGGATGTAGGGTTGGGTAACCCTCTCTGCGTCTCCAAGGATCCTGTCCCTTTCCCTGAGGGCTCAGGGGTGTGCCGGGGTGCAGCAGGGCTTGCCAGCTCTGTCTGCAGGCTTCAAAGGCAGAGTACAAGCAGCAGCACAGGAAACCCCCGTGGCGTATTGCTAGGAAGAAACCTTGCCTGATGCCGTGACAACTTCTTCCACCACCATCCCACTGGCCTTTCCCCGGTGCAGGGCTGCCGAGCTGGCACCGGCACGCTCGTCGGATGCTCTCGCACCAGGCAGGTGTGGCAGGACATTGGCTTTGGCGGCGGAGGTATGTACCCAGCCCTGCAGAAGTCGAGCCGTGTTGCTAAAGCTGGCATTTTTCGGTGACTCATAACTAAAATGGCTAAGGGGCGTGCGTAGGGCTTTAACTCTGAAAATGAAGCCGAGGATAAAATTACTGCTGGTGCTGTGCTAAGGTCTGCTCGCCGTCAGACCTTCTGCTGCAATGGGCCAGGGGACAGCTGAAGTGCGCTGTTAACATGAATTCCTCCCTCCGTCCCGTTCTCCGAGGTCACTCGTACCCGTACGGTGCAGCAGCCGCGCACGGACGGTGCTCTCGCTCTGCTGAGCTTGTGCCACCCCCTGTCCTCGCCGGGCTGGGTGAGCCTGCTCCCGGCTGCGGCAGTGACGAGCACCCTGCCCGAAGGAGCGTGGGCGCAGCAGGGTCTGGATCCGCACAGACAGGGGACAGGGTAATCTGGCTGAAGTTGATGGGGATACGCTCCCTGTTCGCGGCCTGACACTGCTCTGTGGGGAATCGGGAACGAGTGGCTGAGCATATGAGATGCACTGTGTTTGAACGTGTTCGAAGCCCTGTAATTAGCTTGGTCTTGCTGTGCTCCTGGGAGCCCCTGGCTCTAGCACAGCCTCTGGTTGATGTGTCCAGCGAGGAAGGAGTCCTTGTGAGCAGCTTATCCTAAAGTGCAAGATTTGTGCTTTCCGTACCCGGTCGGGGCAGTGCAGCCGGAAAGCTGGTGGAGGAGAAAGCCCTTGTCTCCAGAGTGCCCACGAGGTGGGCTCAGAAGCTGTCCATGGCAAATGAACTTAGGTCTGTCTCGTTCTGGTGGAGAGAAGCCCTGTGTGTGCCCACAAGCCCCAGTGCTAGGAGTAACGGATGCCGAGAGCTGTAAAAGCCAACCTGCACTGCCCTTGCCTGCGCATCACCTTGCAGTGCAAGGGGGTACTGGTCCGCGGGTGCACGGTGCCTGTAACAAGCCTCTCTTTGCCTTCAGTCTAGACCACTTTTAAGACCGGAGCCTGTGGGATGCGGAGCCAGGCCTCCCACTCAAGGGAGGCCCCTTGGCCGCTGTGCGTAATCACCTGGGGAGATGCTTTGGGCACTGCATGGTGCATACGCAGCAGGTCTGCAGCTGCGGGGAGGATGCGGCACAGGAGATGCGTGCTGCCCCGGCACACGCCCGCGGCATCCTGGCTGCTTGCAATGCCCCTCTCTGGGCAAAGAGGCTTCCCAAAGCCACCGTCTTTCTCTTTCTAATATGCTCCTTCTGTAAGGATCTGAAACCAAGGAGTATCCAACTGCATTTCCACTCCTGGAGGAGTTTCTCCTGGTTGCTGATTATATTTAGGAGCTGCCTAGGAAAAGGGGCTTGTCCCATGGTGGCGTGTTGGGGGTGCCGGGGAGCCGCGGCTGAGGCAGCCTGGTGCTCCCAGCAGCTCCCGTGCAAGCAGAAACTCCTCCAGCCACTTAGCAAAGGATTTGCGGTCCCAGCTCCGAAGCAGGAGAGACAATAAAACTCTAAATAGTACTTTAAATCATCAAAGTGCTATCCAAACATGAGGGACTCCAAACACAAATGAAAGTGCTAAACTGATTTAAAGGGGAATTAAAAGGTCACGCCTGTTGAACATTCAGCTTTAGGGTTTAGTCATGTTTATGAAACTTATAACTGCTCTTCTAAATCAGCTTTTTACACTTCATATACCCAGTAAATGTGGGTATGTTCAGGGCTTGTGACTAATTTTAAAAATTTTTTATTCTAAACAAATTACCGCAGCCATTGCCTGGCCCTTTTTTTCTTCCCTTCCGTCTCTGCCTTCCCACTCCAGCCGAAGGCACTTAAAACACATCTGAACATTTCACTTGCTCATGGAAGAGAGATGCAATTCTCACTCACATATTCCACAAAGTGAAGTTCAGTTACGGTCGAAGAGCGTAAGAGCAGCGAGCTAGCTCCATGAGCGGGCAGAACGAGGGAACAGCGATGGAAATGTTTTCTGTGCCCAAGACCAGCACGAGCTGCTGGGGGTTTCAGCAACAGAAAGCTCAAGTCTAAAAGCCAGGCCTTTCTCATCCAGCTTCTCTTGCAGATTGCTTCACCAACATTGCATGACTTGGTTTTGCATAACCTTGCTTGTGCATTGTCAATGCTTATGGACATTGTGCTCCTATGGTGTTATATTTGCAGCAACCGTATCAATGCCCTCCCTGCTAATGCCAGAGGATGGCTTTACTTCAGATGGCTACAACAGCACTGGAAGTCAGTGGCTGCGCTGTCTGGCCCATGTCCACCCTGCCTGGTAGTGCGTCAGGCTGAACGGATGAGTGATGCAGCATCGCACCATAGTGTGTGCCCAGTGTGGGCATTGAGCGGGGAGGGAACCCGTACACAACCCCATTCTTTGGAGGTATGAGGTCTGGGCATTGCAGCTCACGTCGTGGCCCATGTCAGAGCAGACCAGTCCAGTCCCAAGCCCTTCTGGATCACCTCCAGAAGAAGACAGGAAGAAATCAACCCAAAAACCAAGTATTAGCAGCTGCTTTGTTCCACTCATTGATGTTACTTCTGCGTTTGGTGTCTCTGACCCAAAATACCTCTAAGCAGACTGTAAATGTAGTGTCCTGGTTTAAATCTCTAAAAACTTGCTTTCAAATTGTAGGAGAGGGTGTTTGGCAGCCCATGTCCTGTGAGTAACTCTTGTCTACCAGTCTAAATAAGCCAGATTGGAAATAGCTGGGACTTTACCATCTCCTGCTGGTCTGAGCACCTGTTGTTGCTTCCCAACACGCCCTGTGCCAGGGACCCCCCTTCCCAAAGGACCCCGGGGGTCCGGGGCATCCCTCAGGAGGACCCGGCAAAGCCTACAGCTCCCGTCCCACCTCCCCGTCATGTAAGAGCACAGCTCAGTGCCTTGCGTTAAGATTGTTTCTTGCAGGAAGGCTGTACCCTTCCAAACTGCTGCCCACCGGGGCACTCTGTTGTGGCTTTTAGGAGCTGAATCTCTTGCATATCCTAAACTGCAGCTCTGGCTTTTAGGCTGCTGAGCTGGACTTCACATCAAGTGACCAGAGACTGATGCGGTTGTTTGGTGTTGAGAAGGGGATGTCTTCTGGTCTCAGAGGGCGTGTGGGAGCTAGCAGCAGTTCGGGATTTCCACTGGCAGGGTTGGGAAGGCGCAGGGGGTCCTTCCCCACCGGCAGCGTGAGCATGAGAAGCGCCAGAGCCAGCACAGGCTCAGGAGCCCACGTCCCCAACTCGTGCTGCGCTGCTAGCGGAGCCGATGAGCTGAAATGACATTTTGAACCAGAAAGACAGCAGCGAATACTCTGGAACTGGGAAGGGGATCAAACGCAAGTCTCCAGATGGAAACAGAGCAGTTTCCATCAAAGCCGATGACAAGTTCCCTGATACGGGGTCAGATCTTTGGACAGCACATCGCGTTTCTCAGCTGGACGCCTGATCCGGCTGCCTACAGCTCTGCGCACCAGCGTGTTGCACAGATGGGCTGCAGCATTCCAGGACTCTTCTTGCACATCAAGTCACTGAGGCCCACTTTTGGCTACCAGCAAGTATTTTTATAATCTGCTGGCTTTTAAAAGCTAGCTGCTTGCTGAGGAAGAAGCACTTGTACGGCTTAAGTAGCAGTCCACCAAAAGTGATTAGCTGTTTCTGAATTATTCACTTACCTTCTCCAAGCTGAAAATTGCTTAACAAACCTTATTTGTGTGTACTTAATGAGTAACAAATACATTTCCAGAGATCTGGATCAGTTCCCGCTCAGGAAAGCAGGCTGAACGTGTCTAATGCCGGCAATTAATAATTCAACCAGCTTTATGGGAAAGTCAGTTATGGCTGATCTGCATCAGGAGGTTTTCAGTTTTACTGTGGTGAAGGAGCTTCATCAGGAAGAAATGCCTCATGGAGACAACCATAGCTTTGAGGCTCACTCTGAGCTCTGGTGCAGGTTTTGCCTTCACTCTCACTTAGGCTTTTTTAGCTTCTTTCCTTCTTTGTCCATTCGGATGGAGAAGTCTTAACACTGCCTCTAAGCATGGTGCTGATGTGGATCCCACGCCGCGGCTGCGCTGTGCTTGTGCTTTGCGAGTGAGAAGGGATCAACGCCGGGTGAGGTTGCAAATGTCCGACTATGCGATGGGTGACTTCTGTGCAGCCGGCTCCCACAGCTGCTCCGTTTCCTTCCATTGTGATAGGGGAGGTCAAACCGAAGGACTGCTGCTCACCCATCTGCCTTCGCTGCTTCTAATTCTCCTCGCCTCCATCACAAGCAGGAAGAGGGAGCCTGCAACAAGCTCCTGGTTTTTTCCAATACACTGGAATATTTTTTCGATGATCCGAGCAGATTTTCCTGGCTTTCAGGCATTTTTGTGGAGGCTCCCCTGCCGCACACGCTGATCTCTTGCAGATGGCAGAGAAGGCAGTGGCTTTATCTCTGTGACCCTCTACCCCAGATCTTTGGTCTCGGTGGGACCGCTCCCTGGTCCCACTGGAGAAAAGGGCATTCCTCACAAAGCCAGAGGGGGGTGGCTTCTCTCCTGCGAGAGGCAAAATCCTCGCTGGCTGAAATGAGACTATTCTGAAAAACAAAGCGTCTGAAGTAAAAGAAATAATGCACGTATTAGGATTTTTTCTCTCTCTAAATGAGATGGAGACCTTGGAAAGTAGCAGAAGCTACTGTGCCCCAGCAGAAGCCTCTACGCCCCAGCCATCAAAGTAGTTTATCTAGTGGGGCGTGGGGGTTTGGACTAGAATTGCTAGGCACCCAGAAGTGCCTTTCAGTCATCAAACTATATTTCCTTATATTAACTTGAGTGAAGTCTGTTGTTGCACCTCACTTTGTCTGCTCAACAACCGCCACAGGAGCCTGACTGGCATTGCCTCTGCCAGGTTTTGGGGAGCTGCTGAAATTTTTGTTAAATGCCTTGCGTGACTAAACCAAAAACGGCCTACTGATCCAAAGCCCTCCCATTGCAAGCTGCTCCTCTGGCCAAAACAAGGCTGTTTAGCCGTTGTGCAGTACAGAAGCAAACGCGTCGTCGAAGATGAGGGGAGTTTGCATAGGAGGAAGACGGTGTAAAATATGGGCTGTCATTTGCTGCCAGCATCAGGGTCGGTGGTCGCAGCCTGGTGCACGCTGAAGCGGTCACTGGGCTCTTTCTGTTGCTGCCTGGACAGAGGGAGAGGTTTGAGAGGCTGAGAGATGGCAAAGCTGAGCAGGGCATAACCCCAGCTCTGCACCGCATCAGTGATCGCACCCCAGAGCACGGCACGGGAGGGTTTTCAGCCGGGGTCCCGCATTTTGGTCACCCGCATGCCAGGACGCGCCGGGAGGAGGCATCCCGCGGTACCTGCCAGCTCTGCCCCGCTGCCCTCCGCGCCCGGCGCCCAGCACAATGAACAAAGCTGGCCTCCTCGTCGCGGCTGGAGTGACAAGGTTTTTCCCAGTCAAGGGAAACAATCATCACTAGGGAAACCTTAACTACTTTTTAAAGACCAAAGAAAACACATTCATTCTTTTAAACATGGAAAACTAAATGGCCTCTTTTTCCTTGGCTGCGTGTGCGTGGCTGCGGAGCAGGCTGACACAGAGTGAACTCTCTGGGCAAACGCTCCCCCCACTTAGTTATTAAAGAGGGCTCTCTGGAGCAAATTCTGCCCTTCTCAGCTGCTCACCGTTTTGTTTTTCAAACCAGCAAGGCTCTGGACACGAGGAGCGACTCACCAGCCCTCCTACTTGCGAGCGAAACATCCCGGAGTCCTTCTGAGCTGTGCCGAAAGCCCCTTCCCCGGGGACCCCTGGCACCGCGGCACCCCGGCTGCACTTCTCCTTTTGGAAGAGCTGGAAAGGAAAGCGAAGAGCAGAGAGGGCCCGCTGTGCCTCCCACCCATGCCAGCCCCACGGGAGGGCGTTTGGGGAGTCATCCCGGCGCCTGAGGAGCGAGCGAGGGTGCTGTGGGCGTGCGGCAAGGCTGGCGCAGTGCCGCCCCGGAGCCGCTGCGCTTGGCGAGGGGTGGGCAGCCAGGGATGTGCTGGTGGGGCTGCCTGGCCGCCCGGGTGTTTCAGTTCCGCAGGGAACGCTGGGGACGGTTGGATGTTAGCGTGCCGCAGGAGCGGCGCTTTCTCCAAAGCGAAGGGAAAGCCAGGGTGTCACTCATGCAAGCCCCTGGGCTGCGGCAGCTCCACGGAAGCCAGGGCAAATGGTGGGCATTGGTGACACCACTGTCTCCTCATGGTTTTTCTCCATCTCTTCTGATCCTAGGCTATTTTGGGATCTTCCTGGGACAAAGGGGCTGAAGTTCTTTCCAGAAGTGGGAAAAATCGCTAAATTAACACTGCTCCCACTCTTCCCCATCCCCTGCCCCAGCTGCCTAATCTTGCCTCTAACGGTGCATGCTCTAGTTACTAACAAGCACGGAAATACAGGTCCAGCTCCCGCTATTTCCAGGAACGTTTGGTCCCGTAAAACCATAGGAAACCGTAACTTCGGCAAATTAAATCAGTTACTGCCTATCTCTCTGGCTCAACGCGTGCAAAGGGAAGAGCTCCCCACCGGCTCCGCGCACGGGGAGTACCCGTCGCATTCCACCAGCGTCCGTGCTGGGAAAGGGAGGCGACAGGCAGTCTCAGAAAGGCACGTCTCTTTCAAGCAGACATTAAAGGAATGCCATATGCTATAGGGAGAGTGTACAGCGAGCACTGAGCTCATCAGTCACTTTTTGTTTAATCTAATTAAACACAATATATCCTCTGACCTTCTGGGTTGGCACTAAATTCTCCTGTGTTGTTCTTTCCATATGAAGCTCTACTGACAGATGGGGAAAACCTAGAGTTTGCTTTAAGCTTCAGATAAGTAAAAGTTAAACATGAAGCAGATAAAATTGTTTTCCCAGCACTCCTCTCCCACTGACCAATTGTGGGTGCTCTCTGGGAGGGCTTAACTCCTCTGGCCCGCATCCCACCCCAGCCTGGGGCACCACGCTCCGCAGCGAGTGAGAACAAGCTAGCGAGCAGCTGTAAGAGGGCAGAGTGCTGCAGAAACCCTTGAAAGTTCATTTTTAGAGTTGGTTCTGACAGTTGCTCAGCTTCATTTCCATGTGGCAGACGATTAGGGAAAACGGCACCGCTCCTCACTAAATATATGTCCAGACTACTAAATAATTTGCTACCTAGCAGCTAATCAGCTGGCATTTGCTGATGCTGAAACAGGTTTTAAATAAAAAGTGTCGAATTGCATCAGACACCTCGCGTATGTTCCCTGCTTGCACAGGCTACATGCCATTGCTGCGTGTGCAAGAGCGCAGTCAGTCAACAACACAGCTTCATGAGTTTTCTGGGAGGGAAAGCAACCGCAGAGCTGGATTTGGGGGAGAGCAGGGTGCCAGGGTGCCACAAGCAGGTGCAGGCTTTGATCATGCAAAAGAGTTGGAAGCGTGCTCAGCGGTGTGACGACCTGCGTGCTCACTTCCTTGCAGGCAAAGGAGAAGAGCACGTATCTGCCCTTCACCAGCATCACTTGGTAGCACCACCTGCAAAGCTATTTTTTCCAGTATGGTGAAAAATCCTTTAGTCTGAGTCGGGGCAGTTATTGCAGGTAACTGCTCCATGTATGTACAGCTGCACCTGTGTTCCTGGACCTACCCACAAATAACTCCTGAAATATAAACCGAAAGTTACAGAAGAGCCTGGAGGCAATGCCCTTACGGTTCCCGACAGGCTGGGTTAAAGAAGATTTCTTTACTGTAAATAGTTTTAATACTCCCTTTGTATATTAAGAGAGC
Source organism: Ciconia boyciana (assembly GCF_034638445.1). NCBI lineage: Eukaryota > Metazoa > Chordata > Aves > Ciconiiformes > Ciconiidae > Ciconia > Ciconia boyciana. The sequence continues at coordinate 109,298,678 of NC_132936.1, read as the reverse complement.
TGGGCAGGGCGGGAGGCAGCAGCCTGCTGAGCGCAGAGGGCTGTTTCCTGCGCGTGGCCGTGGAGTCAAACTGGAGTGGTGTGAACCTCGTGGCTCTGATTTTCCGTGGCCGGCTGCAGGAGCCTGACACGGGGGTTGGCACAACTGGGATCCCAAGCCGTCAGCTTTGAGATGTTCACCTCCGTCTGAACCCATGCCGGCATTCAAATAAATGCAGACCTCTCGCTGGGAGCTCTCAGCCATCCCCAGTGGCTGTGAAGGACCCTGCCGCTGCTCACAGCCACGTAACCTCTCTGTTGAAGCTGTAGGGAAAGTACGAAGGGTGAACTTTTAAAGCATCTCCTTACCTGGGGAGAATTTATCTTCAGACAAAGGGGGTGGCAGGATTGCTGGGGGCATTGGCCAGTGTTGTTACTCCATGGCCCAGCCTCCACCTCTCCTCTGCAGTGGGGCGGCAGCCCCAGAGAGCGGACAGATGAAGGCGTGCAGCTGCTGGTTTACTAGGGGAGCTGCCTCTTGCAAAACTCACCGCCTTTCGAGCACTCCCACGACAGAGCAACGGGACCTTTGGTATAGATACGTACACCCCCCAAAAAAATTGGTCCCAGCAGGCTGCTCTGCAAAGCAAGCTGTGTATGCTGGGCAGTAACGTGTGATGGGCTGAGGGCACGGAGAGCTTCCTTTTGATGAAGCAAACTTTCCCTCATAACAGTGGGAGGTGGCTCAGGCGTAAAACAGAAATCCAACGGCTCCCGAAGGAAATCCAACGGCTCCTGAAGGAATTGCAGAGGGCACGGTCCCTCCTCTCTCCTGCAAGTGGCCACGTGGTTGCCCCCACGAAGCCAGGGGAGAAGGGGCCGCGTGAAGCAGAATTGCCGATGACCCCCGCAGCGGCGACGACTTGCCTCGCAGCCTATTTCCAGCGAGTCGGGAGTGACTTGAGATGGACAAAGCAGCCTCAAGCCTCTCCATAAAACATGTCCTTAAACTTGTCCTTAAAACTTGGGTTGGAAATGCCTGGCCAAAGGTGTGTCTGAAACCGGGTGGTGTCTGGATGAAAACATTTCCCTCCGGTGTAAAGGGATGGGGACGTGCTACCCGTTCCTTGTGCAGGTGTGCTCAGTGACCGGCTTTCTGTCTTGTTCAGCTCAGCAGAAGGGTTGTTGTGGTGTTTTGTCTCCCCGGGGCACTCGGGGGCCGTTACCCTGCGCTGGGAGCAGTGCCCGAGCGCACGGCTCCTGGGAAAGCCCTGGCAGGGGGGAGCCAGGGTGGCTTGCCCTGCTTCGGGTGCCACTTGCCTTCATTCTGCCTGTGCTTTGAAGTACCTCAAGGTTTTAGCTATAAAGCTCTAACCACCGAAAAAACCAAAATCTTGGCTTGGCAAGGCGCGTTGCCTTGGCGTGTTTCCTGGGACTGAGTGACTTATGATGCTGTGCGGCGGGGGGAGGACTCCTTCTCCTTGTTTTAGAGGAGGTGGGTCACGCTTGTCTGGAGTCCGAACTCCTTTGGAGACTTCTTCTTCCCTCTTTCTTTCATGACATCAGCCAGGACTTGATGTTACTATTTTAAAAAGAAAAGGAGGGGACAACCCCCCGCTTCCCTCCTGCTCTCTGCCAAAAGGAGAACAAAGAACAGCTAAAGCGCACAAGTTCTGGCACTCCGTTTGGAAATAAAAACATTCATCCTCATGTCAGGTAGGGAACTGCCCGACCCCCCTGCCAAAGCAAGCAAGCCGGGCAGCAGAGCAAGCCCATGGCGCAGAGGAGCCTGGGCGAAGGGGATGCCCGGTGTCACCCCGCGCTTGGGCAGCTGCTTGCCAAACTCCTGCGCTGCTATACCGGTGCCAGGGCGCGCCGGGACGCTCCTGGCCGCAGGCAGTCGTCCAGGGAAGGGCCACCCTGCTCTTCCCCGGCTGGGAGGTGGGGAAGGACCTTTCTTCTTCCTCTCCCCCACCCCTGGTCCCCACCGTCTCCGTGTGATGCGTCTCTGCTCCCTGGCGGGGCTGGTGCACGGCGCGGGGTAACCCGATGTAATTTCCACGCTTTAGACACTAACATCTTTGTCTGGCTTCTTCCTCGCCATTTAAACATGTCAGCAGTTCCCAGCACGGATTCCTGCACCATGAGTTCACCCCCGACAAGCATCCAAACTGCAAGTCAGGGCTGCTGGCTCTTCCCCGCCTGTCTGCGAAGCGTTACTGGAGCAAGGGCCAGTTCTCCAAACACGAGGAAGAGATTACTTGGGCTTTCTGGAAGGCTCCCTCCCATGCCTTCAGAGTGGAGCAAATGAGGATAATTTTTCTGTGGGCTTCCGGCTGAACCCAGTAGCTCAGAGCAGCCAGGACTACACCGTCTGTTTGTCCCAGCTCCTGCAAGAAGGCATTTTTCCATTGTCGCCGTTGTATATTGTTCCCCTGATTTGTTTGCACCATCGCCTTCTGGGGCTGAGATAAGAGGTTGTCCCCCTGCCTTTTACCAGCGGCACGTTCCGCAGAACAATCCAGGGAAAAACTCTCGCAGGAAAGAGGCTTCAAAGGAGGCTTTCGTATGTCCGATGCAGCCCTTGTTACAGTCATGTAAATAGTTTTGTGCAATCTATCTGGCGAGAAACACAACACGTCAGAAGGGACTTGTTCTCTAAAATGTAGTTACGGATGGGCCAAAGCAGGCGGATCAGCCGCACGCAGGTTGTCAGCTTAATGGACAAAGCAGCTGCCTTTCAGTGGGGAACAAAAGCCAGGCGGTGAGACTCTGCGCGCTTGTGCGAGCGGCTCTTGTTCCCTGTGGGAGCTGGAGTTGAGTTTTGTGGCCGGGTAGAAATCCTGGGCTCCCTTCCCCGCTCCGACTGCCATGATCTAACGCAGTACCCAAGGATGGGTTAACGGCCCTGCTGCTTCTGCAGAGAGATGCGGGGAGCGGAGACAAGGTAATGCGGATGGCTGGGCCCTCTGCAGCAGAAGCAGCCAGCTGGAACAACGCTGTAACGCCATCCACTTTAGTGAAGTTGCTCGTGATTTTTGAATGTAGAGTTGAGGCCCAGCGGCTCTGGCTTGGCACAGGGCAATGGGAAAAGAGCAGATTCTCTGCTTGCTTCCATTCTGCGCTGGCTCCGGTGCCTCCTCCTCTGTCCAAAACAGCTGCGTGCTGCCTGAAGTGACTTTACGGACAGTAAAAGCTTGAAACATTGCATTCACCTTCATGATTTTTTTTTCCCTTAGAGCAAATCATGGCGGAAGATCAAGAATATGGTGCACTGGTCCCCATTTGTGATGTCTTTCAAGAAGAAGTACCCTTGGATCCAGCTAGCAGGACACGCAGGTACGGAGCATGGGGAGGGGCAGAGTGGTGGAAAGGCTCTTCGTTATCTCAGGTTAGCGGGCTTTGTTGGCTGGAATTGCTTCTGACTGCTGCATGAATGTCACGGATTTCAGCTCCCACATCTCTAGCCCAGGAGAGTGATTCACCTAGATGCTAGGGAGGGTGACATGAAGGTGCAGTGCTCCGTGCTTTCGGTCTCCCAGGGCCAGCGGGTATGACTGACGCCTTTTTCTCAAGCAGCAGAAAGCTGAGTCCTTTGGGGGAGACCCAAGCCCTCTTGCTGATCCACAGCAAAGTAGGTGATGCTGCCCAGCACAAAGATGCCCCACGCATGAGCCTAGAGACAAAGGTGTGAACCTACCATGAAGCACACAGAGGCTGTGAAGCAAATGGGTTGGGTGCTGCAGGGCAGGTCTCTGCCCTGTTTAAGGAGTGACATTGCTGGTCATAAACCTCTGACACTGCATGTGAATCTGGCAGCCCGAGCTTGAAAGTCCCAGCCTGCGGGGACTCTTCCGGGTGCAGGTGTAAATGGAGATGCTTCCAAGGTGCTGGGCGGCCCCTCTCGTTTTGGGAAGGCACAGCGTCATCCCCCATCCAAAGCAAGTGCCACGTTGTCCCTTGTCACCCTCAGGTAGTTTCAAGGCAGCGGCCAACGGCAGGATACTGAAGAAGCACTGTGAATCGGAGCAGCGCTGCCTCGACCGCCTGATGAACGATGTCCTGAAACCCTATGTTCCTGCCTACCACGGTGACGTTGTGAAGGACGGGGAGCGATACAACCAGATGGAAGATCTGCTGGCTGAATTTGACTCCCCCTGCGTTATGGACTGCAAAATGGGGGTCAGGTGAGTGGCTTTGGGGACGTTGTTTGAGTTTTAAGATGGGATACTGAAAGCAAATGCATCTCCTGGGTGAAACTCTCTGAAACACACAGGGGAGAACGTCAGGCTCACCTGTCTTCAGCAAAAGCTAGGCCAACAGCATGAGGAGGGAGCCATGGGGCAGCCTGGGTACGGGAAGGACACACCAGGCTCTTTCCTTCCCTGCTTGTTGACTGTCCCGTGTGCTGGGAAAGTGGTTTGGTGCAGCGGAGGGGACAGCACTCTGGGTTTGGGTACACCAGAATGGCACAGTGGCTTTTAGGAGGATGGCAACCTGCCTCTCTCTGCTGCAGCTGGACACAGCCAAGGGCCAGGGAGCAAAAGGTGTGGGAGATCCTGCCCAGGGTGCCAGAGGGGTGAAATAAGGACACTTGAATGGCACAGCTTTGACGAGCGAGAAACTTTCCCTCTGCTCACCCTTTGCTCCCATGCACACTGGAGGGATAAAATGTGCACACTAAGTAGTTCAGTGCCTTTCATGCAAAGTTCTTGAAATGTTTCCTAACAGATGAGCAACATTACCCATGTCCTCCTCGAGAACCATCTACAGATACACCAAGATCCCAGGCTGCAGCCACTTGGCCAGCAGCAGTGTTTGAGCTAGCGATGCCACAGCTGACGAGGGTGTCCCAGAGCAAATGTGAGCAGGGCTGGTGACCCCAGGCAGCTGCCAGTTTTGGAGCAGCCTCGGGCCACCGCTCGGCCCTGGGTCTGCTGCAGGCTGGCGGCAGGGCGGGTTGAGACCCCCCTCGCTGGCTAAGGCGCAGCCCAGACACGGTGGAGACGCGCTGCTGGAAAAGCTGATGGTTTCTGTGGGAGGGAGGAATCTTTTTTTTTCCCCTCCCGAACTCCTGATGTGAAACTCGAACTGGCGTGTCAGGCTGTCGGCAGGGAAGAGGCGAGGAATACTTTCCACCGGAGGGGTGGAGAGAAGGGCAGGGGGCCCCGGCGCAGCCACGTGGCCCCGGCTGGCACACACCATGCTGCCGCAGGAAGGAGACAGGACCCACTCTGAACCCAGAGATGACAGCCACCAGAAGAAGAGCTGCTGGTCATGCTGCCTGGGTGCTTCTGCAGCTGTCTCTGGGAGGAGGAAAGCCTCCCATGCACAAGTCACAGGTTGGGTGATTTGTGCACCTGGATTTTTGGAGCTAAGACAGGCAGAGCAGGCACAGGAGCAAATGTGCCAGGCGTCATCATCGTTAAATAAGATGGTGCTGTGGGAGGAGCTGGTGAGGGAGGGTGAATTGGGCTAATGCTGGGGAGTGGGGCATCCCCGTGGCCAGGCAGGAGAGGCTCTGGCAGATAAACTAAACCTCAGGGCTATTAAACCTGTCCTCTGAGCCAGCAGCTTGCTGCCAGGCAGATGCAGGTTTGGTTTTTTTCCTGCCAACCTGGCTTTGGGATGTGGCAGCCTCCTCCAGTGGCCCCTAAACAAAACTTTGTCTTTCTTAAGCCCTGGTGATGGTTCAAGCCTGGAGCAACGCAGGGGGACTGAACCACAGACATAGACGATCTGTCATTCTCATCAAAAGGAAATCTCGGTTTCTGAGCGGCATGAGCAGCACTTCTGAGCACGCTGCTGCTTTATTCTACTGTTTTATTCTGTCTGCCCAGAAATCATGGGTTTGGTGGTGTCAGCTGAAGCCTTTCATCGCTTTTATCTGGAGTGTTTTTCAAACGGGCTGATGCCCTGGGGATGTCTGCTCAGTGATCATATGCCTGCCCTGAGAAAAGACACCAGTTTGCCTTGCTAAGCCTGTGGGAAACACAGGAACGCTGTCCCACGTAGCCTGCCTAGCATCCTCCCCATGCGTTTTGCTTGGTTCTGGAGATGAACCGCCCGCTCAGTGCTGGAATTTTGGCACAAGGGACACGAGGAGAGGGCACGGCCCCTCTGCAGAGCTGGGCATGGCTAGTGGGAGGTGTAGAGCGGTTTGGATTTGGGGGGACGGAGGTGACAGATAGGGTCATTCCTGTGTTGTTTTGCTGAGACATCTCACCCGGCTTGGTGAGCTGTTTGGAGAAAGCCTGGGCACTTGCCAGGCTGAGCTGGGGCAGGTTTGGGAGCCACAAGAGGAGTTACGTAGTGGTTTATTACTGCTGCAGGAAGTATTATTTTGTGGATGATGGTTTTCTGCATGCCGGAGTGCAGAAGTTCTCCACCAGTGTGCTCTGGCACAAAGCGGTGCTGCTCTGAAGGATGTGTAAAACCAAGGTCTTTGCACGCTCCTCTGCACCCTCCGTCCTCCTTCCCCCATTCCCCCATGCAGGCTGCACCCTGTGGTCCCGGGGGTGACGGTAAGCACCTGGCCAAGGCTGCATCCCTTCCTCTGCTCTGTCCTGTACGGGAAGCTTTTGCTAGATAGTCCACTTAAAACAGACCTATACTGGGCAAAATCATCATCAGCCAAACAGCCCTGTGTGAAAACACCCTGCTTAGCAGCCGGTGAGGCACAGCCCTCGTGATGTGCAGGGTGAGGGGGTGGGAAAGCGCAGGAGAGGCACAGGAGCAGCTTTGGCAGCAGCCGCCCACATTGGCCAAAGCTCGGAGGGAGCAGCAGCTAACGCCGAGGGCTGGGACGCAGCAACCTCCCTCTTGCCTTCAACTCAGCCGGGTCCCAGAGCACATGGGCAGTTCCCTGGGCGCATCCTGAAAGCCATGTTTAGCTTGTGAGAGCCACTAAGTCGCTGCTCAGGTTTGCTGAGCGTTGGGGGACAGGCCTCCAGGACCAAGGGGTGGCAGCAGAGTGGCGGCAGCAGCAATGCCGTGGGCACCTGTGAGAAATAACCTCCCTTGTTATTGCCAAACTGGTTGTGGTTGTGGTCCCTTGATGAACTGAAAAGATATTAGGTGTTGATGATGGGGTGCTAATTAAATCAGGATCAATTCACCTGCAAGGAGGCTTGCTCCATTATTTCCTATGCTGCCCTGCTCTGTAGGGATCAGCTGTCCTGGATAGGTCTAGGTCCTGGGGCAAGGGCTGTCTGTGGGTGTGTGGCACCTTGTGTGGTGGCCCTGCTAATGTCCCCTCCTCACTCCTTGCAGGACATACTTGGAGGAGGAGCTGATAAAGGCCCGGAAGAAGCCGAGCCTGAGGAAGGACATGTACCAGAAGATGATCGAGGTGGACCCCGATGCCCCCACTGAGGAGGAGAACGTGCTGCGGGCAGTAACCAAGCCCCGCTACATGCAGTGGAGGGAGACCATCAGCTCGACCGCCACGCTGGGCTTCAGGATCGAGGGGATAAAGGTGAGGCTGCTCCAGGTGTGCAGAGCGGGAACAGCTGCTGGGAGCATTCGGTAACCGAACTCACGCACAGAGGCACACACAGAGCAAGCTGGTGGCGAAACTGTGTCACATCAGGACATCCCCGTTCCTTGCAGCCAAACCTCCCTCATCAGGCACCTGGCCCAGGGCAGCGCTGCTCTTCTGAGAGCACAGCTGAGCTCAGGGCATCAATGCAAGAGGGCAGTTTTAGCTGTAATCTCATTAAATCAGCTGCTTGGTTGATTTCTATGACTGTGAAATGCAAAGTGCAGTCCTCCAACTTCAAGACTCAAATTAATTGTTTGCTTTTGATACTGCTGTGCTGCTAGGCTGAGCCATTAATCCAAGTCCCAGCTTGAAAGCGTGCCGATCTGTGGTTGGAGCTGTGAGTTTAGCTGCAGTTGGTGAGGAGGCTGTATTTACATCCCTGTCCGGAAAAATTCAGCAACTGAGCCCTATGAAATGGGGCGAACACAAGCAGCAGCACTTTCCGCTGGCACCTGCGTGCGTGTGTAACCTGCTGACTGTGCTTGCTCAGAGCTAATGCTCACATTTCTGGAGATACCTGCTGGGATGCTTTTGTGTCCCAGTTAGATGAGCTAGCCCAGGATTTTTTCTCCTGGCAAGCAGACTTTGCGGTGAGAGCGATGTCCCAGCTGGCACTTGAACAGAGTTGGGTCTGTAACCGCAGAGCAGTTGTATTAGTGATAGAAGACTTGCATGAACATTAGCAGTGGCATATGCCTTTTGATGGCCAGCCAACATGAATTAAAGGTAGTATCATGCTTGAGCTAAGAGTTTCATCGTGTGCCTGGGCATGACATGGGCTTGGCAGCCGAGGGGAGCTCAGTCAAGTCATGCCTGCAGTAATTCAGGCTTGGGGCACTGCTGGGGGCCCAGGCAGTAGCTCAGGGCAGCCACTTGCTCTTAGCGGAAACGATGGCTCGATTTCTGCACGTATCTTGATTGGAGCAATTTCCTTCTCTTGATCACAGATCATTTTTCTCCTCTCTAAGTCGGGCAGGATTCTCCCAGAATGCCCGTCAGGGTCTCCATGACCTTAAACTCCTGCACCTCTCCTGACTGGAGATAGCAGCGTCAAAATGATAGAATTAAAACAAATGAAGCTCTTCCCTGAAAAAGCCTTTACAGCAGATTTTGTTGACTTTCCTGGTAGTGTTCCCCTTCACCTCACCGGTCAAACAGCAAACAAATGCAGATGTTAGACCGCGGGTTTCAAAGATGATCAGCAGGAGTGGGTCACTTGGAGCCGCTGCTGATTAGCCACATACCAAACCGCCTGTGGGAAGGGACTTGTCTGTCCCGCTGTGCAGGACAAAGTCCCTGGGCTGTGGGAAGCCCAGCGGAGCATGTTGCACACAGGGAGAAGGGCACCTTCTTCATTCAACTGTTCCACGGCCAGCAGAGGACAGTGCATTTATCTCTAACTCAACCACTCTCAGAAACCCAAGGAGCAGCCCTTGGGCTGAACCCCTTCAAGAGTTTTCTGGCAAGCAACGCAAGGCACCCCTGCCCGTCCCATGCCTCTGCCTGGGATGCTGCTGGTCATGCTCCCCCGCAACAGCTTCCTGCGGTGCCTACACTGGGTCAGGGCACTTGCCTGCTTGTGCAGCTCTTCCCTGATCTCCCCAGCTCTCCCAAAGACCCTTTTCTGCCGTGGGTGCCCGCAAGCGTGCTGTGAGCTGCTCCGGCTCGGGACAACCCTTTGCCTAGTTCCCATTGCTGCTGTTTTGCGTTCCCATTGCTGTTGTTTTGCTGGTGCTTATTATAAAACTGAGGCTATATAAAAAAGGAGTGGGCCAGCTGGGACCAAAGCTCCCATGCACTGTTTCTTCTCCCTGCTTTCTTGCTATAATCGGGAATATCTGTCTATTTATAGTCCAACATGATATATCCTTGGCCTCCAGTGGTGCTTCTCAGCCTGTGATCTGGGGACGTTTAGGGGGCTTTACGGCAAAAGCAGGTCATATGTGAACTGCTTGAAATGAAAAATGTAAAAAACCCCAAATTGTATTCCCGCACAGGCCAAAAAACACTGTGGAGGGAAATAAAAGCCACAAAGGAGTGGTGAGAGTTGCACCTCTGTTTTAGCCGACCATAAGTGAGCTGCTGTGCGACATGAGCAGTGGATTTTTTTCAAAGAGGTGAGGCAGCCCTTTAATTGAAAAATGTTGAGAAGTGCTGGCCTCTAGGAGTAATCCTGCTGCTACTGCTGCTAGGGGCTGACTAATTTGATCAAGGCTCTAATTGCTGTAATTTTCCTTAAGTCCCTCAGCTTCTGGATTATTTGCCCCTAAGCTAAGGCATTAACAGTTCACGCTGGTTCCTGGCTGGCTTTTTTTCCAGCAGGGCTGTAGAGCTGGTCATGCTGTGCCATATCCCTGTATTTGCCCTATTTCTGGGGTCGAGTCTCCGCATTAGGGAAGGAGCCTTCGGTGTCCTGAGCTGCTACTGAGCCCTCAGAGGAAATTTCAGGAAAATATTATTTAATGAGAAGTCTCCCCATGTTTTCCTTCCTGCTGTGGATGCTTCCTTGGGAAGAGAAGGGGTGAATCTGCCCTGCCCCTCACTCATGGCCAGAGGCTGATACAGGAGAGCACCTTGCCATGCAAGAGAAGGGCAGGATTTGGCCCTGGGTGCCAAATGGGCTGGAAGGGGGCACAGAGTAAGGAGGGGAGCAGCAGTAGCCTTCCCTTCGGGACAGCACGGGCAGGTGAGGTGACCAGGCAGCTCGAGGTTGGAAAGGAGGATGGGGACCCTTTCCTGGCCGAGCTCTCGCTTTCCCAAGTGGCCTCGAGGATCCGGTGGTTCTTTAAAATGACAATTTTCCTCTGCAAAAGGAGATAATGACACTCATCTAACTTTCTGGAGGAGCTTAAAACTCTTAGAAACGGTAGCTATTAATAAAATTACCCTGCTAAAAGTAATACAAGTGATCCTTGGTGACCCAGCTGAAGCTTACTGGAGCTCATTGCAAGAAGTTTCGCTCCCGAGCATCTGCTCTGGTCTGAGAGTCACTCACCATTGCCTGCAGGGAGGCCATGGTGGGACGGTATTCCCTGATGCTGGGATGTTTGTGGGGTCCCAGAACCAGCCCTGAAACCTCTCACCTGACCTTCCCAAGACAGGCGGCTCGCGAGCCCCATCCAAGGCCAGACACGGGGCCGGAGGGGGAACCGGCTGATGCAAAGCCTGCCCCAGTGACGCCAGCGCAAACTGGAATCACTGGTGGGGCGGAGGTTGCGATAGCCCTTATCAGCCCCCCTCACATTTCTGCTGTGTGGAAGGCAGCCCCCTCGGGGCTCGGACACCTGTAAATGTCGTGGCAGTTGTCAGCCCCACGGCAGCAGCGTCTGGCTGGGCAAGGAAACGGCGGGAGGGGGGTAATTATGGGAGCAGCATTACGGATAGGCTGTTTGGCTTTCCTGAAGCCTAGATTGCCTTATCTGAACGGCCATCTGTGGTTTTCATTTATTTTTAGGAGCACTTAGAAGTCCATCTCCTTTCTTGGAAGCTTTGTGGAAAGTTGTGCTCTTTACATGTGAAATTAGTGCTGTGGCACTTTGCCAAATTGATATCTATCATCCCCAGGGGAGAGGGTGGGTTGATTTCTGAACGGCCACGTCAGGGCTCCTGTGATGGACGTATAGCGACGTAGCACCCTTCCCCTATACATCGCGCACGTGCCACCAGAGCATCCTCGGCGAGGCCTCCTGCCTGCGCTGCTGCAGCCTGCTGCCTCGCGAGAGACGGCCGAAGGCAGAGAACCTGGCTCTGCTCGGTCCCTCGGCGGGATGGCTGCTACGGCAGGGAGGTCTCCAGCGAGAAGGTGGTCCCTGGCCCCTGCTGAGGCATGCTCTGCCAGCCGTTAGCCTTGCTTTTATACCCTGTGGCAGCATGGTGGTCAGGCTGGGTCCAGGGTGGTTGGAAGCTGGTGCTTCAAACCCTGCGCAAACTGGTTGCACCCCGTGCAAACAAAGCTTTTCCTGGAGACTAAGACCTTTCACACATTGCTTTTGTTATCACCTTAGTTAACATTTGCACAAAACGCAAGCCGGAAGTTGGAAGCGCGCTGTGTGATTCATTCCAAACTGCGCATCAGGTGTGGGTTTGGTGCCAAGCTCACCTTGCCCAGCTGTCCGCAGCCTGAGCGCTCGGCCTTCTCCCGGGCTGGACTGGCCACCATGCCCACGGCCAGCCCAGGGGGAGGCACATGGCCCCATCCCGGGACACTTCCCTGGATGGGTCCCAAGTCCTGCCAGGGCACATAAATCGCCAGGGCAGGTGATTTCATTGTGCTCTCTTCCTTCTCCAGTCTCTACTCTGCTTCTTCATCCTTACTTCATCTTCCCCAGCCCACAGGATGTCTTTTTGGCCTCTGTCCCTTCACTCTATTGTGTGCAAACGAGCTGTCCAGAGAGGTGGGATGGAGCTCTGCAGGCGGAGCTGTGAGCACAAGCACATGTGGTTTAAAATAGCCCCTGTATCCAGGAAGCGAGCTCTGCCTGCCTGACCCGCGGCCGCTCCAGATAATGAAACCTGCTGATCTAAAACTCAGAGCCCCAGTAGGACGGGGGAAATGGGGAGCGACCTACAAAGCTGCCCAGAGGTTTGGCCAGCAGCCTCTGGGTCAGGGCTGCATGCCATCCCTGCAGCAGACCAAGCCATGCCGTCCCTGCAGCGGGCCAAGCACGAATGTGCCTCTGGGGAAGAGGCGGAGGAGAACACGAGGCTGCTCACCGCATCTCGGTGCCAGGCTGCTGCCTTTGAGGGTTTGCTATCCACGGACTAGCAAAGGACTAGTGAGGCAAGACAGCCGTGGGGCTTGCTCGTTGCCTTCATCTCCTTGCTGCAGTGGTTCGTGGAGGACTTTGCATGGAGGGGTTTTTGTGCCTGCTCCTGAGATGCTGTCTCCGTCCACGCTCAGTTTTGTCCTGCCGTGGTTGTGCTCTGCTTTCCTCCCCAAGCAGGGGTGCAGCCTGAGGCTGGTGTCAGGGCCTGCGCTCCGCTACAGCAGTGATGGGAAGCCATTTGGGCACAGTGTGGCCAGAAACGGGTGGTCACCAGCCTCTGTTGGCAGTGAGCGCCAGGTCCGTGAGAGGCAGCTTGTCCACATTGCTGGTGACCTGGGTGAGCGTGTGATGGTGGAGACTTGCCATTTGCATTAGAGGGCAATGCAGCAGAGCTGTGGGATGATTTGGGATGTGCAAGGCAGAGAGCTGCTGCCTCTGCTCATCCCTCCTCCACAGACAGGTCCTTCAGCTGCCAAAAAGGCATGTCCCTGAGTAGGATGCGACCAGCATGGCTGCTGAAACATCAGTCCTGCCCCGGCTCCCTCCCTCCCCATCCTGCTCACCACTCTCCCTTCTTTTCAAGAAAGAGGATGGCACTGTGAACCGGGACTTCAAGAAGACGCGGACAAAGGAACAAGTCATGGAGGCCTTCAGGGAGTTCACCAGAGGAAACCGCAACGTTTTGGTGAGTGGGGGATGCTGGGGGGGCTGCCTGGAGAGGGCTCCTTCTGTGGAGGCTGGCCTCGGCTCCTCAGCTCCCTGCCCTGAGAGGCTGCAGCCTGAGCAATCCCTCTTAAAAAAGCATGAAAAATGGCAAAGAGAAATGCCATCCTGGCGCAAGGGTGAGGGGAGAGCAGCGGAGGGCTGGGAGGGGACATGTTTGCTGCAGCAGCATTGCTTGAGCCAGGTCCGAGGATGCTCAAGGGTTGGCCCCAAAACCTGCTGCGGAGGCACAGCCATGCTCTGCCCCCTCATCCCTGGGGCTGGCGGCAGCCTCTGAGCCTGCTCTTGACCCCAGTATGCGATGGTGGGGGCTCCCACCCTGGCAGAGCGGGCTGCCCCGCACTCGGTCTCGCAGGAAGGGTGGCCAAGGCATCCCCCTGCCTGCGCCAGCCGCCCTTCGCGTGGGCAAGCTGCAGTCGGCATTTCCCAAGTTTCTCTACGTTGCCAGGAGAATAAGAGATGTAGCTGTAAACAATTTACACTAACTGTGTCAAATATCTTATTTGACAAAGCGCTCCCATTTTAAGCTGTACTATATAAAGCCTACAAATGCAAGGCTTCAGCTGGAGTGGCCCTTGGCACTGCCTCCTTCAAACTGGCATGTTTGCTTTGACAAGAGTTACCTAAGGATTATTCCTGGATCTGAAAATTAAGTTGCCTGGCTGCATTTTATCCCCAAAGAGCTCGGAGCACACTCACACCATCGTGCCCTGGCTCTGGATGGGGCTCCTTGGCCAAACCATTGCAATACAGTGACCCCCACATCTCCCCATACAGTCAAAGTGTGAAAACGTAGGTGTATTATAGTGTCCAGATACCTGCTGTGCGTGTTCCTGTGCTTAGTTCTTCTATCTAAACGTCAAAATCAAATTATCAAAGGGGCCCCTGAGAACGTTTAGTGCCTTCCAGCAATTTGCAGGGATGCTTGAACAGGCACGCGGGTCTTGACCTGCATGCTGACTAGTGTGAAAGCCCTTCCACCTGTGGTACCAGCTTTGCAGAAGGGCTGATACGGAGTTACAGAAGTGTCTCACAATGCTTGACTGACTGAGTGATAAAATGACAGATGAGGTGAAGAGCTGACCTATTAAAAAGAGTGCAGGTGAGAGAAAAAAGCAGCCTGGCTGTGCATGCACGGCACAGCACATGCACACTGAATGAGCTGTTCCCTCCTCAGAAGCACCGTGGATGCAGCAGGGAAAGTCTGCAGAAAGCACCGGTTCAGCAAAAGCAAATGCTCTCACTAAGTTTTGGAAGCCACAGGAGCTCACAGGATGCTGTAGAGGCCAAAAGGATAAGCGGATCCCAAAAAAGAGGGGACACCCTGCCAGGGGACAGCTCTGTGGGAGGATGCTGAGCGCAGGGAGGCTGAGGGACACCCCCAGCATCTCTCCATGCAAACATGGTATCATGGAGAGGATGCTAGGAGGGGTGACTTTCCTGTCTGCCCCATGCAGCAGTTTTTATGTAGGCTTCCCGCAGCGCTGATGGCTTGGTTTTTTTCTTTTTTTTTGTAATTCCAGAACAGTTACCTTAACCGGTTGAAGGGTATCCGTGCTACCCTGGAGACATCCCCATTCTTCAAGTGCCATGAGGTAATACTCGTGTTGAAATAGATCTGCCTGGAAATGCGAACAGTTTAATCTCAGCTTGTCCAAGGAGAGAAGAGAAGTCAAAGTCAGAGGCTGTAAAGTTCTACAATTTTGAAGTTATTCTTATATCCGTATTTTCAGACCCCTGTTTATATAATACTTAGGTGGAAATACAGCTGATGACTGGTATAATGTTCATGCATCTGATGTGGGCTCAAATCTACTGAAAACCAATGTTCATACAGATTAAAAGTGATCTAGGAGGAATTTGGGCTGCTTATGGGTTTATATGACTGGGAAAATCCCTAGTGTAAAAGTATAGGGGTTTTCTGGAGAGAAATGCCTGTCTGAATGTGCATCAGGTATCATTTGGCTGCCAGTTGCTCCATGTGATCAAACAAGGCTTCATCGTAGCCATAAATTGCAGATATCCCACAACTGCCTTTGCTGAGCTGGTTAGGGCACCACGGTAAGGACTCTGTGCTTGGAAGGACTTTCCTCCAGAAACGAGGTCCATGGAATCAACATTTTCTACAGTGAAAATTCAGTTCTGGAGGAAAAACAAAGAGGAAGTGCTACATTTTTTGGCCGTTTCAACAGGAATTGGAATGCTCGATAATTTACTTAAATAATTTTATTGATTTTTGCATTGGCAAAGAGTATTCGCTATTGCATCTGCTTAACAAAACATGAGAGCATATGTCCTTGGCACGTGTTGTCTATGGGCATAGGAACCCTTGACTCACAGGGAGCAGAGCCACAGCTCCAAGAGCCCACTGTCCCTCAGCCGGAGCCACATGAGCCACCTCGGCCTTGGCCGCACACGGAGGGTCCTGCTGGGAGCCGGAGGCAGATGGGGCCGTGGCGCCTGATGGCAGGGCCTGTAAGGCAATTGGAAGGGAAATGTTGAAACCAAGGGTTTCAGGTCAGTTCAACATGGGAAGCAAAATGCTCCCTGAAACCAAGTGCCAGGGTTTCGTTTGAAAACACAGAAACAAAACAGCCTTTCAAGGAGGTTTTGAAAGGAGTTTCCACTCCTTAAAAATTAAAAAGCAATAGCTTTGACTTTCCGTCCCACTTCGAGATGAAGCGCAGCAGAAGGTCAGCCAAGCTCTGCATGTCCCTCCGCAGGGCCCTTGCTGGCCTGGGCTCCTCTGAGGAGCTGCAGGAGAATTTGGCGACCCAGGACAGGCAAGCAAAGAACGTCAGCAAAAGGCTTTTCCTTAAAGTTAAAATGCTCTGTCCTGGCCAAGAGAGGGCTATAAGAGCTTAGAAGGAGAAGAGCTAAAGATAAGCATTTCTGGGAAATAATACATATCTCTGGACCTTGGATATTTTCCCAATGTGCTGGAGGAGGAGGTCTCCTCAAAAATGTAAATTCATAATAGCTTTTGCAAACAGTACATGCTTCCCATTCAAAACCCTCATCTAAAGGCAAACCTTAAACTAAACCCTGCTGATAGCACAGACGTGGGAGTCCCCGGTAACTTTTAGTGCTGCTGTCTTGGAGGGCTGACACCAGCTGGATGCCCCTAGAGCTGTGTTCCTCTGCATATCTGCACAGCTTGTGGGGTGCTCCTGGCTCTCAGCACACTGTGTCCTGTCTGCTAACAGCCATTGCACTCTGGTCACCAAGGTTCCTATTTGTGATACAAGGGCAAGCGAGTTCATAATCCACCAATTCGTGCACATTGGACGTAATTTGGAAAGCAATCTTCATTTGGGACAGCTCTGAAGCACGCCCGGTGGTGCTCTTCTGCAGTACTGCCTGCTAAAATCTTCTGACTGGAGGAGCAGATTCAGCAGAAGAGCTTGATGGTGAATGACCTGACACCGATACGTGTTCCCCAAGTATTGGGAAGCCACAGTGGAGCTGCTGCTGGGCAGCAGCCTGGCTGGAACTGCGAGCCGGAACGGGCCAGGGGGCTGAGCTGGAGGCACCCACCTGCTGAGCATCTCTCTGCTCCGTGGGTGGTGAGCATTGGGCTCGTGGGGTCCCATCCCGCTGTGACAGGCCTTGAGACTTCTGCTGTCAGAGGTGATGTGCTTCACCTTCCCACATGCACCCATGGGCTTCCCCGGGCTCGCCCAGGCCAATACTTGCTGCAGGATTTTCCCAAAGGCCGATCAGGATATGAAAGAGCCCTTCGAAGCCGATGTAGCCAAGTGAACTCATGGGAAAGGAAATTAATGTACATGCACCTCTGTAACTTGCATCCTCAGAGCCCTGTGAAAGCCAGGAGAATATTCCAGGGGGAATCTGGGTGCAACTGGATGGTGTTTTAGGCAGGAGACAGCACATTCCAAGTAATTTGTACGTGGGGCGTAGCCATCCCTGTGGTGATGTCTGCAGGGCTGGTGAGTGTGAATAGCACAAGCCGCTCACAAAGAACTGGCCTTGGAAAAAAATCCCCACCTGAAGGCTGAGACAGTTCATCTCATTCCTTCCCTGGGGACCTTGACTCAGTTTCCAAAATGACATATCTGTCTTTCATGCCCGTGTTTTTCTGATCCTCTCCTTCTGCCAAGAGCTGGGTAAGAGTAAATCAGCTTGTCTGAATACCCGATTTGCATGTGCAAACACAGCCAGCAACCCAGAGCTTGCTTTTGCTCATGCAAAATCTCAGCATCACCTCTTGCAAGTGCAGCCTGAGACAAGGTGTCTGAAAGCCCTGAAGCTGTCTGAGAATGAGCAATAGGAGCACCACTAACTGGTCTCTCCTCTCCACAGGTAATCGGGAGCTCCCTCCTCTTCATTCACGACAAGAAGGAACAGGCCAAAGTCTGGATGATTGACTTTGGGAAAACCACCCCGCTGCCGGAGGGACAAGTTCTCCAGCACAACGTGCCCTGGGTGGAAGGGAACAGAGAGGATGGCTACCTCTGGGGGCTGGACAACCTCATTCAGATCCTGACAGAGTTGTCCCAGAGCGAAGACTTGCATTAAAGCCGCGCGTCTGACTCTGCCACTACCCCCAACCTGCCCCGACTGACTCTTCTGAACTGCACTACAAGACACTTTCCAGCCCTCGCCCTTCCCATTTGAAAGCTATACTCTCCCTATTTAATGTGGTTTTGTTGTGTTTTTTTTAGGTTGTCTTGGGTTTTTTTTTCCCCCTCTCCATGTAAATAGAGAACTAACCTGCCGGAACAACAGCTGAACTTGAAACCTTGGCTTCGCAAAGTTGGTGGGAGCAGGCGGCCGTGCCAGCCAGGAGCAGCCCGGAGGGGTTGCTTAGGCAAGCGCGTGCTTTGCCTATCGCGCTTTTGTTCTCTTGCGCGGCCTGATTTTAAGAGGGCCTTTAAGAGGGCTGGCAGAGGAAGGAGCCTCTCCCTGCGCGGGGATCGGTAGCCTCATCCCGAAAACACTCAGTGGCCGTGCCCAGGACCCTCTGGCAGCCAGGGTGCATGAGCGAGGCCTGGAGACAACGAAGGATACTGGGGTGGGAGCCCTTTAATTGTCTTTGCCAGCACCTTTCAACCTAGGGACCTGGCTGGGCCGAGTCCTTAACTGATGCTAGAAGGGCAGATTTGGGTTTTTCTTTGTGTTCAAGACATCCCGTAGAGGTTGCTCAGTTATTTTCAGGTGGCACTGGATGGCGAGGGTTTCCCTCCTGCTGCGGGGCCACGTGGTCAGGCACAGGTATTTACCGTGGCCAGGTGCTTCCCACCCACGTGCCCATTGCTGGGTGCACTGGCGTGGTAGGTAACACTTCGAGCTCCTCTCTAGAGACCCAGCTCCCCTGCTAGGAGCTGCTTCCAGCCCTCCTTAGCTGGGGTCTCCAGCCCTCCATGGTGAATAAAGACTTTGGGCAGGGCTGGGGGAGAGAAAAATAGCTTGTAAGGGACTACTATGAAACCTAAAGTAGCCATCCAGGTTGATCAGTCTTTTTTTGGCAGCAGCCGAGCACATGCTTAGGGGTAGTGCCGCCAATGCCCGCACCTGGCCCAGGGCAAGCCTCCCGCCTGGAGCATCTCTCTAATTTTTATCAGCGGCAGGCGAAGGGTTACAGCAGCAAAGCAGCGCTCGAGGTGGCCGGGTTAGTCGTCTTTGGCGAAGCAGAGTTGGGGTCAGGCATCCCCGTGCCTTCCCTTTTTTTCCGCAGAGCTGGCCAACTCTGCCGCTGCTCTTCGGCGCTGGCTTCCCAGCCTGCTTGGGCTGCGCATACGGCTTCTGCGCTCCCGCTCCTGCGAAAACACCCAGTTCCCTATTTAGGGCGGAGGCTATTTTTTAACTTCCTGGAACATTGGAACTAAGCGGCTTGCTCGCAGCAGAGCTGGCTCACTAAAAGGTCAGTGATCGAAAGGACAGTGGGGAGGGGAGGCTGCCGGGCAAGCTGGGGAGTCCCTCGCGTTGAGGACAGAAGGACCGTGCGGTGCTGGAGGTGGTGCAGGAGCTCGACAGCTGCAAATCCCTCACCCTTTCCATCCCCAAACCCACCGTCTCATCTCGCTCCTGAGGAGTGGTGCTCCAGAGCCCCTCTGCCATCATTCGCTGGGTCCAGCATCCTCGGTGGGAGAGGTCTTCTCCTGGCAGCAATAAGGAGGAGGAGTTGGCCGTTGAGCCGTCTGCAGCCGTGCCGCAGCCTCTTTCCCGAGGACTGAAGTCTCCTAAGGTTTTTCTCAGTTCGTATCTCACCAGACAGGTGTCTTTAGCTCATCCGATGCCATTGTAAATGGTTGCACTGTTTTAGCTCTTTGCCAGGCTTTCTAGAATAGCCCATGTGGAAGTGCCTTATAGACTTGCCTCTGTTCCATTATTGTCATGGAAAAGGTTGGGTTTTTTTAAGTTATATTTATTTTCATCCCATTTTAATTGCACAAAACACTAAAACTTAATGCATGGAATCCCTCTTTTTTTTTTTTTTTTACTTAAACTGTGTTTTTAGTTTTTAAACCATCCCTTTTCCAGCTTTGGAGAAAGGGTGTGAACAGATATGCATAGGTATGTACCAGTTATCGCTGTACTTTAGCTTCAAGCTGCTCTTATATATGTATATTATTTTTTAAGCTTGTTTATAAACCAGATTCCTCGCTCTGTGGCTTCAGAAGAAGCAGACTGTTCCTCTCAGATGTCTTATGCCTTTCTGGAGGCTGGAACGGTTGCTGTGAGGGATTTTCCCTGCTCCCACCTCCCCTCTCGGTCATTGGTAATACAGAGAAAAATCCGAACCCGTCTGAAACACCAACGCACAGTGCCTGTAAAAAAATACTGTAACTTTGCAAATAAAGGCATACAGGAAGCATTTGCCTGGTCTACGGTGCGTGTCCGCCCTGCGCAGCTTGCAGCAGCCTGGGAACAAGCCAGGAGCCGGCTTTCGTGTCCGTGATGATCTGGGGGGGGGATCAGGCTCCGGCTTTGGTTACCCTAGCACACGCTGGGAGCAGTGCTGCGTAGAAGCAAGAGTAGGGAAGGACCCTGTGCCGGGGACAGACCCTGACAAAGGGGAACTGGCTTTGCAGAGAGCAGGGCAGGGTGGGAGCAGAGCCGGGGCTGTGGGCGGCTCCAGGCTGGGTGGGGGGCACCCCCGGGAGAGACCTGAGCTTCTCCATCCCCCTTCTGCAGGGAAGCCCACCAAAGGCAGCCCCACAGCAGGAATTTTTTTTCGGTCTTTATGTTTTTGGCTATCACTACGTTGCGGCTCGAGCGGAGCGGTTTCCTAGTGCCACCCTGCGATTTCTGCGCTCAAGGATATCAAAGCACCCAGGGGCGTCAGAGCTGCCTGGCACAGCCTTGCGCTTCCCCCGCTCCTCTCCCGCTCAGCCACACCACGAGCAGTGCTGGAGGCAGTGCTTGGGACCAAAGGCCACAAAACCAAACCTAGATTGGTTTTGCACTGAAGGAGAAGTCAGGTTGTAGAGCCTGAAGGCAGCTCCGGTCCCTCCTGGTTGTCCATGCAAGCGCGGGACAGCAGGAGCCTGTCCTGGGACAGATGTGGCCGAGGGGGGCAGGTGGGCTGCCCCGTAAGGAAAGTCAGATTTAACACCCCGTGCACAGACCCCCAGGAGCAGCCCGGCCTGGGGACCGGTACCTGCAGCATCTCCGCTGCTCGCCACGGCACCTCTAAAACAAACTACAAGAAAAACCCAGTGTGGACTTTGCTTAAAGACTAGAAACCTCTTGCTATGAGAAAGAACCGGTAGTATTACCAGTACAAATATTATTTATTTTTATTATATTATTATTATTTATTACAAATAAACAAGAGGAGTTAGAGATGTGTGCACGCCTGCAGGGCTACGATCTTTTTGGCATCATGGAGACATGGTGCGATGGCTCCTATGACGGGAGCGTTGGAATGGAAGGATACAGGCTCTTTAGGAAGGACAGGCGGGGGAGACGAGGAGGGGGTGTCACCCTCTGTGTCAATGACCAGCTGGAGTGCATGGAGCTCTGCCTGGGGATGGATGAGGAGCTCACCAAGAGCTTATGGGTCAAGATTAAAGGGACAAGTAGCATTATAGGGGGGTCTGCTACAGGCCACCCAACCAGGAAGACCAAGTGGATGAGGCCCTCTATAGACAGATAGGAGCAGCCTCATGTTCACAAGCCCTGCTCCTCATAGGGGACTTCAACGACCCTGATATCTGTTGGAGGGACAACACAGCAGGGCATAAGCAATCCAGGAGGTTCCTGGAATGCGTTGATGATAACTTCCTTCTCCAAGTGATAGAGGAGCCAACAAGGAGAGGTGCTATGCTGGACCTCGTTCTCACCAACAAGGAGGGGCTGGTGAGGAATGTGAAGCTCAAGGGCAGCCTTGGTCGCAGTGACCATGAAATGGTGGAGTTCAAGATCCTTAGGGCACCAAGGAGGGCGCACAGCAAGCTCCCTACCCTGGACTTCAGGAGAGCAGACTTTAGCCTCTTCAGGGATCTGCTTGGTAGTGCCATGGGATAAAGCCCTGGAGGGAAGAGGGGCCCAAGAAAGCTGGGTAATATTCAAGGATCACCTCCTCCAAGCTCAGGAGGGATGCATCCCAACAAAGAGGAAGTCAGGCGAAAATGCCAGGAGGCCTGCATGGATGAACAAGGAGCTCCTGGACAAACTCAAACACAAAAGGAAGCCTACAGAGGGTGGAAGCAAGGACAGGTAGCCTGGGAGGAATACAGAGAAATTGTCCGAGCAGCCAGAGATCACGTTGAGAAAGCTAACGCCCTGATAGAATTAAATCTGGTCAGGGTCATCAAGGGCAGCAAGAAAAGCTTCTATAGGTACATTGGTGATAAAAGGAAGACTAGGGAAAATGTGGGCCCTCTCCAGAGGGAAACGGGAGACCTGGTTACCTGGGATATGGAGAAGGCTGAGGTACTCAATGACTTTTTTGCTTGACTTCACCAGCAAGTGCTCAAGCCACACTGCCCAAGTCGCAGAAGGCAAAGGCAGAAACTGGGAGAATGAAGAACCACTCACTGTAGGAGAAGATCAGGTTTGAGACCATCTAAGGAACCTGAACGTGCACATAGTCCATGGGACCTGATGAGATGCATCTGCGGGTCCTGAGGGAACTGGTGGATGAAGTTGCTAAGCCCCTATCTACCATATTTGAGAAGTCGTGGCAGTCTGATGAAGTTCCCACTGACTGGAAAAGGGGAAACATAACCCCCATTTTTAAAAAGGGAAAATGAAAGACCCGGGGAACTACAGGCCAGTCAGTCTCACCTCTGTGCCCAGCAAGATCATGGATCAGATCCTCCTGGAAACTATGCTAAGGCAAATGGAAAATAAGGAGGTGATTGGTGACAGCCAACATGGCTTCACTAAGGGAAAATCATGACTAACAAATTTGGTGGCCTTCTATGACAGGGTTACAGTGTTGGTGGATAAGGGGAGAGCAACTGACGTCATCTACCTGGCCTTGTGCAAAGCATTTGACACTGTCCCGCATGACATCCTTGTCTCTAAATTGGAGAGATGTGGATTTGACGGATGGACCACTCAGTGGATAAGGAATTGGCCGGATGGTTGCCTTCAAAGAGTTGCTCGATGTCCAAGTGGAGACCAGTGATGAGTGGCGTTCCCCAGGGGTTGGTATTGGGACCGGCGCTGTTTAACATCTTTGTCGGCAACATGGACAGTGGGATTGAGTGCACCCTCAAGTTTGCCGACGACAACAAGCTGTGTGGTGCGGTTGACACGTTGGAGGGAAGGGGCACCATCCCCAGGGACCTTGACGGGCTTGAGAGGTGGGCCCATGCGAATCTCATGAAGTTCAACAAGGTCAAGTGCAAGGGCTTGCACATGGGTCGGGGCAATCCCAAGCACAAATACAGGCTGGGCGGAGAATGGATTGAGAGCAGCCCTGAGGAGAAGGATTTGGGTGTGTTGGTTGATGAGAAGCTCACCATGACCCAGCAATGTGCGCTTGCAGCCCAGAAGGCCAACCGTATCCTGGGCTGCATCAAAAGAAGCGTGGCCAGCAGGTCGAGGGAGGCTATTCTCCCCCTCCACTCCACTCTCATGAGACCCCATCTGGAGTACTGCGTCCAGCTCTGGGGCCCCCAACATAAGAAGGACATGGAGCTGTTGGAGCGGGTCCAGAGGAGGGCCACAAAAATGATCAAAGGGATGGAACACCTCTCCTATGAAGACAGGCTGAGAGAGTTGGGGTTGTTCAGCCTGGAGAAGAGAAGGCTCCGGGGAGACCTTATTGCAGCATTCCAGTACCTGAAGGGGCCTACAAGAAAGCTGGAGAGGGACTTTTTACAAGGGCATGTAGTGATAGGACAAGGGGCAATGGCTTTAAACTGAAAGAGGGTAGATTTAGATAAGATAGAAGGAAGAAATTCTTCACTCTGAGGGTGGTGAGGCACTGGAACAGGTTGCCCAGAGAAGTTGTGGATGCCCCATCCCTGGAAGTGTTCAAGGCCAGGTTGGATGGGGCTTTGACCAACTTGGTCTAGTGGAAGGTGTCCCTGCCCATGGCAGGGGGTTGGAACTGGATGATCTTTAAGGTCCCTTCCAACCCAAACCATTCTATGATTCTATGATTCTATTATAGATGTGAGGCTGCTATACGTGCACCTAGCAGTCTCTCGTGGGCTGTGAGAAAGGCGTACCTGGTTCCTGTCTGGCTGGCTTGCACACTCCTGCAGCACCATTACCGGCAGCTGATGTTTTACTTATAGCTCCAGTTCCTGGGGGCCACTGAGAATCTCATCAGTATGTGATTCCTCTTCCTACCTGTGGAGGAAAACAAAAGCCTCCAAAACTTACTCAGCTGTACCCTGGCAATGCAAAACCAGAAGGTAAAGAATAAGAACGTCAACTCTGTTCTGTAAAAAACTCTCTTGAGAGTTAAAGAAACACCAGGACATTGTGGCAGAGAGGGGAAGGGAATAAGTCAGGGAAAAAAAACCCTCATGACTGAGTGCTGGCATCTGCTGACGCTGAGGTTTATGCACTGGTTTGGAAAGGAGCAGGCCCCAGTGCCGAGCTGGGGCTGCTGGCACACACCACAGCAAGAGCCCTGCTTGCCCCCCTGCCTGGCTTTGCTGCACCCCCAAAGCAAAGCCCCGAGCTCCCTGCCCCTTCAGGGATTAATAAGCTAAATGATTAACTAACTCAGTGTGGAGAAGAGAGACCAGCCCTGACAATAATGCAACAAAGAAAACTTTAGACGTTGCTGAGGCTTCCACTGTTACAGCACGGCTTCCCAGCACCTCCAGCAGTGCCACAGGGGTACAGGCAGCCTGCTCAGGCTGTAGGTGGGGAGGGGCAACTGATTCTCTTCTTAATTATCTAACTATGTACTACTTGCAAGAACGAACCTCCTATAAACAAGTTATTATTTATATAACCTCTGAAAATGCGGGACTTTGCTGTGGTGGTTGATAGGGGTCCGATGCTCATGTGGTGTGAGCTGTTAGTGGCTGGTGTGGTTTTGGGGGTCTCTGGGAAGCCCCTCAAGAGGTGTTTTGCCCCTGCCATGGGTGATGCAGGGCAGTGCTACTGCCTGCCCCCCCCAGCCAGAGCCCCTGCCCCAGGAAAGGGCTGGAGGGAGTTGCGGTGCCTGAGCAATGAGACCTCAAAAGGAGGGTCTTAATTGCTTAAATAAATTACTTTAGATGCTGCCAGTTAAATAGCGCTGGCCATAAATGAAGGTGTGGGGAGAATCTGGGTTGTGCCAGGGAGGGTTTGTTGGGTTTTTTCTTTTAAGGCTGAGGTGGGGAGCAATGAAATGCTGCACCTTTGGGGTTGGTAATGCCACCAAGGGGCTTTTCCCTGTGGAGAGCCCTCGCTGCTGTCCCTGGGGGCAAGGTGAGTCTGGCAGCTCGGAATGGGGCAGCAGCCCCTTTGGGCTTCACGCAGGGCCCTGTCCCCCTGCAGCTCTGCCGTGGGTGCTGGGTGCGGCTGGGGAGGGAAGGGGGAGCGAGAGGGAGCTGCCGGGGTGGGAGAGCACCTGCCTTTGCCTCGCACCCCACGGGCCTGGGTGCTGTGGCGGGGGTGGCTTTGCAGGGGGGTGCCAGCGAGGCCAAATAGCATCTGGGGGGCTGAGCAGCCCGGGGGTGCCCTTCACCCGAGCCGCTGTCCCTCGGGGATGTGCTGACAGCTCCAGGTCCCGGCTGGACTGGAAATAAGGAATAAGGATAAGGTGGGTGCTGGTGCCCCGCTGGGGGGGAGGGGCTGTGCACCCTCCAGGTCTGGGCGGGGAGGGCTCGCCTTGGGTTTTACCCCCCAGAGGGGCTGCGCTCAGGCTGCTCCTTTCCGCCGTACCTTAAAACCGCGGCCCGCTCCCTTTGCCGCGGCCCCGCGTCGGGTGGAACCGGGCTCGGTGGAAGCGGCGGCCCGGGCCGGGGCTGCCCGGCGCTTCCCCCGGAGGCCGGGAGGTGGCAATGCTCCCCCGGCGGCGGGCTGCAGCCGGGGCCGGGCAGCGGGAGAGGGCGGAAGGGCCGGGGCCCGGCCCAGCGGCTGGGCCCTGCGTTTCCCCGCGGAAGGGGGCCTGCGTCCCGGGGCTTGTCTGGGATGCTCTGCCCGCCCCCGCCTGGTCCCCGGGCGCGGCTGGTTTGGGACTTGCCCCCCACCCCCTGGCGGTTCTGGGGCTCGTCCCCCGGCAGCGTTCGCACTGGGGGCTGGGGGGCATCACTGAAATGAATAAAACCCCTTCCCACCAAGCGGCTCCTTCGGGGATCCCCGCTGGAGCAGGGGCATGAAGACCCTTCATGCTGCCCGCATCCTATTTCTGGGTAGAAACTCCTGTTTCTGGGAGTAGGGGACTGGGGAAACGCATCTCCCCTCGCTGAGCCAGTCCTGGGCTGGAGCCCTCTGCCAGCCCCAGCACCCTGTGCCCCTGAGGGCCAGCTTTCTGACTTACAGCCCCTCGTCTCGCTTGGGTCTGCGCTTTGTTCTCTTCCCTGGCCTTAAAAAATACAAATTTGTTCTTTGCTATTGTGACATGTAAAAAAGAAAAAAGGAAAAAAACAACCTGCAAATGGGGAAGGCAGGCAGGGCCCCCGCTGTAGTATCTGTCAGTTTGGTTTGTGCTTTTCCTGCATGGTTTTAAGTCCATGGAAGTGGTCACACTCAGTTCCCACAAGCAGCACGAGATGCCCACCCTGGGGCCCCAGGGATGGGCCCCGTCACGCCCGGGATGCTGCTGCACGCACCCCCACGGTGGGACTGGGGACATGGGGCTGCCACCTCCTGCACGTCAGGCCCCTGACCCACCGTGAGTGATGCTCATGGCACTGGAGCGTGGCAAAGGCGGCTTTATGTGGGGATTCACTGCTCTGAGAGATGCCCCAGGGGCTGGTGTTGCTTTTATATCGGCAAGGTTTCTCTCCCCACCTCTCTCCCCACCCTTAGGGAACCTGTCTCGCATGGATCCTGCTCTTCTCCAGGGAAAAACTGTGCTTCCATCCTGGAGCAGCCAGAGAGCACAGGAGAGCTGCTGCTGCTGCTGCTGTGAGCAGAAAGCCTGTGGAGAAGGCTCCCGAGTCAATCCCACCCGGGACAGCACTGGAGGAAACTCTGCAGGAGATGCACGTCTTGGTCCCCGCCAGCTCATCCTGCTGCCAGCACCGATCCGCTGCCTGCTGGGGGCTGGTGATTTCTGTTTGCTGGGACTTCGTGTCTCCTGCCATTGGTTCGGTGTGTATTAATAATGTCAGTCCTGCAAGATCTGGGGTCAGCTCCCGTCCCTCCTATTGCCATGGTGTTCAAACACACTTTCCCTAATCTAAAAAATCTTACACTTGAAACCACCTGGACAAAGGAGCATGAAGGGAAATAGAGGCACAAAATTATTTACTTGAACAGCTCACCAGAGCCAGAAAACAAAAAGCAAATACTTTAATTTCTAATGACTGCCCTCCCTGTCAGGAGGTGCTTTTGCTCCGAGGTGTTTTCTGTGCTGCTTTCCCTAACCAGAATCCGGGGACTTCTCCTGCAGGGACACACACAAACAGCTACTTGTCTTGCAAAAGTGGGGGTTTGGGTTGGATAAGGGAATGTGAGAAGGAAAAGCAACACAAGTCTGTAGCAGCAAGGCAGAGAAATGCTACAAGATGTGGTTGGCCTTTGTAAAGGATCCGTGGCTAAAAAACATTGCCCACTGCAGTGCTGTCGGTGCAGTATCATTTGCAAGTGCTAAATTCACACTTCACTTCTTTCTATGCCCTCAAAAAAGCGAGGGGAGAAGGCAGTACCTGTGGGAAGGGCTCTGCAGGGTGCTAACACCATGCGTATGCAGGCAGCCCCTCGCGATGGTTTGCCATAGCTTCGGTGCAGCACCTGACCATGTGCTCTGGTGAAACCCACACGGGAAAAATCCCTCCCTTGGCTGCCCAGAGGAGCGGCGGGACGCGGGAACACCTGCTCTTACTCGGTGACATCCACGAGGGTTAGAGCAATGCAGCTGGAGAGGGGCACTGCGCTGCCAAGGCTTGGCTCAGCTCCCGCTGGCAGTCCCCGCAGCCGGGCCGGGGTGCTGGCGTAGGGGAGAGCGTTTGGGTGGCAGCACTGGGTCTGGTGGGTGCGGGGTTTGCCAGGAGCTGGAGGGAAACACCTGGCAGAGATAAGCTGCATCCCAGTGGGGAGAGCCAAGTCGGGGCTGCGTGAAGGTGGGGGAGGCCCAGGAGTGCCCCTCATCTCATGTCCCATCTCCCCGGCCTCGGTGTCACATGCCCCTGCAGAGCTGTTGGTGACTCCTGTGACGTTCCCCTACGTGACCTGCTTGGCACAGCATAAATGGGGCGAAGAACTGAAGTGGCAAAGCACGAGGAGCTCTGGGGGGGCTGCAGTGGGTATGGGTTGGGTGGTTTTAATAAACCACCCCTCTCTATCTCTTCTTATTCCTGTCTGAATTTAATATCAGCAAAACAGTGGCAGTTCTGAAAAATAAAGTAGTTTTTGCTGCTCAGCAAATATCCTCCTCTTGCTTTGGCTGGATGACCCTCATGGGAAAAGGTGATCTTGCATGCACAAGTTACAGGTTTGGTCTTTCCTTGTGTCCCGCGTCACAGCTAGACACGGGGCTGGTGCATCCAAAATCCCCGCCAGTGCCTGCCCCTCCGCAGGAGGCTCACCTCTCGGCTGTGCTCGGGGCTTAGCTGTGTTTACCCCCCCAGCCCCCCAGCAGCAGGGTTTTCCCAGTACCTGGGGCAGCCCTACTGTAATCAAACACATGGGAATGCTCGCCTTCCCCTTAAAAAGCATCTTTTGAGTCATTAGAAACAGCCTTTTCCTAAAATTAGACCTCCAGGAAATTTGTTTCCTAGAACAGACCTTTTCCATCTGGGGAAGAAACAGAAGATGCCTTGGAGTCAGCCTTAGCCTTTAATTCCTCTTTCTCCTGAGCTGGAGCAGCTTGGCGGGGTTGGAGGCAACTGAAGGTGCCTCAGCACCTGGCAGCCTCATGCCTGCGCCCCGGGATGGCTCCAGGCTCCAGGCAGGCAGCACGGCCCCGCACGACTCCCCAGGTGTGGGCAGGAGCAGCACCGTACCCGGCACGACCGTGAGCAAGCCACTGCCATCCCGAGCCCCACTGCGCCCAAATTTTGGGCTGCTCAGGTCCTGGTGGAAGGGGAACCTCTGACATTAAACATCTTCTACGGCACTCAGAGCGATGTAGGCACCTTGGAGGGGCAGCTAGCAGAGCCAGGCTGGCTGCATTCCTCCTGGGGCATAAACACCCGGTGGTTTAAAGTATTAATATTTGGAATAATGTCTGGTGGTGAAAGAGAGCCAGACCATGTTGGTTTTTATGCAATTGCATGCAATGCATGCAATGAAGGGGAACTCAGAAGCCACTGCAATCAGGCAGCAGGCAGCAAACCTCCATGGCTGACCTCCGTGTCAGCCAGCAATTGCCAGCGCCGGGGCTACGGGCGGGAGCGAGAGCTCCCTATGCCAAGGGATGGTGAAGAAATCCCTGCTGGCACCAGCACTGCCCGCGGGCTCCTGCTGCAGGGCGTAGCATTTCAGCTTTCCCTGGAGGGCTCAGCCTGGGGGTGGTTTTGTCACCCCGCTTTGCCCACCCCGGCAGGCTGGACTGAGTGGGAAATGGGAGCAGACTGAACAAGCGTGTCAACCCGTGTCTCAGCCCAAAGTTACTTAGGGATGTAGTGTGTGATGCCATTTTTTAGTGCATGGATGCTCTGGCTGTCACATCTTCGCTTCCTCTGGGGCACACAATGTGCCCTAGACACAAGCGTGCGCTCCTGCTAGGCTTGCAGTTCACATCCTCTTCCACAGGGCTGTGATTTTCCTTTGCAAACAAGCTCCGAACTAGCCTGTAATTGTAATATCAGCTTCTAGGATCAGTTGCTACCTGCTCATAGCTGGATTCAGATCTGAATGTATATTTGCAGTGCATGACTTGAAGATTTTGAGATAGTATGTGTATACCTTGCAATAACCCTCCTTTGCATGGATATTATTTTTTTAAATGGTTGCTCAGGGTAGTTTGAACAGAATATAATTGAAATTATGCTTTTCTAAAAATATATATCTCTAAATGATACAATATCCAGGCAGTGTATTTCCATGTCTCTGCGTTGCCACCAGTGAGAGTTGCCTGCAGGCAGACCCTGGCTCCCCGTCAGGGTGAGCTGCAAGCTGGGACTGGCCACAGCCCTCCTGCCCCAGATGCTTTTGCCCCATGGGTGTAACAGCAGCCGACAGCCTGAAATCTCCCAGATGGCCTCATGCAAAGCACACCTGGTTAGTCTGGTTGCTCTGGATCATGCATAAAGTCTCAGCCCCTCCGCATCAGCATGGGGGTGTCATTAGTGCCATGGGCTGCAGCCCTGTGTGGCTCCCAGCAAGTGCTGCTGCAGGCCTGGGATGCGTCCTCGTGGTGTGTGGCAGCTCTGAAGAGGTGAGCTTGGTTTGGGGAGGGGGCCTGTGTTTCTGGGGGGGTGGAGGTGGAAAAAGCCTAGCTTGGGGGGCTGCAAGTGCATAAGGGAGGGTAATTTTTCCTATTGCGTGGTGGTTACTGGCGAGGGAGTTTTCTTGGTACCCCACTGCTGTGCTGCACTGGCTGGGTGCACAGAGGAGCTACAGCAGGGGCTGTAATTGTGCCGTGAGGGCATCTGGGCAGGCTCTGCTCTTGGGCTGGGGGGAGTGAGCCAGTTTGCACCTGAAATCAGGGTGAGATGTGTGTGGTGGCCATGTGCCTCCCCGGGGGCTGCACGGTGTGGAGGAGGTGGGTGGGCGGGCAGGGGATCTGCCCAGGGATGCGGTGTGGGGCTTGGGGAAGGGTGGCTGTGGGCTTTGGCTCTGTGCTGGGGGGCAGGAGCGGCTCTGGTCTGGCTTCTGCCCACCCATGGGATGCTGGAGAAGGGCAGAGCAGGGCTGCGCTGGGCATTTCCAGCTCTTCAGGGGCTCGAGGTTTGCCGGCTCCTGTCTCCTGGCAAGGGCCAGCATATTGTGGGGTAAGCGTCCCAGGAACCCACTGGTGACCCTGTCCCCTGGGTTTCTGGATGGTGGTGCTGTCTGGCTTCAAGGCTGCTCTCAGAATGGGGATTTTGGTGTCTGCTTCAGCAGCGCTGGTGCTGCTGCCCATTTGAGGAGCCAGCAGAAGCTGCAGGCTGTGCTCATCACCTCTTGCCTCTCTGCCTCTTTTAACCCCGAGAACCTCCTGGGTTTCTGCCTGCTGATGCCAGAGCACTCCCTGGGACGTGGGTGTCACAGCCCGCAGGGCTGAAAAGCTGCTGGGTATGCTTGTTCCTCCAGGTGAGAGAACGACCTGTTCTCATGATGGTACTTGGATGAGGATAAGGCATGGAGGTTTTCCCCATGGCTCTTCTGTCTTCACTAAGCTCCAGTTTTTGCCTTCCCATTTGTGTGGTGTGGTTTTGTTTTTTTTTTAATTATTTTTTCCCCTCCTCTTCTGAAATGGTTGCATTAGCAGGGCTTTAAAGAAATCTCTTCAAGATAATTATCCCAGATCTCTCTAGTGGATTTGCCACGTGATGGTGTGTCTGCATGGGTGTATTAATAGTATCATAATATTATACATCAGTTTTCCTCCCAAAGTGTTTCACGTGCTGAGGGGCGAAGCCTAAAGAGAAAGATGTGGCAAGTGAAACGGAGCTTTCTGCCTCACCTACCAGATCCCTCAAAGCCATGGGGCGCGAGAAGAGCCTTCTCACTGGTCTTGCACCAAATCTGAGTTTGGCCCCCTGAGTCCCGTTGAAGCCCCCCAAGCTGGATCCGCTGCCCGGTTCGCCCTGCCTTGCGGCTGGGTGGGGCTGCTCTGCGCTGCTCTGTCACCGAGGCTGGTCCTCGGCGGGCTCCCTGCCCCTGATGCTCTTGCTGCACCCGATTGCCTTGCCCAGCTGCAAACAGCAGTCTGCATCCTTCCCCCTTCCCTCTTCTTCTTGTTAAGGACAAGTTGCATGGGGCTGGCAGCCCAGGAGTGGTGTGTCAGCTGTGGGGTGTCCCTCGCTGAGGCCGGGTCAGGCGGTTACTAATGGTCTGTGCTGGGCACCGCTGGCGAGGGAGGATGAAGTGGGATCTGTGCTGTCACCTTCCCGATGGCTACGTCCCCCAGTCTCGCTGGGTGGGTGCGCTCTCCCACTTCTCCAGGGCCATGCTTGGCTTTGCCGCTCCTCCTGCATAAGCCCATGCAAACAGGAGGAGCATTGCACTGCGCTGGCAATTTGGAGAGAGGGATAAGCACACTTTAATCTCCCAAGCTCCGTCTCCAAACATCTGCCCTTGCATTTGTGGCTGTGGAGGGTGAATATCACAGGCACGGTTGCATTTCCTCCCAGACATCTTTCACCTCCTCCACTGGCCCCCTCCCCTCCGCGCTGCCAGGCTCACTCTCCATCCCTGCCCTGCCTGTCAGAAAGGCTGGGAGCCCAGAAAGTGAGGCCAGCCCTGCACCTGCTCTGGGTGGGCAGCAGATGCCACCGAGCCCTGTGCCATGGTGCCACCTTCCCCCTTCCCAGCAGGGCGGCGGGAGAGTCAAAGCACTGCAGCGGGGAGGAAACCACCCTGGGCAGTGGCAGCTGACGGTCAGTCGTGGGCTGCAGGGCGTGCGAGGGACTACGCAGCCCCACTACAGCACAGAGAAATGTGCTCCAGTTTTACTCCCTGCAGCCTGCCATCACCTGTGGCGATGTTGCAGCCCTCCAAGGATTTGGGGGTTTGCTGGAGCAAGAGGCTGGCTCTTTCCCAGCAGGGCTGCAGGCACCCAGGGGCAGCTGAAACCCATCCTCTGTGAATGCCACCTGGGCTAGAAATGGGGTGATGGCTGCAGCCCTTGCTTTCCTGAGGGGCTGGGATGGGGAGCATGAGGTCTCTTGCACGGAGGACAGTCGGTGTTGGACAAGCTGCTTGTGTAAACCTGTGTTTGCAAGGAGCCTCCTACAGCGGTGAGGCATCCCAGCAGGGCCAGGTGAAGCTTGGCAGCCTGGAAACTACCTGTGTGACAATGTTTGGCGTCAAAACTACTAGGTTGTGGACATTCATATGAATGAGCAATTGCTCAGAGACTTTAGAGCCTGCTTGTCTCAAAAATGACCGAGGGAAGCCTTGACAAGTCAGCTGGGATCTCCCGTGTATTTCCCCACCTGCGGTGGCTTTGGGGAGGGAGCAGGGCAGTGGCACTTTGGGGCATTGCATGTCGCAGGAGGAACAGGGAGCATGAAGTACGGATGGTCAAAATGTGCAGATGTGTTTTGACGGGCTGTCGGCCCTTGCAGCAGAGCTGCCTTTCTGTTTCAGAGGTGCAGGTAAGGCTCCTTGCCAGCCCTCTGCTCCCCTGTGATGCTCTGGGTCGTTAATTCCTTAAGCAAGCTGTGCCCTGGCCCCTGTCTCCTCTCCTCAGGTGATGTGGGTGTGGGCTGGTGTCTACTGCATGCTTTCCACCACCCAGCTGGTGGGAGGAGGTAGGCCCAATTTGATCCAGGTCTGATGGGGTTTCTCCAGGTTACGTAAAGAGACTCTGCATTTTGTCCAGCTGTCCAGCAATAGAATATATTTAACTTAAAAAAAAAAATCCACAGTATCAAAACACAGCAAGTCACAATCCAATACTCGGTGATATAAATAGGCATACAAAGGGTCCTCTGTAACCCCTCAGTTTGGGCTCCAGCACGAAAATGAAAGGCAGGCTCACCATCGGGGTGCAAACGGCACAGGTGGGCATGCACCTCTTCCCTCCTTCCTAGGGTGGAAAATCCTGATACACTCAAGCATGGCCAAAACCAGGGAAAACATGGACTCGAGCCAGGGACGGACAACTTATCCCCCTCCCAGCCTGTGGAGCAGCGCCTGTGTCTGTATGTGTGGTGGGTGGAAAGGGGGGTGTGGGTCAGGGTGGGATTGCTTGCTGGGTGTTTGGGGGAGTGCTGCCATCACCTGCAGGCAGTGCCGGTGGAGGCGAGCCCCTGTTTTGATCCCAAGCCCAAATGTGCCATTCCCTTTGACCTGCCTGCTGGAAGCATCCTTAGAGCTGGAAGATGGATTGAGCTACTCTCACCTTGTCAGTCCTAGAGTCTGTGTGAAGCCTTCACATCCCACTGCACCGTTTCGGTGGAGGGGATGGGGGGGTGTCGCTTCCCTCTGGCCGGTGGGTGGGTGCAAGAGAAGCAGGACTGAATTTTAGTCTGGCTCTAGTTATGCACACGGATGACAAGAGGAGAAAGGATGGCTTGTGGGTGGTGTGGGCTCCCGTGGGATTCGCTGTAACTAACCCTGGTTCAGCTGGTGCCACTGTCACCTGGGGTTTT
This sequence comes from Ciconia boyciana, assembly GCF_034638445.1. NCBI lineage: Eukaryota > Metazoa > Chordata > Aves > Ciconiiformes > Ciconiidae > Ciconia > Ciconia boyciana. The sequence continues at coordinate 109,264,891 of NC_132936.1, read as the reverse complement.
ACAGCACACTGATCCCACGGGGGGATGGAAATGCTGAGTGCCAGTTTGGAAAATAAATTGCAGTGCCGCCTGAAAGTGCATCGTGTGTGTGAGCATGAAGAGAAGTCAGCTAGAAAATACAGGGGTGTGTTATGCCGTGGTTAGCAAGCGCGTGGGAGAAGCCATTGCTTTTGACTGGGAGGAATATTGGATCTAACCGAGCTTACAGCTCTTCTTGTGTCTGGGCTTTAAATGTCAATGAACTCTCGGTGGTGTCTTGTAGAGGAGCAGTTTGGGTTGAATAGTAATAAAATACACTCTGGCTGGAGTGTATGCATGTACGGGAACTGCAGGGTCATCCCAAAACAAGTAGGAGGCAAGGCAAGGGTGGAATAAACAGCCCCCTGAAGAATAACGAGACCGTGACTCTTCAGTTTCCTGTCCATGGAGCTTGGCACAGTACCGCCCGTGTCGCGGAGAGACTACGACAAGGGCGATTTCCAGCAGAACTGAGAGATCTTTAATAAAATGTGTGACAGTCGATGCACATAGGGAGGAACATGCGGCTTTGTCTTGGGAAGCACAGGGTGCGGCACAGGTGGAGGCACCTCGCACGTCTAACGCTCCCTACCGCACGGCTGCGTGCCGGAGCCGTTCCCGGCACAAAGCTCCGCTGACCTTTCTGGCTGCGATTGCCAAGCACGTGTGCCACGGCCGAGAGCGATGCCGACCCCTGCAGCAAGTGCAGTCAGGCGGGCAACGGGCTGGGAGGGTGGGGGCTGTCTGCCATAGCACCTTTTCCACGGTAAGTACAGATTTGGCAACAACAACGAACTTAGAAAAAATGTTAACATGCTGTGCATTGAAATGGTTGGGCTGACCCAGAATGAAACTGGTTTACAACTGGCCACAAATTTCAAAAAGACATTTGGTTTGGTTCCTACCTGGAATTGCTTTCCACCGAGTAGTAAATCAGCTGTTCAGCCCGGCTGGGTTCAAGTACCAAGGAACTATTTCATTAAAGCCCTTTTTTGAGAAACCTGGTTTTCACAATCAGGGAAGAGCAGCAGAAAATACAGTGTCACTGGCAGATGGGGGTGAAGCAATTGCATTTATTCTTCATTACCTACTATCGCTCTTTAGCTGTAAAACTTGCATCTAAAACATCTATATTGAAAAAGCAGAAGATGATATCGGGATAGCCTGGTGCCGTGCACCTTCGACCAGATCAAGCGCTCACTGGCTGCGACCTCTAGCCGCACCGGTGAGGAGGCAGGAGTCGGTTTGCAGCGGCGGTGTGGGACGGCACGGCACGGCTCCTGCAAGCAGGAGGCAAGTTATCCAGCCCTGGTGTTGGTGGGTGTCCCGGAGTGGGTGGCCTCCCTCTGCAGCGCTCCGGAAAGAGGTGTAAAAGAGCTGGGTCGTTAATTTGGCCCTAAAGAGAAAGACAAGCATTGCTGACGGTGGAAAGTGCCAAATTAGCACTCGTACCTGTGTCTCCACTGCGTGGCTCTTCTCACCAGTGCATGAATTGTGGCCACCATGCACGTACCTCCGGCTTGCTGCCAGCTTCCCCACCGCGGGCTCCCCAGGAGCCCCTCGAGGGGATGGGCTCTGCCTGCTCTGTCCCTGGCACAAAGCTCTGGTCTCTTATGAGAAGAGGAAAAACAAGTCAAGGCAGGGTGTGTGATATTAAAGATGGGACTCAGCAGACCCCCCTGGTGACCACTACGGCTTGAAATCCCATCTGTCCCATCCGGCATCCCCAGCCCTGCCCTGCAGCTCGGCCTCCGAGCTCACTGCAGCACATCTCCCCACTCCTTGCCAACAGGGAGACCTGGAACTAGGCTCAGGGGCTTGCCGATGCCCAGGAGCATGCTGCTGTTCACACCTGGGCTGGGGGGAGCTTGGGGGTGCTGGTTTTAACCAGGACTATTGGAAAAAGCAGAGGTTTCTATCATCATTATTACTGCAGCGGGGCAGCTTTGGGGAAAATGCAATTTGGTGCTTGCTCCCTGGTAGCAAGGCCAATCTATAAAGTTGCTCCTGTCGTAAAGCAGAGAGTAGGAATCTGTCTGGTGTTAATTAAAATCAATTAAGCAAATCCCCACAACAGGCAGAAATAAGGCTTTTTGTCCTGGGTGTCCACTGGACAGATTTCAGAGCCTCTGGAGTGGTGCGTTGGACGTTTTCTTGGCTTCACCGGTTTGATAGAAAGGTCAAAAATAAGCAAAATTTTTATAGAGCAAAACCTGAAAGTAAATTATAAATCCCGCACCTCTCCTGCACAGTGCTGCTGGTGCCAAACTCCCTCATGCAATAAATGCAGCCAGCACACAGCCGTAACTGAAGGGATGCTCTCTGGAGACCTGCGGCAGTCCTGGGGAGGGAAGCATTTCCAGACAAGCCCTTCCCCAGCTAACCCAATTATCCTGTCCTCACTAGAGCACAGGGACAGACAGTACCAAACGTGGCCCGAAAGGCCAGCAAAACCCTGATGATGCTGACAAGGAGCTAATCCTGCCACTTTGTGTTCCCAGGGGACCTTTTGTACGGGTGCTGGGTCTCTGGGATGGGGCATCTGCTGCTGGTCTGACATCTGATGCCACAGGAGATACGACTTCTGGCAGTTTAATGCCCAGTGAAAATGTCAGCTTGTTTAACCCTCCCCAGACTGAGAATTCCTGCACTGCCTGTCCACTACATGTTTAAATCCATCTTCTAAAAGTGAATCCATCTTCACAGGCACCAGAACAAGTTGTTCTTAAGCCACACCTGGCTGCTCCTGTTTCAGAGCTTCTGCACCCACAGGCTTTGCCTGGTTTCTTCTCAACACCTCTACCAGCTGGCCTAGTGCAACCTGCTAGCTGTGTCTGCAGAGGCTCCTGCACACCCATCCTGAGACCACAGCACAACTAACTCGATGCTCAGGCAGCGTTTGGAGTTTGCACTTGAACCAGCCCTTCTGCTTTGGCAAATGTGAGGGGTAACCACTGCTCTTGGTCATCGTGCTCGCTGCAGCTGAGCTGGCAAGTTGTTTGGGTGGCTTAATGGCTAGTTATAAACCTCAGAAGAAGATTTCCCACTGATCACAGCAGCAGCTTGTGAAGGTGTTTTCCAGCTGTGCTACTGATTCCCTGTTTGCTCCTGGTTAGGATCCTATTTACCCCTTATTTTCCCAGGTGGGAAATGAAGGACCAGAGCTTCTCCGTCTCGCAGTAAATGGTGAAGCTCAGTTCTGTAACATCTGTGCAGTCCTGCAAGCCACAGAGCTGCAGATGCTACAGCACAGGTCACTGGGCGGCCACCCTCTTCACCAGTCCTTTTGGTAGAAATGGTCAAAAAGAGTTGAAATTGTTGAACATCGTAAGCAGAAATCCTTTTGGTGATTGCTGTGGCAACAGTAATCTTGAGGAGCTCATCCCTTGGCTTTAACGCAGATGTCAGATGGCTCTTGGGTTTCATCTTTCCACCACTGACCTACTAGGAGCTGACTTTTTCAAAGTGCTGCTGTCTTGCAATCCTCTCCTCGGCAAAGCAAGGTAACTATGCCTCACTGCAGCGCAGCATCGTGGCAGGATAACTGCGCTGCTTTTCCTCCTGAGCACTTCCAGCCCTGGGCTAACAAGAAGCACCGACTGGTGCTTGGCTTCCAAGGAAACCCGCTTCGCTGCTGCCTCTGTTGCGTGGCTTGCTTGTCTCTAAAAGTTGATGTTTTTTCATCTATCTTCCTCTAAAATTACAAATGAGCAGCTTTCCTGTCTGTACCGTGTTATGGATCTTTGCTTTCTGTGGAGCAGCCCAAAAAGCTGAGCTCAGCACCCCCATTTGGATACAGGGTAGTTGCTAAATACCCGTTTCTGGCGGGCCAGCGTAACAGTATGAGCCACTGCTTAGGGTGCAAGGCAAGAGAAATGCAACCTGAGTTATTCCTGTGGTTCTGCCATGGGTTTGCTTTGGAGTCTGGTAATTTAACCTTACTGCACACTGCTGTTTCTCAGCTGTACAACAGGGATAGCAATGTCTGCCTGTCATCTACAGATGCAGGGGGTTACTGCTAATATTTGGCCAGGACCTGTGAAATATTGCTTTAAACTTAACCGAAGAGTCTTCCACAAATCCATTTCATGTTGATTTGTTTCCTCTCCTCTTGCTAACCATGTGCGAAAGAGCCAGTTTAAACATACGTCTCCTCTAGACCATAGGCACTGTAGGACAGTGCTCAGTGGGGCTTGCGCGGCGTTGCAGGTGTTTAGCTGAGCGTGTTGGCCCAGGCACGCCGTGCGCAAACACCAGGCAGTACTTGCAGCACATGCACAAAGGGAATGTCTACAAAACACACTGCCCTAGCTGAAGTCTGGCTTGGTAAAATACACAATGAGTTATTTGTGTTACAAATTTGCATCCTTAGTATATCGGTTCCGTTTGGTCTTCTGAGGAAGGCTGCTGAGATCAGAGGAAGTGCTCGGGCCAGCAGTCTCCTGGCTCACAGCGAAGGCTGCTGCTCCCAAGGCTCCTGACTCTCTGCCCCTTTCTCCTGTTCGGGCAGCCCAAAGCTTTTTATAGCACGCAGTCGTCGAAGGGCGGGGTGAAAACAGTTTGTCATCAGTTCTGATGCCTGCTCTGGATAAATGCACATGGTCTGGACGGGTCCTGTCCCACCACAAGTTAGTTTTATGGATTATGCTTTGTCATTAGCCCTGGAGAAGGACTCCCTGCCCTGAGCTGGGAGAGCAGAGAGGTATTGGTGCCTGCTTTCCACAGGCTGCGGGCTCACAGCGAAGTGTGGGCATTGGGCAGGCAGGAAACTTTCCGGGAGGAAAGGTCCCGCGTTAAAGCCAGCGGGTCTCCAGCCATCAGGAGAGCACCTGGGGCTATGGGGAGCCTAAGCCATGTTTCCTGCTGCTGTAAACACTAAGGGAGCTTCCTACCCCACCAGGGATCACCGGCAGGCACCCTGCCCAGTGCAGGGCTCTCCTCCCCCCTCGGCGGGCAGCTGTCCCGCTCAGCGTACCCCTGCGATGCCTCTGAGGGTTAAACACACAGCGCATGGAGAACGGCTGGGTGCTCTGCACTTTCTGCCTGCAGATGATCAGGCAAGGAGACACGCGTGCTTGGGAGCGCTTGCTGCTGGTTGACACCTCAGCTCTCTTTGCAACAGGAGATATTTTAACTGACAGGATCTGCTCTGCACGGAAAATGAAAGCCTGCCTTAAAAGCAAACCATCATGCTAGGAGCGGCCAGGAGCTTGTAAGGGTTTGTGGGGTTTGCTGCTGTCCCCTTGCCCACCGGCTGCCTCTCTGCAGAAGCAATGGGCTGGAAGCGGGTCTTAGCTCTGTCACGCTCAGGTGTCTCCCAGTTTTGGCAGCGGGTTTGTGTCAAGCTCCTCTCACTGGCAGGGCCCTCCCTGGGCGAGAGCAGCAGCCTGATTTTGCCCTCTTTTGGCAGGGCAGCCCCCACCACCTTTTTGGAGTGGAAAAGCAGCCGGGTGCTGCCACCAGGTCTCCCCTGGCTGAGCTCCTCTCGCCCTGCGGAAACACCAGCCAGCATCAGAGGGTTCACTCTGCCGGGACGCCCAGTTTAGCTCTGCGCAGTGTGTGTTCAAGCCACGAAAACACAGCTCTATCCCATTTGGCCACGGGCCTTCCAACCAGGACCACTACCGAGCACCTGGTTAGCACCGGGTCGTGATCCTCGAGCTTCGGGCACTTACCCTGGGGAAGCGGAGCAGGGACGCTGCTTCAGCCAGGAGCACACGCCGCAAGGGGATCCATTTCCAAAGCATGGAGAGGCTTCCAGCAAGACCCTTTCAGGGGGAGGGGAGGAAAAGATTCTTTTTTTTTTTTTTTTTTGGCTCCCCCAGTATTGTTTTACACTAGAAGCTTTCGACAGCACGTGGCTGCGCCCACCACCCTAGAGGCAAGGTGCTGCGGGGCACCAGTCCCTTGCTAGATAAAGTCTCCCCAGGGGCTGGCGAGAGGTCTGGTCTTCACATGGTGCCAGTGGATGGAAGCAGGGGACGGCCCCAGTCAGTTCAGCAGTACAATACGATATACAGCAAGCATGTTTCTCAAGACATCTGCAAGGACAGAGCTTCACTGAGCATCATATATACACAGACAGCAGAGGAGGCTGGGCTGAGCCCTCTGCTACCACAAAGTAGTCAAGGATGGACTCTTGGGGTGGGGGGAAAAAGTACCACTGGTTTGCTTTTACATACTGTACATATATCTATTAATAGCTCCTTGGCATTTGACGTTCACAGCCGGTTTCCTTTAAATGGTGAGCGTAAAAAGGAGGCAAAACTTCTTCAGCTACTTCCCCCCGGGAGAGAGAGAAAGCAGCATCTCCCGCTCCCCCGGCTCAGCTGCCTGCCCAGGTGCCACCTTCGCCAGGGGTGTTTCCTTCTCCCGGCACCCTCCTCCTCCTCATCGGCCGCCCACCGTGTGCTGGCCGGGGCCAGTCCTAACCCACGCCGTGCTTGCCCCATCTCCGCTGCTCAAGGGGATCAGTGCAAGTCTCCGTCGGCTGCTCTGCACCTCCGCTCCGCTGGACGGGCAGATGAACCGGGTTCAAACAGAAGGAGACAAAACAAAAGGAAGAAGAGAGACAAAGGGTAATGAAAAGGTCCGTGGCCCACAGCTGCCAAAGGAAATCTCTCGCCGTGTTTCTCTGACCATACTTGTCCCAGCCACTACAGCTGCTGTGGGATCCCCTGTTCCTTGTAGCCTGTGAGGAGGGAGGGGGAGGGAACATGATTAGTGTTAATTCCTAACGAGGACCCTCGGAGAGGCTCAAGCGAGCCACCAGCCTGGTCCACCCCGAGTGGCAAACCATGTGGGAGAACAGGGGGGCTGCCACGTCCCCCCTCACTGCCAGGCTGCCCGGGGGCAGGCTCAGCCCGGCGAGCCGCCCTGCCTTGCTTCAGCCAACGCCTGCCCCGTGCAACCACGGGGTGCAGCCACCTTCCTGGGCACGGCGAGGCAGTTGCCGGCAGCCAGCCTTGCCGCTGAGGTGCCTGCCTGCCACCGGCCCCGGCATGGGCAGAGGCACGGCTGCGTGAAGAGGTTATAAAGGCACGGTGGGTACTGGCGGCCACCAATTCCAGTACAGCCCAATAACCTAAAACCTTTACGGAAATGCTGTATTTTCTGCCTAAATTATTCTATATTGGAGCGTGTTTTTCTGCAGCGTAGGGGAAACGTAGGCCCGTATATACTGCTCCAGAGACACCGCTGTTCCCAAGCGCTGACCCGGCAGCTTGCTGGTTGTGCATCCGACACGCTCGCATCTCTACTTGCAATCTACGTCTGAACCTCGTCCTTCCAGAGGACTGCCAGGTAGGAGGAGGCTGGTTTCCTCTATCCACCTTTCAGTTCCCGTGCTGGCTTTTGCTAACAGAGCTCTCCAGCAGCAACCAATTTGCACTACAGTTTGCAGAGGTGAGCAAACATCTCTTGGAGGAGAAGCGGGATGCCTTTACTCACAGGCTGACGTGTCAGAGCTCAAACACAGACCTCGGGATGCCTCCGTGGGCCCATTCCCTAATGATATTCTCGCTGCCTTGTTATGCACTTGCTTTGCTCCAGCCCAGCAGAATTACAGGTGCTTCTGTTGGGGCACAGCAGCCGTCTGGCGGGACTGGAGAAAATGGAGCTTGCCAGCAGCAAAACCAATTGCACTGGGAAACTGCCTGGGTCCCTCCTCCTCCACCCCTTCTCCTCTTCCCCTGGCCATGGGGTCTAATGCACCTCCCGAGCAAGGCAGCAAAGCCCTTGAGGGGGCTCTGTGTTGGCTCATGCTTGGCCCTGGCAGGCACCGGCATCCCGCTGCGTTGCAGCCACGTGGATGCTGCAAGGGCTAAAGCAGCCTGTCCTGCTGCTTGTCACAGCTCCTCGGGATCGGGGCCCCACTTTATTTGCTATTGCGTACGTAGCGGGTGAGGGGAGGCTGCAAATCCCATAGGGGAGGGCTCCTTCCCCCGGGGGGCTAGGGCAGGGAAGGGCAATAAGAGAGCACCTGCAGCTCTTGTGCTGACACAGGATAAGGAGAAAAATACTGTTTTTCTTTTTAACGCTTTCCTAGGTGGTTGCAATGACTGCACCAGACGCTTTACATGCCTTCTGTTTAAGAGAAGCTGGGATTGTAATTATGATAGTATCAATGCAAAAGATCTCCTTTTTAAAGAAGCAAGCAAAGTGTCCTTACGTGAACTGTCTGCAATAGTGAAGATCTTTCAACTAGAAACCTTTTAAAAATCTGGAGGGTTTTTTTCGTTGTTTAAATAACGTAAGTAGCCTGTCATTTTTATATTTTAAATTTCAAATAAGTCTGCAATTTCACATCTCAGAAGAATGCTTCAAACACTTTTCCATTGATATTTTTTAATATTTCTTTCCCACCCTTATGTTAGGCTTTTGTAAGTCCCTTAAAAAAGCTGAACACAAAATACCAGCAGGTGCCACAACCCCTATCTTTAAGGGACTTTTTGCTGAACTAAGAACTAGCCCAGGCAAATGAACTTTGCTGTACTTTGGAAAAATCCACGCATTCACCCAGCCTTGGCAGTCTGGATCTCCTGCTGCTAAATGAGCACAAGGAATAGAGGAGGAGATTAATGACACTTACCAGCAGGTATTACCCTGCACTGCATTGCTGCCCATTGTGTGCAGCTGAACAGAAGGACTCTCAGCTCTTTCAAACAGCTTTTTCTAGGGGGAAAAATGATGATTTCTTAGGCATTTAAGTGTGAGTCAGCTCTGAAGGCAAGATGAGCTGGTTGGAAACCTGTAATATGGTCTACAGCATCGGTTTAATTTGTTTAGGGAGCACAGTAAAAAAAAAAAAACAACCAACCACATGGATCAGAGAGTTGGGGCATGCCATAAATCCTTAGCTAAAGTAAGCAAGCTAGGTTATGCTTACAGTAACTTGCTTGCGTAGCCATGCCTTTCATTAAGATATAATAGAAATCCTTTCAGTCCTGCTATCGATTTTGAAGCTGACTGGAAGCCAGACAGTGGCCGAGCCTGTATCTCTCTTTAGATGACCAAAGTAAGCCAAAAGATGGCCTTTCCTATGCTAAACTTATTTATTAAGACACTTCAGACTTATTAAATAGTTTATATACAGAAACAGTTATTGCATTTCTTGCATAGGAATAGCTATTCTGTATGAAGCAGCTTTACATTAGTACGCCTGCAATACAGGTAAGGCGCAGTTCTGTAAAGCAGACAGCTCTGGGATCAAGATTAAGTTTGTCTGAGTATCTGCCCACAAAATCACCGATTTAATGAAGTTTGCTTGAAATTGCACTGTAAACCACTGCAAGTAAGATTCAGGCAAAAAGAAACCAGCCTGTGCACAGGCTGTCCTACCAGGCCTGGGTTCATGCAGAGGGTGGCCTCGGGATGCTCTCGAGGCCGAAATGGGTCCCTGCCCTGCTCCGAGGGTGCCCTTGGGGCAGCCCGGGGGGGATTTCAACACCGGGCGGAGAACACGTCCCCGGGGCTGTGCGGCCACAGGACAGACACAGAGACAGGCGGACACACGCACGTACAGGCACACAGCTGGACTCGGGCTGGGAGTGGGCAGCGCTGGCTAAAGCAAATGCCAAGCGATTTGCCCCATCCGAGCGCTCGCTGCTTTCCATGGGGAGCTGCCACAGGGTGAAGAGGAGGAGGAAGAACAGAAACAAACTTACCTTGTGAAACTTTGATGGTGAACAAAACGAGGCAAAGGAACATGAAAGAAAGAGAGAGGGAGAAATGTAACTGTAGACGATATATCCGAAACACATGGAGAACCAGAAAAGAACGAATAAATTGGGGCTGCAGAGTAAACAGAGAACAGCTGCTCTACCATCAGACATTCACACCAGGGCCAAACATTATTTAAAATCCTTTTATTTGAAGTGGATCATTTCATTTGGGGCTCTTGTTTAAAGAGGATGGGGGGATCCTCATCTGCTTTCCAGCTCACCGGCCCTGAGCCGGACAGGCTGGATGGACCAACACCTCTGAGCCATGCTCCCACAAACACTTTCCTCCATGACATTGCTATTTCATGGGCTTGACCAAAGGGGAACCACTGAAGGAAGGTAGCAAACAAGACATCGTGGAGTACCGGACAGTGCATGGCATGCCGTTCACAGTCCGAGAGCTGGGAAAGCTACACCTGACGGCTTTTGGGCAGTTTTGCTGACGAGTTTGCTTATGCCCACAGATAACTCGCAACTGCGGTGTGCCTCAGCCCGGCTGGGTGCTGCAAACCCTGGTGGTATTTAACATTCCTACAATATTTTAAGAACTTACCCTACCACAGCATTTGGTAGGAAACTGCAAAAAAGGGTATTTCAACTACTTTCCTCAGGTATAGTTTGGGCGATGGCTCTATTTAGATTGGAAAAACCCTAATAGGTGTAAGCAGGCAATTTGTCCTCAGAACTTCCTTCATCTCATGAAGGGTTACCAGCTGTTTTAGGACGTTGTTCTCTTCTGAGTCTCTTAAGTGCTTTCTGCTCCCTTTCCTTCCCAGGGCAGCTGTGTCACCTGCCCTAGCAGGGGCTCTGAGAGGAGAGGCTTGGTGATGCTTCCTAAAGTCCCTCGGAGCCCACGCATACACTACCCATGCAATCACCTGCTGCTGCTTCTGGCAAGGTCTGAGCCCTGTAATTAGCAAAGGAGCGACAAGTGGACAGCATGATTACAGGTAATTGCTTGTTACTGGCTGGCAGTCAGTCCCTGAGAGGCAGCTGCCCACTGCGGAAGCAGGGGCTGCAGCAGGAGTCCCCGTCCTGTGAAACCACAAGCCATGGTGCCTTTGCTCGTTCATAGGCGCAGCCACACAACTCATTAATTCAGAGGCCAGAAGCTGAGCAAGGGCTTCCTTCAGAAACCAGGCGTGACTTCTTGGCTGCGTTCATCAGAGGCGAAACAACGCCTGGACAAACAGTCCCTGACTCCTGTCCCCTATGCCACCTCAGTGTGACATTACTAGATTGATTTCTGTGGTATTTCTATCAAGAAATGGCACAAAACCTTTTATAACGAGCTCTGAGCAGCTAGGGAGTTCCTGGAAAGGCCGTTCCTCTACATTCATTCTGCACGATGCAGCTAATGAAGACGTGTGCTGCGTGGGCTGGGGACAAGGTGTGCCTTTAGCAGAAGGAAACTTGACCGGAAAGCCTTAGGAGGCTCATTTTCCAGTTGGCCTTGGCCATCTAAGTAGCTCTGTTTTGCCTCAGCTCAGTGCCTCGTCCCTGCAGGCGTGACGAGGGGCTCGAGGAGAGCACGGTGCGGCAGCGCTGCCCAGCCACCACCAAGGGCAGCTGGATATTTGCAGCAGCAAGGGGAGAGTCCAGATTATTTTTCTGCAAAAGAATTAAGTGCTTCCTTTTAATCTACCTTTGCCTTCAGACAGCAGGTAAAGCGAAGGATGGTTCCCAAAGCCATATGGCTGCTTAAAGAAGATATCTGTGGCGTTTAATGGGGCCAGCTGGCGATTCATTTAAATTAGCAGAGAAAATGCCCCATGCCATTGTGCTGCCAAAAGTAATTAAGTGTGACAGCAAAACTGCATTCAATTAATCTTCCTTCTGGGATATATCCCGCTAAAGGGCACCTTAGAGGAGATGAGGGCTGGACGGGACCCCCCGAGGTCAGTCAGTCTCTCCCTGTGTCCCACCTTGCTCCTGGCAGACGTGGGTCTACCCACTCTTGGGGTCTTCCAGTGACAGAGAGGGCAGATCCTGCCATGCCACCTCTTCAGCATTTTGACCTTACTGGAGGGAAAACATCTCCTAATTTCCACACAGGTCTTTCCTGCTGTTATTTAAGTCTGTCTTAGGCTAAACTGCTGCGCTCCCACGTTTACTAGCCTGCTGAACCTCTTCATTGCCTGCTGTCTCATGGTCCTCTGGACTCTCTCCAGGTCGTCCACATGAAGTACAGCCTCCAAAGCTGGCCACAAGCCTCGCCACAGCTTTACGTGTGCCAAGAAAGGTGAGGGGACCAGTTAATGTCCTAAAGGGTCTGCTCCTACCTGCCTGGGCAGCGTTTGTTCCCTCCACAGCAATGTTCTCCTGTGCAGCTTGTGACTCACTGCAGCCACCACATCCTTCTCTGAAAAACAAGTTGTTCCCTAGCATGTATTTACACAGTTGATTAATCCTTCCTTGGTGTCTTGGACTTGCCTCTACTGAGTAGCATTTATTTTTTTCAGACCATTTCTTCGATTTGCTTGAATCCAGACACTGCCCTCACCGTGCCTGCCATCTTTGCAGCCACCGGTGGTGTGGGGCTGGTAAGCCCCTTCTCCGGTCCGTCATCAAGCTGTGAATGAAAATACTGAACAGAGCTGGATTCAGGAGGGACCTTTCAACACACCTCTTCTTGTATCTTTCCAGTTCAGGAAAATGCATTTAGAGAACAGTTCTCAAGTGCATTTTCACCCAGGCCACGTCTCCCTGGCTTGCTGATGGGAACGCTGCGTGAGACGGCGTCAGCGCCTGAAAGTCAGGAGAGACGGCTGACCGCCACCGCCACTCACAAAATTAATCCCTCTGCTACAGAAGGGAATCAAGCCAGTCTGACACAGCTTGCTCTGGACAAACCCACATTGACTTTGTTTCTTTTTATTTTCTAAATGCATGCAAGTCACTTTTTTGATTACTTCTTCCAGGAATTGAAGTATACCTGCTTGGCCTATAATTCTTCTCCTTTTCTCCTCATTAAAGACAGTATGGCGTTATCCCCAAAGCTCTCCCCTTGGAGCAGGCTCCCCCTTTTAATGGCTGAGAGTTAGCACTAGAAGATGAAAAATTGCAACAAGCCTCCCTACCTCCCACCCAGCTCTCTACCAGCTAGTAGACAGGCAGGCCCTGATCCAGGGAGCGAGGCACTCATCCCTCAAGGAAAGCTGCAGCGGAGCCCCCGAGCCTCAGCTGCTCCCCACTTCTCCTCACTGCTAGCCCCCATCAGCTTAGACACCACCCGCTGTGCCCTGCCTCTAGCCCATCAAAATCCGATGGCCGTTTCATGGAATCGGCCATTTCAAGGCGAGGAAGACTAGAGGTGGACAGTAGTTTCATATTTTTTTTTAACTATCATCTCCCACCTGCATACAAATTAAAGTTGCAACGGTGTACAATTTCTGTCCAGTGCATCAAATAGTTTGTTTGCACACAAGCAAAACCCAACCAAAGCAAACTGTTTCCTGGCAGTGTTTTTAAATGAAACGTCTTATTTCTTGCATCTGAAACGTCGTTTCTTTTTTAAGCTATTACTTTTTTTTTTTTTTTTTTAACATGAAAACAAAACATGAGAAAACAAACCATTTTGGGTCTGACAGGGCTGTTTGATCTAGCTGGGAGTAATTGATCACTTCTGTTGTTTGTTTTGATTGAAAAATGAGTTTTTTCTTTTATTCTCCATCAACCAAGAGCTGCTTTACTTAGCCATTATTTTCTCTGCATGGTAAGTAAACTTAAAACCCAGCTATTTAATGAGACAGCAAGAAACTGCCAAGGGCTGCAACTTGTCAGATGATATATAGCTGGTTAACATAAGACACGGTGACTCCTCTTACCCTTCTCTACTGCAGCCAGAGGGGCCGGGATGAAATGCTGTTGCTGTGGTCAGGGACCTCTTGGCCTGTGCATCCCTACCACGCTGCTCACCCACCCTCTGCCTCCCAAACTGGTGGGGTCCAGCCAGGTGCGGGGAACAGCTCTGGGGAGATACTTCCAAGCTGTATGGTTTTTTCCAGCAACCAAACTGGAAAACCAGTAAGACCCTCCTGAACCCCAGTCCCTCTACCCGGAGGATGTACATGAACAGGACTATGGAGAAAAGCAAGTCACGGTTTCAGCTGTAGTCTTTATCTGGACAGATGCTTTCCTGCCTCTCCCCACGACTGCAGAACTGGGTCCTGCCAGACAGCGAACCGCACACAGAGGCTGTCCAGCAGAGGAATAGCAGAAGAGCATATGATTATGAACACGTAATTATGGGATTACACATAAATTGGGCAGGTTCTTAAAGACACGTCACAGATGTACACTGATTCACAATTTATCCTCAGAAATAACTTGGGCTACCCCTGCTCTGTGGGTACATCGGAGAGGAAACTTGGAAGGTGGTTTGCAGGGAAAAATGAAGGGCAATGCTGCCTTCGTCCTGAGGAAAGCCTTTTGCCTCGCTTATGTTCAGGTTTTTAATATCCATCGTTTGTTCTGCACGGGGATTGCCCTTAACTGAGCCTGTAAATTGAAGCTGGCTCAGAAATTAGCAGGTGGTTTGGTGAGAGGGTTTAACCCCTGGGTTTGGCAGCTGAAGATGTGCACTGCTTTCCTGATGTTTTTTTCAATGATGTGACCCATTTCATCTTTAGGCAGGTGCCTGGCAATTTCCTGAGATCCTCTCTCCTCCTGTGTCACGCAGCCACAGATGTCATCAGCAGAGATGACAAAGTGGAGCCCCTTCAAGCCAAACAGCAAAAGCTGCTGGTAAGACGTTCTCTGGGAGAAGCGCTCGCTTTGGGAACTGCCTGCCCTGCCAGCCTGAAGGATCTCAGACCTGTTTGGTTTGGGGCAATGCCCACCGGCCTCTGCCAGCCTTTGGAAGGGGAGTGGGGTCTTGCAGACACAATCAGCACCCTGAGCTGTGGGCTGCTTCTGGCTTTGGAGGCGACGTGAGGCTGTCACCTTCATTCTCTGCGATATGATACAGGTGATATGATACAGATATGGTACAACTTTTACACCAGTAAAGGTCTTTAGCAGATAAAGTTACAGAGCCTGTATTCTACACTGGTAATATATACTAACTGGGTGACCTGAATTACGTATGTTTAAAAAAGGATTCCTCTCTTTTTCCCCTACACTAATGTTTTGGAGGCTCCTTAAAGGGTGTAGGGAAAATCCTTCTAGGAGTAGCTAAACAGTCCTGCTCAGCCTAAGAACTTGGTGTGAAATAGGAGAAAAAGCCTTTGGGTGAATGTATTCTTGGGAGGGAGAGGAGGGTCCAGGGGAGTCTCCAGGGCTTTTCTGGGGACAGCTGGCCCTGCACGCTCCCGGGGAGCAGAACCAGCCTCACAGGAAGGTCTCGCTAACCGGAGAGTTGCAGTCAGAGTTGCAAGGGAGAAAGGGCTTTCTCGTTCAAACATGCAGGCGGATGCAACCAGGGCAGAAAGGGCTCCAGACAGCAGAGTTCACAGTGCTGGGGGGCCTCACCCTTTCCTGCACTTTTCATTTTTAAAGGGGAAATGAAGATCCTAACCCATGGAGTGGGATGGGAGGCTCTTCCAGATGTGTCACAGGGCCCATCCCAACTGCCTCCCAGCAATTCCTCTGCCTACTGTTTTCCTCATGGACTTGCAGAGCCCATCCTGCGGCTCTTCTTCCCTACAGTGCAGTCCGATGGTTTGCAGGGGCGTTAGCTGGGACCCAGCAACATGGCCATGGAGGGGAGAAGTCGGGGAGGGGGGTGAGTGCGCTGTACTTACTTGCGAGAATGACCATGTCCATCCCCCAAAATATACTCATAATCCAGCCAACCATCACGATTGCCGTCAGGATCTGAATCAGAGCAGCAGCAATGTTCAGCCAGAAGACACAACACATGTGCCTGTCGGGGAGGTCGGTCCGGGCTCCGCACAGCACGGTGAAAGCGGATACAAACGTTCCTAGGGAGAGAGCAGCAACAAAATGCCCCGTGAAAGCCACAGCTTCATGCCAAATTCCTTCCCTTAGACCCACTTCTCATAGCATCCCACCTGTGCTCCCACTGCAGTGCTGAAAAGCTGGAAACACTTTACAGGAGGACAAATGGAGGCACAGCCACATCTCAGTCAAACACGCTACTGTCTCCCATTGAATTACACCAATACGTATACTAAAAAACCAGGACAGAAAAAAACACTCACTGGGTTTTGGCTCCTTCCCCCCCACCCAACAGTAACCACTTATGCACTGTAGGCAGTTTACAAGGGAGTGCTGTGTGTCTGTGGAAATACGAGTCTACCTTTTTTCTGCCTGGTGGCTCTCTTTTGGGGAGAATATTTACTACACAGAAGCTCTAAAAGGGAAAATTGCACCCAGCGTTAGAGCAGGTCTGGCTCTAGAAAGCTGTATGGGTCTGGCAGTCTGTTACTATTCACAAATACTGCTCTTGAAGGAGCACACAAAAAAAAGGGGTGCTAAGGCAGTACCGCATCTTTGCACAACGCTGTCCCCAGTCACAAGCTGTTACCTGAGAGCATGTTTTACCAAAGCAGTAGCCGCTAAACCAGTGCTGGAGCCAGGCGACCTGGTGTTGCAGCCCTTGGCTCTTTGTGAGACCAGCTTACAAAACTTGCAAACACCCTTCAGACTTCCTAAAACAATTCAGATGAAGGGTCTTGTATGAAAGTTAAAGCGGGGGGGGGGAAAACTACACCACAGCAGCCTTTACAAAGATTCTTCCTGAATTTACCACACTGAACAAGCCTGATCATTTATTCACAGCTGATGTCCTGGGCCCACGGCTAGCTAAAACCTGCAGCTCAAGGAAGCCTTGTCTGTCCCACAACCAACCTGAAGAAATACACAGCACGGGCAAAGAGCAGAAGAAACTGTTTCTGACCCCTATAATGGATGAGCTGTTGGCCAGGAGGTTCAGTCACCTGCCCTAAGTATGCATTTCAACACCTCTTATCATTATGAATTGTCTTTAGGTTTTTTTTAATATAAATACAGCATTGCTAAGGTAGGTACAAAGGTGTAATGTGGATTGTACTGGATAACATAGTTCTGTGAAATGCTTTCTTTAATTAATGTCTTGAATTAAAAATCCTGCAGCATGATGTCCAACGGCTTCTACAAAAATTGCCCCTTTTCCTATCAAAGGATGGAAGCCTGCAAACGCCCTGTAAGATGTGAATGAATGAGCTCATCTTGAATGCACACAGGTGCCTTGTTGAACTCGGAGGAAGGAGGGAGTCCATTGGTTTGGCTGAAGACGGGGAGGAAACCCTCAGTTTACATCCTTCCAGAAGGCCTCACCAGACAGAGAGAGCATAAGGATGTGGTTAGGAGCAAAATACCATTTCATCCTGCACTGCCAGCGTGGTGGAAGAGATAATCTCTTTTACTGCTGCCTCTTCTTCAGTGGGTCACAAGGAGAAGAGGCAGTTAAGATGCCGAAATGCTGGGGAAGGCTGGCTACAGCCTATTTTTAATCTCACCATCCTCTGCAGGCTTCAAGTCCAGCATCTTCTTAACACTCCACCAGCTCCTAAAACCCCGCTCGTCTTCCTGCCGCTGGCTCGATCTGATTTCATACTCCCACCCGCTCCCTTTGCCGCACGCCGAAGCCGGGCGGCACCGCGGCGGAGGGGAGTGGGTGAGCGCTGCTGGGGCGGTGGGAGGCAGCCCTACGGCAGAGCATCGCTGGCAGGGAGAGGGCCAGCATCTTCTCCTGTGTGAGAAGTCCCCCCTGGGCTTCATCCTCTGACTGCTCGGCTTTCACAGGCAGGGTTTCACCCCTTACCCACCGAAACAAAAGGGTCTGCACAGAGGAAAAGGGGAAATCATTTTAATCCCAAAGGATGTTGTCTAAGTCTCCCCGTTGCTTGTTAAAAGAAAGGCTGCCTTTTGCTCTGCGGCTTTGTCTTCCATGTGGGCTTTGTCTTCCATTTGTGTCCTCCATGTGGGATTACGTGAGATCTCTGCCCCGCTTCATCTATCTTTTTCTTCCTTTATAGTGTCTCTGAAGCAGAAGGAAGCCTGGAATATTCCCCCGTGCTTCCTGAAACCGTTCTCTGCAAAGTTACACCACAGCACTCTCTGAGATTAAATATGGATTGAGGCAAGATCAGAAACTGGGTGTTTACGTTTTCCCATCAGGATGCGAAATCTTGCCAAATGGAAATGCATGTCTCTTTTTAAAATGAAAATGAAAATCTTCCCCTCTCGCCTTACCTTTAACTCTTCCAAGATGTGTTACAAAAAAGGTCATAAATGAGCAATAATTCTTAAGCTACCGCTTCAAATCCTTCCAGTGAAGCTTTTAAGATTTTTACATCATTAGAGTGAGGTGCTGAATTAGCTAATTAATCCCCTAAACACCACAGTGACTAAGCTAATGTCTAGTCCCATTCAGAAGGGAATAAAGCAGACAAAGCAGTTAAGCATCCCTCTCTGGACAGGGAATTGATACAGAAACTAGGCTTAAGATCTCATGAACCTTGGCTTCTGATTACCTCTTCAGGCCACTTGCCTACTCATGGGAGCCAATTCATTTTCCAATGCCAGTGCATTTTCTTTATTAATTATGATTAGCTAATCTTTGGGACGCTGTTGGCATTTTTAAATACAAGACTTGAGACATGCCAGCAGACATAAAATGGAAGTATTTTTCCTCTAGTCCACATATGCTTTAAAATGTGAAGCAGAAGAAAGAGTCTTAAATGCATTTGCCAAGGTAGATGTTTTCCCCTTAAGAAGCCATCGTAGTTACACATTGCCGAATATGGAAGTGTTTGCATCTGGAAGCAGAGAGGAGGAGGAGGAGGAAGGCAAGCAAGCTGTATCTGCTGATACCGCCTGGCTACGTCAGAGCTGGGGCACTGAACCATTTCCCTTCCTGACCAAGCATTCAGATGCTTGAATACCTATAGCCTAGCAATCATAAGCTTGGTACACAAACTGCAGCTGGGATGATGTTGGCCAAATAAAACAGCTGTCCAAAAAGGCTTCAGGCTGTGAGTGTAACCAGCAAACACAAACTGCTATCTTTGCAAGCAGATGTGAACTAAAAGCCCCTACAGCTATGCCAACATAAGACAAGCAAATTATATCAAGCATTTCTTATATCTGCCCAATGAAAAATACCCAAAATGCAGTAAAATCTGAGATTATTCTAAATTGTGAATTTAAAGCCTCTTTAGGGACGGAGGGGAGGCGGTGGAGAGAAGACGTCCTACGCTACCTAATAGGTCTGTTCATTCAGCCTCACGGGACATCAGGGCCCATTGCAATCCCCTGGCTGAGCCATCCAGCCCGCCTGGCACCCGGAGCCAGCACGTACCAGGGGCTGGGCAGAGGGACGGGCGGGAGCTGAGGCTTCCCCTTCGGGAGCAGCTGTGGGGCAGAGGGTGAAGGCACCATGTGCAGCGAGGCTGGGAGGGGATGGGAAGCCGAGCTTGCTCTTTCAGCTCATCTCGTCTCACTTGGGGCAGTGTCAGCCAGCCGGGGCACTGCGCACTGTTTTCAGCAAGGGAAGAAAGCCTCTGGGAGCCTGTGTTTGCTTTTGCTGTCAGCAGAATTGGGGTATTTTTAGATTACACCAGTAAATATGGAAGGCTTTTTGTTTTCAACAGTTTAACCCATTGAATGCTAAGGGGATGTGTTATCTGTAGAATAACACTGTAAAGGGAGAGACAAAGGAGAGGTTTTTGCCTTTTCTCTCCTCTCTGGTCCATAGTCATGCAGGATAAAGTCCTGTCTCCAGGGTAAGCTGGTACCCTGGCAGCCATGGCCTTCCCAAGAGCATCACCTGCTGGTTCCTGGCCTCACAGAGTACACCGAAATAGTATGAGAGGACAAACTCACACCCTGGAGAGAGCTCTCCTGGTTTACTACTGTTTGGGTCACTCCTCTGGGGTGGAGGAAGAGATGAGGTCAAGCCCATGGCCTGTCCTGAGTACAGTCTTTTCCATGCTGAGTGCAGCAGTGACTGTGTTATGGAATATCTTAAGCCGCATGAGAGAAGTTTTTCTCTCCTGTTTTTGCAAGAAAGCCTATCCTGGGCGCTTCTGCAGGAGCTTCAGCCAGACATGAAGCTTGGCATGTTTCATATGGAGGACCTGGCTGTGAGCAAACCTCTGATGGCACCTTCCCAGAAATATCAGAAGTGGGAGCCTGGTTGGAGCCAGGCTGCAAACCAGAGCAAGACGAGACACCGATGG
Organism: Ciconia boyciana; assembly: GCF_034638445.1. NCBI lineage: Eukaryota > Metazoa > Chordata > Aves > Ciconiiformes > Ciconiidae > Ciconia > Ciconia boyciana. The sequence continues at coordinate 109,244,964 of NC_132936.1, read as the reverse complement.
CCACAGTGTAAGTAACTTGAGCACACAGACAACTTGTTAGGGGCCTTCCCACTGACTACCAAATATCTGAAACTTCACAACAGAAAGCATCTCTGCTTCAAGGAAATCACATCTGATGAGCTTCCCTGTTACAGGTGGAGGAACAGCAGAAACCCGAATTACTGCAGTCAGGGGCAGCATATGGAGCAGCTGCTGCTGGTCATGGTCCCTACCCTACAAAAGCCTGGAGCCAGGGAGGGGCTGGGAAACATCCCTTTCTCTTCCCACAAGCCTGGAGGTCATTTGAGATGTTCCACTACAGCGCTGGGAGTAAATAAGGTTAGTGGGATGGTGTGCCCTTTCCTACTCCCAGAGGGAAAAATGGGTCTACGTCATGATGCTGGAGCACAGCTGCAGGCAAAGGTGGGAAGGAGAGGGGCATGAAATTTGAGGTGTCTGTGGGAGCAAGGAAGGCTGTTGGATCAACGGTGGGAGATGTAGTTAATGAGTGTGTGTTTTGTGGGGATGAGATGTACCTGTATAGCTGTGTTGTGTCAGGGGAGTGCTCTGTGTGGGGACATGTCTGATGTGCCTTTGAATTTTTTAAGTAAAATGATTATTAGCTGTCATTAAATAGTGTTGGCAGGCATGAGGCAGATGTTGTGGATGTGCTGAAAATTCATGAGATGTGCTGGTTCTTGCTTGCATGAGTCAGAAAAATTGTGTGAGAAGGGTAATAAAGATTGCACTTGTTTCCTCGGTATTACGGTGAATGGGGTATCTATTGGCTAAGACATCCTTGGGTCCTAAGTGTTCTTATACTCTAGTTTGAACTGTAAGGAGTTGTTTCAGTTGTGCAGGCCTTTCATCCTTGGCATCAATCCATATACTAAACTGTAGTCCTTTGGATTGTGATGAGGGAAAGAGAACTACTAAAACTTGCCCAAGGAAGGGCTATAGCAGCAGCAGCTGACTCTGCTTACATAGGTAGGGCTGGGCTACACAATAAAACAAAACTGCAAAGCATTAACACTCAGGCTGACTATCTGGTGAAGCTTCCTAAGGTGGCGAATTGTGTGTTTTTGAGAAAACAGACACAAGGTAAAACCCTCTGGAAGTGTTCTGGCCAGTGTGAGTCCTCACCAGTGTCCCCAGTTTCCCCCTCACTGGAGCTCAGTAGGGCTTAGGCTGCATCAGAGAGAACCTGCCAGCACAAGTGTATCACCTAAACCCTCTGAGATGAGTGCTTTCTTTCCAAGCTTACTGCAGCTCTCTGAACAGAAAAGGCTGGTCCAGAAGAGCACTTGATGTACCTGTGTGTGAGCTAACATGGCTCTTGCAGTTCGCAAGTGCGGCACTCTTGTCAGGGTCTCTACCATGCCTCTTCTTCCCATGACCTCCTCAGAGAGCTGTGATTGTGGGCAGGGGGCATGCAGCGAATCTCTTGTTCGCAGCAAAAGCAGAGGTGCAGAGGCTGGAGGGTGTCCTCCTGAGGAAGCTAACCAAGTGCCTGGGCCCGGCTTCGTGGCCTGATGTGCTCCTTTGTCAGGAGGCATATTCCCACCCAGTTTCCTCGGAGGCACTCAAAGCAAGCAACGGAAGACACCAACCCACTTGCCATTCAGCCCCCTCTGAAAATAGGTGCACACAACTACAGCTGCACTCCTGGAGCAGAGCATCCAGCTGAAGTGTCTGTGGCCTTCTCACACCGAGCAGCTTGGGAGCACTAAAGAATTCATGCTGCTGCTATGGGCTGGGGCCAGTGCTCAGTCCAGGGTACAGAGGCTGTCATTTACACAGCAATTCTTCACCTGTTAGTGGGTGCTGGACTTGTTTCTCTTGAAATATAAAGAACATAGAGATGGCAAGACTGCAACACAATGCTGCAGCATCAGGAAGGTTTAGGTGTCCCACCCAAGAGAACGTGCAACCTGAGTGTCAGTGGCATCCCCTACATCCTTCCCCTTGTAGTTCATTTCAGCCATGGAAGTAAGTCAGGACTCAGTGCAATTACCTGGTTTTCTTCTAGAAATAACGGTGTTTTAGACCAACATCTTAAAAGCTTGGGTTTTAGGCTAAAGTTTAATTAAACATCCACTGGCAAGCTTTCTTCCCCTTTTTGGTATCCATACAGACTAAAGCCTACCACTGCCAAATACAGTGCAAGGGGGCTAGGGCAGAAAGGTAGCTTTAACAATTTGAGGGGGAAGAAGAGCAGGAGCAGCGGACAGCTTAGAAAACAGGAGGCTTGCTTGGTCCCAGGCAGCACCTCTTGGAACTGAAAATCTGAATCCCATGTGCACAGGCCAGGCGTAACAAGCGCTGCTGCAAGGGGGGAACATCAGTGATGTGCAGGCACTTGGTGGCAAAGCACTTGCCTGCAAATGCCAGGTCTCGTGGACAGTGGTGTGGGCAGGACCCGGGCAAGAACAGTGGGAACCAAAGGGTTGGAGAGGGAGAAGAGAAAGGGAAGGAGGAGAGAGTGGAGGCAGCAAACGTGACAGAACCTAGATGTTGCCATGGAGAGTAGCTCATGAATTTTCCTCCATGGCCTGCTATTAAAAATGCTTTGTTTAGCTTCTGCCAGCATGTTGTTTTTATTTTCCCCTTCCATACTGGCAGGACGTTCAAAGCGAATTCTGACTCTGTCAGGCCGTTTTGGCCTCACTTGGGACAAAAATATACAGTCAGTTGGCAAGTGAGAGCTGGTGCTTGCAATTCTTGTCTCCACAGGATTTGTTCCAACTCTGAAGTCTGCGGAAGGCGGGCTGTATATAGGATTAACTTTTTGGTTTCCCTACATACATGAAAAATGTCCAGCATGTCCCAAAGCATTATATGCCCATGATTGATTACAACGGCTTCATTGCTGTAGCTCCAGCACTGAGCTACTGCTCTGCATCTGTTTGTTATTAGTAGGTTTGTGTCATGTGGTCAGAACAGACTTGACAGTGTTTATGTAGCATCCACAGAAGACGGCCCACGTGCAAGTAAGACAGCATTGCCTTTGCATCAAAAATGAGATTTTTCTCATATTTAGTGCTTTAGAAAAAGTTAACTCTTCTGAAAGTGCAGAGTTTTTTAACACGAACTTCAGAACTTGACTACAACAAACTTTCACAGACTTCCAAGGCTAAAAATACACAGCGAAATCTTAAATTACATGGGGGGGGCTGCATGAAGGTGAAATGACTTACTAAAGCTTTAATTATACACGGAGCCATCGGCATTATTTTTACTCTGCAGCACTGCAACGTTTTGAACACTTAAGAGCAGCCACCCATAAATAGTGAGATTGCAGTACAGCTTGTTCCACTGCCAGACATTCCACAATCCTTGGGTGAAGTTTTCCAATCCAGTCCTATGGTTTAATTCTGTTGACTTGATGCTTAAAATTAAGGGTGTGCTTGAAGGATTTGGGATTGGAGAACTTCTGCTGAACAGTGATGTGAGGCCCACAGTGGTGGAGCAGACCTCAGACTCCCGCCAGAACTTGTGGCTGCTGAATTATTTTTGCAAGTTGTACCTGCCTGACTCCCAAACTAATTTTTTTCCCCTTTTATATAAAGATGCCATCCCAGAACTGCCACTGACATTCTGTATCATGCTTTATAATAGTATGAACCACGGAGGAAAATTTGTAATTTCCCAAAAGTAAAGGGGGGAGGGGATTGCTACACAGAAACCTAGATATAGGAAATGGGAACGGTGTACCAAACAATACTTGCAGTCACAGAAAATTAATTGCTTAAGATAAGTCCATCTACACCAGATGTATCATCTTTTGCCATATTTCCAAGATACCATACCTCAAGGAGAAATTCTTTGCCACACTTGAACTGACACGCAGGTCAACTCTCTGACCGTGACACCAATCTGTTGCTTACTCCTGACTTCTTCTTGATGTAACAGTAGTACCTCACTAACAGCCATCTTCCTTCCCAACCTGTTCTGGCTTCTGTTTGGGTCACTTGAGAATCCCTGCCTGTCCAAGTCATACCATAGCCATTCACTACACCTGTGCTGCTGACTGCGGTGGTACAGAGAGATGCTCTGCTGGATGTAAAGAAGTCATCCTTCGGGCACAGCGAGCAGCGTAGCAGCCTGAGCTCCACGTAGACTAATCTGGCTTGCTGCTTTCTCACAGCTAGACTGGCTTGGTTAAAGCTAATACAGGTCCCTGGTAGTGCTCTGCAGTTTGTAAGGTAGATGTTTGCTATGAAGCAGACCACAGGCTGTCTGCACGTTACAGACAGGGAACAAAGCCAGGGAGGCTAAATGACGTGTCCCTTGTTCTGCTGCTAGCCAGGGGTGCTGCTATGAAAAGAACTGAGGTGCTGCAGCCTTGCTTCTGCTCGATGCTTACTTTTTGCTTTGCTAATGGAATGAGGAGAGAATTTTAATTCATTTGCATCCTTATTAAGTATGCCAGCATTGAGAGAAATAATGTAATTAGCTTCCAATTATAACAACAAACGTAAGGGAGAACAAAAGGCATGACTGCTGTTTATAGCACAGGGCACTTTGCTATAAGCTCATCTGCCCTAAGTGGACACATTCCTGCTGCTCTGTAATTTTATCAGCAACTTAAAAGCTCTGTTTCATGGAAACAGCTCTGCTTGCTCCTTTCTCTCTGCTGTCTTCTGCCATGCAGAACTTTCTGTATTCATGCTGTCTACTATTAAACCAGGTGCTTATTCCACCTCATGTTCCCCTTTCCTCCCACCAGCTCCCCAGGAACACCAGCTTGGGTGCTTTGCCATGGCTCTTCTAGTCCCAGGCTGCTCTGCACCCACCCGCTGCAGGAGCTCGGGATCCAAGTGACAGAGGAACCAAGGAAACAGAAACAACCTTCCACTAAAATATCTCTTATTTTTAAGACTCTGATCTTCACAATTCGCAAGCACCTCCAGAAATCAATTTTTCTGTTTTCTTGATGTACATCCAGAAACAAACTTCGAGCCATTCCATTTTATGTTATTGATATTGAAATAATTTGGATGTGGCTTTTCATCCAAACTTCACAAACCTGGAAGCTTCAAGAGCTGAATATCCAGAGAGACTCCTTATTTCAGAGCGGCCATGAAACCTTGTAAGGAAAGCTTTTTGGCTTTCTGGTACCTCCAGCTTCTAAAGGCCCCTGGAAATAAAAGCTGTGTAATAGTGGAAAAATAATGAGGAAAAGGCCATGGATTGTCAAGAGTTTTCACAAAGGCTCTAGCCAATTATACAGTGATGAACTGAAGCTTATTCTTAATTGTCTGTACCAGGGAAAGCTCTTTCTTGTCGGGCATAGTGGGAGGCGGGCGGGCATGACCCTCCAGTCTCAACTTCCACACTAGTGTAAGGGCTCAGAAGGGCACTTGGTGTTTTACTGGGTGAAGCCAGATCAAATACTGACTTGTTTTCCTGCCTCTGCCCTCCCACAGGTTAATTAAATGCCCTTAGTGCCCACCTCAGGGCACTAATTCAGCAGAAGGAAAGCAGCAGGCTAAGGGCAGCGTAAGGGTGTCTCTTTCCCACTCTGTCTGTCTGCACTCAGCCAAGCAGCCACAGTTCAAGTTGAGGTCTGCAGCTGCGTTGCCTCCTTGTCGGTCTTTCTGATCACTGCCTTGCAACTAATTTAGCCCTTTGAAGCTACCTAACTGCATTTGCTCTGCTCGTGGAAGGATAGATTAACTACTTCTGAGATTCACTGAGCGGTGAATCTGAGCTTGCTGCGATACCCTAGAGTCCTTAACTCTGAAGACAAATTATGTTAATTAGGGAGTACCAAGACATAAGACAGAATTAATCTTATTAGAAAGTTAGATGGGGATGCAGAGCAATTAGAGTCTTTGCTACACACCAAGACAGCTGAAACAAAAGTGTAATAAAGTGCGCCAGCCTCCAAAATCACCCCAAAGTACAAGCTATCTTTTAAGTAGTATAGGAATGTAAAACAAAACTGTGACATAAATGTTCAGAGATCTGCAGTGATAAGCGTGCAGGAGACTAACAAAAAGACCTTTTATCATCCAGAAAACTCAGTGCATGCATTTTATGAGCCAAAGCAGAGACTTAAAGGGGAAGTGGTAGAGTTAAACTCTGTTGCCTGGAGGTGCGGTGTTGCACCCAGGAGTCTGGAATATGATTTGAGAGACCAGAATTCAGTCCTGGCTTTACTGCCGCTTGCTAAATAATTCTGAACCTGTAGCTTTATTCTTGTAGGGCTGGAGTAACATAATTAAGATGTTAACACCACTACTCTCAAGTGTCTTTTCTATTTGGATAGTCCTTCCCCCAGGAAATTACCATGCACTTAACATGTGGGGCTGTATCACTGTTCTGTTCAGTACTACCATAAGTCAAATAATGACCAGGTCTTGCTTTTATAGGACAGTTTTCACAAAAGCACTATTCTTTCTTAGATGAAAGCAGATTCAAACACAATCAATTCTGTAGAAGAGCGGTGTGGGATGAGTAGGATAAGGATCCACACAGAGCTGGGCTGCAGCCAACCCACGCTCTCTTTAGTGAGGAGGGCAGGTGCTGTAATTGTAGAGGTGAAGTGCACAGCCTGAGTGACCTGCTGTCTACAGGCTTTCTCCTACAGGGAAGATGGGGAGAGGATCTGGAGTCTTCCAGAGCCTTTTCAGCTCCCCATGGAAAGGTCCCAGGCAGACCAATAAAAGCAAGTCTTTGTTGGCAGCGGAGAAATGAGCTGTGGTACCTTATGCCTGACATCACCTCAGTGCAGGCTCCATAAATAGAGCAGGCTGGAGTGACCCATGGCTTTACAGATTCTGTGAATATGAGCACCAGCCAAGGCAAATGAATTCAGCTAGCACAGTTTTTTAAAAGGAAGATTTCTTACTAGGGTGGAGAAAATTGGATATTATGGATGCTACTGCACTGTATCTGCATCAGCAGGTATCTGTGATATTCTGGACAATGACTTGAGCAACCTGCTCTAGTTTAACCCACTTGGACGAAGGACTAGATGACCTCCAAAAGTCTCTTCCAACCTCAGCTGTTTTATAATATCTCAGTAACTTTACCTACTCTATGCAAGGCTTAGTTGCTCTATCAGTTGCTTTTCCCAGAGCCATGTCCTCTTGCCGTTACACGACTAACAGCTCTTGAACATAGAGCATTTTGTAATTTTTCAATTTATTTTTGAAGAGCTGTTCTGGTTCTTAAACATCAGGTGCAATTACTCTCGTAGCAACCGAGCAGAAAGTATGCTTGTGAGTTGCTGCTCATGCCAAAATGGGTGAACTTCAAGCCAACAGACCACCCCCCTTTGACATTGCCCCTCTGGGCGCATGCATGCCCCCATCAAACACCTCAGACAGCCTCTGAGGGGAGATGCCTTTTGTACTAAGGGGAAATAGTGCTTTGTGTAGAAGCGTGGTCTTTCTTTAAAAGTAAAAGCAATATTGACTTGGATAAAATCATCATTTCTGCAGAGTCTAGTCCTCTTTTGTCTGAAAGCAAAGCTAAAGGAAACACCACAGCTTAGTTGAGCAGGTCAGAAACATAGGTGAATACTGGGTCCTGCTCAAGAGCCGGGTTATCCACAGTTAATGCCTCTCGGCCAGCCAAGACACGTCCAGCAAGGCCTGGGCCCCCGCACAGCCACGTGCGTGTGCTTGTGGGATTTTACATGTGGTCTCTTCATCTGAATGCCCCCTGCACACCACCATCTCTAGGAGTTCGTGCATTCCCAATTTGCAGGAAATAGAATCCAATTTACACTTATGTCCATTACAGGACAGATTTTCCCTTTACCAAATAATTCCCAATATCTGCCATCTAGCTACTGGTCAGCTTTAGATAAAAATGCATACGCATTTATTTGTAGATATCACAAAGAACTGAATTCCCAACATGACAATATAGCACATAATTATTCTGAGTGAAATATGAAAAGTAATACCTCTGTTATACAATGATTCAAGGACACCATTCTTCAGAGGTTAGAGAAGATTTATATGGAGTCAGATGTACCAGGGAAGGTGTTATACAAAGAGAAACTGGAAATTATCATAGTTTCATCCTGCCTGTCATTCTTTTTTTATCATTCTCATAGGCTGAATAGGTTACAAGAAGGTTAGGGACAACAGTAAAATGGTTCAACTCTCCTATGCAAGACTGCTGGAAGCACTTACCTAAATGTTAAAGGGTGCAGCTGAGATGAGATTCAGACTTTTAAATGTCCTTTCCTGCCTTACTGAGAAGCCATCAGACTGTGGGCAGGGGACCAACCCTGACACCCGGCACTGACATTGCAACACAAGACTTCACATCTTCACAAATATGTTGTTTCTCTGCTTCTGTATGTCCTCCAGCTTGACAAACTAGAATTCACCATGGTCAGTTCTTACCCAGTTTTCCATGGTGTTTTCTAAACAGGGCTGTTTTTTGGGGGGTACCAGTCCTGCAGAGGAAAGGAAATTAACATTTGCTACTTGCGTGCCAGCCAGGGCCAGGACCTCCTTGTGGTAGGCAATGTATGAACCCCAGAAGTTTCTCCCTGTCCCAAGAGCTCATACTGCAGTTCTTGAATATCCCCAAAGCTACTCCTGCCATACCTTCTCGGGTACTGGTGTTATGTACTGTGGGTCTCTGGAGCAGTTCAAAAAGCTCCATAACCTCCAACCCACCAAGGGCTGACATTTGCACCTTGCATGGCTCCCCCAGTTCAGGACTCCAGAGCAAGCAGCAGGGAAAGCAGAGGAATGCATCTCCTTGGAAAGAAGGGGTGGGTGTAGAGGGAAAACAGTTCTTGAAAGGGCAGGCTCAGCTGAGGGACCGTCCATCTAACCTTTATTCATTCCTATGTTGGTGTTCTTTTCCTACTGCCAAAAAATACATCTATATTGGGCCCAGATTCATCTCTGACATAAATCCATTGACTGCCACAGAGTTACACTGGGGATTAATTTGGCTCATCAGGTCTAACCTGATCTTGGCAGCAATTCAGAAGTGCAAACAGCAGAAAGAAAGTTCTTTTAAATAATAGTAACAGGCCATGGCAAACACTATATGCCTGCTGCTCTGTGTGAGGCTGATGAATCAAATCCAAACGTGAACCTGAGCAGGGCTAACATAAACATGCATCCACAAAATTTGAGCAGCATTAGAAATTGCTGAAAATTGATCCTGTATGTATACAGGCACTTTCCTAACTTTTTAGCAAGTCTGTTGTGCTGTACGAGGAGCAGGCTCTGCTCTGTACAGCAGCTGGTGTTGCTCTCCTTGCTCCCTAGCTGAGCAGGACCATGGTGCCTGGTGATCCTGGCAGGCTCTCCAGGCTCACCTTGTGCCCGCAAGCTGTACAGCTGGGAGACCAGTTATCCAGCTCCTGTAACCCTGCAGCTTCTAATAGCTGACTGTGGTTGAAGCTCACTTCTGGCCTGGATTCACTGTATCAGCATTCACACTACGATGTGAATTCAGTTTATGCGATTGCACAGCTGAAACTAAGGTGGGAACTACACTTTACCCCATACAGAAAAAGGCCTCTTGTAAGTCTCCTACCTCAACAGAGTTGTCAGTCGTGCAGCTCCACTTGTGTCTCCAGCTACCCCAATCACCTTCCTCCCTCCCTTTGCCTTGTAAATGTTGCAACGTTACCTCAATTTTTTCCCCTTTTTACAAATGAGCCTTCCGTCCCCTCTGCTGAAAGCATTCTCACTAAGGTCTGCAAAGAGTCTGGGTGAGTGTCAGGACCTCTCCTCCATCTGCAGTATTTCTGGCTCCTAGCTCTGGAGTACATTAGGGGCTCTCTGCTCTTTGACATCTTACCATCTGCCTTTCTTTCTCCTACCATGTCCTCAACATCTCTCTCTACATTACCATCTTTCTCTTCCTATTTCAGAGGCACAGACCGAGCCTCTACAATTCCCTTCCCCCTGTTTTCTGTTCCCTCCATGCCATGCCTTCTTTAAACTTCATCTGCACATGAGCCTTCATGTGCCATCTCTATCTCTATGCCAGTGACTCAAACTCCTGCATCTCTTTAGGACACTTCTCCCACATCCTGCCCAGTCTTTCTAGTATCTCTGCTTGAACGTCCTCTTGTCTTAACTCGACAATGGCAAAGTCAAACTCCATTTCCCTGTGTGGTAAATGTTTCTCACTGATGACACCACCAACCACCTTCCCATCAATCAAGCTTGCAAGTGAAGAGAAAAGGAGGAGAATTACATATTTAATTCCTCCCTCTGCTTTTCCCATGCGTTCAGGTCACCCAAAATGCTATTCCTTTTTCTCTCTCACATCAACAAGTTCAATGTTTTTCTTTTCTTACATTCACTTCAATCACTATAGCCTACTCTCCAGCCACAGTTCTCCTTCACACACCATATCAAATGCATTCCGCTCTAAGACTTTACGTTTGGAGCTGACGAACATCTGTTGCTGTTATCATTTATACACACCCTGCAACACAAAACCCCTACCCTTGAATTAGCGATCTGTTGTAGTTCCTGTGTGGCACAAGGTAACTTGTTGCAACAATTTATTTCTGTAGTTAACAAAAGTTCCCATCCATATTAGGAATTTACAAAGGCTAAATTAGTTAAATCACTGTTGTGTGATTATTTTATTTTTTTTTAAGACTAATTAATAGGTCAGGTACTTTTCTTACACCTGTAGATATCTGCAGTTCTAACCGCCAAAATGACAGAAAGCCATACTTTCTCCTGCCCAAAGTCAGTAAGTAGTGGCAGAGACAGCTGTTCACTAACACAAACTGTGGTGAGTCCATGCTCCCCCCCTTAAAGCATGGGCTCTCTGAAAGAGTGGACCATTGATATACTCCTATATACCACAATGTTCTCCTCCTGCTTAGGAATTCCTTACTTTTCTATATGAATCCCTACAGGTGCCTGAAGTGCATTTCTACAGTCATTATAGCTTCCTACATTTACGCATTAAACAACCCCACATTTCTAGCTAAAATAATTCATTTTTTGTTCATTTTAGTGATTAGAAAAATGTAGCATTTTTCCCTCCCTCACATTTTACAAAATAAGATTTCTAGTACAGTATCGTACAAAAGCAACAATCTGACACATTAGAGCTATTCTGCCATCTTTTATTGTGCCTGCAATGAAAAAAAAATAAGCATGTATTTTTAGCTTACTGTGCTACGCAGAACAATCTGATAGCAGAAGCCTGTTATTGTCATTCAAAGGAACACTTGTTTAACCAGATGCAGTCATGAAAAATTACCTTAAATTTTACAATTAGTATTTTCTAGAGAAAAATGTCTGTTCCACACAAAATCCAAAAGCGTCAATGCATTAGGACCACATCACAAAGCAGCTGCATCTTATTAAACTTTCCTTGGAGACAGATTGGAACAGGACCACCAATGCTCTGGGACATCAGAGCCATCCACAGCAAACCATGTCTCTATCTCAGATACTAGGGCAATTAGGACAGTGCAATAATCCAAGCAGAAGGGGCCACTGTAGGATCTCAGGTCTGTAAAGACTACACTGTGCTCTACAAATGGAACTGCTGTCCTGTGGCAGCTCCTTGCAGGGAAAGGCAATAGCAAGTTGGCACACAGGACAGCAGGAGAGAAGGGAAGTTTAGGTTCAAGGTCCATGGATCTGTGGTGGGTTGACCCTGGCTGTATGACAGGTGCCCACCAAAGCTTCTCTATCACTCCCCTCCTCAACTGCACAGGGGAGAGAAAATATAACGAAAAGCTTGTGGGTCAAGATAAGGACAGGGAGAGATCACTTACCAATTACTGTCACAGGCAAAACATACTCAACTTGGGGAAATTAATTTAGTTTACTGCCAATCAAATCGGAGTAGGGTAATGAGAAATAAACCCAAATCTTAAAACACCTTCCCCCCACCCCTCCCTTCTTCCCGGGCTCAACTTCACTCCCCATTTCTCTACCTCCTCCACCCCAGCGGCGCAGGGGGACGGGAAATGGGGGTTGTGGTCAGTTCATCACACATTGTTTCTGCTGCTCCTTCCTCCTCAGGGGGAAGACTCCTCACACTCTTCCCCTGCTCCAGTGTGGGGTCCCTCCCAGGGGAGACAGTCCTCCATGAACTTCTCCAATGTGGGTCCTTCCCACAGGCTACAGTTCTTCACAAAGTGCTCCAGCGTGGGTCCCTTCCAGGGGGTGCAGTCCTTCAGGAACAGACTGCTCCAGCGTGGGTCCCCCACGGGGTCACAAGTCCTGCCAGCAAGCCTGCTCCAACCTCTCTCCATGGGTCCACGGGTCCTGCCAGGAGCCTGCTCCAGTGTGGGCTTCTCACAGGGTCACAGCCTCCTTCAGGCATCCACCTGCTCTGATGTGGGGTCCTCCATGGGCTGCAGGTGATATCTGCTCCACCGTGGACCTCCATGGGCTGCAGGGGGACAGCCTGCCTCACCGTGGTCTTCACCAGGGGCTGCAGGCGAATCTCTGCTCTGGCGCCTGGAGCACCTCCTCCCCTCCTTCTTCACTGACCTTGGTGTCTGCAGGGCTGTTTCTCTCACATATTCTCACTCCTCTCTCCGGCTGCCATTGCTGTTGGGCAGTAACTTTTTCTCCTTCTTAAATATGTTATCACAGAGGTGCTACCATTGTTGCTGACTGGTTCGGCCTTGGCCAGCGGCAGGGTCCATCTTGGAGCTGGCTGGTATTTGCTCTATTGGACACAGGGGAAGCTTCTAGCAGCTTCTCACAGAAACCACCCCTGTAGCCCCCCAGCTACCAAAACATTGCCATGCAAACCCACTACAGGACCGAACTCCTTCCTGAGAAGTTCCTAAGGGTCATGCAGACTCACCCAGAAAATAATCCTCATGTAGAAAAGGAATTTCTGCACACGGTAAAAGCACTGGGTGCTTGTGTCTGGGCTGAGCAAAATCAGAATCATGGGTGGAGCAAACTAGCCTAAATGCATGATTTGTGAAGGATCACTAAGCTCAGAGTGAGCTCAAGGCTGCAGAGCTCCCCTGGCAGTTCCTACTGCATTCCCCTGCAAGAAACTAGAGGCAGCCCAGGACCCTCTAGAAATCTTTGCATTCGCCTTTGCAATTTGCTCTGTACTCTTCTCAGCTGTTGCAGAAGACCCAAGTATTTTGGGCCCAACACTCAGATCACCTTACCCTTTCCAGGAAGAACCTCAAAACCAGTCTGCAGAGGTGGAACGAGTATCACTGCTTAAGCTCCCCAGTCTCTGCTCTTTGAAGGAACTAGGCAAACATGAGCTGCCATCAGGATTGTTTGGTCTTTTGGCTGAATGTTTGGAAACTGGAATGAGCTTTGCACAAAGCCCACCAGACCTTTCATGCCTCACCTGAGAGATGGTATGGCTAGCAGCAGGATGTTTCAAGCCAATGCATGTGCTAGTAGCTATAGATCACGCGGAACTAGCTCTTCTTTTTGCCCATCTGACAGAAAGCAAGACCAGATTTGGGGTGGGATGAGAGTGGGAAGAGGATTGGACAGAGTAAGATGGTGTCATCAACTCCCCTCACTAGTTGAACTAATGCCGATCAAAATACATGTAGAAGAAAGGTCAGTCAAAGGCTACTACAATACAGGGATGCAATTACAATGTGTGGGTTAGGAAGTCCCTAAATCACAGAATACCTTAAGGAAGAAAGGAGTATCAGGAGAAGGTGCTGGTGCATTTGCTGACACGTTGGCTGGCTGTACAAAGCAGAATCTGTCTGGTGCTGTAGGAAAGTTCAGTCTCATAATTGCTAGCTGAATGGCAAGTGATGCAAGACAGGCAGAGTCTGCACCGTGCATGTGATCCATGTGAAACATCACATTTCTAGATCTGGGATTAAGGCAATACAAGTCTATTGGAAAAGTGCTTTTTATTTTCCAGGTAGTGAAGATTAACAGCTGAGCCAAACTGCTCAGCAGGGAGAGAACATGAACATAGTTCTTATCCTTTTCAAACGTCTGGCCCTAAACTATTTATAATCCTTCAATATTTTTTAACATATGCAAATAACTCTGCATATATTTTTCTACTTACTGTTTTGAACATACTGTCACTTCTCTCCCGATGTCCATACTGACCAACAGCAGCACTTCATCTAGTTCTCTTTATTTTAGCATTTCAGAAATACTCATGATACCGCAGTGCATGTCTGAGTAATTATGTATGCTGGCGTTCTCTTCCTTCTGTTGAAGAACAAAAGGAGGAAGGCAGAGAAGCTGAAGCATGGACTTTTGTAAACGTTTAGGCACCTAATTCCCACTGAAATCAAGGAATTCCAGGCTAAATCATGCCTGAGGCCATAGTGAAAGAGCTGTCAGGTTACTTGATCAAATTCTGACTTTCCTAGTTTAGCCTCACTGCCCTCCAAGGCTTTTGGCTATAATGAAAGTGAAACATAGAGATTAGGATTATGAGTATGTACCAGAAAATGAAGATACTACAGGGTATTAAAGAATGTTTGTCTTAAGTCTCTTTCCTGTGTTAGGAAATAATTAATATTTCCTATAGGAAATAGTTAATATTTCTTCCTGTTTAAGCAGTGCTAATGATATGTGCTGGGTTTTTTATGACTTGAGGAGAGCAGAACTACTCCAATACCGTATTATCAAGTGCTTATGCTGTGCAACTATACAAGGACTTACAGGCTGAAGAGGACCAGCTGCCAGGCAATTAATCTCTTTTTAGTATAGGTTATAAGCCCATATCAGAGTCAAGAGAAGGGAACATGTACCTGTGCCACAGCAGATTCTGTGCAAAGTCTTACCAAAGCTTTCCTAAGCTTAACGTTATCTTATTTTAACCATGGCTTTGCACTGAGGTACTAACAGATGTTTTCATCTGCCATCTCTTGATGTGAGGTGGGGTATCTCCAGCTAGGGCATGGAACAGACACTGTTACTTCAGCCGCAACTGCTTAAGCTGCCACAGTCAAGTTTCTAATGGAGTTGTCAATGCCCCAGAAGTCAGAAGAAGAGTGAGAAGGGAAACCTTTCTACGTTAGTCGTCACAACTGGAGATTACTGCCAGGCATCATCCTGGTTGGCTAGGGTGAAGCAAGGAGAGGCAGTTGCCAGTTCCCAAGGTACATCTGAGCTCATCTGTCAGCCCCATTAATAAATATAGCAGCTCTCAATGCTACTGATATGGAGCATGCAAGGACTTCTCTCATACTTTCTATACCATAGATAATGCATAAAGGAAAGAACACTGTGAACATCCAGCACATCCTTCAAGGAAGGGATCTAAATATCACCATGAGCAGTGTAGCGACAATATGTGCTCGAGGTGTTCCACAGTCAGCAAAGCTAACAAGATTTTAGACTGTACTAGAGGAGGGATGTTATGGAAGAGGTTATAATGGCATTACAGAAATCAGTGACAAGCTGTGGTGAGCTGACCTTGGCTGGCTGCCAGACACCCACCCAGCCACTCTCTCACTCCCCTCCACAGGACAGAGGGAGAAAATAATATGAAAAAGGTTGTGGGTCAAGATAAAGACAGCGAGATCACTTACCACTTACAGTTAAAGGCAAAACAGACTGGACTTGGGCAAAATCAATTTATTGCTAATTAAAACAGGTTTGGATAGTGAGAAACAGACAAATTAAAACACCACCTCCTCCCCTTATTTTCCCCCTGCCCCCAGGTTCAATTTTACTCTTTCATTCCTGATTCCTCTACCTCCACCCCACTCTGAGCAGTGCAAGACAGATGGGGAATGGGGGGCGGGTTATGATCCGTTCAGAGCAGTTCCTCTCTGCCATTCCTTCCTCCTGATGCTTTTCCCCTGGTCTGGTGTTGATCGTTCCATGGGCTGCAGTCCTTTGGGACAAATCTGCTCAAGCATGGGCTCTCCACAAGTTGCAGTTCCTGTCAGGAGTACCTGTTCCAGCATGGGCTCTCCATGCATGTCTCTTTCAGCTGTTCCCACAGACGTGTCCCCCCTTCCCTGCAGGGCTCTGCTGCCAAAACCTTGCCACCAATACCCAATACACATACACTTTGGAAAAGAGCTAGCAAAGAGCTACGGGGAAGGGAAATGATAGTAATTACAGAAATTAAAGGTTTTTAGGTTGAGGACTCATGAGAAAGATAGGAGGTCTAAGCTTAAAAAATATATAAATTATATGAGACATGGTAGATGTATATGCATTAGGAAACAGCACGGAGGTCAGACCTACTTATGAGTTCTTGTAAGGACAAGACAAGATCCAGAAAGATGTGTGGGCAATGCATGTTGTATTTTGAAACTATTAAAGAAAATGCCTTATTTTGCAAACCAGTTAATAGGTAGCTTTCATCTGACCTAACATCAGATATCTGCAAGGGAGGTGTCTGAGCCAGTTACCCTTTGCAGTCAAAAAAAAAAAAAAAAAAAGAGACGGAGGCCCCCAGAGGGTGTGATTCACTTAACCTATTTTAAAGAAGAGATGAGTCACACACTGGTAGTGCCTAATTCCTCCCCACAGATTGTAACAGCAACCAACTCAGATGCACAGGTAGATGAATCCCATCTAATACATCCAACGAAAAGAACATTTGCTGTTAAGTTGACTGAATAATACTAATAAAAATTATCTCCTGCTTTGGTGTATCAGGTAGCTAATCAACTCCTTTAGGAGGAGCTTTTGCTACAGGCAGGTTATTACAGTCAACCCTGTTCATTACAGATCTTCCTCTCAAACATCAAGTACTGGATACACTATGAGGTACAACAGAGCAAGTACTTCATTCTGCAGGACTCCTACGCCCTCCCTCAGAGTAGAATACAGCCATGTTATTATGCACACAGACGGAAGACAGGACCTAAACTATGGTTTATAGCATCCCTGTAATACCAATGCACATTACTTTTAAATGTTATTTTTGCCGTTCTTCCCGGTTGGGAAAAAGAAGTAAAGACGAGTTCTTTGTTCTGATCATTACAGTTTATCAAAATGACCTTGGCCTGAAGGCTCTGCAATGCTGATGAAATGCTCCTGCAACAGCAGGAAGACATCTAAATTTGATGTTTCTAGCTCCTTTCATATTGCCTTTCTTCTTGAGGGTATCTTTTTCCAACATGACAGTGTTTGCATGGCTCAGATGAGCCCTGTTGCTAAGAAACAACTCCCAACTGTGCCTTTAAAACTCTGCCTTTAAACATACAACTCAAGGAAATATTTTTCTTTTCATTACACTGTATTGTATGTTTTTATGAAGATTTCTTTTAACTCTGATCTGACTCTTGGGGTTACATTTCTATCAAAACCTTCTGGGATAGGACCCATTCTTTCTCCGTTGTCTGTACAGTGCCATGGTCACCTACACAGCTGTATAAATAACATATTTTAAAATAGTACATTCTATGGTCACAGTAAGGTCCTATTTTGCACACAATTGTGGTGTAAACAAGAAGGAATACAGTGGAGCCTACTTACTGCAAATATCTGTTAATACTAAACTACAAAGCACAGTACAAATCGGTGTTCTTTCAAATGGCAACCCCAGGGAGCATCTGTGCTTGCTTGGCTTTGGGTTTTGGTTTTTTTGCCATGTACTAACTAAAACATGCCTAAGTCCCCCTTGTGTGTACAAGATAGACTGTAGATTTCACCGGCATAAAGCAGATCACAGGATCATGTGAGGAAGTAACCAGCACATCCAAACTACGAACTGCCTCGTCCATCCTACCTATTTATTGTGTTTTCACTAATGCATGGCACAGACGACACCTTGCTTCCTGGTGAACACAAAGTCCAAGACTGATGGAGGTAGTTCCTTATACACAGTTTCCTTGGAAGGGATTAATGGCAACTAAAGTATGGCTGCGTGATTTGAGGCACTGAACTGCAAGAAGTCCACGTAGCTTCTCTTGCCAGTTCTGCCACCACCTTCCTGGACAATCTTCAGCCGGTTATTTCCTCTGATTTCTCCATTCAGACTTCAAACAGTCTAAGTGTGTGACCTAAGTCTTCCTTCATATTTCTGTATCATAACAGGACTTGAGTGTAGTCTGCACTTCACAGTGCTACTGAAATAATAATGCGGTAAAACCCTGCTCAACTACATACTCAGCACTTGTCATATAAATCACAGTCACTAGAATAAGGTCTCATGTAATTTAGGTATCATTCCTTTTACAAAATATACTAAAGAACATTTACTAGTATATGATGACGTGTCATAAATGTTTAAAACAAAACCACGTTTGTAAGGGAGAAAGCAGAATAAGTTTTGTGATGCAACAGCCTCAGATTTTTAGCTTTGGTCACTGGCTAATTTGGGAAATACGGTTCTCAATGGGTGTCCTACTTACTACTGCAACTTAGGAAGCATCTTCTCTGCTTTTAAGTGCAATGTAAGAGCTCAGTTCTGCAACTCTTCTTTACAGTGAGTAATACTTACTCGTAGGAGCAACCTCAAGGGGCCCGCTCAATGTTACAAGAAGCAAAAACGGTGAGCAGAGGTGAGGCAAACTGGTTCTAGAGGCTCAACACCACATTGCTCTGCATGTTGTGGATTCTGTTCTGACAAGTGGGTTTAGCTTGAAATGGGAACATTTTGTACCCGTTTTGCAATGGTTCAAATGACTGTCTGTTGCTCCAAACAATGTGACCTGGAGTCCACAGAGCAACTAGAAAGGGGACATCCTCTCTGTCCAGTTCTGCCCTGGCACACAGAGAGTAAATGAGCACTGAAAGAACATCTAGTGGACTGAGAGCACTGATGTGAGAGCAGAACATATACACACAGGCCAGATTTTCAGTTGCACCATGTAGACCATATTTTAGCTAATACGCAGAAGAAAAATATTTTATTCCTTGTGTCGATAATACTAAGGGTGGACCGTTACCATTTATTCATCACAGCTTCAGTAAAAGAAGGATTCACTGTGTAATTGCTGAGCAAGAGTGGTTCCTGGGAACTAATGCTTGGTCTAAATTCCATTCCTGGCTCCACCACAGCTTTCTTCTAAGTATCAGCTGCACACAGCACAAGGAGACGGATCCTACTTTTAACTATGTTGCCTTGAATCTACCATCCAAAGTAGGAATACTGAGGCTTAACTCTGATGGAAATGAGAATTTGCATGTTGGCACCCTTGTGCGTAAGGAGTTATTTGGATCAAGATGGATTGGTGACACAGAATGGCTGATGGCTGGACACAGAGTCCTCCCCATTCTTCTATCCACACTTATGGCTTGGTTCAAGCTCTGCCTTGCACTTGTGCAGCTATCTACACCTCTGCAGTGTGGGTGTAAAAGAACACTAGCCTTCTGTGGCAGTATACGATGTAAGGGGCTAGCTCTCAAGGCACAAAAATCAGGTCACCACGTACAGCTGACCAATGTAAATAAGATGAAAGTTAGATCACCTCAGGGAGTCAGCTTCAAAGGAGTGCTAGGAGAATCCATTTCAATGTTGTTTTTGTGGGATGTGTGGGAAGAGCAGAGGACTGAGTGAAATAAGCACTCAGGTGCAAGTCAATGTATAAAATTACCTTCTGGCTTTTAAAAGAGAAAACAAGAGAGCATTTTTGTACTCACAATTGCCAATGATTGTAGTTCCTGTGCTCTGTTCTCTCTTTTACATGAGACAAGGAACCATCCCACCAGCTCTCTGTAGCCACAATGAAATTTCAGTAGGAGGAAAAAAAAATCTCGTGATGCTGAGTCTAAAATATTGTTTTTTCAAAAAATGTAGTATTTGTTTTCTAAAACCCCTGCTAAGCCTTCTCTGGTATTGATCAGTTTGTCAGGTGCAGAGCTATAGAACAGAGACATGCAGCAAAAAACATTATCATCTTTGCAATACAGACAGGAAGATTTGGCAATGCTTTCACAATTAAATAGATCAAGAGAGATAATTTAATGGCCCAGTCCAGAGAATCTGCACTAACTAAATTGTCTAACTACATCAAAACCAATGTACCTACTCTTTCAACGGATTAGTCGATAACCAGTCTGGTGCAAATGAGTTCAGAAACAGGTCTGATTTGTTGCAATCATTTCACAAAGACAGAAGGAAGGTATGGGAAACCATGACGATCCCACAGCTAGAAGGGGATTTTCTTCTGGCTACACATCACGAATGTCTCAATCTGTGACCAGTCCTTTCTCACAGTCCTAAATCCTTTGTGAACGCCTCACACTAGGACAAACTCCAGAGTGGGTTGCAGGGCAATGAGAGTTGTATGTCCTTAAGCTGCTTTGTGTATGTACACCCAAGGAGATCCAGCCGTACTTTTAGCTAGAATTTAGTCTTCAGATTCTTGGAACCAATTTTCAGTGGAAAGGAAACTTAAAGCTTCCTGACTCCAAAACAGTGTTCACAAGAAGAGATGAAAAAAAATCTTTTCATTTACAGGGAATAGAAATACATAAACCTTGATCCAAGAGCTTATTTTATCTTACTATAAAGAACCTAGTCCTGACCACTGTCAGTGAAAGAGGTCTGACTATATGGGCCTCTCCGCATAGTGATTTCTATGGTGTCAAGTTGCCAGCTCCTTTCCCCAACACAGCATAGCAAATACAGTGTTGGCTATTCACACACACAAAAAATCATGTTTATGGAAATCAAATTGTCATGGCAACAGAAGAGGTCTTGCAAGTATTTTAAAAATAGCAAATTAACAAAGCCCATTTATGAAATCTAAGACCCATTCTTTTATGAATGCACTTAAAAACCAGATACAACAAATGGTTTTCTACCTACATAAGGAAGAAATCATTTAAACCCAAGATGTCACATCACCATATTGGCATATGTGATAGAGATATATGCATGCCAATAAATATATATTTTAAACTTAAAACAGCAAAACTGTTTCAGTGGACAGTGTTATACTAATGTGATCATTGGGCTTCTTTTATTTCAGGTAAAATATTTTAATATAAATATTGTGATTCATACTTTGTAAAATGAGTCAACTTTTTAACATAGTAAACTTGTAACAATGGCTCATTATAATTTAGTTTATTAATCTCCATTAAAATCTCAGTTCTTCAAGGACTTATAACGCCTAGCTGAAACTGTACAAACACTTTTAAAACAACATTCTTATTTGGTTCAATTGAATTTTTTTCCAACACAATCTCAAGATTGACCATTTCTCCATTTTGCAATGGTCATTTGCAAATTTGCAATTTGACCATTTAGCGTTTGCATTCTTTACAAACTTGCCTGTGTTATAACTGAAACGAAATTATTATCCACAAACTCAGAGCATTTGTAAGTTTTGCGTGGATATTCATCAATGTTTGTGGCAAGCTGAGGGCTCAGCCTAGATACATGACAAGCTGGTGAGATGCTGGATAATTACCTGTGATATGTTTAAATTCACATTCCCAGAGATGGCAGCCTTAGTCCCCTGCACAGTTCCTTGTGTAAGCATTATTACTGAAATTAGAAATGCAGTACAGGTCGAACCCCTGCAGTGAACACAATTATGTTTCCAAGAGTTCCTCTATTGATCGTATTCACTCTTTCCTCTAGCAAGATTTGACCATGATCCACTCTGGGCATATCCTGCTTATACTGGAACTTTTAATTTAAGTTAGTGTATTACCAATCAGCTTTCATCAACCATCTCATTTATATTTACTAGTCCGGATATTTCGTTATGATATGCTCAAAGACATGAGTGTCCATGGTTTTGTCTACTGTGGCAGAGTTGTGAATTAGTTAGCAATATATCTACTTTTTTAATTTAAAAGCTCAGTATAATATTGCCATCCTTCAGTACTGAAAAATCATGAATCAGGTTCTCCAAAACTGAGATTTTAAAAACATGTAATTCATTCTTCCTCCCCCCACCCTCCTCCCCCTTTTTTTTTTGAGACAGGATCCTATCTTCAAATCCTGCTCCAAAGCCATAAGAGTTACATTTTTTTCTTTTCTTGAAAGCAGAGATTCTCATCTAATCAAGAGCCTCAGGGAACAGAGTTCTAAGGAAACACCAAATATTGTGAGAGTCAGGATTGCATCACTAGGCCTTTTGAGGGGCTGTCAAGTAGTTAGACAGAAATTGTTTGGCTTGTAACTCCCTTGGAATGGAAAAACTGAGCTTTGAACTGCCTTTATAATAAGGATTACATTGCTGGAGGAAGGAGGCTGAGAGCAGCTTCTAAGTGGTAAGATGCAGAGAAAACAATCTGTGGAAAAGAGTATTTTAAATCAAATATTCAAGTTCCATCTACTCATTTTTTCCTTGACTCTACACACAATGAAACCTAGGAAACTTATAACATCAGAAATCAACAAGTGAATAACTAGGTAGAATGGCAAGTGATTTTTCTCAAGCTCTTACAATATTTTCATTTTGGGGCTCCTAGTTAACATAAACACTCAAAAACCCTGGGAAGAGTGGGAAAAGGAAGAGGGATTAACTCCTTCACTTAATGAAAAAGCTCCCAATCTTCAGAGGAACCAGGGAAACCAAGCTTTCACATTCCTGGAATCTCTAAAGCAAGCTTGGTCAACACAAACTTTTCTTTCTCATGTGAAGCTGAGCCCGTGGTGATGTCACGTCCTGGGTCTGACTTGTAATCAATGATGTCTAAGGTTGCTGTGTGATGCTGGCTCCAGCTCTCTGCTAAGGAATACTGCTGCCACACCAGCTTCCTTACATGTGCATCACACCACAACTGCTCCAGTTCACAGACCAGCACCTGAAAAGCAAATGAGCTCTAACTGCAGTTTCAAATAAGATGTTGGACTGTGAACTGGAGTAGCTGCAGCAGAGGTGGGTGTTCCCTTTCTGTTTCCCTTGCTGCTGGAGAAGTAACTTCCAGCAGAAGTTGTGTAAGGCACAGATAATGTTTTTAATTGCCAGTAAGGTTTGCCAGATGTCAGAACCTTTATACTAGCAAAATCCTAACTACTGGACATAAGTACAACACTCTGAACTGGTTTGCCTTCTTCCAGATATGGGCTGGAAGGCATGTCCTATAAGGAGTGGCTGAGGCCTCTGGGTTTGTCTAGTTTGGAGAAAAGGAGGCTGAGCGGCAACCTCATTGCTCTCTGCAGCTTTCTGAGGAGTTAAGTGGAGAGGGAGGTGCTGAGCTCTTCTCCCTAGTATCCAGTGAAAGAACAAGTGGGAATGGTTCAAAGCTGCGCCAGGGGAGGTTCAGACTGGACGTTAAGGAAACATTTCTTTACTGAGAGGGTGGTCAAACACTGGAACAGGCTTCCTAGAGAGGCGGTCGATGCCCCAAACCTGTCAGTGTTTAAGAGGCATTTGGACAATGCCCTTAATAACATGCTTTAACTTTTGGTCAGCCCTGAATTGGTCAGGCAGTTGGACTAGATGATCGTTGTAGGTCCCTTCCAACTGAAATAGTCTATTCTGTTCTATCTTTATTGACCAGCATCTTTGCACAGTGCTACGACCAAGTCCATATACATCCACTGTAGTGCTGCAACTGTGTAACTTTAAAGTTGTAAAGCTCTTAAATGAAGACAAGCCCAAAGACAGAAGAAAGAATGTTATATGTCAGACTGACTTTGTATCTCATAGAAAATAAGAAAAGAAGAAAGCTCTTTTCCTTTTCTCCTTTCCAGGTTACCTCTGAATGAAAGTTTTCATAAATCCATTGCAAACTCCAGGCCCTTTTACAAACTTAGGGACTATTTTAGAATCCCTTTACCATCCAATCACTTGTTTCTCCACAAAATTCAAAATTGTATACAGAGTCTAAAATTCACCTTTCTGCTTTATGCCAGCTGCTGCCACCTACGGGTGTGTTTGTGTACAGGGTGCTGCATGCGATCTGATGGATAAGAAATAGCCTGAGGAACCTGGTTTCTGCTTCCCACTCCTCCCTTGACTATCCTGAACAGCTCTACAAACTCTCAATGCTCTTTTCATGGCAGAACAGAGATAAAATGGCAGTGAACTGCTGCAGGCAATGGTGCTTTATCAGAGTTTGTAAATCTCTCTGACACCCACTGATTCAGAGCAGGAGAACAAGTCACCTCCATCCTGCAATCCAGACTAGCCAAAATTGACCCATCAAAAGCACTCTCCTCATCCAAGTTACTTCTGTCTTCAAATCCTTTCACTCCTTTCCTCTCTTGCTGCAAGAAGTTCCAGTTCTTTGGCCTTCTCACCAAATCTCTGTGAATGTACTTTTCTCCTTCTGGGCTTGTTTCTCTATTTTTCTCCACGTCACACCCTTCGTCTGGAACAGCTTTCCAGACTCCTTAAAATTCAGTTGGTTTATTTGGCCATTTAACAGCTCTTCTCTGCTGTCTGCTCCCACCTTCACTTTTAATCTTCAAGTACATCTGTCCAAATTGCATTAAATGACAGACTGCAAGATGCTGAGCAAACCCTGTCTCCTTACCTGTTCGTTAAGTAATGAATACCTCCACAGAACTGCTTCAACCATAGCAGTGAACAAAAACTGGCCATTTCTTTTGTCTTCTATTTTGATGGAAACAGAAGGCATGAGGGAGGGGAGAGAAACTTGTCTGCATTTAAGTTGGTCTGGCACTGACAGCAATTCAAAAGCAGCAGCACTAGGTTAGTCCACAGCTTGACAGTGAAATGAACCAAAAAGTAATTATAAATACAAGTAGAGCTCAACAGCTGACTTTTACCAACAACAAGGAGTGAAGAGCAAAAACTGACCAAAGGACATAAACAGTACTAAATATTTGGATTGTGAGAGAGACTGTAGTCAAGAACAAGGCATTGCTGTGCTTTTACTGTGTATACCCATAACTGCGTTTGTAAAGCAAGGGCCATGGGAAGATGATGAGTAAGAAGGCACATGTATATGTGACCATTATGGCTAAGCAGATAAACTCAAGAAAGGGATCCAGTGTAAAATGGGAAAGGGAGGAAGAATACATTAAGTATTCAGGCAAGTATGGGCTAATAAAATGCAGCTGCAAAGAGGAAAGCAGCTTTCTTCCTAAAATACAGCAGAGCGGGCCGTTGGACACTGGATTAAAACTGAGGGGCCACACCAGATGCCTCAGCAGAGATAAAACCCTGT
Organism: Ciconia boyciana; assembly: GCF_034638445.1. Taxonomy (NCBI): domain Eukaryota; kingdom Metazoa; phylum Chordata; class Aves; order Ciconiiformes; family Ciconiidae; genus Ciconia; species Ciconia boyciana. The sequence goes on along the minus strand of NC_132936.1, from coordinate 109,220,032 downwards.
TGTTTTTTTACTGATCAGATACATAGGCTGGGGTTGTCTCAACCAAGGATCTACAAACTTGAAATAATTTGGCATTTATTCTGATCACAAATTATCTGCGAATCAGTTTTGAGTTTTCCAAGCTTGTTTGTCATTCTAGATGGTCCAGACACTTCATGGCACAAAAATATTCCAGACTACCCTGTGCTAGCAAGATCGTTGAGTGACTGTTCAATATGATCAGCCAAGTAAGTTATATAAGATACTTCTATTTCTCACTTAAATCTCTGGGGTTTTGTTTGCTTTTTTTTTTAAAAAAGGAGGAAATCAATGGCCTTCTCCGTACTGACAAGAACAGGACCTGCAGAAGTAGAAACCTGCAGATTCAGTTGTTCTTGTGCCCAACTTTATGTCACCATGAGGAATATCTACAGTACAGCTGATACCACTGCTACCAGCAATGGAGCAGTAACCTGGACACACGCATCTTATCACAGGTCTCCTTTCCCACCTTGCATAAACAGATGAAGAAATTACCATAAAGAACTTCTTGATCTTTTCAGTGGAAAATACAAAACCCGATAGAGTGAAATGTACTGACAATAGGTTTACTTTGTTTAATTATGCTCTCATGAACAAATAGCTTGTTTCTGCAGACTACTAGTGGTCTATACATCACAGGCTGAAAGGCAACATTAGCTGAAGAATTCCAGCAGTAAAATTCACAAACACAAATTCATACAAACACTTTGAAAAACCTTTGTTTTCCACAAATGAGCTTGTAAATCACCCAGATTCATTGATTTGCATGTCCATAGGAAAAAAAAAAAATTATTAAAAAGGACCATAAATGCCAAAGCAGGTTTGAGATTTTAATGCACAGATGCTTGAAAGCCCCAATTTCTTTTCTGCAATATTTGTCCTACTGTAGATAAGAAAATGTGTTTTTTCCTTGAAATTCTTTGTTTCAATAATGAAGGTGATGGATGTTTGCTTGAGGCATCTATTTACCATTCCAACAACAACAATAAAATGGGTATTGATAATTTTATGCAGATCTCATCCCTGCAACTTTCCTGAGTGTTGTGTTCTGTACTTCTATTCAGCTCTTTGGAGAGCTCATTCTGCTGAAGAGAGCCATGGCTTCTAATGAGAGCCTTCTGCAGATGCCTGGCTTCTATAAATTGAGCATTAAAGCCATATTTACATAGCTGAAGGTCTAGCCCTTGAACTCTATCAAGACGGAAGCAGAATAAACAGATGGCAGAAGACTCATAATATGGAGCTGACACACCCAGGAGCAGGAGAGCTGTACACCGCAGAAGAAAAAAGTTCAGCGGGATGGGAATCATCCCTTCTTTCTCTAACTGTCTGTAAGAGGCTGTCACTCATGATCTCCTCCACCAGCTATTTCATGGCTTATGGGTGGCTGCTCTCCTACCTTGCACTAACATAATTTTATGCTACATATTTCAATTACTCCCTACATAAAAATAGTATACATGTATAATTCAGGCTGTGATCCAAAAGTCCACCCCCTTCCTGACAGGAGGGATTAATCTTGGAGAATACCTCATACTTTCAGATAATTCCACTCACTTCTCACATTACCCTCAAGTTCTCCCCCTTCGTTTCCCCCCTCCCACACACGTGATGTCGAGGGAAGGAAAAACAGGTAGGAAGGAGGGCAAGATTCCCATGTATCAGCTCAGGGAATGACAGGGAGCCAGATCTTCTCCCACGCTGACTGGCACACGGCAGCTCCAAGAGAACACAGTCTGCCAGCTAAAGGGCATGGCCAGCCCCTTCTCTCAATTGCCATCTGCGGCACGTACCGGCTGGAGGTGCACACTGCTCAATCCTGCGGGAACTGAAGAAGAGAGAATACACCACCATTTATCTCTGCTGGTGTCATCATCTTCCATTCTCCAGAGCTCATCACAGCATGATTTGGCCCGAGGCCTCAGAGCCTGCTCCAGAAGCCCTAAGCCAAACTAGAGGTTACACTGCCTGTGGTGCAGGGTGCCTGTGGCAGAGCTGGAACACTGGTAGCCAACGGCATGGTGGCTCTTGCTACAGCGTTCACTGAGAACACCCGCTGCCTCTTCTCCCTTTCATACTATCTGCTCCTTTTATGAACCGAACTAGGGACACCTTCATTACAGCTCAGCCCTGCAGCCCTATCAGATGCAGATGAGGAAGACTGCATCGGACCATGGAAAATTCTGATCCAGGATGTCTCCAAGTGGTTGTGTCTATCACAGTGAATGGAAGCAGTGTGTAATTTCAAGGCTGTTCTGCAAAACAAGTTACAAGTAGATGGGCTAATCAAGCTTTTTTAGGTTGTATTTCGTCTGAGTTTTAAGTTTCGGCAAGGCAAAAGTCAACATATTCCCTGGGTATGAAAAATTTCCTATGAGTCTTTTGTGACATATATGCAAAGAGTAATTAAAACCCAGTTTACAATGCATCTTAAAACCTGCAGTTCTGGGTTACTACATAAAACCCTGAAAATTAACCAACTGAAAAAAATAAACTGACTATAAACAAAGAGAAAGTGTTACTTCTCCTGTCCAAATAGAGTACTGCTGCAAAACATAAATAGCATAAAGGAAAAATAAACTGGATGTTTAAAATTCTCAGATTTCACTCTCATAGATGACTTCCATAACACAGGAAAGATAATTTAACTAAAAAAAGTAGAGGCTTTCAGATGCTGAGAGACTGCCTGAGCATTTGGTAGCCTGCACCGCAGCGCAAGTTTTCTTTGGATATCACTGGTTTGAGGTACTGGGCACTAATGAACACCTCAAATGAACCAGTCTCCAAGCAGTGGAACACTTGGTTTATTTGGTGTTGCCCATTTTCTTGTCTATTCCAGTGGCTTCTGACCCTTTATTGCAATTGCACTGAAGAGTCTACACATGAATGACAACTATGTGCAAAACAGTTGAGGAATGAATTCAGGGACTGAAAAATAGAGAAATTCCATTACCATATAAACACAGTCACACTCACCACCTAAGCAGGCAAAATATACAGCAAGCCTGTGAAACATCATTTTAACATGTACTAAATCTGGACTACAGGAATTGATGGGAATTTTGCCATTTACTTCACTGGGAACAGGCTCACATCCTAGATGTGAATACTTCACACCACTGCAAATATTATTTATTTTACAAGTGTTGCTCAGTTCATCGAGATGGCTGAAGTGCAACAATGACATGAGATCTCTTTTTACCCTGACTATTCCTGCCAGTAGATTTGTGTTCCTCCTGTTTCCCCTTGTGTGTGGGCTATGTGATATACGACGGGATATGGCTGAGATTGTAAATAGCTATATTCTAGTTGGGTATATTATCTAGGAGTAAATTTTCTATCAAAATGCATAGGATATTAGCAGCTTCATTAAAAGAATGGTTCATTTATGTACAGACTAAGTGCTATGCTTTGCATACAGAGTTTGGGATGCATCTCGCCAGTCTGTGAGAACGCCACATGGGAGGATTTCTTTTAATTTGTAGTTTGTTTGTTTTGCTACTTTTGCAACAGGTCAGGAGGAACAGTGGTATAGACAGACAGAAAGTACCACTGAAATTGGCACATCAAATGAAAACAAGTTTAAAAAAAAATCTCCGCCTGTTAAAAAATAAAAATAGAATTAAAACCATTTGGGGCTCGTCCAGCCAGTCGGTGATAACACAGCCAACACGGCTGCAAAGTCCATATTCAACTCTCAAGCTTTCAGGCTGGCATGGACTGGAAGCCCTATACACCTGCCTTTAGAAAGGAAGCACTATCTGCTGTCATTTCCTTCCGTGTGAGGGAAGGCAGAACGCCGGCTACCTCCAGCAGCCCCGCAGCAGCAAGCAGCCAGAGAAGAGCTCTGGGCAGATAACACCTCAAGCAAATTCTGGCATGAGGACAGCTTGTGGGGATCTACCCTCCTAAGATGATGGAAGAACACTGAGGGCTTTCTGCTGTGCTGTGAAAAACAGCACACTATGAAGTATAAGATCATTCAAATGAGGAAAAGGGTATGCTAAGTCAGTTGTTTTCTTGTATGTCTAGAGTGAAGATGTAGCGTCTTCAATGCCAACGGAAAACTACATTCTCTTTGAAAGCTCTGGCTCTGAACACCTCTCTCTAAAGATGGTGGGAAATTAAGCGCTAAATAACAATAACCTAAAACCCCACGAAAGCACTCAACTGGAGAGTTTTTGTTGGACTCATCAGTCCAGGTTCTTCAGCTGCACACAAGGGCTGTGAAAACAACACGCCTGAGCACACAGCATTACATCTGGAAGCACATATACCAATGCCATCCTTTCCACAGGAAAATTCTGAGGTACTTCCAAAGGTGGAAGTTTTCCTCTGGAATACATCTGTAGGTTCAGAGCAAACACACTGGAATAGCAATGGCTTGTACATGTTGCACGCAGTATACCACTCAGACTTAGGTAATACTTTAATCAGAAGAACTTTAAGGATTTCAGATTCATTAAAGAATTAAGCCACCTGAAACACATAAAGCAGTTAAGGGCAGGTCAGTAGCTCTTTAAAAGCAGGGCAAGCTGGAAGATACTCCCATACCACAAGGGAGGCTTCTACAGTAGGCATAGTGGCACAAACGGTAGCTGGGAATGGACTATGAGAGACTCAAGGTATAGACTAATGGTTTTTGTTTTGTCTGGGGTTTTTTCTTTTTTAAATATGATTGTTTTGCTTGCAGATAGAATACTTGTATTTAGCCTTGGGTTCCAGGTGCCTTTGTAGTGTTTAAACTCTAGGCTCCAGTTGTAGTTAGCAAGTATTTCCTAATTAAAAAGGAGGAAAGGGAAATACAGAAGGGATTACAGCCACAGCTTAGGGATGCATTACTCGAGTCACTCACTAGGGACTTTGTCGTATCCAGAAACAGTGAATCCTCCCAGTTTCTCTGGGCATCGGTTCCTGAGAGTAGTGGTACAGGACCAACGTTTCTCAGGGGACTCCTTAGGAAACTCGGGCTCGGAAAGCTCGCCTTTGCTGGTGAGTGATGTGGTCACTCTGCGTCTCGGTCCTCTGACTAAAACTACAGTCTGCAAGAGCCCTAACTGCTGAAACCCTTCCCCTCAACCAGACGATTCCCAGCGTTGGCCCGTGTCCCACCTGAAGAGAACGGCAGGGTCGGAAAGCGCGGGGATGCTCAGCCCCCGAGGCCGGACAGCGGCCTCTGCCTCGCTGAGTCACACAGCGAAGCCCCGCCGGGCGGGTGGGTGCCCCGGGCACCGGTCCCTGCCCGCTGTCCGAGGAAAACCCGCCACCCCGCCGCGGCGCGCCCCTCGCTGCTTCTCCCAAGAAGCACGACGGCCGCGGCGGAGTCCGCGCCGCCCGCGGCCCCTCCACGGTGCGCGGCCGCTGCCCCGAGGGACGGGCGGCCGTCGGCCAACGGCTCTCCGCCAGGCCGCTCCCCCGGGGACCCCGCAGGGCGCCTCGCCGCTGAGGCACCGCCCGGGCCCCCGCCGCAAAACTTTCCGCCGGGGCGCAGCGGCGGTCTCCCTCCCTCCCCGCCTCCCTTCCTGCGGCGCCGTCGGGGAAAGTTGCCGCCGCGGCGGGGTCCGGCTCCCCGGTCGGCCCCGCACGGAGGCGCGCCGGCCCGGGAAAAGTAGCGGCAGGTGGGGAGAGCGCGCCCCGCCGCCGGCGGCCGCTCGTCCCGCAGCCCCGCGGGCGGAACCCCCGTCCCGGCTGCACGGCGGCGGCCGCCCTCCCGCCGCGCCCGGGGCTGCGGAGCTCCTTACCCAGCCCCGGCACGAAGGTGTTGAGGAAGAGGCAGATGACAGCCACGGGGAACGGCATGTAGGGGATGGCGGCGCGCAGGGGGCCCTTCTTCTCCCGGACCTGCACCACCACCCCGCTGGAGGGGGCAGCGCCCCGGCTGGGCTCCCCGGCCGCCGCGCTCTCGCCGTCTTTGGGGAAGGGATCCATGGCCGGCGCGGCGCGGCCGAGGGTAGCGGTGCCCCGGCGGGCTCCCAGCTGCCGCCGCGCGCGCTCCCGCCGCCGCCGCGCGGCCCCGCCTGCGCGCGCGCGCCTGGGTGCCCCCCGCGCGGACCCCTCCCCTCCCCCCGCCCCTCGCGGGCTCCCGCCGCCGTTCCCGCCCCGCCGGCGCCGCTCCCTCCGCGTCCGCCCCCCCCCCCGCCGCTCCCTCCGCCGGCTCTCGGGCCTCCCGCCTCGGCTTACCCCGCCGTCCGCCACCAGCGGCGTCGGTTAGCAACGCCCCCGCGCGCCCGAGGCGGTTTGAGCCAACGGCGGCGCTGCCTCCCCCCCGCCGCCTCGCGCCCCTTCCTTCTGTCAGGGCTGTCTGCGCGCCCGGCCCCTCACGCAGCCCCCCCTCCGCCCCGGGCCCGCCGGCCTGTGTGCCGACACCGAATTTGGCCAAGTCGTCCGAAATCGGCGGGGCGACGGCAGTAAGCGGCGGGGAAAGCGGGCTGGGCTGTGTCCGGGCTGCCTGCCGGACCGCTTCCCGAGCCCGGCTCCATCGCGGGCGCGTTGAGGCGCACACCCCTCGCCGGGCTGTTGCTCGCCCAGACCCGCCCGGGAAGTGGGGAGAGAGCAGGGAGCCGTTCAGTTTAATCTTTGGGAAGGGGAAAAGCCATTTCAGTATGAGAGCGCGTAGAAGCGGTGAAAATAATGCCCCGTGCGGTTTTAAAAATAGCTGCGCTCCGAAGGTGTAAGAAAAGGTGTAAATTAAACCCACGCTCATTTATTGTTTGACAAACCCTGCTGTAAGGGGGAAGAGGAGGAAAAGGGAGGAGAGCCATGAGAATTAGAAGGCAGAGAAAAGGAAAATATGCCCCCGAAAAACTAATCGCAGTTTGGGACAGTGTGAAGATGTATCTTAATTCACATCGGTACCACTAGATGAAATGTCCTTTTGTAGGGCTGGTAATTAGTGTTCAGTACACAGTTTAATGGACGAAATGGTAATAGAACTTGAACGTGTCTGTAGTTAAAAATGATGACGAGGCTGCTCATTGCAGATAGGGTTCAGCAGAGAAAACAGGAAAAATATTAAAGGCATTAATACTGATATGAAATGTAAGTGTGACACACATACAGGATTTTTGCATAAGAGATAGAGGGTAGCCTGTGTCTTATTGTGCATTTCCAAGCTGTATTTTTGCTGAGGAATTCCTGCAATAGGAATTTAGGCCCCAACAGAAAATCTTGAAGTACTTTATATATGCCACTGGAATGCCACCTGACAAATACATGATTCAACAGTTTAATCGATTTCAGTACAAATTAGTACAATGAAAAAGTTAGGTAAACTGAATGACACAGATGCAGAATCCTGTTCCTAGATTATATTTTTATTTTTCTAATTGCTGGGTTCTGAACCATAAAAACATAGACATGCCATGTAAAATCTCTTATTTTTAACAACAGGTTTTCTTTGCTTATCTTCTGAGTGCCTTTCATCCAAAAAATCTTCTGACTTCTTTTTGATTAAACACACAATTTAGATGTGTTTCTGGAGCATATTAGCCAACCCGGCTGGGCTATTTTTTTTTTTTTTATGGTGACATTTATTTCTATCAAAATAGTTCATGACAGCCTATTATATCCCCTAGACACAAAGCTATTGGAGGGCTGCACCTTTCTCTTGGAAAGGTCTGATGTAACTGACATGAATTCTATCTTTCTCTGCTGGCTGATCAGACTACAGTCAGATGAGAAATCCTTATGGTACGAATATTGACTAATTAGAGCCTGTACAAAGCAGAATCTGCAGTTGGAACACTATCAGTAACTTACAGTGATATAATTCTCTATAGAGTCAACCAGATGAAGAACTGAGAAAGGTTCTGGAAATCACGTGTGGGTGAGCCCACATTACCTACACTAAAAGCAAGAAAAAGGCCGTTGTGAGAATAGCCCAAATAGAAAATCAAAGACAAAGATTAATTAAAACAATATTTTGTCAGAAATACTTAATAACAGGTTGTGCTTTTATGGAATATTTCCTTAGAAGATCTCAAAACATTTGACAAATGTGAGTTAATTCATTTACTTCTTTAAGATTAGTTGGCAATATGTAAGGCTTACTCTACCCGCTATTAAAAAGCAGCCACTTCTAGACTGAACTGCATCATTAATTCTGCGCTGCCAGTGTTCATGGAAGTTCTCAGGCGCCTAAGGCAAAAGTTATGACTGACTCAGAGTATATTAAAGATACCATCGTGTAACAAGTTGTGACATTTCCAAGCTTCTTTAAACAAGTGAATTGGTGGCAACATTACTCTGCTGTGATTGTTCCACTCTCCTCAAGTGGTGCGTGATAACCATGCAAACCATCTTGTACCCGTGTGCTGCATGCTTTACCATTACTCAGGAGACAAGGTTCTATGTGCTGGAGAGCTTAAATGAGGAAAGACAGTCGTTAACAAAAAAGTATGCTGGGACCTAGGTAAAAAAAATGTGACCCACGGCTGAATTTTTTTTTATTAAAAAAAGGTTAGTATTTATAAAAAGCAGTAATATTTGTGAGTATTAAGAATACTTAGATTTCTTCAGATTTGATCTTTGAAATATTCATTTCGCTTCTCAGCATGAAAATAGCTCACAGAACTGATATACATAACATTATTTGTCTGCAGTTGAGACACAAAAATGGTTAAAAACAAAAGAAAAAAAGAAAAAAGAAAACCAAGCCTGAATTCAAAGTGGTGTTTCAGACTGCAGAACTCCCCTGGCACACCACTGTAGCACCAATGTATTGACACACAGGACTGGGGACACATCCTCCCCAAGCCTTCTCCAGACTTCTCTCCATACTAGTGCTGCAGGAGGTAAGCACTGTAAAACCGAAGACAAGCACTGCAAGCTGTGCATCAAGGGCAGACACTTAGTAGCCTTAAGAAGTTGAGATGCCTACTCTTTCACCAGACATCCAGGAGATTAAAGTATTGTAGTTGGCCCTGGTGGCAACAAGACTGCAGGACCTCCTGCAGATAGGTGGGCCTTCCACACTGCTGTAGTTCTTAAAACCAAGTAAGTCTGGCCTCTGACTTCCTCTAGTCTTGAAAAGAGTACCTATAGTTGCCAGGTCCTTGATAAGCAAGCATGAAGAGAGAACCTGTTTATGAAATAGCCTTCTCTCAGTGCTGTCAAGACTTAAGCTGGACCTTCTGATTGACAGAAGCTGGTGGTCTTATTGTGAAGCCTTTGTGGTTAGTTATACTGCATGTGGACATTGCTGTGGGAAGTATATGCTGGAGCTTTGATCAGTATCCTGAGAGTTTTATGAGTCAGGCCTGGAGGATTCCAACATGTGGCTCACGGCCACCAAATTCTCGGTCAGAGGAGGCTAATTAGCTGAGAGCAGGAGAAGGCATTTATGTTACGGTCACTAGCTGACTTTCAAGGAGCTGTGATACCAGATTTTCATAATGGGAGATTTTCCCTTCGCTGGGTTTCTACAGTGGATAAACAAGCTGTATTTCAAACACTTTGCAGGCAGGGACATTTATAGTTATACACTAAAAATGTAAGGGAAGTGCTGTCAGGCGAAAGGGAACTTCAAGATCAGCTGGTTGTATGAGTTTACCCTGCTGTTGTAGAATAACTTTTTCTTCTTTCCCTGCTTGTACTAGTATTTAAGTTGTTCTTACGCAGTCAATGGAGAATTAGAGACCCTGCAAAATGAAAGGATGGTGCTTCTATGTTACAGTGTTCTGAGGACTGGGCACACCGCAGTTTGCCCCTGACTTTGGAAAGGGAGAAAACCTGCAAATTGAATACCAATGACATACCTACAGTAACCAGGGGTCCATCTCTTTGAAATACACCCCACTCCCGAGCTTGGATCCTTTCCAAAGCAGTCTTCTTAAGTATCATACAAGCATGTTAAGAGAGGTACAAAAATAGACCCAAACACAAATCAAATTTGAAGTGTTATTAACAAAGACAATAAGGACAATGCCCTGGGGGCAGGAGGAGCCCTGCAGTCTGCACTCCAGTACACCACTGTAAATCCAGCATTGCTCCATGTATTGTGACTGGAGTCCAGCTTTCTCCTAACAGAAAAGATCAATTAATTCCATTCACGTGCAGGAGATTAGAGTTATTGGATCACAGATGTGATACTGTCATTAACAAATCCATTGTATCAGCTGAAATTGGGGCTGGGGAGCCCTGTTTCTTCACAGAGACAAACATACCTCTGCACAGAGGAATGGTTTATTCATTAAGTACCACTTGTGGCACATGTAGACTTTGTTCTGATGGGACTGTCATGGCACTGAGACCTCATAAATTGTTTCCATCTGACAGATGTCAGACAGTCACATGAGACTGGGTTCGACTAAGTGGGCTCTTCCTGGTGCAAATGAGAGCTACACTTATTGCTGACATAGTACATGGGTCTATCCTGCACACACAAGATTCCAGACTAGTTTTGTTACAGACTTCAGAGGGACATAAAAAAAAGCTGAAGTGGATTCTTTGTGCCCAATCTGGTGGAAATCCTGCACTGATTCCAGTGGGAGCAATAGTAGCCTCATATTTATTAATTCATCTTCTGTTACATGAGTTTGTAAAAATAACAGGAAATCTTATTCTTTCCATAAATTTCTGTTAGCCTAAGACTTTTAATGGTGGCATTTGCAGCTGTGTCCTGCTATGTCTTGAGAATATGTGATGGTACCAAGATCACCAAGAAATGCTTTGGACTCCAGCACAAATCTCTTCCCCTGGCTCCTGCCTTCCTTTCCAGGCTTCAGTTAAACAATCCCTTCATCTTTACAGCCTGTGTGCAACCAATTGCAGTCAATTCTAGGAAGCATGAGGATCTCATCACTGACAGTCCTCATGTTTTAATGCGTGTAGCTGTTTTCCGTTCTTCCCAGCACATAGTGTTCATGCAGTCGTTCTTCCTCCAAACAGCTTTGGACTGTTATACATCGACCCCATGTGTCTGTGCCAGGCTCTGTAACATCCCCTAACCTTGCCCAATGTGAACTGTATAGCTCGGAGAGAAAATCCACAGTCAGTAAATCCTCCCAATGTAGAAACTGGGAAAAGATAGTTGGGAAAATCTGTCCCTGTCATAACAATGACAAGATAGGTGAGGAAAGAAGACAGGCACTAGAGAAACATGGTAGACATACTGGAGTGGCCCAAAGCAATTCTGCAAGCACAACCTTTTTTTTTTTCTTTTCCCTGTTCTGAGTTATGCACGCTTGCCCTGAAAGTAGAGTGGATACCCCAGTCACAATGGCTGCAACTCCCTGTGTAAGGAGCCCAAAAAAAAAGGGCATCTGTTAAATATGCAATGATACTGAAAGGCACATGGTTCTTCTCTACTGTGTTTCACTTTTGAAGTCCAGTGCCAGCCACGAGGGCTTCTCCCACATAAGCGAGTCAGACTTGTCTAGCACACTGTCTTGTTACGGAAAATGCCTTCTAGCAGCAAGTTAAATGTCAGTTGTCTTGGAGTTTGAGAAGAGAGGTGACCTTAAGCTAGAGTGGCTAGCTCAGGGTTTGTACTTTAAATTCTCTGGTCTCAGTATTCCCACATTCCAGGTTTTCCAAGAAATGTGAGATATGAATGGAGATCTGGAGCTCAATCCCTTGATGATTGCATCCCAGCTTCAGGTTTGGGTCTGTCTCCAGTTCAGTTGCCTGTTGCTGTCTTAGACTAGTATGGCTTAGACTTACTGTGAGTCTGCATCTGTCTAAATGATTTGGCAGCACCTCTAGCACGATCTCTAAAGGTTCAGAGATTCATTCTAGAATTTACTTGTGACTGTTACAGGTTAACAAAGATATTAACCTGCAGTGAAACCTGCAAGAGTGTCAGGCGGCTGCATCATGTAAGATAAAGAATGCAACCTGACTATAATCAATTTCTACCCTACTTGTCCACTAACACCAACTGCTTGTCAAATGCAAGTCCTTTGCTCTGAATCGTATCCTGGTGACAATTCTCTGCCACTGAAATAATGTTCTTTGTCTTTCTTTTCTTCTTCCCTGTCATGAAGTCTTTTGGTGGGAATGGACCTGAATGACAAAATTTAGAGGCAGATCTTAATTCACCTCCAAACATACCCCAAAATATGTAGAGAAGAAAAGGAGTGACTTGGTTTGGTCCTTGCTCTATTTATTTCATACTGTCTGTATTTTTTTCTCATTTCTTTTCTGTCGTTGAAACAAATGTACTTATGGAAAACATCAGGAAGGCTATAGATTTCTGCTATTCCACCAAAAGCTGGCAGTGTCACATGCAGTGATCTTGTGGCACTGGCCATTTGCTTTGCTGCTGATTATTTTTTAACAGTCTCAAATGTCTCTATCCTCATTTGAGCTTATGGAGATTCTCTTTAACTGTTGAAAAGTTACTTTTTCTCCTTTCTCTTAATGTTACCTCATTTCCCTGTTTTACAGCCTCTTTTTCTGTGAAACTTTCTACCTTGCAACATAGCATAGACCACTTTGTTATTCATCTAGCATTCCTGTGCACTTCCATCATGTTTTTTGGTTTAAGCAGTCTTCTACTCTCCAGCATGAACTAATTATTGATCACAAGCATTATATGATGCTCCTGGGCATTCACTTTTTGTAAGTGTGGGCAGGACAAAGTTTCTAGGAGTTAACTCTTGTGACATTTAGTATCCTGGATTATTCAGTCCTCTTATACCATGGTTCAGTAGATCAGTTACTGTGCTTAGAAATGCCCAAGGCTTGCTGTTTTAAACTGTGTGTTTACCAGGCCTATTCCTACACTTCACATATATAGTCTTATTTTTTCCCTCTTTCCCACTGGTCACAGTCTCCTTGTCCAACCAGTCCTAATGTCTCCACATGATGATCCATTTTTCTCTTTCTGCCTTGTCTTATAGCTTCCAGTACCACTCAAACACTGCCAGGTTCTTGCTGTCTGCCAAGATGAGACCCTGTTCCTTCTCCCCTTCAAAACCTTTTATCCTCCTCACAGTGTGATAGTTTGCAGAAGGAGGACACAGAACAAACAGGCACAATTTTGTCATTTATTTTGCCATATTCTGGTCCATCTACAGCAGTCCAGAACTGCCACAAGTCCGGTCCATCACATTTAAGGTGCTTCACCCAAAACAATCCAGTTTACCTAACATAGCCATGTAAGTTCCCTATTGCAGTTGGTGGACAGGCAGATCCTCAGATCTTCCAGGAATGATCAAGTCTGCTTAGGTTGAGCATCTATTCCTCTGGTTAAGACTGGAAAGAACCAATAGGAAATATTAGGTATGTTCATCCATTTGGCATCCTTTCTGCTTCTCCCTGTTTGGAGGACAAACATTTAACGGTTTAGTACATTTCATGCAAAGTAGAACCAAGTATCTGTGTGTTCGATTTCCTGGGTCAGTATATTCTGCCAGAGACTATTATTTAAAAGCTGAATACTGTTACCGCCACGTAAGATGAAATTTGTCATGCTCTGATCATGCCTTCTCTGAGGGACCTAGGCAGAGTTCAGAAGCCTAAAATAAACCACAGCAGAACTGCAGGTGGGAGAGATATACCAGTCTCCATAGAGGAGCACTAATGAGCAGCAACAGGCAACTAAAATTATGTAATAAGGAACTATCCTGCCTGTGTAGTGAAGCACCTCTAAATTTAGGTCCCTGAAAGATTAAGCAATTCTGAAAGATTAAGCAATCCAGGAATGGATTGCTGTGCAGATCTTAGTGGGTTTAGGGTATCTGAGTTACAATTTAAAGCAATGTTTGGACAGACCAGATTCCCTTCTTTGTACACTTGGGTTGACCCCCTCGAGGTCATTATTCTTGGACATGTTTTCTAGTATGAGTGTGAAATGAGACAGGAGCATTTTGTGTACAGACTGTTTCCCTCAGCTTATGTCTGAGGGAGTCAAATTATGATCTGTGACTTGAGAACAACATCAGTCTATCAGGTAAACTACTGTAAAGCCATCATGCTCTGCCTGAAATGAAATTACTCCCCAGATCAAATTTTTTGCCACTTACATAATACTTTTTATTTCTCAATAAGAGCTGGTTCAGACAAGATTAAATGTTATATATTGTAAGACAGCCTTTTCAGAAAGCTGTGAAATAGAAAAACATATGCTGCTCCCCTTTCTTGAGATTTGCTTGAATCGTGATGCCGACAGAGGCTGATTTGCCAGCATACATAAATTTTGATCCTGGAGAAAGGTACCCATCTATTTGACAGCTGTGAGGAATGAAATCCTCTATTTGACAACACAAGTACAGTGGAAATGCATGCTTTTCTCATACTGTTCTACCCCTTATCTGGAGGGACCAACTTTAAAAATGAGTTAGAAGTCCAAAAGTATGAGCTACTCGGTCCTTGTTTCTCTGCTACAGTTGCCCATAGCTTTGTAGTCTCAGTTGGATGGAAATCAGCAGCTACTGTGACATAGGTCACATCTGAACAGGTGTAAGCCATAAAGCACTGCTGGTTAGCTCAGGGATTTCCAGTGGGATGGGGAGTTTTATGCATGGACTACAGAAAGGTTTATATTCTCTTAACCATGGCTGCCTGGGCTCTGGTCCATGTTGAAGGCTTTTGTCCAGCACTTTGTGGGACAGCAGTAAGTCTCTGGTCTGTTCCAAGGCATAGATATCCTCACCAGACTTGCTGAGAGCAGGTGAAGGGTTTTGCCTGAGGAACGCTTTCTTGAGATCGTTGATGGGCTGTGAAATGTAAGCATCTCGGGGGGGGTTTAATGATATAACCTGGTGGACTTAAAGCTTTCCAGTCGGGTTGGGACTCAGTGAGCACTCATCCTGTGAGCTACGGGGGAATCTCTCTTTGGTGTGTAAAAACCTATGTAGAATCTATGTCCTCTGCTGCCTGTCACTGGAGACTGGCCTGTTCACAAATGCTTCAGCAGGTCTTTTGTTCTGTTCAAAAGCGAGAAGTTTTATCTATGTACTGTCAAGTACTTATTGCAGCATGAACTTCCTCTGATGCTGCCAAGTCTTTCTCTCTCTTACGAGCAAGCAGGAGACTTAATTTTCTGAGACTGTACTCACTCATTTTGTAAATAGTACATTGACATGCAACAGAGTGCTACAAATTGTAGCAATGCTCCATGGCTATTAGGAATTAAAATAGGAGAAAAATGGTATTTTTAAGCTTGTTCAGCAAAAGAAGAAATTGCAAAGCTTCACTTGAAGCATAATGCACCCAACTAATGTTGGCAAGAGTTGGGAATGTAAAAGTGAAGATTGTCATAATCAAGAAGGCAATAATGACAGGAGCTGCTATTGGCAGCATGCAGAGGGACTGAATAATCCTGTTGTAAGTGGACTCAAGGAAGGATGTGTGGGGAGGGAGGTTGGTTCCTCATTTGTTTTAGCAATTCATCTAACTGTAGAAGAGTTCTTGTGCTATCAATGCGCTATCAGCCTAAACCACTGCTTGCTAAGGTATATTTGTTTTCTTCCTGAGATCCATCTACTTCTTTCCTATCTCTCCTGCTGGAGCTGGAAGATTACTTTAAATTATTTCTTGGCATAGAAAAACACCTGCTTAAATTCCTTTTAATCTAGAATGGGATTAATATTGCATTTGCTGATCTCCTTTTGAGTTATTCTCGCCCATAGGAAAGGTATACCTGATACATTAATGTAGAGAGATGAGTCAAGTGCAGTGGGGACTAGGCAGGAAGTATTCTCTAAGCCCTGAAAGGGGTGTTTACAGTGGAGATTATTACACTTCTGAGTTTCCCAGGCAAAGAGGGGTAGCAGGTAGATAGATTCTGGATAGAGGACTATGGTGAGCTCAGGGAAAGAAAACAGCATAGCTGCTTTTTGTTTTCACAGGCTGAGGGAGAGAGGGCAGGCTGCAGTTTTCAGCCCTTGAATAAAACTGCCTAATTTAATCTGACCTTTTTTTTTCAGAGAGATTGTAGTTGTCAGTGGCACTCTCCATGCCAAAGCGACTTTCTGTGCTAAAGGAGGCCTAGGGGTCTACACTGAGGAAACATGCACAGGGCTCTGTGTCATGAATAGCTGGCAAAAATCTCACTCCAGCATATGATTCTCTAGGGCTCTGTAGGAATGCTGGCTGAGGCAGCTGGAATACTTATTAATGATGTGGTTGTAGCGAACTGCCCAGTCATGTCACCAGAGACTGGGACATTCAGTCTCATGATCTCACCCCAAGCGCCCCAGTGCTTTATCTGCAAGACCAGTACGCACCCGGAGTTTCTGTTCTCTCTTAAGAAACCCATACTCTAGTTACTTGAGAACCTTTGCCCCTGTGTGCTTACTTGTTGAACAGACTTCTATATTAGATTTTACTGCATTTAAAAGAGCATTTCTAATGTCCAATTAAACTGGAAAATCCATGCTCAACAGATTTGTTAAGTATGATTCTCCATCTAGTCATTATCATTAATGAAGTCATAACTTCCTGAGTGGTTCTTGTGTGTCCTTAATTAGCGCCTCCATTCTGTATCCACCCCCTCACTGTGGAAGTCAAGCTGTGGGTTTTTTCCTGGTTCTTGGATCCCTCATAAACCTCAATATGCAGTAGCACCTCTCCAGCCCACCAGGTCCTTTTCTCCTGTCGTCTCTCTGACTGTTTTTTAACACTCTTGTCCCAGAGACAGAGTCTGCATCCCTCTTAGTCAACTACCAACAGAAAGTGCTGTGGACAGCAGCGTTCCCCAAAAGTATGTGCTGCCTTTCGAGATGGCCGCCTTGCACATAAAGGATTAAAATGGCTGCAACTGTGTGAAGTTTTTTCCCTGTGAGAAGCTGGATCCTCCTGAGTTTTGCCTTCCTATGGCACATTCAGCATGGCCTTTTACTGAGGCCGGGCAGGGCTTATTTCAGTTAGTTGCCCATGTGAAACTGGCAGGGTGAAGCATGATGGACCTCACTCCTTTGATTCATATGCTGCTGTATTTTTTTTTTTTTTTTTAGTTAATTGCTTGATTTTTCTGAGACAGATCCCATCTGGCCCTGATGTTTTGTCAGCCTTGTGACATTATAAAAAATTTTATAACTATTTTTGGCATGATCTCAACTTCTGACAGTATTTCTGCTTTCTTCCCTAGAAAATATATGTCTGTTCTTGGCATCTTCTCCACATTCCCCATTCCTTATAAACATTGCACAGAAAAGTTGTTTTAATCGGTGTCTGCTGCTACTGTATATAACTTACCCTTCTGAGGAGCTGTCCCCTTGAATATGCCATGTTCTCCAGCTATCT
The DNA here is from genome assembly GCF_034638445.1 of Ciconia boyciana. Taxonomy (NCBI): domain Eukaryota; kingdom Metazoa; phylum Chordata; class Aves; order Ciconiiformes; family Ciconiidae; genus Ciconia; species Ciconia boyciana. The sequence continues at coordinate 109,202,821 of NC_132936.1, read as the reverse complement.
ATAATTCTTCTTTGTCAGAGGAAGCATTTGTGCAATAGTTCTGTCAGTCTCCACTTGCTGCTTTGCTCATCAGCTTCCCATGCACTTCTGATTTCTTTGTCTCTCATTATAGGTTTCTACTCACCTTAGGTAGCCTGCCTGGGATTTTAATCCCAAATTGCCTTCTAGCATATGGAATGGGAATACTTGCGATTGTAACCTTTGAAGTAGGCTGCAGATGCCATGTAATATTCCAGCTGAAACACAATGGAGTTAGTCCTTTATCTTTCGAAGACAGATGAATCTAATCCTAAAAATCCTTAAAATCACTTTCAGATGATCTAAGAGTAGAAAACAGGCCTTCGTGGGAAGTTCAACAGAAGATTTGATCACTTTATATAGCTATTTATGCAAAGAGATGCGATCCAAGTATGGGTAAGGCTTTTCAGCCTTGTTGACAAAGGCACAACTAGATGGCTAGTGTGACATCTAGTTGTGCCTTTCTTAGACAGATGTCAAATAGGTCACCCTGTCTTGCTCATGAACAGAAAATTAAACTTGCCAAGACAGAACAGAAATTCCAGGTTTCGACTGGCAGGTCCCAAATCTCTTTGCTCCCTCTTGTTAATTAACAAAATTCTCAAGGGTACTTCTGAAGTTGTTCGCTGCTGCACACCAGGCTCCACTCACTCTATAAAAATCAGTTCATAGTCCTGGAGCTCTTTGCTGGCCAGTTCCTAACCTTTAATCTTTTTTGAGATATTGAGATAGTCTTCTCTCTGTCTCCATTATCTATTGTCCATATGCCTTGTGTTCAGCAGGAAAGCTTTCCAGCCTAGCTATTTCTGTGCACATAAAAAGGTATCATGACATTACCCACTTGCGCATTGCATGGTTCTGGTATGGTGGTTGAATTCTATCCATGCATATTCATCACTGACCCCAATTTAATGGAGAACTAAAAATCTAGCAAGTTGTAGGCTGTGTGCCTGAAAGATATAGGCAGCAAACAGGCTTCACAATTGTGAGCTATTATGATTCTGCAAAAGTCTGTCACTACTGTCAGGGACAGAAGTGATTTGATAACTCTCTCAGCCTAGCAACATGACAATACTTCAGGAGAGTTTTAAAAACTTCCCCCATATTTTCCCATGTCAATAGATTTGTCATCATTTGGAGCTTGCTATCCTTTCTATAGGCATGAGAGACTTCTGCCAGAAATATACTTTCAGTGAACTCCCCTGCTTTCTGAACAGAAAGGGTAAGCAATCTGAACACTGAAATAAAATCATAATTATTAAGATATGGAGGGACTTCCTGCAGTAGAGCAGGAATCCATCCAGTCCAGCACTCTGCCAGTTGCCTGGACCTCTAATGGCCTGCTTTTAGCTTGGCTTTCCAAGGATATTTTTGTGAACCTCACACTGGGTCTACATGTGCCTTCTAGTCTGTGGCAAGATCTCCTACCTGTTCTGGCCTTAGTAGTGTCTCACAAAAGAGTAGTTTGCATCTGCTATCAATGCTAATTCCCTAATGACATGCTGTCTACTGTAGTGCTTTTTGTATTTCAGAACTTTCTTGGTAGTGCTGGTCAGGGGGAGAAAACATCCCATAACAACCCTATGGATCTGTTGATACCAAGGTTGCATCAACAGTATCTCAGTAGGAATGGAGAGTAGCAATAGGAGGAATATTAGGATCTGTAGGGGAAATTGTGTGGGCAGGGTCTCTCTCCCTCTCCTCACTTAGTCTCTTAGCAACAGCAGACCCAACGGGTATGGCACTGCTTGTTGGGTGTGTGCAGTCCCCTTTGTCAGACGAAGAAGAGCAGAAAAGATTTAGCACAGAGGAGATGGGGAAATGAGGGGAGGAAAAGTCAGTAAGAGCATGAACCATATCACACTGGGAGAGATATGAGGAAAGATGGCTTACTTGATGCACAACCATCAATGAATAAGTTATTCTTTTAGTAGCAATGGGATGCCAGTAAGAAAAAGGTGTCCCAGGCTTTCAGAAAAAATTGCACATGTGCAACCTTGGGCATTATTTGTATCCCTGTTAATGATCTCCACTGGGGCTTTCAACATGGGTAGATATCATTAATTAATATCTGAGCCAGGCAGCTCACCTGCTGTCTTTACCTGACCCCAGAAACATTGCCTGGCTCACCTGTGCCTTGTCTACAGAACAGTAGTGTAAGCCCTGACTAAGACCTCCTCTTCACGCTATCCTGTTGCTATATCACAGTGCAGTGGAAGACCATTCCTGCAAGACCAGAGGCAGATGCTGAGCTTCGGTGCATCAGCCACTCAGATGCCTAAGCCCCAAGTGTTTCCTCTGCATTATAACCTCTTGCTCCGTTGGTTTCTGAGGGTCTCTCCCCATGTATTTCTTGGGCCTGGAGAGTTTAATGTGCAACAAGGTACTGAGAAGCTGTGTGTTGCAGCCAAGTACGTGATCCTCTGTGCTAACTACATCTGCTGTAGCAGTGGCCTTGGTAATGCCAATATCTATGTTACAACACAGGCTGAATCACACATGTTAAGTCATTTCCCACATTATTGCTTTTCTCAAATACTGTTTATGTTTGCTATCTAGCAGGTAGGCTGTGTTTTTTCCTTCATGTAAATAGCATTTTTGTATATAAAATATGTAAGTCTCAATCGTAATGGGAAAGGAGAGGAGAAGAAAGGAGGATGGGACACGAGTTAAAATGTTCTGCTTAACCTCTCCCTCCTACTGAAAAAATACTGGTGCATTCTTTTCTCTGGCACTTCTTTATACCTGGAGAGGCATTGTGTTAAAGCCATTATGAAACATTATAGGTGGTGATGGCATGGAAGCAGCATAACTGTAGCTTCCAAAGCTCCTCTTTTTTGTAGCCACCAGGTCAGTGCTGAATTGAAGTGATTGAAGTGAATTGAAGTGCTTTCAGAATGGAAGTATTATTTCTTCCTTACCTTCATAACTTTCTTCTTCTTCTAATGCCACATTAGCAGATAAAACAAAGAAAAGAAAAAAGGATTCTCCTTTTTATTTTAAACCTTGTCTTTGCAACTGGTAACACCATTGGGAATGATGACATGCAAAGTATTTCATAAGTCAAAAACTAGATCTTGAAGTCAGAGCTATAGTTCTAGACTGGCTATCTTGCCACTGGCTGGTATAGTTGGACCTCAGCTCCTCTGCAAACACAGACCCTGAATTCTCTTCCAAAACTAATCCAGATCTAGCTCTGAGCACTTCAATGTACCTCACACCACAAATTTCCTGTTCAACATGTTGACATTTACTTAGAACTGCAGAAGGTATATCTGCCTTCACTCCCCTTCCAAAATATGCCTGAAATAGATACTTTTAAGAGGATTGGTATTATATTGTAAGGGAAAATTCTTCACTGCTTGCAGCAAGGATGATAGCAGATGATCTGATAGACTGTCTCCCATATCTGATTTCTCTTGGAGGAGAGTACTATATAGGTGCAGCATATCTGCAACTACCACTGATTCTAGATGTAATTGAGGGTATGCTGGATTGTGGAGATTCCTGATTATTAGCTCCTCTAAGTTAGACTGTCCCTAGCAAAAGAACTGTTGACTTCATGGTGTGTTCCTACATATGTTGGCCTGCATAATAGCTACAGGTGAGAAGTCTTCTATAGTTCTCCTTACAATGTAAACCACTGTAATATCTGTTCCAATATTGGATTTAGATTGTCCTGTGTTCAGTTGCTGCCATGTCTGACTGTGCTGAGATTCAGACAGTGAGAGCTAGCAAACACAGAGCTGGTGCCACTGGCCCATCAGGCAGTAAAAGGAGAAATTAAGGAAAATTAATGTACTGAAAAGGAAAGAAAGGATATACTTGCATGAACTTTCAGAAGAAAAGCTTTGGGGGATATCTCTTAACCTCAGTTAGCAATAGTGACATGTGGTAAGAAGCTGAGGTGTCAAAAGAGGTACTGGAAAAAGCTGGTAAAGGTGAAGGAAGTAAAAATGAAACTGTATTTGTCAAAAAAATTCTGAAAGCTTGTAGTCGATTGGCAGACCTACTAGGACTATATACACTCCTTTAAAACTATTTACTGATTTTAAAGAAAAGCAGCCAGTTTGATCCCCTTACCGAAAGGTGCTAGGTGTGATCCTGAGGGCCCTACACCAGGATGGCTTTTCCTCCAGAAAGCAGGAAAATTGGTTTAAATGCTAACTAAAAATAACTCTGTAAGAAGCCTAAATAAGAGAATAAGAAAATAAGATAGAGGAAAATCAGCAGGTCTTTTAAAAAGAGATTCATGTCCTGTAATTTTATATAAATTGATGCTGCTTTAAACTACATTAGCAAAAAATTTGGCTCCATAGTCCTGACATTTGTCTTTTAAGCTTGAAAAATTGAGGGCTGAAAACCATTGAGTAGATGGAGTATGGAAGATCACCATGACTTTTGGAGCGTGACTGTGCCATAATGCTCACTTTGAAAGCACTGAGTCTGTATTACAGCAGAGAATCTGACCCACAGACTCATCCCCTTCCTGAGAAACATGTTCTGTCTCTCACATTACCCAAGCAAGAGAAAATCTACAAATAGCACTGAGCTGACAGTTCTACCAGTAGTGCCAGAGACAGGACAGAATCCAGCTCATTCCTCCGTGCTTGCTGTTTTGTTAGTAAAGATAAGATTTACAAAAACATGTAGGACAGATAAACTGAGTAAGAATCCCTTCTATAAACTCAGATTTCTGACCTGCTTTTTAAGGTGTTCCCAGCAAACTCTGTTTCCAGAGAGTTCGGAGGAGATGCTGTCAAAACCTCCCATGCTTATTGTATTGCTCAGGTGGTGTTGAAAAGGTAAGGCCAGTGTTTTCCACAGCATTGTCATGAGCAAAGAGGAATTACAGCATCAAAACTGAGTCTCTCAGCGAGGTTGATCTAAGAGAGTATGAAAACTGACTTGCAGCTGATATTCGTATCAAGATGGAAAGTAGCCTTTCATTTATATTCAACATGTATAAGGTCCAGTTCTGGAATCCATACTCAGCCAGAAATACCTGGACGGTGAAAAGGAGATTCACTGTAAAGAACACAAAGGTCTCCTTGTTGCAGACTTCCGTATATTGACCTGCTCCTGACTGCGCAAAGCTGCATCATTGACAGAGGTATGGTTTTCTCATTTGAATGCTCTGAAATAATTCAAAGTTTTTGCCCAGTGTTGTGCTAAATTAGGTTGGAGATTGAATCAGAACTCTGGATCATGACTATGTGTGCCTAAAAGCTGAATCCAAATATGAACCTTCCATCCAGGAACCACCTCTAGGTAGTTTATTAGACTAATATCACAAAGTGAACTTCACGGTGTAACAGTTGAAGGGTGTATTTCTTCAACAGCACAGCAAATGCTTTTCACCTTGGCCTTTCATCCAGCTTAGAAATATCTTGGCAGCCAACAGATCTCATCTAACAGTACTCAGAAATGTGAGCCGTTCTTTGCACATCAGGTATCATCTCTTTGTATACATTGGTGCATAAGCTACGCTGTCACTGCCACATTCCTGAGTTTTATTTGCTGCTGTAGTCTTACTGTTCTCTAAAAGGAGATTTTAAAAGTTTTGCCTTTTCTAAATGACCAACACAAGCATTTGACATTCATTCTCTTTCAAATTCAACACCACCACCTGACCCTTTAAAGTACAGACAGTGAAGCAGTGTTTAATCTAAATGCCATTTCTAAACGAACACCCACAGAGTTATTAGGCATTTGCTCAATACAGTACATCCAACTTACACTAAAAGGACCAAGCTGAGACCCATCTGCTTTTTAAACATTATTTGGCTCAGTCCCCAAAACCAAAAGCAATAATAATTTTTTTTTAAAAATAGTACTTTGTGATTGTCTGTTAAGAGATTTTTACAAGATAATGTTAACATCTCTCTAGCAGTACTTGGCATGACCCGAAACTGTTCCTAATGTGACTGCCTCACTAGGAGAATCTGTTTTTACAAGTGCTTTAGTAGTAATGTGGAGAGGATTATGTTGGCTTCTGCAGAATCAGGTTTGCCCTCCTAATGGAAGGGAAAGCTCTGCTCAAAACTTCATCTGGGTAGACTTGGGAAACGATGTAGCTTTCTGCGGGGGTGGACCTTACACACAAGCTGAATAAAACTTAAAAAATGGTCAGTGTTTTTAAAGCAAAGAAGAACTTGAACAGCTTCAAAATTAAAACAGCCTTGTGATACTTTCATGTTATCCAAAATTGTTTTGAAAATATTTGTGTGACAATGGTCCATTTTAACATTATCAGCTGCGTTTTAATTTTAAAAATGGTCACTGTTAGCTTTAATTTTGGAGTAGAAAAACAAAAGCTTTTATCAAAATTATCAAAAGTATGTTTACAAAAGCCCCCTAAAACCTCAACCATGTTTAAAGCTTTACGTTTTGTTTTTCACCTAGAAAGCAATGAACTCTACTGAACAGTCCTGAGGAAAATGCTTGAGGAGTATCTGTGTTTAGGTGAAAAGGGTAGAGCTGAATTCAAGTAATTTAGTACCCATTTCTTTGTTAAGGAAAACAAAACTGCACTACCACAAAACAGTACCTTTTACTTGTACAATGAAATGCTATTCCCTTTGGAGCTAATGATGATTTTGCTTTTACTGCAGTGAATCTGGTATTTCAGCTATATTCTTTATTAGAAGTGACAGCCCTGTGACAGGGATGTGCAACAACTCTTCAGAAGCAGAAGACAGGTCTGTTAATTTGGACTAAATATATTTTAAATATATTTTTCTTTAATATATTTCCATTTTGGATGAACCTTTAAAACTAATTAAAACTCAGCCAACATAGGAAAGATTGGCCCATGTCACTGAAATGTGTCCAAGTTGTAAGACATCAAAAGTAAGGAGACATCTTAATTGCAGGCCATGCCACCAGTTCTACCTAAAAGATCTATATACACAACACATACAAAAATTATCATTTATCCCTCAGAGAAGGTATTCTTTGAGCAATCCCAGTACACAGCTCCAACAGCTTACTCAGGAAGCTCAAGTGTGGATTTCTCAGCCAGTTGATCTAAGGCCAAGGGACCAGCAGCTATTGAATCATTTACTGCAAGGAATGTGATTCAGTGTGCACTTCCAGCTGAAGGGACGGAGAAATTGGTGCATTGGATGGAGTTGAGCCCCAACACCAAGATTTTGACACTTAATTACTGCTGTGACTTTCAAATCAAACTTCCTTCTCTCCATGTCCCCAGTGTAAACATAGGACGATCCATTTGTTCTCACTGACACACAGCCACCAGTGCAGGTTCAGTGACTCACAGCCTTTGTGTTCACTTATATCAACTGTGTTTGTACTTAAGTCTTAGTACTTAATTTATAACAATGTTGTCCCACCTGCTTATGAAATTAATGAACCCAGAGATGGGAGGGAGGGCATATTTTAACTGTTCCTTAGGGTAGACAGTCTGCTGTTTACCTTGTACCTTGTATTGTTCTGTGCTGTGAACCGTTCCCAGGAAGGTAAGTTTTAGTCTTTTCTGGACTTGGGTAGTTGCCCTTGTCAGGTACCTGCCATTAGTTATTTTCTTTCAAAGGAATAATGAGGATGTAATTTTGGATGTTTTGCCTCAAAAAAGTAACTTAAAAATCCACAAAACTCTTTCAAAAGATGCCATAAAGATTAAAACTAGCAGTCTTCAACTGGCAGCTTTTAATTATACGGAAGTGTTCTAGACAAAAGTCTACAAATCATGTTCAAAAGATTGTCTGCTGAGGGCTTCAGCAATCCTAGACCGTGAAAATCAACCTTCATTTCCGTACTAATGACAACAAAATCTTGTTGACATCAATGAGTAGGCCAAATTCATCACTCAGATGGAATCACACTGTTGTTTTTTTGTGCCCTGTCACGTCATTTCTCTGGTTGGCCTGTTCCTTGAGACAATTTACTCTTACTTGTCCTTTCAAATCAGTATTCCCATTTCACACCACTGTCAGACAGGTTAACGTAGCAAACAATTTCTATTTGGATGCTATAAGGCTTGTCGCTCAAAGATTAAAATCTGCTCTAGGAATATTAATTAATTAAATCTGAAAGCACCCAGATGAAGTCAGTGAGTAGTGCACAGAGATCACTTCACTCTGGACATCTGTTTAATTGATTATAGTAATACTATGTAATGCTGTAGGATAGACAGGAAAGAAATGGTGAGCTCACTTGAAGCCTCATAGGAATTGCATTGCAAACATCACATTTATTAAAGGAAAGCCAGTCTTGACAGATAGATTAGACAGCAGCTAGTGAGGCTATTTCCCTATCAGGTACTGTGTGCAACCACAATGGTAAACACACATGTCTGTGGTTTGATACCCTCATGGAGCGCTCAGAGGAAGACAAGCTATCTGTGTTCCAAACAAGCCTGTATAATCCAAGAAAAGCAGCCGTTCCAGGCTGCTCTCCAAATTCTTCACAGGGAGGTTGGTAGGAATTGCTCTTCTAGTGACTCCTCATTGCAATACCAGTTATACCTTTTCTTGTGGTTTTAATGTGAAAAACTAGAAGAAAATTAGAACATTTAGAAGCAATAGCTGATCAAGGAGCTAGTGAATAGCATGCTTCTGAGTATTTTTGCTTTTAATGAGTATTGTTGTTTTCATTAGAAAAACAGAAGTATGTATCAGGAATTCTAAGGATTGGTATAATGGATATTAAACTGACATTTTTGTCAGCAATAAATTAAAATGTTCTACTGCTTTTTGTAACTGCCAGTTTGTCATACTTTACACAGGAACATCAGAAAGGCCATACTTGCTCAGAGTTAAAGGTTCATCTGGCTCAGCATCCTGTCCCTGGGCAGTGGCCAAGAAAGGATGCCTGGGGTGAGTACAAGAACAAGGAAAATCAATAGTGACTCTTCCTCAGAATACATCTCCAGCCTTCAGTTGCCAGTGACTCAGGAACTTCTAGCCTTACTGTCTCAGTGCATTTTCTAAGACTAGCATAGTCCTATTTGGTATTTGAGGGGAAGAAAAGGGTATTTGGCATGGGTGGTTTTGTAGATCCTGAGATGTGTCTGTTGTTAGTGATGCCCATGGAGTGCTCAAAGGTAAAAAGCTGTTTGGGTTCCCCAGCTAGCCTGTGTAACTCAAGGACAGCCGTGGTTCCTGTCTGTTCTCCATCTTGTTACTTCCCACAATTTATGAGTATCTCTTCCTGGTCAAATATGAGCTGCCCCTCTGTTCAGATACAGTATACATTGCCAATTTTCTCCCATCCTTCCCTCACCACCCCTTGGCTTTCTTCTGTTTCTTGTTCTCTTATCAGGCAAAGATGGCCCATTTTTCCTTTGCTACACAGACCTCCAGACTGGCTTAACATGTGACGAGGGAGCACAAGGCCAGCTGCCCTCACAGTATTTCCAGCACGAACAGGAGCAGGTCCCCCAGGAGCCTCTGCACAGGACTGCTGATCTTCCCAAGGCTGGAAGACTGAAGCTGGGAATCTCAACTGCCTGTGAAATTAGTCCAGGGAAAAGTATCTGCATGGTTACGAGTAGACCTCCCAGTACAGAGTTTTCCTGTAAAGCCCTTGACTGCCTAAGGTCTGTGCTGGAGGCCCGAGCCAGCTTGATCCAGCTCACTACATTCAGCAAGATTAGAGGCAATCAAAACCTTGTAGTGCAGGTGAGAAAAGCAAACACCTAATCAAATATGAAGTAACTCATCTGGAAGGCATATCCTGTTGTGTATTTTAAAATTAACAGCCATTTTTCTGTTTCCATAGAAACACTGAAGTGACTTAACAATTTGCTGTACAGTCAACAGACTGGTGAAGCTCTGAATGCAGACCCCTAAATGAACTAAGACTTGCAGGTGCAATGTTGTTTGACTTTTTAAAGTGAAATTGAAAAGTTGGTACAGCTTACAGATAGAGTGAAGGAACATGTAACTGGAGTGGGAGAGTGCATCCAGCAGAAAAATTCTCAGCTGTGGTGTTAATAGATCATTAGAATGTGAATAATTTATTACAGAGCTTTCCCTGTTAGTGCCTTCTCATGGGCATAATTAAAGGGGTGTCATATATATCAGTGGGGGCCCTAGAACAATCTGCTATGTGGCTCATGTTTGATCCAAATTACTACAATGCTCTTCGTTGTGTCAGCAGGACACAGGCATATAGGCAGTTTGAAAATGAGGTTGCTGCTCCAAGGAGGGACTTACAGATGTACGTGTGCAAAAAGCAATGTGTAGGCAGTCCCTGTGTTGAATCTTGCCTTTTCCACACAGCTGACTGCACACAAGTGAGTACACCCATGAAGGATATGGATGCTATGGATAGACATCTGCTAAGAACTGGACTGAGATCCTCCAGCCTTTTTGTATCAGTTGCTGAACAGATGGTGAGCCATCATCGTTGTTATTTCATATTCCAGACTTATGGAGAAGGGCTGTGAGCTGGCAATTTCTTTTTCTCAGCTTGGGACCAACAGATCTTTAAAAGTCACAACATTATTATTATTCTATTAATCTCTAGGGACTCACAAAGATTGGGGTACCTCATACTAAGTACATACACAGGAGAGAGGCTAGTAAGAATTCCTTGTCCCAGTTTAAGTAAGTGTGGACCTAATTTTGGCATAAACCTGTGAACTATACCTAAACAGTCCTGACTTCCTTTGTGCCAGTCCCAATGCCCCATTTTACTGAAAGGGGCATCATTTGGGTGTGATCAGGTGGAAAGTTACTGTTCCTGCTCCCAGCTTCTTCTAGCAATAACTGTTAATCATACACTCCTAATTTCTGTAGCTGAAAGTGACTTACCCATACTCATTTTACATCATGTTGGAACAGAGTAGGTGTGCGCATGCAGCTGATCACTGTGTTTGTTGCAGTGCAATGGGGATCTCTGGTTCAGGCATGGTAACTTTTTAAGCTGCTTTAGTGTAATATCAAGCATTCATCTGATGATACCATTCATGTCAGCTGAGTACAAAAGGCAATAAAAAACTCTTGGTGAACAATTTATAGTGCCAAAGCTGAGCTGAGAAGCTAAAACCACAAGCATTGTCTCTGTTAAACAGCAAGGTACAGAAGCTGCAACAAACCATTCTTATATAATGAAGCAATTATGTTTTCTCAGTCTCACAAGTTTTTGAAAACACAGCTTTCTCGGGCTTTCCACTGATAACACTTTGAGGCTCTTCAGGGAAAGTATGATAAATAAGCAGTCACTATTGCAAGCGTGGTTTTGATCACCAATTTTTGCTGCAGAAATATCTTACATTTTATATCTATGCTGATACACTCTCACACCTGAAATAGGTCAAGTAGCTGTCACTGAGGGAAGATCCTCAATAGAATCAGAAACAAACCAAAAAAACCCATTGTATCTATGGGGGAAGCAAGAAGCCTGGATTAACTTTCATGGTTAGAAAGAGAACTAAGTAATAAAGCTGTCATAGAGTTTCTCCAAACCATTTTTTATCCTAATCTTCCTGAAATATTAAATTACAAGAGCTGCAGTAGCAGGCTCCCTAGACAAAACTGTGCCATACATACAAATTAAAAATAAATTATACATGGCTCTGTACAGGAAAAATGTAATTCTTCCCATCAAAGCATTGAATGGACTGAGGAGAACATGTCTCTTATGGCTTATAGAGACACTTAAGAAGAGAAGGCTACCATTTGTCTTTCTAAAGCAATAACAAGTAATATTTGTGGACAAATTATGCATTACTCTCTGCAAAGCAAGAAAGGCAACTAGGACTTTTTAAAGTAGTAACATAGAAAAATAAAAATGGTCCTTAAATCCAGATTCCAGGTACCAATGAGTGTTGTGTGGAGGGTTTTGAGATCCAGACATGAAATTGCATACATTGAAATTTGGCAGCTCAAGCCTACCTCGGTGATAATAGCAGGGGGCCCAAGGACTCAGCCCACTCTCAGAATGCACCGGGCCTTCAAACCCAATAAATGCCAGAAGCATGTGTAGAGTACCCAAGCACTGCATGCATCAGCACCCATTTAGGTATGCAAGGTCTCCTGATCTTAATGCACTCAGGGGGAGGAGAAGGTGCTCAGAGTGTTATGTGACTAGTGCTCAGCTGTGTCCAAAACTCAAAATCCTTTGGGGCCAAATTCAGAGGTATGTCAAGCGCCCGCAGCTCACCTCCACATTCTCTAGAAACTGCAGGAGTCTGCTGGATGGTCAGCATTTGGTTCTCTTGTAACAGCGATTATTCACAAGTGTCTGGGAGAAATAAAACCTGTAGCAGTTTGTCATTGTTCCAGGCAGACAAAAGGACAAAAATACTGAATCCAAATGAAATTGCTGGCAGGATTTCCTAAGATAAAGTACAGCCTGCTACCTGTGCAAAATACCTATATACATAGTTTTGTTCTTGTGTGGTAATAATTTTGAGCTCTTTAATGACCACAGATGGTAAGGACCACCTCTGAACATATTTTGTATAGTAATAACTGTAGTAACTATAATAACTATCAGCAAAGAACCCCAAGCACCTAGCTGAACTCCTGCTATAGAAATGACTCGGGAGTAAGAGGGACGATTCAGAAGGTGAAATATTACTTCACATAGCACGTGGGCGTTCTTCTAAGGCTTCCATCCAAGGATCGACCTTGTTTAGTTTATGAGATCTGACAAGATCACAGCCCTCGCTAGTAGAGTGTAATACAAAGCACTGCACTAATTCATGGATGTCAAATCTGCCACCTCCAATAAAATACACTGGTAATATTCAAATTTCTTATTGAGCCCTCAGCATTTTCAGTGGGTACAATTTAAATAGTCAAAGGGAGAATAAATCCAAGTTACATATTGAAAATGCTGCTGAAAATAGCCTAGGAAAAATTATGTTAGTAAATAGCAATGTTGGTAGTATGTGGAAGACTATTAAAATAATCAGACTTACACATATATCACACCTAGTCTCAAAGCACCTCATAAACATTAGTTAACCTCAATAACCAGCACTCCTCTGATATAGAAGTGCAGCATCTATTTCTCTGTTTTATAGAGCTATGTCAGACTTCCAAGGAAGAGATCACACATTCATAAAGCAGCAGAGGAGAGGCTGTGACCCTGGAGTCTTGGTGACCTTTGTGCATCTGGAAAAGGTTAGGACTACTTTGTAACTCATATTCCCCAAGTGGGGAAGAGAGATGAAAAAGTCCCTAGCAGAGCAGCTGTGCAGCAAGACTCAGGCTGCACTCAAGCAGTTGAAGTGTGGCTCTTGCACACCCCAGCCACATCCCATGACCACCACGGAGACTGTGCGTGCACAGACATTGCTGGGAAATTCCCGAGAAGAGAAGGAGCCAGGCAGCTCTGGGCTCCTGTTTGCACATTGCTGCAGACTCCAGCTATGTGCCTGTTACAGTGTAACCCCCTGGTAGGCTGCCGTTGTTCCCTGCCTGTGAACATGTCCCTGAAATAAGTGATGTATCTCTGGTGGCTCTTGGCTGGATGAGAAGTCTGGCAGGTAGCTGGGGTAGGTTGGCTGCTCCTGCCAAAGAGCTTGCTGTGGAGCTGCTGCATTATTTCTTTCAGACACTAGAATCTGGCCATCATCATATCAGGGAATATCCATGCACAAGTAGCCTCTTAATCTTACAAAAAAAAAAAAAGGTTGTCATCAGGGACAAAGGCATAATTTCATGATTAGGGCTGTGCAAATAAGGCACTTAGGGAGATGGACGTAAAAGAACATCACTAAAGACCTGTAACAAGCAGCTGGCTTTTTCAGCTGGGAAGGTGCTTGGAGTCAGTGGAGCTTAATTCTGGGCTAAGGTATTTGAGTAGGGCCCTGGCTGGGAGGGAAGAGTGGGAACATGTGAATGGCACTTCAGGGTGCAGTTTCTCATCAGGCATTGATTTAACAGCTGCCAGCTAGGGAAAGGGGTGTTCTTCCCCCAACCCCTACATGGTCCTGTGGCTTTCCTTATACCAGCTCTGGCATTTACCTGGCCACAGAGAAATTAAATTCAGGTAGCAAAGCTAGCAGAGATCCCAGCTCCACAGAAGAGGAGGAATAGATTTTCACTGGCTCAGCTTTGGGATCTGGTTTGCAGTGGCAACAGGCAAGTGATAGAGCAGGGCTGGGAAATGAATGGAGCAGGTCCAGCTCTGAGCTGCGGCCAGTTGTGAGATAGGCTGTGATTTCAGGTCCTAGCTGTGCTAAGTCCCCTTGGGACTTTTTTTTTTTTTGCATTTGGAATTTTTTTTCTTAATGCCTTTCTGTAATCAAAAATACTTTATTGACTCATATTTGCAAACACTTTGCTGTAACAGAAGTGATTGTCAGGTCCTGTGAATAACTACTGCCTTACCTGCAAAAATCTTTTACTTCCCCTAGCAACCCTCTGGTTAAAGAGAGCTGTGCTGGAAATATGCTCTGGAAATCCATTTTCAGGAGACTAAAGTCTTTGATGGAAACCTACAGCTCTTAAATGAATGTCCTTTTGTTATGCTGAGATTGCCTACAGAAATGCTAGCAGAAAGTCTTCAACTACCACTGTGTTTGTAAGGTAGGAACAATTTAATTGCAATAATAACAAGGTGATTCTCAAAGAATAAATAATCTCTGCAGCAAGCTATGCCTTAAGTGTAGGTCATTGTTGCAGTGATATCTCTAAACAAGTACTTATCACAGGAGAAGTCAGTGATCTGGGCTATGGAGCTCAGTGACCCAGCAGCTGGAACACGCTGGGAATAGTTTTCTTGTTATATTTCCTACCCTGACCTTTTCCTGAGGGCGCGGGAGAAATGGTGCTGTGGAAACTAAGATTATTTGTGTGTGGTTACCACAAGCAAAATGGCCTTTTCTGAATGAGCTGGGTAATTCTTGGGAAAGGGGAGAGCTTAATTAAATAACTATCATGCCTGACTGGGAATGGGACTTGAGTTATCTTGCTGATAGACCGCCAGCTTGAAGCAGCAGTTACTGCAGCTCTTCGTCTTCTGAGACCTATGGGGTGACTTTGGCAAAGTGAGTCTGAGCTTCTTGAATCAGCACAATGACAAGCTGGGAAAAGAAAAAGGGAGCCCTCACAGCATATAAGTATGGAAATGTTCACCCACCTCATAGGTGCTCTTTGGGCAAATGAAATGAGGCATTCATTTCCTTTTTTTTTTTTTTATTGGATATGTAACTAAAATAAAAAATACAAACTGCACTTGAATGCAATTGTAACATACATTTCTGGAAAGTTATTAACTTCTGAAAAGTGTAAGCAAAAGCTGTACAAATCAGGAAAGATTTCAGTATGTAGTTTGGTGGAGTTATACAGTTAGTTTCTTATTAAGGCAAATCTTGCCTTCTGCATAAGCTTATCATTTTCTTCCTGTCTACTGTGGAAAATAGTTCTGATATGAATTATGTCATTAATAAGCTGACTGCTCAGTTTAAAATGACTAGCTGAACTGGCAATTCTTGCTTTCTTTTCCACAAATTGAATAGTAGTCCTCTTGAGGAAAATCATGGAGGGAGTAAAGAATGATTTAAAAAAAAATTTTTTTTTTTTGTGACTATTCTTCTAGTGTGATTCTTGATCTCCAGGTGGTTTGTCAGCTCCCTGTTGGAACTTTGGACGGGGTGGAGTTGATGGGACATGGTGATCTAAGGGTAATTCTGTTCTATTTTGGTTGATCATGGAATTTAGGTATTTGTCGTGGGTCTGGATTTACTTGGATGAGTTAATTTAAAATGTATTGTGTCTGCGCAAACATATACCAAGAATTTCATTTTCTAGAACACTGATAAGTGAATGGAGAATGAATGAAGCCAAACTAATTCACATCTTCATTCGAGCAAATACCCAAGTAATATATTTGAGCAAATGACTTAACACTAAACTAAGCATATATCTAGGGACTAATAATCATAGATTCTCCTCTTAGTCTGCCAAGTGCATATAGCACTATATATACTCTGAATAACCAACAGGGACATGTATTATGTGTACTGAAATAAAATAGAGTTGCAATCATGCTGCTTCCATCAGCTGCTGCAGCAGCAGCTTATTTATGTAAAGGGAGGAAGTGTTTTGAAGCTATTTCCTTTCCTACTGGCACCAAGAGGATCAACTCATTCTAAAACACTGAAATAGATCAGCCAGTTCAGATGAACTGAAGCAGGCCTGAAATTCTGTATTTGGATTCACATCTGACCCTGACCTCGGGCCTGTCTTGATTAAGCAAGCCAATGTAAATTCATTGACTTACACTGACTTGGAGAGGAGCAGAGTTGAGCCCTGAGCTATTACAGAAGAATGCAGTATGCATCTTGGTGTTTGATTGATTTTTTTTATTTTTTTTTTTTTACAGTGATGGGCAGATTATTTTTTTTAGTTCTGAGTACTTCTTTGCCATGACTTTAACCTGGTGGGGATCAGATAGCAAAATGCAAAGAGAGGGCTAACCAGGCATTCACAAGTGCACTTGCCTCACATTTGGGAGACCAGTGTTCAAGTCCCTGATCTGCCACTGATTCACTGTCTCACCCTGAGCCAGGCTGCTTAGGCCCATAGCCACAGAAGTACTTAGGCTGTTGTCTCCTGCTGACTCAAGACTGATGGGCAGAGCCTGCTAGGGTCAATGAGATGCTGATGGGTGCTGGGGTGGGAGAGACCAGCTCTGGCCACGGGAACTGGAGCTTCTTAAGGCAGTATGTTGCAAGCCTGCCTCTCTGGCCCCACCTCTGCAAATGCCAGCCTCAGTGGCAGGGTTGGCAGTAGGGACCACGGGTACGTCCCTCACCAGCTTTTGGCCCCATCCAGCAGGGCACCGGTGCCGTGAGGGTGTGCTAGAGCTGCCAGGCCAAATGCAGTCACTGGCACTGACCCCATCAGAGGAGCAGGAACTCCCTGCAGAGGAATGGGACACACAGCCCAGCTGCTGCAGTGCAGAGCCCCTTGTCTCCCAGCGCCATGGTTCCTTGGGGGCCCTTGGAATGGGGATAGCAACACTGTCTGCCCTCACAGAGAGGCTGTGAGGATAAGGGAATTAAAGGTCACGAGCGCATAGACTAAGTTAATCAGTGACAGACAATTGCCTGAGACAGGTATCAAAATATAGTTTCCCTTTCTCTCATCTTCCCTAATCACACAAAGCATTTGAAAGACCTTTATTATTCTCTGTATTACACTGGAACATAATCTATGGTGTTTATCAGTAGAAAGTGACAGAAAAGACACCACAGCAACAGGCTGGTGAAGGAAAGAATGACTTTTTTTTTTGAAATTGTGCTAGGTTTTTCATTATTTTGCAAGAAATACAAAGGCTTTCTCGCATTTATTCCTGCTGATTTCCTTCTATGTTGAATTCAGTGCTTTTCCACTCAGATATTAGTTTGTTAGATATACTTCAGCTAAACAGAAGGCCAGAAAGATCTCAGGTTAATTTACTGCCCTAAAGATACTCATCCTCATGAACCATGATGCTGATACACATGCTAAAGCAAAGATGAAGTCTGCCACTGTGCAGCAGGGACTTCTGCCTCCCCAGTCTTTTGGAAGATGAGACATCTAAAACTCCAACTCAGATGTTAAGAAAATCAGGAAGTGAATGATTACCCCCTAACAAAAAGATAAACTACAGACCCTGTAAATAAAGATGTGCAGTCAAGCAGCTGCTTCACACATGCGAAGTACAACCATAGGACCAGAACTAAGCCTCTGTCTACTTGGGGGTTAGCTGAAAAAAGCCTTCAGCATAATAGCTACCATTATTTTTAAGCATTTATTTTGTGATAGTTTTGCAAAGTCAAGCAGGTCAAGCCCCACTGTCTGAGGCATTGCACAAACATACTGCAGAGAGCTGAGAGGTGAGACTTTTAAGGTGGCTAAGACAGAGAGGCAGATTGCAGAGACACAGCAATATAACAGCAGCAGCAATTAATGTCGTGGCTGTATTCAAAGTGATGCTCTCTGCTCTTTTACCCTGTAAGAAATGCTGGAGCTGAGTGAAGGCTCACGTGGCTGGCCTCTTCTTCCTCAGGCTCCTCTTAGTGTGGTCAGTTATTTTCTATGCATCTCATTTAGGGGAGTTTAGGCATAATCCAACCCCTTTATTCAGATACCTTCTTACTTCATTGTCTGAACCATAAATAGACACAGAGGTGGGTATTTGACATGGAAATCTTAAATCTGCTCCATGGAAAATTTTTCCAAGCTGGAGGCCACTGAATGTATGGCCTTACAAAGGGGAAATAGTCAGGACACATCATTATAAGCAGTGCTTGTTTCCTCAGCAATAAGACATTGTGTGCACAGTGCCTTCTAGTCTGTTTTCATGATTCTTTTCCTGCATGTGTTGCTGATTGTCTCTAGTACTGCATATGGAAATTACAATTTTTCTGTTACTCTTAAAAGAGAAAAGAAAAAAAAATGTTAGAAGCAAAGCTTGTACTTTCTTTTTCTCATACTTTGTAAAGACCCTATTTCTAATAAAACACAATGTTCTGCACTGGCAAGTCTACTTGCAGCATTTGGCTAAGCTTTGTTACTGTTAGCTGGGTTACTTGTTCTATCGCCATTTGACTTGGCCAGCTGTTAGTATTGCCTCTCAATCACACTGGTTTAATCTTCAGTCTCATTTCATTTTGTGATTATTTCCTGCTGCTCTGTGCTCTTGTTTTGATAATTCAGAAGGAAGTATTTCCATGAAGTGTCCAAGGGTGACCAAATGCTGTTTTAGCATTTTTTACTGTTTGGAGTTTTTTTGCATTTCAAACTTCATTCTCCTTCTCTTTTGCAAGATCATAGGTCAAGATATGCAATGGCCCAGATTCATTCCCGTTTACTTCACTAGCAGTGTGTCTGCTAACTGCATGTGGGTCTTTCTTTACCTATTGCATTTCTTCCTGCCTTTTTTTTCCCATGCACACCCTTCCGTCCTCTCAGTTTCTCTGCATCTCTATTCACTTCTGATTGATTTCTCTGTTTTATGGCCACTCCTGGTATAGCCCAAATGACCCAATAGCAGTTACAGGATTTGGGACCAAAGAAGCCTAGATTAAAGCACTTCATCCGATGCAGCTGTATTTTGTTGCATCTGCATCAGTGGCACGAGAGGGCACTAAAAACACTAAACTGAATCCAGACCGAAAGGCCTGCCAGTTTTGTGATTCTCAAAGCTCAGCTGCCTGGGAAGATTTTAGTAGTTGCCGTCAAGTTCTCAGAAAGACTCGGGTCGGCTGAGCACCTAAAATTCAGCGCAGAAACTATTTGTGTTGCCCTTAGTCCATGTGCCAGCCTCCTTGAGGAGGGATGTGTCAGCCCTTTGCAGAGCATGAGGCCTCTTCAGTCCTTCAAAGTAGCACAAAAGTGGCACCTGGTCCTTCCACAGAGACAAGGGAGTCAGTGAATGAGCTCTCAGATTTAATCTGGGCCAGCGGCTTTAATGGAAATCAATGTTAATTAAAGAAAACTCATTCCTGTTTAGGATGAAGCAAACGCTGGTTAAGTTGCAGGATTAATCACTCCAGGGGCAGACTGGCATTTCCCATTATCTCTTGCTCATGGGTAGAAACCACCTACATGTTTACAACTTCCAGCTCTCTCCTGCTGTGTGATGGCACGGCGGTGCAGATTTGTCAGTCTCTGGGGATCAACCATATGAAACTGTTTTCTTTGCTCAGTCATTTGCAGAGGGTGTAGGGAGCAGAGCTGCGTGGCTGACTTGCGCCTGGGAAAGCCACCTGGTATTGCGATGGCTGCTTTAACAATTAGGAAAGAGTGCTATTACTGCTGTCTCTGGGGAAGTAATCCATCAGCGACAGCAAATATCTTTTCACTCAGCGCAAATGACCGTCTCCACATGCACAGAGCCAGGAATACCTTCCTAGCTCACTGCAAAGGAAGTCAGGGCCTGTGGAAGAAGCTACAACAAACTACAAATACTGATTCTCCTGGGGAGCACAAATGTGGAGGGGAGAGAAATCAAAGCCTCGGGCAAAGGGCTTTTCCTATCCCTCCTGATAGATTAGGGTAGGCTAACCTTGATTACAGCATTAGTGTAAAATCCCTGTGTCCAGAAACGCTTGAAGTAGCAGTTCTCCAACTTTTCCAGTTATGCCACCTTTGGGCCCCAGCAAAGGCAGTTCTGGCCCTGTTTTCCTCTTGCTCACCTCGTCCCCTTGGGCTCAGGTTAAATGTTATGCTCTTCATGCCGTGGCCAAAGAGAGCGGGTCTCAGTAGGGGTGGGAGGGAGAGAAGAGGTGAGGGCAGGAGCTGACTTCCCTGAGGCTGCTCCAGCCCTGATGGGAATCAATCAACCCCTCTCCCACCTGCGAGCAGCAGTGCCCAAGTGGGCAAGTTTGGTGTCCACCCAGGAAAAAGAGCAGCTGGCAGCCGTGGAGGGTGGAGAGGAGCGCTGTGGGGAAGGAAGATTTGTCACTATCTGCTGACAAGTGGTGGAAAATAACTTACTAGGGCAGGCCTTTTCAGGTACAGTGACGTTTGGGGCATTTTGTCAGCTAATGAAGGGAAATAGCCACACTGACAAAGCTTCAGCCTGAGGCTGCCCTGTAAGGGACCCCCCAAAAAAAAAATCCAAAAAGAGAAAGCAAAGGAGATTGAGTGCTTTGTTTGTTGGGTTGGGGGGGGTTGTTTGGGTTTTTTTTTTTGTAATGGCCTTTTTTAATTACAAAATCTCTGTGAAGAGTCACATGGACTCTTCCTTATGAGATTCAGATGGATACCTGAGTGGATCTGAGGCAGTGGACAGGCACCTGGACCACAGCAAGTGGCTGTGATGGCTTTGAGAAGGTAGCCAGAGCTGCTAGGTAGCAAGCATTGGAGGTGCTGCTGGGCCTGAGGGATGGGGCTGGGGCTAGGATGGCTGGGGCTGAGCAGACAGCCCTAGGCAGAGGTGTCCCATTTTAAGAAATATGCACTAAATTGCATCTCTAGTCGGGGTAAAGGAGGGCATCCTTGGGGTAGAACAACAGTCAGGACTGGTGAAAACTGGAGGAAAAAGCGAGTGAAGCATAGAGAGGCAGTTAATGATAAAACGCGTCTCATAAAAGTACCTTCACTGCAGGAGGACTAGGATTAAGAGGGTTGTTTGCTGTCTTCTGTCCTTGTTTCCCACTGCCTCTCCCAGTACAGCCACCTGTTTTAGACCCTCGGTCTCAGCTTCCCGGTCATTATCTGGGCAGCAAGCTGAACTAATGCTGCTCTCCTGTAGAGGGCGAAGGACAACACTGTTCAAATTTTCCCCTGACTTGCTTGAACCCTGCCCCCATTAGAGCCGGCCAGGAGGGCTTCAGATGCAAATTCAGGTGTCTTCACCGAACAAACTCTTCCCCATCCTGCAGAGATTGTAGCTTAATATAGCCTAAAACCAGACCATCCTGCAGCTGCTTTCCATGCTGCTGGTTTTTGCCAGGAGCAGAACAGGTCTGTATTATAAACTCTGTGGCCCCGGAGGCTTGTTTGTGCCTAGGCCCTCACTAGCCTGGGAGAGGAAAGAAAATAAAAGCCAAGTGCAGACAAGGCAGGAAAGCAAGACCTGCTGATAGAACTGAGCACAGATGGCAAGCAATGCAACTGAAAGTACTCCAGGGCTTACTTCTGATCCAGTGGATAGTTTGGAACAGAAGAGGTAACACCCCGTGGCCCTTATCCTTGGCCTCTTATCAAGAAAAGATTGATTACTGTAGGAGTGGTGGTGAGCCATGGGCATCTGAGAACCCCCACACGTTAGGCTTCATGTCAACTTTCAGCGAGTTCTAATCGGAATCTGATTTAAGGTGCAAGATTTTTTTAGGCTATTCCTGGTATCTCCCAAGTTTTGTCCAACCTTTAAGTGTCCTTTTCCAAGTTACGTATTTCTTTGGACATTTTTCTACCAGCCCAGACACAAAAGGTCTTGCAACCTGGACAGAAGTGTCAAGTTATTTTCTAGATGTCTCACCTGCAGCCTTCTCTGTCTTATAGTGAAGGAGACTTTCCCCTTCATGCTACCTACAACAGATGGATAAATTAGACTTGCTTTTGCCCATTTGTGGCAGCTGTACAGAGGCTGCAAGATCTCATGCACTTGATACTAACTGGATTATCAAACCAGCTTTCTGTGCAGTGTAAACTGATATGCTAAGAAAGGGTGTGCCTAGTAGTCAAGCATTTTCTAGATTACTCTTCCATTTACTAAAAGCAAGCAATTGCTCAAAAAAGCGCCACATTTCGTCTTGCAGTGCAAGATGTGCATTCCAACAGCTGCAGGTTTCTCAGAAGACTTTTTGGAATTATTCAGCAAAAGGGCAGGCAAAATCTGGGCCAGGATATTTTCTTGGCGGAGTTCCAATGTCCATTAATAACAGCTCAATCACTTGCAGGGTGAGGGAGCAGATGAGATGGGGGGGGGTAAAGGCAGAAGTGCTGAGCTGCTGGAAGGAGTGCTTTGCTGCACTGTGATGGCTGAGAGACAGGAGAGGAGTCGAGTTTCCAGACTGGGAAGACCACAGCACCAGTATGTGGCACAAAGCACTGAGCAGCTGCTGGAGAGGGACAGTGTTTCATTGTATGTATTTCTGTGCCCGTTGGCAGCCTGTGGGTGCCTCGACCATGGGATTGGGACCTGTGACCTGTGTCCAACCCCAGGGGTGACAGCAGGGAGCTGCCCCAGCGGCCACTCTCTTGCCCAGGATTGCTGCCTCCTCGCTGCCTTGGCTTCTTGCTCCAGCTTAGCATGGACTGAGAGGGTTGTCTGCATCATTTTTATGTTCACTTTTCTGCTTCTGAGAGAAACAGCGCACTTGAACCTTTGCTTCTCTCACCACCTCCAGCATGTGCCTGGCTGGGGGGTCACTGGTTACCTGTGCCAGGAGCCAGCAGTGTGTTGCTGCAGCTGAGTGGTCCTTGGGAGAGGCTTCCTGGCCCATTAACAGCACAGAGATATGTCCAGGAACGGTGTGGAGAGAAGCTCCCCTGTATCTCTGTGTCTCTTTGCACAACAGACACGGGTTGGGGCCAGCCAACTGCCTTGCAGCACCCGTTCCCTTCAGCCGGCTGCTCTGGCCCAGTGCTCGCCAGCCGCTCTCATGTCAGGAGCCCTACTACACAGAGTCCTGAAGTCTGTGCTTCACTCTTGCACTGGTGTTTGTGTTGGCAGAGGAAGCTGGAAAGACTTTTTGGTGCCAGAGTGCATGCGTGCACTCTGGATGCCACTCCAGACCCTCCTTGGCTGACTCCTTTTCTCTTCCGGTGGGTCAGGAAGCCTCCCCTTTACAGTTAGCGAGGCTGGAGCCTATGTGCCTGCATTTGATCCCTTGCAGTGCCCCCCTTTGCTATGTGCTGTTGGCAGGGGCTGGGAGGATGTTTTCCTAATTTTGCAGCACCAAAGTGCTAGGAGCAGATGGGCTAAGCCTGTCGCTGAGTCTGCTTCCTCCCCTTGCAGCGTATTTGGCTGCAGGGGATAGGGTGCTGGCAGCTTGGTCTCTTGCTGGGCTTCTGTTGGGGCCAGCCCCCAGCAAGGGGTTAGTGCTTGCTGCAGATCCGCAGCTGAGTGTGCAGGGTGGGCTCAGCTCCATGGCTCACACTGAGCCGCAGCGTGAGAGCAGGCAGTTACACAAATCTGGTTGTGGCTCCTGGGGACATTGGCAGGGCCTGGGGTATGTTGTGTGCTGTCTGTGTGCTTGGCTTGCTGGTCAGCAGTAATGAAGACTCTGCATGTCCCTCAAGAGCTGACGCTGTTGTGCCCAAATGGAGGGAAAGGGGTGAGAAGCTGTACAGGAGCAGCTATATCACAGAATGCCAGGACGTCCCAGTCAGTGTCACTGGGGGAATGGCACTAAATCCACATTTATCCCATGCTTTTCTCTCACGTGCAGCCTGTGAAAGGGCTTCCCTTGCTGTTGTGTTTGCTTCCTTACAGCTGCACAGTGGTGTCACAGTGCAGAACATGTATGGCAGATAATGATTTTCCACAAGAATAAGCACTGCCCCTGAAAAAAACCCAAACCTTTAAAATTTATAAAGTAACAGAAGTAGGTACTCAAGATTAGCTTCCACGAGAGAAACTTTCTGCCTTGCTTGACTCACACTAGCATAAAGCAGGAGTAAATCAATAGGATTTAACAGTGTAGCTATCTAAGCCCTCTCTTGCTACCTCTTTCTTAACCAGGGAAGGCTGGAGGAAAAACTAGCAGAAAAATCAATTTGTTAGGGTGAGATCCGTCCTTTCTCACCCACACCAGTGCCTACAGAGGGTATAGGCATAAACCAGCCATGCTACAGCAGCTCAGGTGAGCAAGCAGAATTGTGAGGCACCCTGAAGTGATCTCACATGGACAAAATTGCTCTCAAGTGTAGGCTGAGCCTTTCTACTGACAAGATGAGGACCCTAGTGATATTAGTCTTCACCATAAATACTTCAGTTGAATGTCTTAGATGGGATGAATCCACATGGAGGACCTTACACCAAGCATGTGTCTTTCCCCTAAGTATCTTTCCCCAGCAGTCTTTTTCATGGTGGGTCCTGGACCACCCTGCAAGTGCTTGGCTCGCCCTGTGCACAGCCATCCCTGTCCTCAGCACTTATCTGGCCCTGCAGCATTGACTCTGGCTGCCATTTAGGGAGCGTGTCCTCCAGCTTGTACGAGTCCTCCCTGGGCACCATACCTGCATTCCTGGTAGGCCAGCATGGAGGGCAAAATGAACACAGAGCTGTTATTCACCAGATCGCACAGTACTAGAGCTAAGGTGCCCTTGACGAAGCTCGTAGGGGATGGGTTTCATAAAGAAATAACGTGTACCTCTCCAGACAGCGGGGAGTGAGCTTCTGCAGATTTATAACCTGTAGCATCCCTAAGCAACAGCTGTACATCCTGATGGACTAAGCAAGGAGTAGGCTGCAGAAAGTAGCCAGGCTCAGGTGATCGGAGACAGGATGGAGGGTCTGGATGCCCGTTAGGGTATTTCTTTTATTCTTATGGTTGTTCAGTGAACCAGAGAAATAAAACACATTTTTGTGGTTCAACAGCTAGTCTAGATGATATTATATTTCATGACTGTCAGATCCAGGCAATTTGTTAAAATCAGAGATGATAGATTTATGGTCCAGAAGGGATTACTACAGCATGCAGCAGACCAGACTTCCCTCTCTCATTTCGGCATTTGTTTGCCCTCTTCTACACTATTGGTGTTCTCCCCTCTAGGGATGAGGCCTTCAGGCACAACCCTAACATAAGCAGAAATGGGCAGTAGCGCAAAGGCTACCACTTTGTGCCAGACTTGGCCATAGCCACCATGATGACAGTAGTCCCGGGGTGCTGTTCCCTTCCTCCTCTGACACTTCTGGCCCAGAGAGCTGCCTCAGCACCTTCCCTTCTCTCCATGTCTGTGGGCCAGGAGAAGAAAAACAAATATTTGAAGGTTTGAGAGGAAAATGGGAACAGGGACAGAGATCTTCACTGTCACTGTTCTTTTAAGGAAGATCTGGCTCACAACTTTGACTTCTAGCACCAAGGATTTTTCTAGATTGCCAAACTAGGATCAGAGCATCATTCCTCTAGCCCACTTCCAACACACTTTCTTCCTTCTTGAACAGAATTCGGTTTTCCTCACTTCCGCTGGCAAAACGTGTATCATCTCCCATTGCCACAGCCCTTTCCCAGGCTTCTCTGCTCTACTTTGCACTCAAATTGCCGTCACTTTTTAATTGCAGTCCTAGTACTTGACACAGTTATTGTCCAGTGGGGTGAAATGAGGCATCAGGCGGTACCTACAGTCTCTTCCATGGTGTCTGAAGTGCATGTGCTGTCACATACATGTAGCTCCTTTGCAGGTTACACAGCCCCTAATTGCTGTGTGTCTACTTTTTTTTAAGCAATGTTTCTACCATAATTCTATGGGGTAAGAAACTGATTAAAATGTACCAAACTATATCATCTTTAGTGCTTTGAAAAATCCCTGCAGTCGGTGGGTGGCTGTGGGGGAGGGAGTGATTGATGCAAAATGTCCCCTCTCCCCAGGAGATCTTTCTCCCCCACACCCATAATCCTACTACTTCGTACTTATATAACGTTGTCATCTCATATAGCGCATATGCAATTGATTTGTCACCAGAAGGAAGCTCAGCCAGAAGTTGGAGCAAGGGACTGAGAGTCAGGGGGGTCCTGACTTCTGCCACTGGCGCGCAGTGGGCTCTTGGCTTCAGTTTTCCTCTCTGCAAAAGAGACTCTGCTGATTTTTGCCTTGCCCACTCAGCTGATGTGAAATGAAGTTTACGTTGATAGAAATGTTTTGAGATCCCTCGATGGAACATATTGATTTATTAATGGAATCTTCTCTAATCATCAAATTTCTTTCAATTAACTAATGAAATTCCCTTGCGAGGGTGCAGTATGCTGTTCAGCAAGCAAAATAAAAACCCTAACCCTCAGGCAGCTCTCCCAGGTGTGCAGAGAGAGGCAGTGCTGGAGTCTTAAAGGGTGGCAGGACCACCCTCTTGGGCTCTGACAGCAGCCTTGTGAAGCATGGGGGACCACAGCCCCAAACTGAACTGGGGAGAGTTTTATTCAGCCCCAAAACACCATAGATGTTCCCGTAATCTTAGCTCAAGGAGGCTAAGGGAGCTGGTCAGTCCAAACATGTTTATAAAAAGGTTTGTATCTATGTAGCAGCAATGGGAGTGTTAAATTACTGACACCAGTGCCACATGGCTGGGATATGACCAGATAAGGAGAGGCTGTTATCCTGCCGGAGCGTGCAAGGGGCAGTAGGAGAGGGAGTGTGTGCAGAGTCGCTGTGCAACAAGTCAAGACTGGGAAGGCAGAATTAATTTTGCCTGCTGTACAGTTTCAGTGTAACACCACTGAATTGATCTATTGAGCTTTAATATTTAGCTCTTTGTATTTCTGTATATTAAATCTGGAGAAGCAGTTCTTGAGGCAGGAGAAGGTGTTGTTTGTGTTCCTGCAGTGCCCAGGTTTGGTAGCTGTTGTATTCAGCTAACAGCAACAAGTATCATTAGGTTTAACTGGTGATCAATATGTCATTTCAACTAATGTGAGAAAGTTTACCAGATAAGAGTGTATTGGATTTGCTGGGAGCAACACGAGGAATGGAAATATTTCAAGAACCCTTAAAACGAGCAGATGCTGCTGCTAGGCCCGGCTTCTCTTCATGGTGTGGAAGGGGGATGTGCCTATGACACTTGAGCTCAGCCTTAGTGCAGGGGCAGATGGGAGTCATTGGTCCCTGGCTCCCAAACCCCTTCTGCTACTGCTCAACAAACTCACTTGTTAGCTTTCTAACTTCCTTCTTGAATTGTTAGGGTTTCTTACTTTGAAATACATGCTATTCATCTGCCCTATTAAGGTTAGCCCATCACTGTTAGAAACACGTCTACAAATTTTGCGTGCTTTTTAGCAGAAATTCCTCTCCAGCAAGGCTCCCTGCTTCGTCAGAGCCATTCTTCCTCCCAGTCCTGCACACAAGGCATGCACTGTACATGGTCCTCATGGCAGGACCTCTGGGAGGACAGCAGGAGCAGCTATGTACCAGTTGGCCACAGTCACAGCACTGCGAGCGCATCCTCTTCTCCAAAAGCTCCGACACACAATTTCAGTGCGTGACTATTCAGCAAGTGTGTCATATCATCACATCCAGTATGAGCTTTAGTGAGTCTGCTTTATTTCTGGCTTTAGGTTCATGAACAGCAGCCTTTTTTCTTCCTTTCCCTCCATCCACTACAGAACCTTGGGTCTGGTCTTTACTTATAAGACAGCATCTCTTCAAATTGCTTTTTTTGTCCCCTAAAATATGAGTGCTTAGCTGGAACTTGCACTGGATAGAACATGAGGAATTTCTTTCTTGGTTAATGTAGCATACATGTTTTGTAAATTCTTCCTTGCTTTTCCCCTAAAGCTTTACTCTCTAGTTAGATGTTAGATTGCGATGATATCCAATTTACAGATACACCTGGCAGAAGCAGTGAAGGCAATAAAACATCAGATTAGGGGATAAAAGTAAAAAGGTAGAATGAAAAAAAAAAGAAAAAAAAGAAAGATGTATAGTTCAATTGTGAAGGCCACACTGTACCTTTGGGCCATTGAGTTATATTGGTCTGACTAGGACTTTTGCTCTTTGCTAGGTGCCACTAAGCACTTTCCATGTACCTTTGGGAACTAGCACAAGCTGGAGGAACAACTTTCAGGCCTTGCTTCACAGGGAGAATCCAGAGTTGGTGCCTTGCTGGCCGCTATCCTGTACTTCTGAAAGGCAGCAAAACAAAATTAGATCTAATTAAACAGGACAGAGTATAGCCTCTGGGTCTGGTACATTTTGATTAGCCTGTCTCTTTGGCTGGCACAGCCGAGCAGCCAAGGTTAACAGACATGCTTCCACTGACAGCTCCTTGGGTCGGGCTTGCAGGACCCACTCTCCAGGGACAGTGCTGGCACCTGGGTCACCTGTGGTGCTGGGCCTAATTTGCTGCTCTTCAGAGCACAGCAAAAGCTTGTATTTCCATCCCAGCATTTGCCAATTCAAAGAGAAATAAAAAAATATTGAGATATAGTTGTAGGTTAGCAAAAGGCTATTTGGCCATCACACACCAAGTGATTGTAATGTTGTTCCTTTAGGGCTATTGGTGTTACCTATGCTCTCGTGCAGTGGGTGTATTGTGTGGACACATTCACACCTCTTATGTCTCCAGTTCTATTCCAGTTGAACTGTCTTAAATATTCTGTGAGCTATGCATTCTTCCTCCACTTTCCAGGTCCATAAATTCAAAGTACAACTGGGCTAACATGAAATGTTTTACTTAAGAGTAACTTCAGAAACAGGATTCAGTACTGAAACACAGCTACATCATGGGTTTGGATTTAAAAGCACAGCACTTGCACTTTTTGCATGAGTTCCATCATCCTGAGTAACAGAAACCAGCTGTTTTCAAAAGCTTCCTGCTAATGTTTAGTGAAAATCATGTCCTCCTAACATTCAAACATTTCTACCCAAAAATACAGTGATCTTTTGATTTCAGATTAGAAATGGAGACACCATTTAGAAAGTTGGATTTGTAGCAGGCTACCCTCTAAAATCCAAAGACCTTCCACATATTTATTGAACTGTATTATAACCAAAATGTCCCAAGCCATCACACACTAAAATGGCAGTCATTGGTATGTCACAGTCATTTTCCCTTACCAGTGGAGAACACCCAGCCCAGAGATATCACTGGCTGTCTGGACTTCTCCAGCGTATGTGACTTGCTGCTCTTCTTCATTAGCAGATAACAGCAATCAGCATGTCATTTTTGTGGCTTCAGACCTCCAGGCTTGCACACCAAAGGAACCAGAAGATTCCTGCCTAATAAGAAGTAACATTTTGTTCACTTCGACCGAATAGTCAGAGATATGTCCTTAAATTGGACTCAAAATATGCAGAGCTGCAAAGAAGAAACCACAGGCACAAGGTACTTGGTTGCTACTGCAGTCACGTTTTTAGACCTTGTAGCTTACCTGCTTCTGAGCTGTGGGACCCACAAGTCGTGTCACATGTTGGAGGAAATCCCGTCCAGGGACAAGGCAGTCCCACCCACTCTCGCAGCACACACAGGTGGCAGCTCTCTGCTGAAGTCATACTAAAGCAGTATTTTTAACATGACTTGAAAGAACTGCCAGCTCTTCTGCTGCTGAAAATGGGGCTATTTTTAGCAATTAGCTGTATTCAAATGTTCCTTTCATGATTTGCACAGGCAGCAAATGGTTTAGTAGATTACCAGAAAGTATCAGATATTCCCCTGGATAAAAGCAGTGTTTACCATTTTTAATACAGATGGAAATCTTCACACTTCACAGTACAAACTGACCCTGAGGCAGGGTCGGGAAGGGATTTAACCTTGGGGCATCCTGTTAACATTTCTTTGCCCCCATTTTGAGAAGAACTTGACTATTCATCTGTCTTGCCTAGTTCATGATAGCACTTTGCATTACTATAGCTTCTTTCAGCTCACAATCTCAGACCTTCCCCTGAAACTTCATGGAGGTGGACAAGATACTCAGTAGGTGAGTGTGATCTGTTCCCATCTGGCAAACTCTTATTACTGTTGAATGTAGTCCTCTGTAAAATCCATTTGAGCTTCCTGGCATGTGGCAGCCTTCCCATAAACTATATTGTGTTGCTAATAATAACCAATTAATATTCCCAGGGTTCACAAAAATACATTTGAGGGGAGTTCCCAGGGAGGCACAGGGCTGCGGTACTGGCTCTTGTCTCAGATTAACACAGCAAACTTTGATATAAGGCTTGGTGCTGCAGTATGAGGGTTGCAGTGGCAGCCAGAGCCAGCTTTCTACTTGCAGTAGTGAAAGCTTTCTCCTGTTCCCGTGAGCAAAAGACAAAGGAAGGGGCTGATGGTAAGTATCTGGCATTTTGCAGGTCAGGCTGTTATTTCATTGGCTTTTCCAGAAGGTGCAAGTGTCTGTCTGTCTGCAGCAGCAGCAGAGCCTGCCGTAACCTGTGCTGTGGGTTAGTCAGTGTGTGCTTTGGGGTCTGGGAGAGCATCTACTGCTGTGAGGGTGGTGGCAGAGAGCAGGGCCAGGGTGGCTGGCAGGCAGTTTCCGAACACATGGTCATTCCTCAGAGCTCAGTGTGTCATATTATACACGGCACTTCACTAAAATTAACACTGGTTTGTTAAACAGGTCAGGCATCAGCCATCAGGCTGCCATGGGATGGCAGGAGATGGCTGTGATCTAGCTATTACATAGACTCTCATGTAATACGAACAGTGCCTTAGATGGCCCTGATTCTGTGAATATTTGAATTGCTATTGTGCAAAGCATATGCTTACACTTTAAGTCTGCAGTCAAGGAGTTTAAGCAGAGACACAAAATTAAACAAGTGTTCAACAGATTTGTTATAATTGTAAGTCCTCCGTTTGCTTCAGAGGGCCTGGCATGCAGTATTGCAAAGCAATTTTAATGCCTCTTGCTTGATCTGTAAAGCTGGGTAATTATTCAGCTGGGGAAAAATTCAAAACATTGATTGCATGCAATTGGCAGGTTTCCCTGATTTCTGGACAGGAGCAAGCTACAGGCCTGCTAGATTCAGTGTTTCTTTGAATGGAGCGTGCAGGTGCTGGAGGTAGTGGGTGCTGGAGGCAGCTCTCCCATCACTCAGAGCCCTTCAGGAAGGACTGGGTGGAAAAAGCTCCTTTCAGACATAAAACCACCGACGCAATTGGATAGCAGAGCTACACCAAGATAAATCCTTTCCTATGTATGGCAGGGAAGGGAGGCATGGTCTGCCTTTTCTTTCTCTTGACAAGCATCTCTGTGAGTTGAGATTTCCTCTGCAAGCCAATATGGCAACTTTAATGCCTGACATTAAATATTCCTTTTTAAAGCTGTACTCAACTGAAAAAAAGTCAATTAGAGCCTCTTGCAAAGGAAAGAAAAAAGTGTATTAGCTAAAGCAGTGACATTTCCTTTTGATAGAAAGCTGGTGTTTCCAAGAGTCTGAGATAAAGGCTAATAGGCAGTAATCAAAGAACACAGGAACCGGTCCTTACGCAATACCTCTCTCGTCTGTTCGGCACAAATCCATGTGATCTTTACCATTAAGCAATGGAATTTAGCTTCATCCCACAAAAAAAATCTCTTGGATTACATGAGAAGAATTGTGTCCAGGCCACAAGCTTTCTGTCTGGGCTCACAGGCACATTTCACAGAATCACAGAATCGTATAGGTTGGAAAAGACCTTTAAGATCATCAAGTCCAACCGTAAACCTAACACTACCAAGACCACCACTATACCATGCCCCTAAGGACCTCATCCGAACGTCTTTTAAATACCTCCAGGGATGGTGACTCCACCACTTCCCTGGGCAGCCTGTTCCAATGCTTGATAACCCTTTCAGTGAAGTAAAATTTCCTAATATCCAATCTAAACCTCCCTGGCGCAACTTGAGGCCATTTATTCTTGTCCTATCACTTGTTACTTGGGAGAAGAGACCGAGACCCACCTCTCTACAACCTCCTTCCAGGTAGTTGTAGAGAGCGATAAGGTCTCCCCTCAGCCTCCTTTTCTCCAGGCTAAACAACCCCAGTTCCCTCAGCCGCTCCTCATAAGACTTCTGCTCTAGACCCTTCACCAGCTTCGTTGCCCTTCTTTGGACACGCAAAATGGACACGCATTTCCCTACAGTCAAGCTACATTCAGATGTAGAGTTTGTTTTGGCCTACTGTAAAACTGGCCACTAGCCATAAATGTAGATCTCAGAGCTTGAGGAGGTACTAGACTCTGAGCCCCAAACTCAAATTTGTCTCTAAGATGTGGGGAAAGTGCCACTCTGCAGCCCAGCTCTGGATCTTGGGTTGTCCTTCATACTTCTCTCTTTTCTCTGTGTTCCTATTCTGTTCCTTTTAATCCTCCTCCTAGTTCTCCTCTTACTTATCTGCTAATACTTTTTTCTGTAGCATCTTCTTCTTTCACTATTTCATATTGCCAAGACTAAAACACCTATTTCTAAAAGTCAGAGGTGACAGTTTCTTACTCCAAAAAGCATTGCATCTACCATAGCAGGAATGCTGTATTAGAACTGAGTTTTCTGGACAAGATTCATGAGATGGAGAAGTAGAATCTCTTGTTTTGGTGCCAGCAGTGACGTTTTGATTACACTTGTTACATGCAAATAGATAAAGCGCAGAGCACAGCATCCATAGGTAGTGCATCACGGACGGGGGTCAGGTTCACAAAGTGAAGCCACTTCTTGAGCTAAGTGGGCTCCATACTCCACTTGGATGCAAAGAAATGTTTGCAGTGTGACCCGGTGCCCTGTTGGTGGGGGAAGAGCTCAGGCATCAGCTGCCCTCCTGTCTCACAGACAGTAAGCAGAGACCTGGGGGTGGAGGGCTAATCACCAGCATCCTTAACCCCTTCAAGCCTGGAAGCCACCTCTTTTTCAGTCACGGCATGGTATTGGCACCTGTCTTTTCCAGTTAGACCTCTGCTGCTGCCTAGCAAATCAGGCCTTGAAAAATTGGTTGATTTAGTGCAGCAGCGTGTGCAAAACTGCAGCTTCTCACAGGGCTGTGACTTGTTATGAAACTTGTCTGTATCTTTGCTTTGCATATGTAAAGAAGAAGCAGACTTTACAGTCATGGTATGCTGAAATGCAGAGAGGGTAAAGTCTTGTAACTGCGCACCAGCCACTGTGACTTGAAGTGCAGGTATCGGTGAAGCCAAACTTTTGGTGGGAAAGGATGAGAACAAAGATCCAAGCTCTAATATACCTACCCCAGAGGAAGAAACAACAGAGAACCATTCATCTGCACCCAGGAGAAAAGCGAGACTGGTCAGCTGTGAGGAAGCAGAGAGAAATGCCCTGCCAGAGTCTTTCCTTGGCATTGCATGTGCTGCGCTTGTGCAGGGCCTGGGGGATGGCCAGCAGCAGAGCCTTACAGCATGTCTTGTGCTCCAAGATCTCTGCCCACACTCTGAAAGCCGGGGTGGGGGAGGCCGATATATGTGTGCCGATAGCTACTTTGAACAAGCGAACACCAAGAGGTTTATTTATTTGGCTTCTTTGCTCACTCCAGTGCGTTACACAGAGCCTCAGTGTCCTGTGCCATAAGACTGTGTATTACAAAATACTTCCAGTGCAGAGTTCCAGTTTACTACCTCATGAACTTGATCCAGCCAGCAGGACGCACTGGCTCCCCATGAGTACCATGGTTTTTCTCCTTGTGGAGCAGGTGCAGAAATCTGAGCCCAGAAAAGGCAAGAGCCAGGCAAGGGCTCAGGACCACTTTTCTGTGCTGCCAACTGCAAGCAGAGTGGGGTGACCCCATGGTTTTTGAGGTTGCCTGATAAGGGACAGCCCCCAACTCATGAGTTTGTAGAGCAGGACTGTGCCTGTCCTGCTCAGTAAGCATGTAAGCAGCCAGAGCGCTGTCGTGCCTGGGGTTAAGGACTGGGGCAACACAGCCCTGAAGGAAGGGAAGGACTTCAGCCCTCATGGCCTTCTGACTCAAAGCCTCTTGGAGCCATCGCCAGGCCACAGTCCTGGAGCCTGCCCTGCTCAGAAAGATAGGGTTAAATTCCTGACTACAGCCACAGCTGCAGGCTACAGTAGGAATTCCTGAGCCTCATATGGTTGATTTTCCTACTGTGAAGGTCCGAGGAGCTCAAAAGGGCAGAAACATACTTTCTCCAAGTGTGGGGATTTTTTGTAGCTTCTTAAAAGCAGAGGCTTCTGCTGCTTGTAAAGCAAGCTAAAGAAGCTGCCTTCAATGGGCTTTCTTCCTCACCCATGAATGAGATGTCCAAACAAGCATTTGGAAACCTCTGGAGTTGTATCAGGCAGTCCAGTTCCTTCAGGCAACACTGCTCTGGTTTCGAGTTCAGGCAATTTCCGTTTTGAATACCCAGTGGATTTTTTTTCTAATCTTCTTTAGAGGAAACACTAATTAGCCTCAATCAAGAGTAAAGAATCTGATGCTTCATCCTCTGGCACTGCATGTTCCTTGATTGAAAAGAGACAAGCTGGTGTTTGTGTCTTTCCTCCATGAAGAAGAAAAGCTTGAGTGGGATTTGAAACCTGGTGTGAAAACAGGTTTTGCTGAGGAAGTCACTGGAAAGTCAGAAAGCCATCTAGAACAGCTGAGGCCACCAGGGAGGGAACTGAAGGGAAATGGTTGTGATTTCAGCCTCCTTTCAGAAGGCAGCCAAGATGTCACCTTTCTGGGTGTGCTTTCTGGTTTTAGTTATAAAAAAGTATGGGGAGAAGCACTTTGCACAAATCTTTTTCAGACTCCACTACAATGCGTATTCAGAGCCTGAAAACTGAGGCATCCATGCTTGCATTCACTGACCTTGCTGGACATTTTGCCATATACTTTAGTGTGAAAAGGCTCTCATACTGGTTCCCTTTCTTAAAAACTGATCTTACAAAATGATGAACAGTCTCAAATTCCATTAAGCTCAATGCACGTGCTCAGCTACTGGCAGGATTTGGTCCTTATGCTTGTATGTAGTTTATGACTCTTTCTCCTTGGTGACATGTGAAATGCCATATTACCCCATTGGTTCTTCACCAGGAACACAAGAATTACTGCTCCTTTAAAAAAAATGTGGAAATTATTACTTTTTTCCATGTGCTGCTAACAGGCTTCATAACAGAGTCACAGATTGGGGTGAGTGGAAAGGGACTGCTGCTGGCCTCTGCTCAAATCAAGTCCAGCAAGAGCAGGTTGCTCAGGGCCTCATCCATCTGAGTTTTGAATATCTCCAAGGATGGAGATCCCACAGCCTCCCTGGGTACCTGTTCCAGTGCTTCATCACACTCATGATAATTCTTTTTTCCTGCTATCAAAGTCATAATCTCTTGTGTTTCAAATTGTCTCTATTGCCTTTCATCCTTTTGCTGTACACCTCTCCGAAGGGTCTGTCTTCTCTAAACACTCCCAATTAACAGAATTTGGGTCACATAAGAGAAAAAAGATGGACAGAGTTGCAGAATGCGTATCCAGACTGAGATTTCAGATATTACAACTCCAGGGGAATTAGTCTGAGCTACTGGTTCAGATGACCTTTATGCAAGGAACAAAAATGTACAAAAATAATGTTTGATCTGAGAGTCAAACATCACTCAGAGCCTTGCACAGGTCAAAGAATTCAGACCAGATTTGTCACTAAGAAGAGCCAAAGGGGAAACTCCTCTCCAAACAAGTTTCCAAATAAATTGTCCAATATCCTTTTGATAAAGCCTGTGAGTGCCCCAACACTTTGTGGTGGTCACATCTGAGATGGCCCTTTGTCCTTCCAGGTGGATTTGATATGTGATGTTAAGTGCTGATCCCCTCAGGAATGCAGATCCCCTTAAAACTGGTTGGTATAATGAGTCAAAGCCAAAGACACAGTAAAAGGCTGCAATTCTGTCAATGTGTTCAGACTTCAAGGTCAGCTCTGAATTTGGCTCACTGCATTGGTCACCTGATGGCAGTGGCAGCAATGTGGGATCATAAGAGTAACATCTGTGAAACAGGAAACCTTAAAGAACTGTAAGAAAGAGGTCTCTTGGGAACTGTACTCTCAGGTATCTGAAGAGCTATAGTAAGTCTCTTCTCCTGCTGAAGCTCACACTTTTGGGTGCTAGTGTCACCTCGATACATAACTATGTAATACAAAGTTATGAAGAAAATATGTGTTCGGTGTCAGGCTTAAGAATCCAACAAGACATGTTAAGTGTATGTTTAACTCTAGACAGGCATATAAGACCCATGCACATGAGTGAGTTCAGAAACATTGCTGAATCAGGATTAGGGAGGGCAGAAAGCTTTGCTAGCTCCTCTTTTTTTAAAATCAGTGGCATTTGAAAACTAGAGGATACATCAGTCTAAAGGTCTTCATTTTCCTTATAGCAGCTAAAAAAGTACATGCCACTAACCACACAGGCACTGGAGAAAAATTCAGTGCCTGTTTCAGCAGCTGGGCTACAGTTCATTATCCAGTTTCAGTAATGATACCACAGCAGCATCAGTGTGGCCAGGAGAACTGCTGATGTATAGAAGTGGCATTGCCTGCTTCACCATGGCATTGCCATCTCCCGTCCTCGCATGACTTCTCTGCCCCCATGTGCCAGACACTGCAGTCTGGCTGTGACCAGCACAACTGACACCAAACTTCCTCAGAGCAGCTTCGGGCTCAGTTTGCTTATCTGGGTTGTGCAGGTAGGAGCGACTGTGCAGGGCTGCTTCCCTGGCCAGGATGCTCTGACATCTGAGGCGTCAGGCGGCAAAAATAGAGATGCAGTATGAAAACTACATCATATGAAAGCTGGTGTAAACCAAAGTGCTGCTATAAGTTTATTTTTATTCCTTTTTTTTACTTTGTCCTGAGAAGCATACACTGTCATATATTGGCCTATTTTGATTCCTGGGGATGTGAATAGAAATATGACGCATGATAACTAATTAAGACTAGTTGCAGAATGATTAAACTAAACAGTATTTTCCTTTGGGAGAACCATGAGTGTTTCATGGCCTAGATAATTGATTTCCATATGCTTTCCCTTGGCTAGGAAATGCAAGTTCCTTGCTACTTGTTCCCTGCTGGTTTTGGTCACTGAATTCTTGATGTTAGAGAAGGGGATAATGAAAGTTATCATATCTCGTTCACTCCTACAGACTCTCGGTTCAGTGGGGGGTCTGAGCATTTCTTCCCATCAGCAGTAATGATAATGAGTCTCACTTAATGAGCAGCCACTGAGATAAGCATGCACATGACAACAAATTAGCAACTACACATGCAATCCCGGAAAGAGGAAGACCATAGGACTCCAGGATCTCTCCCCAGAGGTCATTGATTTGTCGGTCCTTTAATGAAACAGAGATTACTGGCCTCGGCACTGGTCCCTGCAACTAGCTGATTCTGCTAAAGAGACACTGCAAAGGGGGACCACGCATTCCAAAAGCAGTTTGTGAAATGTAACTGTAGACCATGGGATCAGGCTGACACAGCAGACGGGACATGACCTGAGGAGGCTAAGAATAGCACTGAGGCCTCTGCCAAAGCTGGCTCTGGGGCAGGCAGGAGTAACTCACTTATTCAGACAGAGCAAAGCAGGGATAAGGCAAAGTACCTGTAAACAAGACCTGGTGAGCAAACCTGGAGCCTTCCACTTTGAGAAATGCCAAAGCCGGTTTCTCTGCCGCAGCAGCAGCCACTGCCAGTGCATCAAGGCAGGCAAGAGCTGCTTGTCCTCTGCATCACCCTCCACAGCACTGGACTGTAGTCAGCGGTGTTGCAGGAAGTCAGGGCCATGTAAGCTCCCCATAGGTGACTGAAAGTTGATTGTATCCAAAATTAGCTGCCAGCAGCTGAACATGTGCTAAGCCTCATGAAGTGGGCACCTGGTCTCAGCTCACTTGCAGAAGGGATGTGTCCCCTTCTCAGCACCAATGGCACAGCTGGCTCTGGCTGCCTGTGACCTCAGCAAAGAGGTGGACTGGTTCCCCTCCTACCCCTACCA
Source organism: Ciconia boyciana (assembly GCF_034638445.1). Taxonomy (NCBI): domain Eukaryota; kingdom Metazoa; phylum Chordata; class Aves; order Ciconiiformes; family Ciconiidae; genus Ciconia; species Ciconia boyciana. The sequence continues at coordinate 109,164,837 of NC_132936.1, read as the reverse complement.
AGAGGTCAGTGTGCCCAGGAATAAGATGTATTGGTGGCAAAACTGGCCTTGTACTGCCCTCATGCAGTTTTTCTCTGGGTGAAGAGAGGACGTCAGCTTCCAGGGCTGCTAATCCTCTGTAAAGTTCACTTAGTAGCTGGAGAGATTGCTGCAGCTTTGCTGAAAGCTAACATCTTCCTCTGAAATGTGTTGCCTTTGGCTGGACTGATGTATTTATCAAGCAGTCACTTTCATCATTGCTTTCTTTAATTTATGCCATGTATTATCACTGTCCTCTATGCCTTAGCTCTCTGGTGTGCTTTATGTATAGTTTGTCTACAAACACAGTGCAAACCAAGTTAATCTGATTGTACCTGGTTTCCTCTAATTAGAGCAACACTGAAGCATGGGTACTCAGTGTTGACATTGCTCTCTGAGATCAGGAGAGCAGACATCAGGACTCCTGGGTTCTGCTTCCAGCCTTCCCTCTCTGTGCGATCACTACAGACTAAATTGTGTAAATCGGATCTCTAGAATTAGAACGCTGAATAAATGCAAGGCACCTAAATTAGTGGCTGAATATTTTGCAGATTTGTGAATACATCAGATGCCCTTAAAAAAGTACATTTTTATTAGGATAAAGAAACCAATTACCCTTTAAGCAACCCCCTAACAGTTATTAGTCACAAAGGAAGACTAAGATTCCCTATCAGGAATATACAATTTAAAAGAAGACCGTCAAGATAAAATCCATACTTGGAGACATTTATTGACATGAACTTGTGTGATTGTAATAGTCAGAGCTGAGAAATACTTCAGAAAGCAAACTTGATTAGATAAATGGTCAGTGCTCCTTGTTGCAGCATTTTATACAAGCAGTTCACAGTTTTCTGAAACCAGCTGATTACAGAGGAGCTAGACTGGCTTTTACCAAGTTATGACACAGACAGGAATATTTAGCTTTTCTAAATGAGTGTAAGCAATGCTGAGCTCTTAGCTAAACCTAGGGTCCTATAGACAGGAAGCATCTCGCAGATTTTTGGCAACTGAGGAAAAAAGAGCATACAAAGTTTCTGGGACCGGACATGTTTGTGTCTGAAGGCGACTGCGAATGAGAGCGAGCCTGTAAAGAGAGCGATGAAAAGAGGTCTGTCCAGTGTAATAGGAAACCTCCTCATCAAGAGGCAAGGGAGATGAATTATGGGGTAGTGCAGCCTCCACTGTCACCACTCATTTGTTGCACTTAGTGAATTGCTGGAATTAGTCACATAATGGGTACTCAAAGACCTGAAAAAACATCCTGCTGCTCACCTGGGCAGAACTGCAAGAGCATCTGAACAAATGCATGTCTGGCCTTTGCCTGACAAAAAGCCAGTGTGGGTACAAGCAAAGTGAAGTGTGTCTTCAGCTGGGCTGCAAAAGCAAGGTCTCAATGGTTTGTGTCCATCAAAATCAGATGGGATTTTAGATTTTGGATAAACCGTAAGGTCTAGTTGGGTCAGTAACTTGACATGTTTCAGTTCCATGTGCAGTTTCACTGCTTTTTAACAGAATGCAGGACGCTGTAAGAAATCACCATTTCAAAGATGCATTTGTTTCAGAGGCGGGTGATATCTGTGGAAGGGCCTATAGATCTGTGCAGCCTGAAGCTATCACAAAGCATGCACAAGACAGTGGAAATGTCATTTTATTCTGTAGCCCATTACTGCAATGCTACTGAGAGTGTCACTGGCTACTCTGTCCCTTTTAGCCCTCTGGCTCTACTGGTTTGCTTTTCTTTATTCATTGTCAAGAACTCAAACTGGGAGCCATATCCAGACTCTCTAGTTGGTATCTTGTGCTGCCCACTATGTATTTTGGCAGCTGTGCTGGGCCAGAGGATGCCCAGACTGCTGGCACAGGTAGGGCAGGTATCTGCCACCCTGTGGTCATCTGCCATGGGGCCAGAGGAGCGTGGCGCTCTTAGTCAGGAGTCACAGCTTGGTTTCAAGCCTACATGGAGACAAGATGTATTTGAGATTAGAGCTTTGGATGGGGAAACTACCAGCCTTAACTAAACTCCTCTGTAATGCTACAGCTTGGGACTGGCACATACAGATCTCAGAGCATGAACTTTCCAGCTCTCTCTCCTGGTTCCTGTTCTTGAACGTTTCCAGTGTTGCAGCTGCTGCTTCATTCCTTTGGCAGCAACTTTTTTACGAATGGCATCCACACAGGCAGGATGCTTAACAGCCACACTGCAGCACATGGGGGAAAGATGGTGTTTGGGAACTCAGGTGGGGGAACAGCTTCTGGGCAGCATCCACACAAAAAAGTAGCAAGGCAGCCTGAGAGGGAGTTTGCCATAATTTTTCATGAACTGTGCCCAAGGCTGACCAAATGGCTGTGGGATTAGCCCAGGATTTGGGAGACATGCGATCTGCTTTTCGCTCGGATGTGATTTCTTATTCTTGTTGGCAGGTAGCAGAAATCAAGAATGGACCACAGCCGCCCATTTGGCGAGTGCTCATCCATGTCCAACTCATTGGACTGAGCATTTCAGAGGAAGGCCCCACGGTGAGACTGAGGATCATCTCTTCCCCATGTTATGTCTCCTCATGACCATCGTTAATTAGGTATGGGCTTAATCTCCAAAGCTCAATATTTTATGTCCCTTTTAACATTTGCAGTTGGGAGAACTCTGAATAATTTCTTTCAACATTACTTTGCCACAACATCTGCCTTTGGCTGTAGACTCTGTGGTTTAATTAACCTGCCATGAGAACAAATTTCCTTTTACCCTTTTTTAATTTCCCACTCTCTAATTTCATCAAATAGTCATTTGTGTCTCGGTTGCCACATGGGGACTGTAAAACAGGGGTAATGGCACAGTCCTTCCTATATGGGGATAATGTCAGAGTGAATAACCTTAGAGCCTGGCAAGCACCCAGATACTGACTATGGCAAGTACTGTGGCTGCACTCGGCTCTCTGCCACTGACTTCAGACTGTGATCTTCCCCAGACTCAGGATGTGGAAGTCACACCACTGTTATGTTACCACTGAATTTACTGAGAGAAAGCTGCTCAGTTAAGCTCCCAGTCAGTCTGAAATGCTGCTTCTCCTCTATCACCCCCTCCTTCCTTCCCTCTTCCCACATGTATTTTCCCAGGCATCTGGAAGGCTGAAAAAACATATTTATTTAAGGAAGCTTTGTAAGAATGGAGGAACCATCAGAGCTGCTTCCCAGAGAGCTCTGTGCTGGTTTGTAATGCAAAATTGCTCAGGAGGGCTGAGAAGGAAGTCAGCTCTGGGCACCAAAACTTCACCTCTGCCCTGCGGGAACACTCTAAATTCAGCTTAAGGGATTGTGTATGTTAATTATCATGCAGGAGAGAGGAGCCATGGGAGGTTATTAAGCTATTCGAAACATTTTTTGGAATGGGAATATTGTTAGACAGGGATGTAGACAGCTTGCATGGGATCATAAAAATCTTTCCCTCTCTAACTGCCCCTGCTCCTGCTGCAGCCTCTGGTAAAACCCAGCAGCCAAATACCGGGGCTCTTCAAATACCGGATGTACTTAGAGGGATGGTCCCCAGGAAACTGGCCTTGCAGATGCCATTTCTCACAGCTGCTGCCAGAGCATTCTCCGTTTTGTAACAAAACTTAGCATCCTCGGCGCCGTTTGTGTGACTGAGGGCCCTGCATGAGCACTAACTCACTGGTCCGCCACTGCCCTGGAAGAGGGGAAGGGATGTGTTGTGATCCATGTGTCACGCTTTGGGAAACTAAGATGCAGAGCGACGCAGGTCTGTTGAGATCAATAGATTTATGAAAGCGGTTAATGTGATTTGGCAAGTCTAACACCACAAATCACGATGACAGTTTGCCTACAGAGGAAATGACGTTGCGATAAAAAGAATCATAACAGTGTAATTCTTTTTGTGTAGACATTCCTGTTTCAAAGCAAGACTTACACTGGTTATAACCATACAAGCTCCTGTACACATTCACAAAGTAAGGTTGAAAAGGTGAAGCACCCAGAGCTTTGAGCTTGATCCTTTCAAGCAGTGTGTTTGAGCTCATTCATACAGAAGAACCACCTACTCCTTTTAAAAAAGAAAACCCACTAAACCCCCTTTTGTATAGTATTTAGTGGTTTGCATTCACAACCAAAAAAAAATTAGGCTAAATTTCGAACAGCCATTTGTTACTTCACTTTCTTTGCTTGTTTTCATGCTTGCGTGCCTGTGAATGTCTGTGTATGGTTCTGTAGACTACTTCATGATATCTTACAGATCCCCTGCTGGTCTCTCGGCTGCAGATTGTGGAGCAGGCTTTGGTATTTAGACAGGGCTGCCTTTCCTTTGAAATGAAAATGGCCCCAGCTGGAGGAAACACTAACAAGAAGCCATTTCTCTTTTGCTCAAACCCTATAAATAAATACCATATAAACAAAAGAGTATTTTCAGAGAAACTGGACAAGTTCTTGGAAGAAAAATTCCCCCCAGGATGATGGCATGCAGGAAATCCCTGAGCCACAAATCTCAGGAGGCTGGGAAATATTGGGGAGAGCAAGTACTGCTTGCTTGGCCTTTCTTGTGTCAGCTCCTGGCAGACGGTCACTGGGAGAGGCAGGATGCAAGTTAAACAGGCCATTGACTTGACTCGACTCAGGACAACTCTTGCGCGTCAACCCTTATTTGTGTGTAATTTGCTTTCTCTTGGAAAACCTGACGGAGCAGGGTGGCAGTAGGTTTGTTGAAATGGGTGCATGCAACTCCACGCTTCACTGCTAGCCACCTTCAAAGGGGGCAAAGCCCCTGGGCAGACATGCTGGGCAGCATGAGGAGCAACCACCTCTGGCTCCTGGTCAGATCATCTAGGTGAGCTCTCCTGGGTCTTTCACTTTTCTCCAGCGTGAGACGGAATGCGCTGTGAACCACTGGTGTCTGGTTCAGGAACTTCCGTAAGCACTACTTACAGAAAGTCAGTACTTTCTTACTGACTTACGCTTACTTACTGACACAAGAAATAGCGAACGCTCTGCTGTAGCGAGGATCTGTATCTGACTGTGTGTACGCAGCACCATCTAGTGCTCTGCAGAGATTTTCTTTTCCTCCTTCCCCGAATCCGTAGTGACGTATTCAGGGTACATCCTTTCATCCCCGGCATACTGCTAGCCTGTATGCCGTCAGAGGGCTCACCGTGAAGGCAAACGCTGCATGCGTTGTGCATAGCGAACGTGTGACAACCTGGGAGATGGGAAGTACAAGGTCAGAGGTGTGTTAACATCTCAGGCCACGCAGGCTTGCCGAGACGCCGGCGTGCAACTCCGACCGATACCTGCGAGCTGTCTCAAGCCCACCCGGGGCGGAACATCCTGCTTTAGCTGAACCCTCACTCCAGAATTGCAATAAAACTAATGACGAGCACTTAGCAAGGGCTTGGAGTAACTTCAGTGCCCTCCTCTTTGCTTCCTCAGTGAAGCTACAGAACCAATGCCCTCTGCTGATATTGGAGGATATCACCTCCTGTGAGAGAGAAAAAAACAAGAGGTAACTGCTTGAAGAGCTCTTTTTTGCTTTCTTTAGGACCTATACTGTTATCCCCAGGGACTGGAGAAAACTCCTGCCTGGGAGTGAAATCATCCGGCCGGTATTTGGCTGAGGGATAGCTGCTAAGCACAGGTTCTCCCACGCCCTAGGCAGTCTGCTTCCCAGGGCAGGCTCTACCCTGCGTGGAGCAGCTACTTCAGGCAGCGGCCCCAGCGCGCCTGGACACAAAAGGCCCCGCTTCTCTCCACCTGCCGGGGCTCCCCAGCGAGAGCCGGGCCGGTGGCCCTCCGTGCAAGCTCCCCGGAGCCTCGCCTGCACCTTCCCCAGCGCGCCGGGCAGAGGGGTGACTGACAGCCCTCCGCAGCCAGGGAGCGACCGGCCAAGGCTGCCTCCGCGCTGGAGGGCAGGGCCGGGCCCGGCCCGGCCCGCGGGGGGGGCAAGTGCCCGCCGGGCGAGGAGAGGGCTCTGCTCGCTGTCAGTTCAGCGCCAGGAGCCCGTGGCCGCCCCTGCAGCTGTGCAAGAGAAACTGCCGGGCGCGGAGAGCTCGGAGCTCGGGCGCGGGGGATGGAGCAGAGGGAGAGGCGCCGGGAGAAGCCGGCTGCCGTTCTGCACCCCCTTTCCTCTTCCCGAGGTGACTTCTCGCCAGGCCTTTCTGGGGAAGGGGACACCCTTCGGCAGGGCAGGCCGGGGAACCGGCTGCCCCCTGCCCGCTCGGGAGCCCCGGGCCGCTCCCGGCCACGGCTCGGGAATGGCAGCCGAGGGGCTCGGTGGGGCGGCTCGGTGGGGCTGCGCGGCCCCGGGGCAGAGCGCCCCCGCCGCCACGTGATCCGCCGCCGCTCCCCACCCCCCATTGATACGCTGCAGCAAACCGGAACGTTCCAGGCGCCGCCAGGCGCGCCGAATCGATGCCCGAGCGGCAGATCCGGCCGGCCGCTGAGGCGGGGGCGGGCGCTCGGCGCTCGGCTAGCGCTCCCGCAGGCGGGGGAGGGGGAGCGCGGAGCGGCGGGTGCGCGGCGCGGGGCGGCTCCGCGGTGGCGGGAGCGGCGGCGATGGCGGAGCCGGCGGAGAAGCTGTACCGGGCGGAGTACGCCAAGAGCGGCCGCGCTTCCTGCAAGAAGTGCGGCGAGAGCATCGCCAAGGACTCGCTGCGCCTGGCCCTCATGGTGCAGGTACCGCGTGGCGGGGCCCGGGCCGGCAGGGGGGCGGGCTGACCGCTCGGCTCCGCGCCGGCGGCGGCTCGGCCGCGGGCGGCGGGGCCAGGCCGGGGCTCCCCTCCCTGAGCCCGCCGCGGAGGTCGGGAGCCGCTCGGCCGGGCCTCTCTCCGCCGCGGGGGCGAGCGCAGCCAATTTTTAGCAGCGGCGTCCTCGCCCGCCGCTCCCTGCGGTCTCCGCAGCAGCGCCGGTCCCCAGAGCACCCCTGCCCGCAGCCCTCCCGCAGCGGCGGTCGGGGGGGAGCTGCTCGTCGGGGGGTCGCTCGCCGTGCGGGCGGGCGCTGTCGGTAGCCCGGGCTGTGAAGCCGTCTGGAGGCGAAGCGGTGCGAAGTTCAGCGTCGGGTGCCTTGGCGGAGGGTTGCAGGGGCGGAGGGGTCGGCTCGGGGCCGCTCACAGAGGTTCTTTGTTGTCATCCGGGGCATGGGGAGCAGGAGGGGGGCGTAGGAGGGAACCGAGCGCAGCGGCTCGGCTCGTCTGTGCCCTGGGAAGCGTCTGTCACTCGGGGTGTTTTGCATCGGGTCGGGGAAATCTCCGTCTGGTGCGTGCTTTGCATATGAAACGGAAAAACCGAGGCCCGAAACGCGTTAGAGGCCGTGAACAGTCCGGTGTCGTCCCCTCCGTTTCCCCTTACAGCACGGAGAGCGGTAGGGTTAGCGGTCAGGCTTGCGCTGCCAGGAATAGAGGGGTGTTTTAACGGAGCTGGCTGACATACTGCAGACAGGCAACGGAGAGCTGAGCTGCAGTTAGCGAACTGAATACGAAGGCATGTTTTGCTGTCAGCTGTGCTCAAAGTATTTGCCTTTTGGGGAAGAAACCTGCTCGGCTTCCTTTCAAAACGAAGGGAAGGGCCCCGTCTGGTGTTGGAGGGCTGGGAATGGTGCACAGACCTGTCCTGCCGTTTTGGCCGTCCTGAAATCGCACCCTGTTGGGGGAGGGTGGGGAGGGAGTCGGCCTCTCTGCAGGGGAGGCAAACGCCGCTCTCCCGGGAGGTGGGGGTTTGCTCGGGAAGGACGACGAGCTGCCTTGCCAGGCTGCGGGCCTTGGCCTGTTTCTAGCGGGGAAGACGAAAAGGCACCGCCAGCGTTCAGGCGGTGCGGATGGACAGCGGGCTGAATCTGGTGTGTGTCTTGTGAAAGATAAGCAAGTGCGTGTACGTATATTTATGGAAGGCTAGCGAGGACGTGGGGTGCGAACGCTCCAGCAAAGCCCTGCAGGTGGGTGCTGTGGTTCCCAGCCGCTTGAGGAGCAATTTCTGGAGAAAGCTGTGCGGCCGAGAGCCGCTTGTGCCCCTGGGAGAGGCTGCGCTTGGAGACGGGCGAGGGAGGGCCCGGTCGCCCCTTGCCCGGGCTGCCGGCGGGGCTCCCCCGCAGGGGATGCCTGGCTGCCGGGGCAGGGCTGGCAGGTCCGCCCCGGCTGGAGGCAGGAGCTGGTTCCCCGGAGGGGAAATACCTGCCTCTGCTGTTGGTCCCCAGGGCTTCCTTCCCCTGGCAAAGATGTTGAGCCGTGCGGTGCCAAGCTGCTGCGTTTGCTCGCACGTGTTCCTGCTGCCTTTTTCTTTTGTTTCTCCTGCTGCCCTCGGTGGCTGGCTGGGGGTGTCTGCTCCCCTCCCCTGCTCCGGCTGCTTCTTCTCCAGTTCCCTCACGGTTGTTATCCCTTCCTGTCTTGCGTTTCCTCAGCAGTTTAAGCTGATGCGAGGCGGGTTGGCCTTCCTCAGCACGGGGGCTGTGGGACCGCGGCGTGCTTTAGTTCAGGGAGCTGAGCAGAATGGATGTGTTTGGTTTTGCAGGGTTAGGTTTGTTGAGCGATCTCCTAGGGGCAGGTGGAGGGGGACAGCTGGGACTGTGGCATCCCTCATAGAGCCACTGCCTTTTAGCCACCCATCTCCCAAAAAGCACTGGTCTTACACCAACCGCTTGTAAATTTTTTTTTTCCCTACAACCTCTTGAATTTGCTTGATCTCTTCTGTGAAGGGCTCCCTCTCCCCACTGCCAGTTTTGGTGCCAGCAGAGCACTTTTCACACCCTACTGCTGAGCATCCCCCTGCAAGGGCCCGAATTTCACCAGAACACCCGGGCCCCTTGTTTCCTCTTGGGGAAATCCCCTGCAGAGCAGCCTCTGCACCGCCTTCAGAGGTCGTTTGCAAATTGTGCAGCAGACATTAAAGGGAGGCCCAGACCAAGTCCTTAGCTGGGTGCCACTTCTACTATAACTGCCCTTTTGTTTCAGTTTTTCAAGTGAAGAGCTCTGAATGACAGTGGGATGCTTGGTTTTTGCACAAGGTGGGCACCCAGGCCCTGCAGGACCAGCACAGCTTCAACTTTTGCTTCCAGCTGGAACTGAGTGGTTTCTGTTATCTGCATGTGCAATGTGAAAGCGAATCAGTCTCTCCTTTTTGCATAGTTTGTTTAGGAAACTATGGTCTAGAGATAGGTGAGCTGAGAGAAGTTGTGTCAACAAGGTCTAGCTTGCCTGGAGGTTTCATTTCCCACACAGAGAGAAGTCGTGCTACGGGTGCACAACTCCATGTGGTGGAGGAGACCTACTCACTGCTTGCATGGTTGTCCTAAAGATTGAGCCAGCTTTGCCCCCTTCCACACACCCCAGTGCCTTGTGCCCCCAAAGCCTTTGTCTTAAGGACAGATCCATGAGGAGTCCTCCAGGAAAACTCCAAACATAAGCCCAGAGCTCAGGGGTGATCAGCTTTCAGTGCTGGAGGTGTGTGTGACTTCCAGACACTCTGAGAGCAATCCCAGGGTGGCTGCTGTGTGGCTGTGGTGCTGTGAGGGTGACCAGCTAATCTGAATCCTGGCTTGTGGGAAGAGTCCAGCTGGAAATATAAATGTCCTCTTACAGTTTTGGTTGATAGTTGTAATTGGGGCTCCTAGCTCTCCTAGTCCCACACGGTGGTCTTCGAAGCCCTTTCCTTCTCCTTCCTGCTCATGCACAAAACTCTGCTGTTGTTTTCAGCTTGGAGATCTCCCTCCTGTTGGTGAGTGATATGTAGAATGCTTCCCTAGGTTGTGAATTCTGTATCATCAGTAGTAATAATTATACAACACTGAGTATTATTAGTACAGCAGTTGTTTGTGTGCGCTACTTGGAGCCAAACCACTATATGGTTATTTTGTCTGATGGGTAACTGGAAGGATGCCAGGTTGGTACTTAATGTGTCTGAGTCATATGCAAGCAGAGCACTTCCACTACGAGGCTGGTGCAAGGCAGGGCACTCTGGAGCTGCACTTTGGGGAGGACTTGGGTGATGCTTCTGTCCTGATGCAGGACTTCGTTGGGCTCTGCTGTTTCCCTTAAATTTTGCATTTGCCTCCTGCAGCCCCTTCAGGAATTTCTTCAAACCGCAGTCCTTGGAGCTGCTCCTGTGTCGTGCCTAGCAATGGGCTCTCCTGGGCATGGACAGTTTGCTTGAGAAGTGGCTCTCAAAGGGATTGTGTGTTGTGCTCAGAGGTCCTGCAGAGCAAGGCCAGAGGCCTCTTGTGCTGCAGGAGTCTCGAAGGAGGTTGTAGCAGATGAGCCAAGTGCTGTTACTTGTGTTACTTTTCCCACAGCCTCTGTTTTGCTTTGCTCATCACTCCAGATGGTCTGAATCTCATACGGAAGAAACCTTTCCTTATCTGCTCAGGGTTGGTATAGCCACACTGAGGCTATGACCTTCTTGTTTTGAGTAATACAGATAAGCTAAGCAGCAGGGCGATGAACTAGTTAAGCTAGGTAAATACTCCTTCCACGTCTATCCCCTTTGGGATCTCTCTCCAGCAGCTTGTCTGTCATATTAGATTTTCTTCTTAGACTTTGTCCTAAATAGTATCCATCTCTTAATTTAAAAAAGAAAATAAAATAACTAGTCTTTACCTAGATACTCCTTTTTATCTTGTTTTTTTTCCCTTGATTTTGTCTGAGTTGCTTCATCTCTTGGCCTAATGTGCTTTCTTCCTAGTCACCCATGTTTGATGGCAAAGTCCCTCACTGGCACCACTACAGCTGCTTCTGGAAGCGGGCTCGAATCGTGTCCCATGCAGACATTGACGGCTTCCCTGAGCTCCGGTGGGAAGATCAGGAGAAAATCAAGAAAGCCATTGAAACTGGAGGCCCTGGAGGAGGTAAGCAGAGGTCTCCTGGTGTTTGGAGGTTCAGCTGAAACCATGCTCCCTCTTCTCAAGCTGTTATTGTGGTTATTTGATTGCCGTGTCCCTTCAGCAAGTGATGTTGGAAGAATTGTTGTGGCGTCTCCGCGCTCCAGAGCTAGGATGCTGGCAGTATGATCCAGCATGTTAAATCAACGAGGGAAAAAGCCAAGTCAGTTGGCAGATGTATTGCCAGATATTTCTTGTTATTGTGATTGGTGTATTTTGTTTTCAGTTCTTTAATATTAACAAATGCTGTTGTAGTATGTTGTTTGAATGGTACCTTCACTGCAGCATATGGTTATGGTGGCTCTTTGAAATTGTTACACCATGAACTAGTGAGTCAGGGGAGCAAGTGGGAAGGGTCTAAGTACAGACCAGACTAAACTCATGGTGTCTCTGTGTAAACTAAGGATGCTGGGTAGTTTTAGATTGATATCTGCTGTTGAATTGTAGTAATACAAAAAATAAAAGGAAACTGGCAGCCAGGAAGAGGAGTTCTGCTTTGAAGCAGAGCTATTTGTGACTCCTGTAACCGTCAGTTCTTCAGTAAGATCTCATTTTACACTACTTTCAGGAAAGAAGTAAAAAGGGTTAGCTCTTTGAAAGTCTTTTAAAATCATTAAATAAGCAATCCGGTAAAATTGCTACTTGGCTGTTTAAATAACTCTTTCTGTTTTAAAAGTGCTTTTGAGCATGGACTGCTTATCTTGCTCTGTATTCAAATTCTTGACAGGTGAGTTGCTGGAACACAGAGGTTTATTAGTCTAGACTGCTAACAATCTGGGACAGAGAATAAGAAAATAAGGGAATGCCTTTTGAAGCCAAACTCTGTATTTGCTTTGTTCTCCAGGAAAAGGAGGGGAACAGGAAGGAGGTGGCAAGGCTGAGAAGAGCCTAAATGACTTTGCTGCAGAATATGCGAAGTCTAACAGAAGTACTTGCAAAGGCTGTGAACAGAAAATAGAAAAGGTAAAAAGCTTTTCTTAGTTCTCCATCTCTTGTCTTTTCTCCCACCAGGTCCAATTCAAACAGTGACTTATTATAATAGCTTCCTGTCTGTCCTGCATATGGAAAGCACTTGCAGAGCTGCATTTCTGTGTCTGAGGAGCAGCTGCGTCCTGGACAGCTGACCGTAAAGACATCCCTCAGGTGTTGTAGCCTGGGCTTCAAACCTGCTGATGCTTCCTTTCACTTGGGTGGAAGGCTGGAATGCCACTTGCCAGCATTTCTGCGGCAAGAGAGCCACCATTAACTGCAGCTTTTCCTGTTTGTTGCAGCACTGCAAAGATGTTGGCCTCTTCCTCCTCCTCAGCCAGACCGGCTCTGTGTGCAGTGTGTCCATATTAACTACATGAAAGCAGACAAAAACAGCGATGCAGCTAATTAACGATGCAGCCCTGTAGTTGAACATGTCTGGGTGCTCTGCTTTTCAAGACAGTTGGCAAAATGAAGTTGTGAGCCTCTGATAGATGTGAATAGACCTGCCAGTTGGGTAAAGTTGGCAAGGGCCAAACACCAGTGCTGGTATGCTTGTATCTGCAATAATGTTGGTGACTGTTGTGTAGACATTTCCTTCTTGGAGCATGAATACTGCAGTCTAAAAGCACCTCAAACAACTACTTGTTGGGCATCTGAAAAGTAATTTGCAGTAAGATGCGGTGAGATCATATTAGCACTGATGCTTGAGTGGTAGGGACATAAAGTTAATTTTTCAGAGTTGCCTGCATGGCGTTTGGTCATGTGAGTTTTGCTTGTTCAAGTTTACTGGGAGTTGGAGTAAGGAGTACAGGATTACCCATTTTCAGTGTTTTTTGAACAGAAAACTACCTAAAAAGCTGGTTGGCTTTTTTTCAACCTAGAAAGAGTATTGAAGAAAGCAGAGGAACTGTAGTGAAAGGGCTTGAACAAAAGTTGTAGGCTTTGATAGAGGAACTGTTGCTATTTTACAGGTGTTTAGGAAGCATCATGTTGGTAACTTGTTAACATCCTGCTCTTTCCAGAATGGCCTAACAGTTGCTCTTGTGTCGCTTTAATCTGCCTCAGGGCCAGATCCGGATTTCCAAGAAGATGGTGCATCCTGAAAAGCCCCAGCTGGGAATGATAGATAACTGGTACCACCCGGACTGCTTTGTCAGCCGCCGAGCAGAGCTGGGCTTCCTCCCGGCATACGGGGCCAGCCAGCTCCTGGGCTTCAGCATCTTGAAAGCCGAAGATAAAGAAACTCTGAAGAAGCAGCTCCCGGCTACCAAGAGTGAAGGGTATGTGGGCAACGTAAGAAATTGCGTTGTCTAGAGGAGCCATTGCTTGCCTTCAAATACATCCATGATAAATGTTTTGTGACATTGTTGTCTCTGTTAAAAGAATATTGGTCGTGGGAGGATTTGGTCCTTCCTGTGACCTTAGGCAGATGACAACAGACAAATTCTCCGTCTTTGGGAGCGTGCAGTCCACTTGCCCTCTGTGACTGCCTTGAGAAATGCAGAGACCAGCAGCTGTGACTTGGAGGACTGATGTAGGGCTTTCAATCATAAAATAATGCATGCTTAATACAAATGGGTACTGGGCTCTGCGCCTCCTTGTGTGATGCTGCTATCAGTGATGGTTTCTCTGCTCTAACCACTTGTTAGAGAATTGATTTGACATCTCTTATCTATGAGCTGCTGATCTGTGACAGGCACTGAATCTGATAATGGTGTTTATTGGCCGCATAGTGCTTACACTTGGATGCTTTTGTTTGCTAAATCTTTTATGGTACATCTGAAATTTCATTGCCTTGCATTGAAATTTTTAGTGGAGGCTCTTGACAGAACTTGTGCTGACAGATAAGTGCTTCCAGGTGACTTGTTAGCTTTGGACAATCTTTCTCTGTTAATGAAGGCTTCTGTTATTTGTTTTTGAAATGACTTCGCCTAGAGTCATGCTTCATAACAGAAGCCAGTGTTGCATTGTCCCCATGGAGGAAGGACCGTAAGGTGTTTCTGGGTTCTACAAATAGGAGAGATCTTGTGGTTGTAAAACATTGGGCTTCTCCGTGTACCTTGTAGACTAAATTCAGCTTTACTTTTGCAAGGATTCACCATGAAACTGTCCAGTGAGACTGATATCGGGTTCTGAGAAGCTGTAGCCATGTCAAATCTGTGCAGTCTTTGTCAGTATTGGTCCTCCAGATATGTGGCTGATGGGTGTGGTGTACTGTTCAGAGCCACTCGTGTGTGTGAATGTTATCCTCGGCCGTAGGTAACAGCAGAGCGTGCATAAACTGATCTATGCATTGTTAAGAGGCTGCAGCTTCCACGGTTTATTCTTGGTTGGCCAGCAGTTGCTCCAGAAGCATTCAGCAGTGGTGTGGGTGCTGTGGCGAGGGTCCTGCAGTGCCGCAGGAGTGGGTGCTTCTGCCAGAGCCCCGTCAGGTTCTGCACTGTTCACCTCACTCAGCTGAACCACTGGAGGCTGAGACCAGCTGTCTGCATCTGCCCGGCAGCCTGCCATCTTTTCGTGCGGGCATTTTACCTCTGTGTGTGTTGCACGATGTAAGTAGAAGTACAGTGTTTTAATGCGCTGGCAGCTTTTCAAGTAGTCCTTTGCTTTTTGTGCCGAGGTGCATGTTCCGCTTTGTCCTAGAGCACTGCGTGAGTTTAATAGGGTTATTTGTAGTTTTCTCTCGTGTCTTCAGCAAAGCTCTAGAGATTTGACTGTATAAGTGTTTCTCTTGTCTGCCCTGACTCTGCTTTTCTGGGCCACTTCTGCAAAATATGAAGGCTTTGTAAAGATAGGCCACAGAGTAGTTTGCCAAGTCACTGTGTAAACAAAAGCCTAGAATTGCAGTGGAAAAAAAGTTTAGACTGATGATGCAGGGTAATGTGAACCAGGACCTCATGCCAGAAAAGCAGCAGGATGTCTCATCTTTCCTGCTTTCTAAGCACTGCATGAACAAGCCCCTCAACCGTGAAGGTGCTGGCTGGCTCTTACGCTCCGCTACCTTTCTTCTGCTGTTCGGGCTGTGTGCTTGAGTCAAGGGTATTGAGGGTCAATTGGAAAAAATAGTTGTCTGTCAAACAAACTGAATGAATGAGTGTAAAGACACAGAATGAGTGGAGAGGTGTGGTGTGCTTCCTACCTGGTGATTTTCTGCCAAGAAAGCACAGAAGCTCTGAACAAGCCAAAAGAAAAACACCCCAGAAGCTTGAATGAGATGCAGTTACCTCTGATAATTCATCTTGTACATTCAATCAGATAACAGAAACTAATGACAGAAATTACAGCCTCTTGCAGAAATGATGTTACAGCATCTGCTGTAGGTGAGATTCTCAAAATGATCTTTAAAGATATTTCTAATTGTGCTGCGTCCAAATTCTATCTTGGCTCAGATGTCTGCAATTCAGATATGGCACATCCAAATTCATGTGCTGCTTCTGCATGTCTAGCCCATACTCTGAGGAGAAGCCCAGACTTTGGGACTGCCCTGTCAGCCCTTTCCGTAAGGATGGCAGTGTGACGTGCCTATTGCAGGTGAGAGAAGTGAGGCGCCGAGCAGGGCTACCGAGAGTAGGTTGGAAAATCCCTTCCCTCTGAAGGGCAAAATGGGAAGGTTTCCTGCAAGGATCCTGGCTCCTTTCCTCGGTCAGCTCTGGATGAGACATGCCAAGCCTCCCCGGGCTACGGGCTGTCATACCCAAGTGCCAGCACTTTGCAGGCCTGGGGAAGGATGATCTTGTGTCCTTGCCAGCAGCTTTTCTGTGGAAAGAGTGCTCATGTACTGATGTAGGAAATGTAGTAGCAGCTTGTGAGCTCCCTTTGACTCTGCTTCTTCGGTAGCATGTGTTTCGCCCTCCTGCTCTGAGCTGTAATACTTTCCTGTATTTTCTGCCTCACTTGTTTGGGTAGAATTGCTGCCCAGGACAGGAGCAAAGTGTCATTCTGGAGATGTCATACAATGCCGGATTAACTGCAGAGGTTGCCTGAGGCAGAGAGTAAGTACTCAGGTCAGCAACAATCTGGCAGTGTTTTACAGGGAGGAGGAGAAAAGGGGAGATGTTGCTCCCTGCATTGGCTGCTTGCTTTATCCAGGGTTGCTGTGACTGTCCTTTCCACCCTTCACTTTCATTGTAAGGAGGACAAGAAAAATAGAGTAGGTGGTAAGGAAGGGCCAGGCTAGAGTGGGACAGTTCACCTCCCTCTTGATCTTCTTGAAAGTTGGAATAAATCTTGTAGTTGTGTATCCTCCACAAAGGTGAGAAGTAGTGGTTTGCATTGGCTGGTAAGTACCAGTACTTTGAAGCAAGGTGTTGGGCCGTACATGTTCAATGTGGGAAGATTGTCCCTTCCCCAGGCAGGAGGAAGGGTGTAGACAGTAGCACCCAGCTGCTCTTAGCAGCACACAGTGTTTGGTCCCAAGGATGGCAGATAAAGTTAATGTGCAAGTGTGTATTTTGTCGATTGTTCTAAAATTTGCCATTTTGGGAAGATGTGAGATGAATTCAGTTTTGCCATTCCCTTCTCCAGGCTGTATAAAATGATGATTAGTGTTTGTTCTAAGCCTTGGGCGTAGCCAGGGACAAAAGAGAAGGTGGTGACTGACAGCTTTATGCCTCTCTGCAGTTGGGACAATCCCTCCTGCTCTGTGGTTTGTTCAAGTGGCTGGAACAGGTACAGTAATTGCTCTGTCCAGGAGAGCAACCTGCTGTCCCCTTGATTCTGAGGAGAAGCTGCCAAAAGCAAGAGTCCCTGCTGGAATTTGGATGCCTTCCCTGGGTCCTGGGGCCTCTCGGCAGGGTGATTGCCTTCCAGCGGTTGGTGTGCTGGCTTTCCTCCTTTTGGAGACTGGGAGACAAGTTACAGCATAGGAGTGAGGGCTGGCTTGCTGGAGGCAGCCTGCCGAGGGAGAGGCACTGCAGATACACAGCGTTTGGGCACCCATCCTAAATACTTACATTATTAAGCCCTCTGGCTTGGGAAGGTGCAGCAGAGCGCTTTGTGCTCAAGCTGATATGTTTTTCCCAGATTATGTTGTGTACCCATGACTCTCTTAACTTAGAGAAGTCATGATCCTTGTGTCAAGGCTCAGTGGATGCTCTGGTCTTGCCCCTTGCAGGGGCTGCAGCCAGGGAGGAGAGAGGACTTGCTTAGCCTGGGGGCTTTTGAAGTCACAGCTGTGTGTGTGCTGTATCCAGTCCTGCCACACTGGTTCCTGCTTGCCTGATTTAGAAAACAAGGTGGAGCTTTTCTCAAGAAACACAAGTAAATGCTGGTAGCACAATGTGGCTGTTGTCCCCCCTGAGGCAAGTGCACCTTAAAGCATAGCCCCAGCTTGGACTGGTGGGACCTTGCAGGGGGACAGCTGAAAAATGAGCTCTTCTGCAAAACCAGCCCCTTAAAGATTTGCAAAGTGCTCTGAACCATGGTTTGGTCAGAGGTGCTAATGATGGTTAGTGGAGGCCACTGCAAATAAAATGAGAACTTGGCCCAATTTTAGGGCCAGGACAGTTACTAGAACTTACAGGTCCCTCATGCATGAGTCTTTGGGAGAAGAGTACCTTTTAACATCCTCCTGCAGCTTTATAGCTAATAAGCTGTCATACAGGGTTAGTCTTAACGGTAGTAAAGTACTAGAAAGTGAAGTGTTTAAAATTGTAAGTAGGAGAGCAATTGCAAATGTCAACTTTATGGCTTAACCATCAGCCACAACTTATAAAGTTAAGACAGATGCTTTCTTAGAAAGAAACCTGGCTGATGTTTCAAAACGATAGCAGCTTTGTCAGAACGAAGTGCGAGATCGAAGCTGTGTTCGTGCTCTGCCTCAAGTTCCAGACCTGCCTCAAGCGGGGCAAAATTTCCCTTTATTTCCTCACGAGGAGAGCACACACCAATTTGATTTATTGATATTGAGGTATTTTGAAGCCAGGCAGACCAAGGCGATGACATGACTCTGGAAACGCAAACCATCTTCCTCTGAGGTCTCTTGTCATTCTGAAGTCTGCCAAAATCCCCCTGTTTTCATTTGGCTTCCCCTTCTGTCCAGTCTTTCTCAAGCAGTGTTTTTTGTAACTTCTCCCTGTACAGCTCTACAGCCCCAGCTAATAACAATAAATTTCCTCACCCACAACTGCACAGTAGTACGTCACAAAACCGCTATTAACCTGGGAGCACTTTGCAAGTAGAAACTTCCTCCTGTCTAATTAGAGACCTGACTTAATTCCAGTCTGAAGATAAACTAGCTGGGAAATATCTAGTTTCCCAGTGTGTTAGCTTATTAAAGTTATCATGTTTGCTGTCCTTTATTTCAGTATGGACTGTCTAAACTGAAAAATGAAGCTGTCGATTCAGCTGAAAGACACTATAGTCTTTTAACCTGCATTGGTACACCTCCTCAGATTTGGAGAGGCGTGCTTATATTCAGTGATTCTTAGGTATGCCTTTGGTGTAACTAATACAGGTGTAGATGACTATGCATGAAAACGTTGCAGTATTTCATGTGCTCTTCTGCTAGACCATACAGTTACCCTGTGGAAAAGCTAAGTGTACCTGACCTGATTGAGGCAGCTCACGTTGCAGAGCCAAGTACATGTCTACGATCTAGCACTGAGGAATTTGAAAAATGGGTTTGCCTGCCAAAACTGAGGATATTCAAGCCTCTGCAGATATCAGCAGTCAGTAAACTGAGCTCTGGTAACTGCTGGACAGGCATTTAAATAACTTCCTTTCATGTGTGTGTGTTTTGTTTTGTTTTTCTCTATTAGAAAGAGAAAAGGAGAAGAGGTAGATGGAAATGTGACTGCGAAAAAGAAACAGAAAAAAGAAAAGGAGAAAGAATCAAAGCAGGAAAAACAGCTGAAGGTGAGTTTTAGCTGATCACATCCTAAAAACTGCTTTGTTAGAAAAGTACAGTGTCAGGCACTAACTGAAGAGCTGTGGCACCTAGAGAGGGGCTGTACCTGGTGTTGCCGCACAGCTGGTCCTCGTGTCCTGGCACAGGAGATAACCTGTCACTAAGGCTTTGCTGACAGCAATTCACCCTGCCGCTTTCTCCTGAAAGACAGGAAGGAAATTCTCTAGGACTTGTGCTTATTGGATTTAAATAGATTGGGTTAAATGCCTTCGCTCTCAGGGAGGCTGGTTTTGTGGTCCTTCCTGTATCATCTGGTTGTGGTGGCTGAAGTTCTGAGCCCGAGCGCTGTTGCAGAAGAGCTTGGAAACCAATAAATAGCTCATTGCAAAAATTAAACAGAGGTAAAGTGCGGAACTAGATTAATGAGAAGTCTTTTTCACCATCTGGGGAGCTGTGTTCAGTTCCTGGGTACAAAGTGGGATAGATCACAGCTTTCTACCTTTCAGTTTCTAGAATATGTGGGAAGAATTCCCAACGGAGCATCAGGAATTTTGTATTCATTGAAAGTTTGGCATAGGTACTTTCCAAGAAAAAATTAACAAGCTGCTTTTGCTGCAATTGAAGTCTTAATGGAGCTGTAGAAAAATGGTACGTCCACGTTTGAACAGAAGTTTTCTTCTTCGTTGTTAATACCTTTATTTTCAAGACAACTTAGCGGAGACATTGTCAAGGTTTTGCTGCTGCAGTGCAGATGTTTAGGACAGATCAAGGCAATTTGTGGATCAGGGTTAACTTTGGGTTCACTTATTTTTTTTTAACAGCATATCATCAAGCATGACTGTTGACGCTGAAAATTAAACTATTTAACACAGTCAACCAGTTCTCCCAGGGTAGACTGCATTTTTGAGTGTAGCCAGTGAATAACATTCAGAAACTATCTGAGATGTTTTAGGATGCTCCTTTGCTGTCCAACCCTTTCAGCTTTTGTAGAAAGGCTCAAAAGAATGTGCAGGCTCCTCCACACTGCTGCAGGTGACTGATCTGGTAGAAATTCCTCATATGCTTAGGTGGCTTAGAACACCAGCAAAGAACAGCAGCGTCGATCAGCATTTTTGATTTTTGTTTTAATACAAGGCTCAAATGCAGCCACATCCCCGTGGTTGGCAGTGTGAACTAGTTAGGTGATTTTTGCAAAGGCTGTTGAGAACTCGCTAAAGGTAGAAGTGTGATAGAAACATAGGTTCCACTCTGCCTAAAAGCTAGCTGTCTCGTTAGTGTCACTTGTACCTTTTTGTGTGGGATAGTGCTGTAAAGGTTACTCCATGGCCTTTCTTCACATGTTTCATGATGGAGAAGCGTTGGTTTATACAGAATCCCACAGGGATGTCCTTCCACATACAATCTTGAGAAGAGAGATTATTTGCTAAAGCTGCGCTGCACACATGTATTCATACTGAAATCTGAAGCATGTGGCTTTAAAGACCTTTTCCAGGTGTTTGGGTAAAATGTGTGACTCTGTCTTTTGGTAAAGCTACTGGTTCTTGGTGCTCTTCATGTCACAGTCTGTATTTAAGATACCACGGGCTTGCTAAAACTTTGTCCACATACTGCAGTTTCAGGAGTTAGAGAGCAATTGACTGCAAGTAGTTAAGCTGCTGGGTTTTGTCAACAGGAGCAGACAGAGCTGATCTGGGGCATCAAGGATGAGCTGAGGAAGGTCTGCTCCACTAACGACCTGAAAGAGCTGCTGATCGCCAACAAACAGGAAGTGCCTTCAGGGGAGAATGCCGTGAGTTGGTCTGTAGTTGCTTTGCATGTGTGCTGGGTCTTCGAGTCGGAGAAGCTGGCCCAAACCGATATTGCTGCAAGGTCCACAAGTCTGAAGCATGTTGCTAGCATAACACTTCAGAAAGAAATTCAGTGCAAAACCCAGTCCTTTTGTCCCAGGACTCTGATGATATTGTTGTTACACTTGCTTGTGAAGGGCTGTGTGGTGGTGTGTGATGCTGAATTCAGCGCCTTAGTCTCAGTGATGTGCCTTTATTCTGCTATGCCCAAACTGGTCCATGGTTTTTTTTGTTGCTGGCACTTCACGTTGCCTCCCTCAACTGTTAAATTATGCAAAAAGGAGCAAAACCGGCACAAATTCTTTCCTGGTATCTCTTCTAAAAACAGTCACTTTTCAGTCTGTGTAACTTGTGAAAGTTCTCTCTTTCGGAGCCACACATCACTTTAAGTATTTGTATTTATTAAGACTCTTTGTAGGGAGCGTGGGCAGGGATGTGGGAAGTGTCTAGACTCAAAATGGTCAAGAAATACTCTCTAGGCAGGAAAGCCGGGACTTGTCTGAGCCTACATTCCCACCTACGTACTCATGTGCTCAGATGCAGTAGCTCGTCTCCTCCTTGGCTGTTCAGCATGGCTGCCTGGTCAGGTGCTGTGTGGTAGGTATGCTCTCCTGAATGCAGAATCCGAATAGGAGAGACTGCGAGCCATGGGTGTGAGCAGGTATCGTGTGACCAGGGAAACTTCGTGTCATGTCTTTAAGGCGTCGTAAATCAATCGGTGCTGGTAAGAGTCTTGGTTTGTGCAGTGTATGCATGACAAGCGCTGGAAACATCTACGTTTGCCAGCAGCCTGACACTTATTTTCTTGTGCAGCCCAGTGTATGTAGTGCATGGGCTTCCAGCCTCCTTCTGCCATGACCTGTTTTGTATTTTTTGTTGCTTTAGATTTTGGACCGAGTAGCAGATGGGATGGCATTTGGAGCTCTGCTTCCCTGCGAGGAGTGTAAGGGGCAGTTTGTGTTCAAGAGCGACGCATATTACTGTTCAGGGGATATTACTGCCTGGACTAAGTGTGTTGCTAAAACACAGACTCCCAACAGGAAAGACTGGGTAATCCCAAAGGTGGGTGTTCAGTGCAAATTTGGTGATCTGAAGTGCATTTCTTAACTGATGTTACCTCTTGTAAGGAGATTGAATAAGCAGCAGTCAGTGTTGGATGCCAGAGAGCAGTGTGCTGTGGTGCTGAGCAGCTGTGACAGTGGGAAAGTCCTGTCACAGCTACATCCCTCCATGCATACCTAAATCATATTTTTTCCAGTAACACTAAATTGAAAGAGGTGTTGCTGATTTGATTTCAAACTCATCATTTACACTCTTCTAGCTTTTGTTTTCCCAGTCAGTAAAGTGGGTATTTGCCTACCTTAGCATGAATGTCTTGGAAATCCTTTCCAAGACCTGCTGTAAATGCCAACATCTGGCCAGTGCTCAATTTAGCCTTTAAATCTTATAATAGTATTTGTTGTTTTTAAACTCTACTTATGCTTCCATCCCACAGGAGTTTCGGGAAATTCCTTACCTGAAGAAATTTAAGTGTAAGAAACAAGACAGGGTATTCCCTCCAGATGCTGCGACGGTGAACTCTGTACCTCCTCCCTCTGCATCTGCTCCTTTGACAGAGACTGTGTCCGCACCCAGAGGTAAGCAGCTGGCTGGGCATGGGTCAGTGGAGTTCAGGATGGTGTGTAATGCCATTCCCAGCCAGACAAACATGCCACCCTCAACAGGCATGCTGTTCTCCGGCCCTCAAGCAGGCAGAGCTCTCCTGGTAAAAAACAGCATAGCAGAGTCTCATGTGCTTCATCTTCCTAGCCCAGGTCGACCCTGATGTGATGGGTTGCCTGGGGACCTGGGCTCGAGATCCTGTTTGTTTGCTAACAAATCGTTTTGGGTATTTGTTGATGGTGAGGAAATTATGTGTTTGCAATGAATCAGACTTAAAGGCTGATGTTGCAAAATGTGTTCCAAGGGAGACCTGCTATGAAATGCCTTCTTGCTTGGTTTCTTGGGGAACATCCAGGGACCTCCATAATGCCAGGTATTCCCCACATCCAGTGTTAGGTTTTAAGGGCAAGAGTTGTTTGTTTGTTCGGGGTTTTTTTGGTGTGTGTTTGTTTGTTTGTTTTAAATCCTCCATTGAGATTTGACTTTACCAATCACTAACTCCCCTTATGCAAAGTAGATATGCTGTCTCCAGCCCACAAATTGGGAAAAGGTTGGACTCCAGAAATTTCCCATAGGCTGTTGGAATGAGTTGCATGCTTTGGTGATACAGCCTGTCCACCAAGAACTATGCCAACTTCTTTCTTATGCAGCCTTTTTAGGCCTGGTGTAGTTTTGGGAGCAGGGGATTATTGTAACTGGGTGAAAAGGGGGAGTAATTCTGCACAGCTAATTTTAGCCAGATCATGTTATTTTAGTAATGAAGACAAAGTAACCCAGGTCTTGGTTCTGATTGGCAAGCTGATTCCAGCCCCACTGTGCCTTGAAAGGAAACTCAAAGTTTTGATCAGAATTAAAGCCAGGTTACTTTGTTTGCTAGCAACAGAACTAATCTGAATAGGGGGAAAGGAAGCAAGCCCCTCAATTGGTCAAACAGAGTTAATAGCATTTATCTTTAGCAGTGCAGATATGCTCTTAGACACTTGCCACGTCCTGGGCCCACCTGCATTGCAAGTTGTTAGCATGGTGACGTGATGGAGCCTCAGATGGTTACCTGACTTGCTCCTGTTTGTTACCAGTTTGCTCCTGACTTGTTACGGGGTTTGCATCATACAACCTTGTACTGTCTAGAAGATCAAGACCCAGATGTACTGTAACATGTGGGAACACTGTTGCTTGAGAGATGATGCTCTTTCTCCAGCTCCTCCAAAACAGATTTCCTTTCAAAGAGGCAGGAGCTTTCATGTTATAGTGAGTTTCTTCCATGCTTTCCGGGCATCAAAGGAAGAGGGAAGGAGAGCAGAGTCTCTAGTAGCACAGTGCTGACACAGACTGATTTTTTTTTTTTTTTTTAATTTAAAAAAAAAAAAAGGCAGGCAAATCATGTACCTACATATCCATCTTCCCCATCTTCCATCCCTTCTGTTTGTTGGCAGGTGCTGAGCTTTGTTGCCTTTCCTAGGTGAACGGGAGCTTCCTCCCACTTGCTTAGCGCAGGTCAGACCTGCTTTTGGAGCCTTGTCTCCCTGCCAGCTGGGCTGATTGTCCTGAGTGTGGGGGATGTTGTTCCTCTGTGCTTGTTATTTGCTGGGGGGGGCCTCTGTGCCTGTTGCTAACATGCTGTGTTATTTCCAAACCCCTAGACAAACCCCTGACCAACATGAAGATCCTGGTTCTTGGAAAGCTGTCAAAGAACAAGGAGGAGGTGAAGAGCATTGTGGAGGAGCTGGGAGGAAAGATGACAACAACAGCTAATAAGGCCACCCTGTGCATCAGCACACAGAGTGAGCAGCCGTGCCTTGGTTTCTGGTAGCACTGGTAACAGCTGAGCGGATTACAGAGGGCACACATCCTTGGAGCTCGCTGGGGATCAGTGTTTGGATTAGGGGGAGCATTTTGTGTGTGCACGTGGCCTTAGTGTGCTTGGGGAAGTAAAGACAGATGCGTGCTGTTTGAGTTTTACTTACCTAGCACATTAATCCCGCAGGTTGTGCTGTAAGGCTCTGTTGGGTCTGCAGCAGCTGGAGCTCGGGTCTCTATGCAGACCGTGGTGGTGTGCAAGCCACCCTTGTTGGGATGAAAGGTGCTGGGGGCTGTGTCCATGCTTGCCTTGGAGAAGCTGCAGAGCTGACTGTGGGTGCCTGAGGGCAGTTGTTTTCTCTGCTGGCAGCTTAGGGTCTGCTCTCACTCCCTGTTGGAATCAAGGTGCAAACTGGCTGCTGAGATAGGAGAACTGTTCCCACTTGCCAGGAGGTCCAAGAGGGACTGTACAGCCCCAGCCCAGCTCTGGGAAGGGGATAGCTGGACCAGCTAGATAAAACATGAGTGTTCCTGCTCTAGCCCAAGCTGCAGCTTTGAGCCAATGGGGATTTTGCTCTCCAAAGAACATGGTGAATCCAAAATGTTGTGGAATTGTGTTTCCACAAAGTGTTAGAGAGCCCTGAATCATGGCCAGAGGGAAGGGCTAAAGTCTGCAACCTCACTGATGCTTTTTCTCTCCATTTCCCACCCTGCCTCTACAGAGGATGTGGAGAAAATGAGCAAGAAGATGGAAGAAGTGAAGGAGGCCAAAGTCCGTGTGGTCTCAGAGGAGTTTCTTCAGGATGTGAAATCCTCCAGCAAGGACTTTCAGGAGCTTGTGTCTCTCCATGCGCTTTCACCTTGGGGTGCAGAGGTGAAAATGGAGCATGAGGAAATGGCCGTGGATGGGAAGTGCAGCAAGCCCCCAAGTACAAAGAGTGCTGGGAAGGTCAAAGAAGAACAAGGTGAAGAACAAAGTGGTGGTTTCTCTGCAGGCCTGTTCAATGCTGTGCATGCACAAAGCAAACCTGGGTATAATCTGTCCTTGCCCTTTCCTTGAGTTAAATAATGAGACCTCAGGGCAACACTAGCTTTAAGTAAACATGAAGCTGTCTCCTGAGCTGGTTTGTTTCCCCTAGTTCAGCAACACTGAACTTCAGAGATCTGTGCTGTACATGCCCAGGCTCCCTGATGTCAGTCCAGACTCTTCCTCCTAATACCTCAGCTTCTCTCCCAGTTTGCGTCAGTGTTGCAGCTCCAAGGAGGTGCTGTGGCACCAAGATGTGACAGACACTACCATGACCTCCAAGGGGTGTTAGCAAGTGAGAAAATACTGGGGTCCAGAACAATGGGTCTTTGTTCTAATTGGTTTAGAACATAAAATTTTTTTTAACGGAGGAGGAAAAATATCCAATACCAGTGGCATTCCCCACCAATGCCATAGAGAGCTTGCATTATTAATGCTGGACAGTGAACAAAACCATCACATCTGCTTGCCTGTCTTCAGAACCTGTTCTTCTCCATGTCCTCCGAGCGTAGGTTTCTGTCATACAATCAGGTATGTTATTGCCAGACTATCTCACAGCATCAGGATCTCCAGGGGACCTAAACACCCCTCATGCCCTGTGAGGTTTTTAAATCCCACTTATGCACAACCACAAATGTGACTTTCATCTGCTGTGCAGGTGAAAAAATGATATGGCCTCCCCCTTGGGGCCGGAAGGAAGGAGATAGAATCTGAGGAGATCTTATTTTTCATTTAATTGGGGGAGTGGGGACTGTGAATTGGCTGTTAAAGCCAGGTGAAAAAAGCCATTGAAGTCATTGTGTTCATATACTGGGAATCTGATTTCAAGTCTCCTTAGGGTGGTAATTACGCAAATTGAGAATTTAAATGTTGGTTCAAGTCAGAGTGTGTTGCCTGCCTAGGAAAAAAATTAACTCTCTTGCAGGACCTAGCAAGTCCGAAAAGAAAATGAAGCTAACGGTTAAAGGTGGAGCAGCGGTAGATCCTGATTCTGGTGAGTGATAACAGTGGCAGCGCCTGCACCACACACAGTCTTCAGGATGCATGATCGTTTGCAAAATGTTTTTCTGTGAAAGGGTAAGGGTTCCATAAAAGGAATGTGAATTTTTAAACCACTTTTTTCTTGCTATCAAAGGAAAGACATTGATTGACATCCAAAGCTGGATATTCTGGGATTTTCTAGTGTAACTTTCAGAAGGACCTCTTCAACTAAGGAATGCACCTTGTTCAGCTTCAGGAGCATCTGTCAGTGGGGTGAATAAAGGCCCAGCCAGCAGAATCCACAGGTCTGGCATGAGCATCTGCCCCCAGGCTCTTGAGGGGGTAGCTGATGCTACTCTCCAAACCTATGGGGCACAGACATTCTTCTGAGAATTATACTGCATCCAAGGCCAGCCTTTGATTTTTCAGTCTATTAGCTAATGTGACACCTGCAGAGCTGTATCTCTTTTGAGAATTCCTCCAGCTGATCATGCAGTGTTAAATACTAGATTTTAGATGGTCCTTTTTCAAAAGTTACAATTTTTTTTTCTCTAGTTAGGATTGAGGTTCATTCCAGTGTATCTAAAGGTGCGTGCTCACAGTTTATTAAAAAGAAAACATGCTTCAAGTAGTTTTGAATGAGCACGTGGTCACTGTTTTTGTGGTATTTTTGTTAAGATTCACGCTACTTCATGAAACATTTGGATGAGTGCAAATGTAGGAAGGAGACCTAAAATGGTAACCTCCTTTGTGTTCTAATTTGTTTCTTCTCTGTAGGTTTGGAGGATTCTGCTCATGTCTTTGAAAAAGGTGGAAAGATTTTCAGTGCAACCCTGGGCCTAGTAGATATTGTGAAAGGAACAAATTCCTATTATAAACTGCAGCTACTAGAGGATGACAGAGAGAACAGGTGAGTTTAGTTTTCCCTAGAAATACTTTTGTTCATTTTTTCCCAATAAATATTGGATTTTTGGCATCTACAAAAGAAAACTATGCATAAAATGTCTACGTGAGGAGATGTGGATAGGCATATTTATTTAAAAACCAAAACCAAACAACAATCCTACACCACCACCCCCCCAACCCAAAAACTACAAAACAACCAAATAACAAACCACCCCTGGAGAGATCTGTGCTTGGCGTGGGGATATTTCTTTGTGGTGTTGAGGTTGGGAGGTGAGTAATTTTGCAGAATTGCATCTGGTAGTGTTCATTCCCGCATCCTAGGATGAGCGAGGCATGTACAATTGGTGTCTTCAGGACTGGGTTAATTGGCTAACAGGAGGGGCACAGTGCTCTGTGACTGATGGCTGCCCTTGAAAGTACAGAAGCAGAATTTGGTGGAGGTTCCTCTGTTCTAACATCAAGACCCCACACGTAAAGTCAGCTATGTTGGGAATCTTTCCCATATTTTCCAACTTACTCTTGTCTTCTAATTGCAGAGCTGCAACCTTGGGAAACAAAACCAGATTCTGGCTATTCTACCACAATGTAGTCCTGAATTGGGTGCCTTGAGGCTTAACAAAATGCACTGAAATGGTCAAGGGATGATCATGTGTGTCTTAGCTTTCCGGTCTCATCAGACACATGGCAGAGCTATCCAGTGGTTGCATTACTGAACACAGATAAAGAAATGGAGAGGGTCCTTTAAAATGAAACCGCTCCCCCAAGCGTGTAAGGGATGCACAGAAATCTAGGGGAGCTAATGGCTGTCAGGAGCAACCGTGGTTCAGCTCTGGATTTATTGCACTTTACCATGTTCATAATAAGCTTTTGTTGCTGGCTTTTGTATGTGGGGTTTGTATTTGGATCTGTGATTCGGTACATGGAGGAATCTCCGTGCCTGCGTTTCATGCCTGACAAATTGGAAAGGTTGATTGATTGTATCCCTATAAATAATATGGAAGCTCACCCAAGGTGGTGTCAGTAATAAAAACAAATACTTGAGTTACTTTTGGCTTCTCTAAAAATCTGAGCTCTAAGACTTGAGGCTTAAAGATGCATGGTGTTTGTTTTGCAAATATATGATCCCAGTAGCCTGAAGATTTGTATTTGCGAAACATTAACACTGAAGACATACTAGCCTCTCTATTCCTGCTGTGCACACATTTATCCTCAGGGCTGTAGGTGTGGTGTGTTAACACTGGGCAATTTTTTACACCACTTCTTGGTGGCTTTTCTGTTGCTCTCCTGCAGTCGCTGACAGAGAATGTCTTCCATAAAATTAATGGTATGCAGATGGATGACTTGCATGCAGTTGCATGGTTGTTGCAGGATCAGTTTCATTTGGACTGAAATCTAGAGCCAGAGTATCTTATGTCTGTTCTTTTCTCATGTTTTACTTCTCTAGATACTGGGTGTTCAGATCTTGGGGTCGCGTGGGCACTGCAATTGGGAGTAACAAGCTGGAGCAGATGCCCTCAAAAGAAGATGCCGTTGAACACTTCCTGAATTTGTATGAAGAGAAAACTGGCAATTCTTGGCATTCAAAGAACTTCACTAAATATCCAAAAAAATTCTACCCACTGGAAATAGATTATGGGCAGGTAAGTCTGAAATGTCCCTGTACCAAATGGAGCGTTGCTCAGCTGCTTTCCTCTAGCTGTTCTGTTCTGTGCTCACTGGGGGATCGCTTACACTTAACAAGCCTGAGGAATGAAGTGCAGGTGCAACTATTGCACCTGCTCTGTGCTACAGAAAGAGAGCTGTAGATCAATGAGTGTCACGAATTAAAATAGATGTGTTGGAAAACTAAGTAGTTTTCCATTGTCAAGTCTGAAGTCCCGTTAGTGCTCATTCCTGTCTACTCTGTAATTCTAAGGATGTTAATTTGAACTTAATTCAGGAGTCATTTCACATACTTCCTGTCTGAAAACACCATTTTCTTTTATTTAAAATAGATACTTCTCATCTGTCTTCCGCATCCAAAATCCTCCCAAACGGCGAAGCATCTCCTATGCGGTATTCTGCTTAGTGCACATATTGAGCAGGCTGAGAAAGAGAAATTATTAATTGCGAGTAGGATTTGGCTATTTAGACAGCTATGCTAAAGAAGGATTCTCTTCCTTCTGCCCGGTGGGGGTTTGTGTGTTTATTTAGAGGCATACCTATAACTTAAACTATTTTCAGATGAAATAGTTGAATGCTGTTAATAGCCATAAAGATACCGGAGAACATATTTTCAAGCCGTTGCATTTTTCTGTGGCCAGATTACCAGATGTCATCTTTCAGTGCGAAGTATTCAATGCTTAGCTTTATTTCTGGAAATTTGAATATTGCAGTGGCAAAGTGTCTGTTACACTGCAATGTACAGTGATATTCTGAAGCATCTGGCAGATGCTTTATTGGTGCAACGCTCTATCCATGAAAGCATCTAGATAGTATTATGGCTAATGGATGATTCCTGTACTCATCTATGACAGTTTTCATTACAAAAACTTAGTGAAACTAGTTATTGCATCTCTATTTTGTCATAAAAGCAACAAAGTAAATAGTCATTTTTTTCATATCAGGGTCTCTGTGCAGCAGAAATCTTATGGGAAAAGTAATTAATACTGTTGCTTGAGGTGAAGCAGAGATGCACATGGAGTTCATGTTCCCTTAATTCTACTTATATTTTACAGTGCCACCTCTTAAAATAATGTCTGCCAAATTACTGAATAGGTGGATTTTTAAACCCTCTTTGTTCCAAAATGTCAGAGCAATGTCCCACGCTCCCCATGAACTTCAGGCTAGTCATAGTATGCATACACTAAATTGGCTTTGAGTTGTTACCATGGCAGCCAGCCTGTTACTTTTATCCTTTGTGATTTTGCTAATTCTGATACTATTTTTACCTCCCAGGATGAAGAAGCTGTCAGGAAACTGACAGTGGGTGCCGGGACTAAGTCAAAACTTGCTAAGCCAATCCAAGACCTTATTAAGATGATCTTTGATGTAGAGAGCATGAAGAAAGCGATGGTGGAATTTGAGGTGACCACACATGTTCATGTTTCTCACTTCTAACCCTCTTTTTTCTCTTTACATCGTACTTACACAGCCAGAAGCAAGTTCTTTGCAATCCGGGGTGCATCATACTTCCCAGAAGTCAATGTGAGTTTTAGATCAGCCTGAAAATAAGGGCAAGAGTCTGACCAGAATTTGCCAAGCCTTGAAAGTAGTTGGCATAACTTAGTTATGATGTGTGCAGTTTTTAAAACATGGGTGCATTCTTTGTTCTTTAGTGGGGAATGTCTGTATCAGCGTCTTCAACTTAAGAAGCCTGTGAGAAACTCATCCGTGGGTCATGGGATCAGTAATCATTCTCTGTTTTTTCCAGTGACATGTGCATCATGACCACTGTTTGCTGAATGCTCCTAAAATATTAACACAAATAGCCAATTTGCTGGTGATGTGAGGCAGGAGGCACTTCTTTTTTGTGAGTGGTGAACCACTTGGGGGGGGCGGGGATAGCACTACTACTAATTTAGGTAGCAAATGAGCATGCAGCTCAGACTTGAGAAGTGCTGCCAGTTGATACATGCACTAATGAAGTGCCTTGACAGAGTCCAGATCCTCTTCTGAACAGGGCCAAACTCAAGATTTTTTTGTTGTATTTCTCATTCGTTCTAATGATACCCTATTTTCATCCGTTCTTTCCTCCATACTTCTTGATTCATGCTTCTAACGAGTTTTCAGAGGGTGGTCTGGTGGTATCATCTCTCTCTCCTTGCACAGAAAGTTTTACTGGTGTTTAGAGATCCTGCAGTTTGTTTTAATGCAGCCATTTGAGCTGGGTTAATTCTAAATAACAAATTTCAGTTTTCTTCAACCAGCTTAGTTATCCTGCTCTAAGACTTCATATTTAAGCAGCTGTTGTTTGCTCTCTGTATCAGTATTTCATGTATCTACTTTTCAGAACAGGCTTTGCACCATTCTGTACAGCTTATCTGAAAGCTTTCAAATGGATTGCCGAACATCTTGTAGTACCTTGGGTTAACTGTGTTCTCCTGTATCTTCAGTGGTTCTTTACATCAAAGTCTTCTAAAATATTAATAATTCTTTGTAACTGGAACTGGCTAAAGGCTCTGAACTGATCATCATCTGCTGTCTTCTGGTTTTGTAGAACTCTGTTGAAACTATGTTAATTCACACCAGCTGCAGATCTGTAGGAGACCTGGGAGTCCATATGGGCCTGTCTTACTGTTAGATTTATCTTCCTGTACTGTTACTGCCGAACAGCTGTTTTCCGTTAGAGGAAATAATGTTTTTCCTAGTTAGAGGTTTCTGGGCATCCTCTGAAAATGGCTGCTTGGTTCTTTAATCAGCCTGATCTCAAGTATTTCATTCTATCCAGGCACTCTCGCTCTGCCAAAACTGTAGCAAATTCTTAGTCTTTCCATTACATGACAATAGATTTATCTGATGTATTTCTCTTCCTGCTTCTAATTTAGCTTTCAAGAGTGTTACCTCACCAAGCATGGAGGGGTTTATTACAATTATCTATGTCATTGCCTTACATGAAAAGGCTAGGTAGAGGGCTGAGTCTGCTCTAGTGCTGTGTCCTCTCTTGCCTGGGTGGTAGG
The DNA here is from genome assembly GCF_034638445.1 of Ciconia boyciana. NCBI lineage: Eukaryota > Metazoa > Chordata > Aves > Ciconiiformes > Ciconiidae > Ciconia > Ciconia boyciana. The sequence goes on along the minus strand of NC_132936.1, from coordinate 109,133,264 downwards.
CAAACATCTCCCTTGCCTCTCATGACAATCTTGGTGCACACATCTGTGATGTGGAGCTAATTCTTCAGGTTACCCTCAGTGCATCTGGCAGAAATTGCATTGCTGCTGTTTTAGACCCAGCTCCGTGGCTGCTGTGCTCTTTTGATGCATCTGATGATACAGCTTTGGATGCAGTTTAGCTTTATATTAGCTCTGCAGGGCTCTGTTCACCTCCCATGACTCGTAGGAGACACAAACTCCAGGCCTTTGGCTGTATGTGGGCTCTGTAAGAGAGATACTACTCAGTCACATTGTTGGGGGATGTGTTAGTTTATAGGTGTTAATGTTTATGTGTTAGTGCTTATATGTGTTAGTTTGTAGGTTTATGTAACATATAGTTAGTATAGGTGTCTGCAGCTATTCTGCACATCCCAGTTAAATGGCCCATTTTACTTTTACATGTCCTTCATGATTTTTTCAGCTAATAATTAGATAATACGGATGGATGGTACTCAACAAGAAAGCATTGGCCCCAAAAGTTTGGGACCTACAAATCTATTGCAAGTTGGTTTTCATTAGGTTATTAATCTTGGCTTTATGAATCTCGTGGCCCCAGGACATGATCAGTTTTGAAGCCTGTCTTCTCTCTTGCAGTCCATCTTGGCTTTTCTTAGTATCTGGCTTTATGTATGCTTAGCTGCAGCTACAGGTGAAAGTTCTCCTAAGCCCAGTACAGGGTGGAAATCTCTATACAAAATCACTCTAGGACTTTCACACCAGTCTGTAGCTTGGAAGAGCCTTCTGCCTTCAGCTTGCAGAGAAGATTTGCATAAAGCTGGGTTTCCTAGCTCCATAATTAGTAAATAATGTGGAACTTATCCAGATGGTACATGATATTCGTAGTTTCATAGTGTCTTCTGTCCTTGAGATGAATCTTAAGCCATGAGTAAAAGCTAGTTTGACCTGCAGGGTGTACGGTGAGTACTGTCGAGTCCAGAGTGTGTATGTATGATCTTTGTAAAAGACTCCATTGGACTTGACTTTTGTCAAACATTTTTGCATTCAAGTTCAGAACTATGCAAGGATTTAATGAGAATCCGAAACTCTCCCAAGATCCATCAATACACAAACAAAAGCAACATATTAAATTAAATCCGTGGATAAATGCGGGCAACCAAGACATCGCTTCTAACTTAGTTGCCTTTTTTTGGTTCATTTTTCATTAATGAATACGAAGCATCTTATAACCTCTTTGCGTTTGACCCTTGATAATTGTAGGGTAGAGTTGGAAGAGGGTGTCTAGGTTGTGCCTAGAGACACAGATGATCTTATGAACAAGAATTATTTCATTCAGTTTGTTTCTTTGCCAGCCTGAAATGTGTGGTTACTGAAGTGATTGAGGAATGCGTCTGACACCCGGTTAATATTAAACTTCTAGACAGACGCTTAGTACCCTATTTTTGTGTTGCCCTAGAACTCAGGCTTAGCTTCCTATAAACAAAGTATTCCTTTGTTTATAGGACATCTTCTCAGTAGTGTGCACTGTCTTTCTGGCATCGTTCCTCAATCCGCAGAGAGAGACTAATACTAAGTCTGAAGTGTTTCCATTCTTTGTGTGGTCAGTCCTACCAGGATGGAGAGACTTGTTCCCTAGAAACTAGAGAGGGAGTGCTGCAGTGTTTTCAATTTAGTGAAATCCTGTTTTAATCATTTAAATCTTCATCAGATTGACCTGCAGAAGATGCCATTGGGAAAACTGAGCAAGCGACAGATCCAGAGTGCATACTCCATCCTTAATGAGGTTCAGCAGGTGAGCATGAAAGAGATGTTAGAGCAAGAGGGGAATTCAGAATTTGTTCTGAGCTCGGAGTGGGGTGAATGCTGAGCTGTCTGTATAAAGATCTGTGCTCTCTCTCACTGGAGAAGAGGATGTGCCTTCCACTGGTAACTACTTAGTTGTCTTCACTGTTGCACCAGTTTGGGCAGTACTTGTATCTTTCACACTTCATAGCACAAACTTAAAGCTGAGCCAGACGTAAATGGCAGTTGAGCAAATGAAGCCGGTGTATTGATCTAGTAGCAAGCTGCTGTTTCCACCCCACAGAGGTCTGTCTGAGGATGAGAATAAAGGTTATGTTGACACAGGAAAGGGTCTAGCTTGATGACATTACTGTATTTACACATCACAATCTGGACCATTCCAAGAATCACTACATAGTATTGCCTGAAGCACTTGCAAAAGTGTACCAGCATACCCCATTTTTTGTCACGGGCTCCCTGGCAAAGCATAGATATAGGAAGTTTTACTTCAGTTGTTAGAGCAGACCAGAACCTTGCCAAGGACATGCACCCCTTCCATATCCAGAAGCCTTTATCTTGCCTTCCAGAAACATAATTCCCATTAGATTTTTCTCGTACCAGAAATTCTATGTATTTCTGTGCAAGTACTGTGACTTACTACATGCAAAACAATTAAATAGAATTGTTGTTTTTAGTCCTGTGAGAGTTTCAGCATTAACACTATTTGTATTGCTGCTTCTGTGTATTAGTCCTCAAGTATCTTGTGTGTGTTTATTGCTATGGAGACTTAATCTTACTCAGTAATTTTTTTTGGTGCTTGTTGTCTTGTCTAGGCAGTTTCTGATAGTGGTTCAGAATCCCAGATCTTGGACCTCTCCAACCGCTTCTATACTCTAATTCCTCATGACTTTGGGATGAAGAAACCACCTCTCCTAAATAACTTGGAACACATTCAGGTATTGACTGGTAACAGTATGTTGTTTGCAGGCAACAGGTCTGATATCAGACATCTAACATGGAGAATTTGTTTTAAGACTTGCTTTAACCTCATGCTTTCATGAGGTTAAGCTTCTTTTTCTTCAGAATATCTTTTTGTTTGTTTATGTGCATATATGTGTGTATACATACACAAATAATTATATATATATAGGGTATTAGAAGTTATATATGTTATGTATTATGGTCTATTTATATATATATGTATACATGTGTGCACATCTTTTACTATATTTAAGTATATATATATATTTCTTTTAAGAAGACAGTGTTGTTGTGTTGTTAGATGGCAGCGTGTGGCCAGTGATTCACATATACTTTTATGATTTGGGGTATTCCAGAGTTATTCTGAACATATCAAAGCCACAAGTAAAATAACATCTTTAAATTTTTCAGGCTAAAGTGCAGATGTTGGACAACTTGCTTGATATTGAGGTTGCTTACAGCCTTCTCAGAGGTGGAAATGAAGATGGAGATAAAGATCCAATTGACATCAACTATGAAAAACTTCGAACTGATATTAAGGTAAAGGAAATGAGTGACTGTGAATACAAGCTGATGTCCTGTTAGTTTGGAGTATAACAAATCGCCTAAACTGTAAGTGGACAGATGTATTGGCATGAGTTCAATGAGGGGCCACTGAGATTGGTTAAGGGACTGGAGCATGTGTTGTATGAGGAGATGCTGAGAGATGCTTTTTAACCTGGAGAAAAGAAGGCTCAAGGGATATCTTATCAATGTCTATAAAAACGTGATGGGTGAAGGGAGTAAAGAAGGCAGAAACAGACTCTTCTCAGTGGTTTCCACTGATAAGAGGTAATGGGCACAAATTGAAATACAGGAAATTGTATTTAAACAAAAGAAAAAGCTTTTGTTGGTGGTGGTTAGTTTGGGTTTGTTTGTTTGCTTGTTTGTTTACTCTGAGGGTGGTCAAACACTGGAAAAGGTTGCCCAGAGAGGCTGTGAGGCTCCATTCTTGGTGTTGAAAAAGTGTTGAAAGCCTGACTGGACTCAGCCCTTGGCAACCTCCTCCAGCTGACCCTGCTTTGAGCAGGGGAGTTGGAAATAATCTCAATTTCCAGAGGTGCCTTCCCGTCTCAGACATTCTGTGACGGAGTGATGTCTGTTTACCTGTACATCTTTTCTAGCTGGAAATAAAATTTCCACCTAAATGGTAAAGGAGGCTTAAACTGGGAGTTGCAAGCATAGGGTGGATGTCATCATGTTATAAGAGGCCTGCTAGTTTGTATGCTAAAGAAACTTCTCCTGTTTGCCTCTTTGCAGGTTGTTGACAAAGATTCAGAAGAAGCCAAGATTATTAAACAATATGTGAAAAATACTCATGCTGCTACTCACAATGCATATGATCTCAAAGTCGTGGATGTAAGCTGGGCAATACTGGGGTTTAAGTTTGTGAAGATGGATTCTTCTAAGTTGACTTACTTGTTCGCAGTTTCCTTTTATTTTTGAGTAGCTTATCTAGCTTCCTTTGAAGGGATGGTTTGATAGACCATTTGCTATTTAATAGAATAGCAAAAGTGTAGGTAGGGATGAGTCTAAGCTCACTGGCATTCAGACATGTCTTTGAGGGTGTGTTTTTGTTTTTATTTAATTGGCCTTAAAAAAGGAGGTGGAGGAGTAATCATCTTCTAAAATGGAGCCTTAGTTCATTGAATGATTTTTCAGAAAACTATGGTCTCATGAAAATGCAGAAGGGAAGGTGGAGAAGTAATCAGTAACAAGTACTGTGTGATCAGTGCTACCCCTTTTTTGCTAGCATGACATAGCAAACTGCAAATACTAAAAACCATCCGGATCAATTTTCCTAGCAGATTAGTGTATGTTCCAGACTGGATTATTTTTTTTTTTCATCTGATTAGTTGCATGAAGGTAACGGTTTATTTGCTTGGTTGTTCTTTTTCTCCTATCCCTTTTGAATTGAAGATCTTCAGGATTGAGCGTGAAGGAGAGAGTCAGCGTTACAAGCCATTTAAACAGCTTCATAATCGCCAGCTGCTGTGGCACGGTTCCCGCACCACCAACTTCGCTGGTATCCTCTCGCAGGGTCTCCGGATAGCTCCGCCTGAAGCTCCTGTGGTATGTGAAACAGATAGCTTCTCTGGCTGCCCCCATGCATGTGCCCAGAGATGGCCACAGTCAGAGATAACCTAAAGAGGAGAATCTCTGTGTGGGGAGGGCTCAATGATATCTCTCAGCGTGCCGACAACATTGTGTCTCCAGAGTCGCTTGCTGACTGGTGTCCACAGGAGCTTTGGTTGCAGCTTTGCTCTCTTGGGACCCTAGCCAGGGGGATTCAATGCTGCCTTTGTATTATTGTCCCAATCTTTTTTTTTTTTCCTTCCTTTTTTTTTTTTTCTTTTGCTGCTTGCAGACCGGCTACATGTTTGGGAAGGGCATCTATTTTGCAGATATGGTATCCAAGAGTGCCAACTACTGTCACACATCTCAAGCTGATCCCATAGGCTTAATACTACTGGGAGAAGTTGCCCTTGGAAATATGTAAGTAACCTACGAAGAATACTTCCTGAACGTGCTTAAAATATCGTGGTAGAAGGTGATGCTAAAATTGCAAGCCTTTTCTTCGGTGTGAAGAAAGAGCACTTTGTATTTCTTTAGAAACAAAATTTCTTTTTCTTAAAATGACAGCTATTTGGTGGGGCAAAAAAAAATCAGTGTTGCAGTTCTAGAATCTTGTACTAAATGCCAATATCATTAAAATTAGTAACTGAGACAAAGAAGGAGGGCTGTTGAGTTCCAGAAGAGTAGAATCTAAATTAACTTTATATTAACTCACCATAAAGTGAAGCCTGGAAAAAAAGTGATTTTTCACCCAGACAGTTTAAGATGAACGTAAAATGCTATTGTATGTTCTTTGTGCTATCCAGGTATGAGCTAAAGAATGCTTCTCACATTACAAAATTGCCCAAGGGGAAACACAGTGTGAAAGGTAAGCATTAGTAGTTGTCATTGGTAATCTGTTATTGATGGCAAACTCACGTTGTGGCTCTCTACTTAGTGAAGAGAACTATAGTCATTTCATAGCTGTACTTCCTTTAAGAGTTTGCGTAATGTTGCCCTATAGTTTTATCTATATATGTGTATGTGGTGTTTTGAGATGGGAGTTAGTACGCTTAGAAGCTTAAGACTGAAGTTAATGTGTTGCCTGAAGTTCGGGAGGAAACTTCCACTTGATATTACACCAGAGAAAATGTAAATGCATTCTCCAACTTCTTACTCGCTTTCATCATAACAATACTATGTATTTTAGAAGAAAGACGAGAGGTTTGATAGATCAGAAGAATAATTGTTTAGCTTTCAAAGTGCTTTGGAAGCTTGGAGAGAAGAGAAAAGCTAAGAATAAAAGTTCACATGGAACAGCTGTTCTCATTACATTTCTATCTGCAGAAAGTATCAGTATATTGCACTGAAAAAGATGAGAGGAAAGACTTAGCTCTCTAATTCAAGCAAAAGAAATGGTAATCATGGCTATCTTCTGTACCAAGATGGGAGAGCAGAGAACAGTAACATTCAGTAATGAGTGTTTTTTCTTAAACTATTCATTTTGAGAGGCTTAAGAAATCAGTTGCCTAAAATAGAATAAAATGTGATTTAACATCTTTTTCAATACATACTACTCACACTATTATGGATGTCAAATCAGATTTGTATTGAGGAGTTTAAGGAGAATAAGAATTGGCTTGTTACACTTTTCTAAAATGTTGCAATGTGTATGTTTTCATTAATGGACCTAGGATATGAGAGCTATAAGTCTGGTCTGTTTTAGCTTTGATCATGCAGATCAGGCAATTAACAATCAAAAGTCTAAAATTCTCACTTCTAATGCAGCAGAGTACAACTACCATTAGTACGGTGATGCTGAATTGAATAAACAGACTATATCCTTTGTGTTCTTTTTAAGATACTTTTGCACTTGGTCAGCATTGGAAAGTATATGCGAAGTAATATTTGGCTGGCCGAGTCATTTTCTTTGTGTGCAAAGTCTGTGTTTGCTTTCTAGATTTGTAACTAATGTTTTTTCCCTTTCTAGGCTTGGGCAAAACTGCACCTGATCCCACAGCCACTACCACCCTTGGTGGTGTAGAGGTTCCCTTAGGGAATGGGATCTCAACAGGAATTAATGATACCTGTCTTCTGTATAATGAGTATCCTTTGCTATTGCATTGGCTGCACACTGTGTTTGAGTGTTGCTGAGTTTAGCAGGACCTCGCTAATGTCGGTCAGGAGTTTTGGCACACTGTGCTTTGTTTCATTTAGATCTGCTCTGGAGGACTCACAGACAATTTAGAGTCTCTTCTCCAAGGGAGATGATTTTACAGCTGTCACACTTAAATTGTTGTTCTGTAAAAAAGGAAACAATACATATAGCAAATAGCTGTTGCCCCAACAGGACTCAATACCTGAAGGCGTTGGAGTGGCCAGGCAACACTGCCCTGTAGTGCTTGCCCAGAGACATTCCAGGACAAGGGAAGGAGAATGAAACCTGTGGTTGTTTCACATCACTCCAGTCTGGTTTCTTCCTTGTGGTGCTGTGGCTGGACAGCTTGGTCAGGAGGAGGTGGGGGAGGCAGCTCTGTGGCTTGATGGAGTCTCTCATCACACAGCTTCTCTTGTGTTCCCCAGACCCTTTGCAAGTGTTGAGGTAAACCTCAGATGCCCATCAGAGATGTAGCCATTAAGCCTCTTTCTAGGCAGAAGTGCCCCCAAATGAATGTGTGCTCAACATTCATAAGAGGTCGTATGAATAAGTGATGCCTAAGGTCCCAGATCAATCTCTTCACTGCCAGTGAAGCAAGTAACCCATTAGTACAACCTCTGGTTTGTGTAGAAACTGTCTTCTCTCTTCATAAGCTGTTTTCGTCTTACAAGCAGTCTTGGCAACAGAACTCATGGCAATACTGTTTTTATCTTGAATTTTCTTAAATATAGTGTCTGTCTTGGTCAGATGATAAAATATAATACAATTAATAGCTAATTGAAGTAACATGATGTGCATTTTGTTTTACACTGTGTTTAATGGGGATGCTTTTCATCTAAAATTGGGATTAGAGGTAAGTTTGAGGCCTAAAGCATTGAGAAACAAATATGTGAGCTGGGACTGTCTTCTGAAAAAATAAAATGGTGCGGCGTGGTCATAGAATGCACAAGCACTGGCAACCATTGTAGAGCTCTTCTCTGTGATTCCAGCGTGGGTTTTTTAGTGGGAAATCAAGAGGACATTAATGACTTTGTGCTGGAAGGTAGAAATAGACCTGCAATTATAATTGTAGATGCCAGGTCTGTAACTGCAGATCTCATCTAGTCTGTGTCACTCCACTGTTTAGATGGCGAGAGAGATGTTGTGTGTTATGGCTCTGGCTGACAAAAAAATAATCATCAAGAGCTACAGCCCCGTATCCAAGTCAGTTCACTTGCCTGTTGCTCAGGGTTCCTGCTGCACCACCATAATTCTCCATGTGACTGTTAGTTGCTTGTTTCTAACTATTGTATAAAACACTTTCAGATTCAAAGAAAAGTCAAATTTAAAGATTTGTGGTTTGAGCTGTTAGAACTGCTTAATCACACAGGCATCTGTATGGTAACTTAAGTGCAAAGGTGAAGTTTGACTGTGTTTTGAGATTTTTCTATGTTATTAATATCAACAACTGTAATTGTTCCTTAACATTCTTCCCAGGTATATTGTGTATGATGTTGCTCAGGTAAATCTGAAGTACCTGCTGAAACTGAAATTCAACTATAAGACATCACTCTGGTGAACAGTATTTAGAAGCCCTGTTAGAGTTATACTGTAGTTACACTATAGCGTTGACTTCTGACATGCTTACGCATTGACTTCTTTTACCAAGATATCAAGAGCTAAACTGCAGAAGAGGTTACTAAATCCTATTTAGTACAACACTTAGTGAAAGTTTTATATAAATGTGTGGCAACACATGGACCTGAATTCTGATGAGAACGAGTACCTGTTTTTGTTTTATACCACTTCTAATTTGGGGGCTTTCAAGTGTTTCTTTTAATTGACCAAACTGACCAAGAAAAGAAAGTAAATCAAGCTTGTATTTTTAGCCAAACAGAGCTGGGCAATAGCAGGAGAAGGAACTTGAGGATGTTTGCAATATTTGCTCTGTTTAAGATACCCTTTTTCAGTTTTCATTTGAATAAATGATAAATGTGCATTTATTTTGAGGTAAAAAATAAAAGCTAATTTCATACTAACAGCTTTATGTTTCAAAACTTCCAAATTGTTTTGGTTTTGAGTCATGATTTAAATGTATGTAGAATGTTCTTAAACATGATATCTCTCTCTCAAGATCAAATGCCAAATATTGAAATCTGTAGTCACGTTTCAGAAAGTCATGGTGACATGAAAATTTGGACTTTCTACTGAGACTTCATCTGTCAACAGTTGGTGTGGTAAACATGGAAAATGAACTTGTGGCTGTTTGAATTTAGTATTAGCCCCAATAAACCTCCTTTAAATATCTACCTTCAACGTGATGTAAGTTGGTTGTTGTAGACTCAAGTCCTAACAAAGCCCTAAGTTGAGTTTGGGCTCAAGCTTCACTCATTGTGACCTGGAGTGAGGTAGATTGCCACTCTGTCGGTAGTCTTCAATTCCCTGTCTTGAAACATCAGTATAAACTAATAATTTCAGTGTTCAGTGATGTTTGTTACTTCTCTTAAACCAACTCACTTGCAGTAAGTCATTGAGCAATATGGGAGTACTTGACTATAGTGCAACATCAGTTCTTTCTCTTCAAAAATTACTGATTTTCCTGAGCTATTAGGGCAAGTTGGCTAATCCCCAGGGACAGCTCTGCATGGGCAGTGCATTCAGTATCTCCTCCACTGTGACAGTTCCCTTCCCAAGAAGGGACAGTTTAAGCTCATGCTGACGGTTGCAGCTTCAGTCTTTGGTAACCTGCATGTTAAAAACAGATGCATTTCCTAAAATGTTGTGATGCCCCTGGTACCTTTTGAAAGCGGAGCTCCCAGCCAAAATGGTTGCTTATGGTGCAGCTGTTTCCAGGATCCGTGAAGGAGAGGAGGATGAGAAGTGATAGATGGAAAACAGAGCAGCTGCTGTTGGGGAGAGAAGGAAATGTGGAAGGACTGGGTAAGTCGTATGAGACTTACAAGAGAATCGGTTGAGGTTGGTGCTCATGGATTTGGATTTGAGAGGAAGTGAATAGGGTGGCCCTTGTCTTCTGGTTCTTCAGTAGCTTAACCAGTGGCTAATCATTGTTTCACTTCCAACAGAAACTTTTGGTCAGTCATTTAAGACTTAAGAATAATCTTGTCACTCTCTGAAAGAGAACATGAGAAATGGTTAAGTTTAGTTGTGAGGTAGAATCCATCCATTCCCCCCCCCCCCCCCCCCAAAAAAAACCCAAAAAAACCAACAAACCAGCTTACAGTTCAGTTTGGGACCAGGAATTAAAGGTCGATGCTTTCAATGTTCCCTCTGTCACCTGTACCAGAGGTGGCTCAGAGTTTCCTTTTGCTGTAAGGCCTCTTGTCCTGCCCTAAGAAATGGCCATAAGCGCTACGTAGCGCAGGGAGTGTTTTATGATGTGTATGTAGAGCTGAGTTATAATTGCAGCACAAGCAAGTATATCCCAAGCTGTCTCTAACCTTACAAATACAGCAGTAAAAGATACAGGGGGACAGGACTTTCTGAAGAGGCAACAGGTGCCATTTGGGGACCATAGGAGAGCCCTGGTGTGACTGTCCTGCAGCAGAATCTGATGTGAATTCAGGGTGCTGCTTCTAGTGCCAGCTTGTCCGACCACAAAGCGGACCTGCTTCTCCTGAAAGCAGGCACTGGTGCTGCTGTGACCCAGCATACAGACAGCCTCTCCCTGGGGCCAGGCTGAGAAGAGCAGCGCAGTGACAACCACTGAAGACATTACTCTGGGAGTATGTGCACGAAGCAGAGCTGGATGAATAGGTAGTCCCATTTCTGTCAAAACGACTTGAACGAGTTGTCAAGACATTAGGTCCCATGACATCCTCTGCTTTTTTCAGAGGAGGGACGTTGAGGAATGACTTCTGATCTAAATGTTAAACTACAAAAAGCAGCAATGTATAAATATTTCACCATTTTATCTTTATTTAGCGGGGCTGGAGGCCCTGTTGTACAATCGCTCGCAAATGTTAAGATAGTCCATGCAGTTTATATGAATTGGGTAAACTGGAGGAAGCCAGCCTAGGCTTACTGATGGGCAGTCAGTGTAAATTGTGACTTGCCCGAGTTCATGCAGGAAAGAAGTAGCTGAGGAAAAAAGTACAGCACAGGTCACCTAACCCTGTACTTTAGCCATAAAACAATCTTTAAATCAGTTGTCAGTCATTAAATCTGTCTTTAATGAAATCCCCACCCCCTTCTGTTTCTAATCAGAGGAAAGGGGAGGAAAAAAAACAATCAGACAAATGATATGTGAAAAAGACCTCTGGGCACATCAAACTTTCTCAATACCATAAAGAGTTGTATTCATGTTCTTAAATAAGTCATGCAGTGTTTGTAACTACTGAGATCTTTGCTTCAGCTTTCTTTCTGGAAGACTGTTCCAGACCTCCCTCTATGAGTTCTGGGGACATAATTTTCTGCTGAAGTGTTTTTGTGGCCAATTTATATCCCACTTAGTATTTTGCTTAAATTGCTTTTATCTATGTGGTGAGGCCCCTAACTTAGTCCGTTATATTCTCACTCCTTCTGTTATGCCCATAAAAAAAATAGTTTCCACTGTGTGGAGTGACATCTGACAAAGAGTTTGTGTGTCCTTTTACTTTCAAATAAATGCCAGGCTACTTCTCCAGAAATGATCATTTTAGAGATGCAGTGGCACCTATGAGAAAAAATGCAGATGTAGATCCCAGTCAAGGTGACTTGTTGGTTTTCATTTGTTCCAGCGTGAAGGTAGCATGTGAGCCAGTGGGCATTGCGGGTCGCTTTCCCAGAAAGTGAGACACGCGAGTACAGTCTGAAGGTGAGAAGAAGGAATGGCTTCCAACAACTGAAAGGGGAAGCTACTGCTTCCCCTGCCCGCTCATTACAAATTCTAATTTCATAATGTGATTAATGCAGCAGGACTCAGACTTCACAAGAACATGCTTCAGTGACTGAAGAGCACGCTTCTGCTAGCTGTCTGTGCTTTTCTTCCTACTACCAGTGCCTGCCTAGGGGAGGTGAGAAAATGACACCCTAGCTGTCTCTTCTCCCCAGGACGTAGCACTACCTGCGCTGTGCTGACACGACTCTGAATGCATTGATTAGTAGGTGGTGTAACCCATGTCTTAATATCATCTGCAGTAATTAAGGAGAAATGGGAGCGCGGAAGTGCTTTCTGCAGCATTTCAGCGCGCACCATTTAGAGCAGTTGCCTAACGTGACCCTCTGGGAAAGCGAGTGGCATGAGTGAAGCCAGTTTAAAGATCTCCCTCCATCTGTGCAAGGCAGGTGAGTCAGCAGTACCTAATGGCAGGTTGTTAGCAACCAGCGCAGATGTTCTCGGGCACCGTGCCTGTCTGTCAGAATAGTTGTGTCATTTCCACGTCGCCCAAATGCAAACTGCAAATTTGCCAGAACGGTGAAAGGACGCACTGAAAACGGGGTGTATTTGACGGCATGCTGTCAAATGGCACTGGCTATGGCTTTGTCAAACAGGGTTGCATTTGTGTGACTTGGAAACAGCATGCACAGGAGAAGTGAAAAACCAGAATGTAGAGATACTGCAGCATTCATAAAAGGCCCATATGTAAAAGGTCTTTTCTAGCAGCAATCCTCATAATACAATGTTGATTGTTACCCTGTCAGCACAGTGCATGGTAATAGCTTCTGCTAAATATTTTCCAAATGCAGCTGTTGGAACGAAATGAAGGGATACCCAGCGTCATGCTCTTGGGAGCTGAACTCTACCTTCTGACCTGGTAATTTTTAAGATGATCGGCAGGAGGTGTTGGGGGCAGGGGGAAATCTCTCGTAGCTTTTTCATCTGTTTTCTAGTTTTATCCCAATGTACAAAGAAGCCCTGAAAGGCATTGGGGTTTTTGGTTTCTTTTTTCCTCTTTCCCGTCTCGAAATTCAGGCTCTGAGGACTGTTGCAAAATGTGATTGTGTTGTAGAAAACTTTTCCCTCCTCCCCTGACAATGCCTTGCCTCAGTGAAAGCTCTAGCATCAGGGTGGCGCTGGGCAACCGCCGCTTTCAGCACAGCGAGACCTGATGACAAGGTTTACAAAAGACAGCAGTAAAAATCTCGCTGCTGATCAGTGTCTTCTGTCAGCTGTGGAAGTCTCAGTGTCGCCACTCTTAGCTGAGCATTAACATACAACCCTTGGAACAGGGGGAGCCTAGCTGAAATATAGAAAAAGCATTAGTGTCGTTAACACATTATTGTTTACCGGAGCCTGGAAGGTCTGGTCTGTCTCAGGCCTTTTGGGTGGTGGAGCTGTTTTATTAAAGGGGAAAACTGTACAGGGTTTAATGTTGTGTAGTTTTTGCCTTTGAAATAGCACAGATTACTATTTTAATGCTTTTTGTTATTAATTTAGTGCTATGCCTATGCTGCCTTGCGTCTCTCTACTGTAGTTGCTTTGTTTTGTGCTGTGCAGTGTGGAAAGCTCCCACTGAAGTGTCTCAGGCCCTTTGGGGGCTGAGGGGAAGGAAGGCTGTTTTAACAGCCCCTCAAAATGACCTGAAAAAGGGAGTGGAAATGCATGCTAGGCTTTGTCTTTTCTTTTTACTTTTTAAAAAAAAGAAAAAACAACCCACCTCTGCTACAATGTACATAGAAAGCCCTGGGGGAATTTCTAAAGGATTTTACTCCGTTTGTTTCTCTTAGAAACTCACTTTTTTCCTTTTAAGCACAAGGGCAGCATTGATTTTTTTTTTTTATGTTTTTAAAATTGTTTAACAACATGACCTATATCCTGCCCCTCTCAACCTGCTAGAGTGCCCAGTCATCTGAGTTCATTAGAAAATTAAGAATACAAATTAAAAACTCTATTCCATGTCCCAAGATACACATTTTCTGTGTTTTGCAGAATCCTTGGTTTCACCTAGATGCTTTTAAAGAGATGCAAACAAACAGGCATAGCATCCATTTTGCATTACACTATGGTGCTGTTGGCAGTATGTTTAAGATGTGACACTGACTTAGCCTCGACTAAGATATACTGTTAATTTATTTTGAACTTCAATTTGCATTTTCATATATTAATTAAAAAAAAAAAGGAATTTTGCTTGGTGTAAGTAGCAGTAGGTACTGTTGTCAAAGCCCAGAACACATGAAGAGTCTGGTCCATAAGCATTTACAGTACTTGTGGTTTATGGCAATATTTCCATGCTTAGATTTCTTGATGCAGAAGCTTTAAAATTCACTGTGATGCAGAGACCTAAGGGGACTACACAAAGAAACCATCTCTGCTGGTTGCAGAAAGCTTTCAGCTGTGATGGCTAGGGACTGCATTAGAGGGCAGACCAAGACAAGGAGTTTGTTAGGCAACAACCATCCACTCAGTGGTTTTTTGGCTCTCTCCCTTGCACTGGGTGAGAACAAGTGAGACCTTGACCTTCAGGCCTGGAGCATTTCAGTTGACTCTTCAGGAAGAGTGCCATAGGCTGTGACTACAGGGCCAGGGCTGGTTATGCTGGTTTTTATTCTTACCACTTACTACTCTTACCACTTACCCCTCCTCTTACTTCTCTTACTCCTCTTATTTCTTACCACTTACTTCCACTCCAAAGGTGAAGTCTCACCTTTCCAATCATTTTGGTTAGGCAACAGTGAAAAGCAGAGACAAGGAAAAGAAGTACAGTTTAGCAAAAAATTATTATTTAATGAAGGAAGATGGATATAATATAGGGATTGCTTAAAGACACTAAGCTAGCACGGCTACTTTGGGGTGACCCTTTGGACCAAGTGCCAGCCTACCACTCCCGTAACACGAGTCGCCCGTTCCCCCTCACCCTGCCAGGCTCCAGGAGGCCCGCGGAGGGAGTGTACGGTTTCTGTCACCGGCGCTGTCCCCCTCTCCCTCGCACCGAAGCGGATCGGGGCAAAACCCCTTTCCTCTCCACAAACGCCCCGGGAGCGCGGGGCGAGCACCCCGCCACCCGCCGCCGCTTCCCCTCAGCCGCCGGCTCCTCAGGGCGGCGAACGCCCGTTACCCCCCCCGCCCCCACCCCCGCGCACGCGCCTGGCCCGCGAGCGCCGTCCCCGCGCGGCAGCGCCGCCTCGCGCAAGGCCCCGTCTCCTCCCCCAGAATGCACCGCGCCAGGCAGCCTTTGAAAAAGCGGCGCGGCTCGTTCAAGATGGCGGAGCTCGATCAGCTGCCTGACGAGAGTGAGTAGCGACCCGTGCCCCCGCCGCCGCCGCCCTCCCGGCACCGCCGCCCCCTTGCCCCCGCCTCCCTCCCCCCGCGGGACACCCGCGCCGCGCTCCGCAGCCGGCCCGCCTCCCTCCCTCTCGTCGTGGGCGCTGTGCGGGGCCGGAGCCTGAGCCTCCTCCCTGGCAACCGGGCCGGACCGGCGCCCCCCCCCGTCGCCGCCCCTCCCGGGCGAGGCCCCGGCCCAGCCGGTGGTGAGGGGAGGGCAGCGGTCGAGGAGCTCCCTCCCGAGGGTGTGACCCCCGTTGCCCTCGGGGGTGCTGGGGCTGGGCCCCCCGCCCCGCCCGGGTGAGGCGGCGGGGCTGGCTGGGCGTCACTTGCCGGGCGGGCGGGGTGCGGGGCGGGGGCGCGGGAACCGGGAGCCGGGCGTGGAGGGGAGGGCGTGAGTGTGCGGGGCACACCTGACAGCCTGCCCTGCCTGTGGGGGTGAGGGCAGTGCGGGGGAAGGAGCGTCCTGCCCCGGGGAAGGGGTGAGCAGCCTAGGGCTCCTGTCCCTTCTGTCGTCCTAGGGGGTAAGGAGGGCTTATGTATTCATAGCATGCGCTGTGTACAGTGTGAGCACCTCTGAAGGACTGGGGGGGTTAGGGCGTGCACATTGCATCTAGGGGGCACTGATAAATGCAGAGGGAAGAGCTCAAAGACCCTGTATTGTGTGTCAGTAGATGAAAGCTAGTTGTATAGGAAGACTATGAAAATATATGCTTGCATATATACAGACCTATACATCTACATAGGTTTTGTGTGGATGTCGTTTTCAATGCACACAAGGATTAGATAAAAACTTAGGTATAGATGAAAAAGATACAGGTGTTGCTGTTTATATGGATTCATGCACAAGGTACTTGAGTGTTATAGAAGAGGAAATTATTCAATGTAAAATGTATCTACATGCTATCTTGATATGTCTTCTTACAAACTGTAAATACATGCCAAGCTAAAACTAGGGCATTTAGTAGTTTCAATAAATGTGCACACAACAGGGTAGACATATTTTTAGTGACACTGTTTTGTGCATCACCATGTAAGTTCTTGAACATACCAACTATTTCTATATCAGAAGATGCTCAGAGAGGGGTGACTCAGAGTTGAAATCTTTCTTCTGACTACTCTGTGTGGGTCTTTGTTACAACTCTAACAACTGTCAGGAGAAAAACTGGTTAATATGCTTACGTGGCCAGTGTCATTGTGTTAACCGAACAGATTTATGAAGGATCATCATAAATTAAGGGTAGAACTGACACTCTTTGGTACAGCTCAGTCATGTACGTTGTACCGCATTACAGTCTGATTAATACAAGTCATGGACCAACTGAGACAACTGTAATTAATACTTAGCAGCATTTTATTGCTTAGTGAATCAACGTTCCCTCTTCACTAGAATGGACAGTGTTTAAGTTACTGTTCCTCCTTTTGCCTTACCCATCTTCCAGGGAAGGCACCATGTGTTTCAAGAAGTTAATGTAAAGTATGAAAAATAAATTTTTTGTCTCCTCCACCTTTATATTGCCTACAGTGGCATTAGGAAGATTTGACAGGTCTGTTGCTTCACCTGTAACAGACAGTAGAATAGAGCGTGTGACTTGGTTTCACTTAGGATTGTGCTATACTGCAGACCCTCACCAGCAGTGTCATTATTATGGTATCTGCCTGGTAGGTGAAGCAGACACAGTGTGTGTATTTGTGAAGGTAATAGGCTTCTGCTGTGCTCACCTTGCCCCTAAGGTTTGTATTTAGCTAAGTTTGGTGCAAGTAGGGGATGTTTTGGTTTTTCATCAAATGTTTGCAAACATTTGATGTTTTCTGTAGTGTTGGTGAACTGCTAGAAATGTGAAAGTTTCAGAGAGTGTTTGCCTTGTGCTTCCATTCCTATTCTTTCCAATTTTGGTGAACTGGATGTTTTCAAATTACACTGTAACTGTCACCGCACATAGTTCTTTCATTTCCAGTCCTATACTTAAAATGAAACTTAGTACTGACTGATTTAACACTGACTTCATGCAGCTTTCAGTCTGCAACTTAATTTATAAGGGATAATAACAGTAAGCATTGCAAAATTGTTTTTGGAATCTTCCATAGTGGTGTAAAAATAAGTTCCTAAAAAAGTTAGAATAGTTCATGACTAATAGACTTTCAGCTTTATGTATCATCCCTGTGAATTTTCTCCAGCATAGTATATAGTGAAATAGTAGACCATAACGGAGTTTTCACATAGAAAGAATTGTAAGTAAACACAGCATACTCAATGACAAGAAAACTGAAATTTTGCAGTGCGGTAAGAGCTATGCAGTTTCACTTTCAAATTGGAAATCTGATTAAGTGGAATTTGTCCCAGAGTATTCTGATACCACCTACTTGCCCTCTGGCAAGTTCTGTAATGCAGCTGGGCAGTGAATATTCCTTAACCCAGGAGGGAGGTGAATGTAATGCACATAGTTGTCTCTCATAATATGTGCTTATTTGATCTGCTAAAGTTACTATTGTTCCATTCTTCTCTAAAGCTGACATTCTGTCCTTTTTAAATGGATAAGAGTTCACACTGACAACCTAAAAAATGAAGAAGATGGCAGTGTGTAAGTTTACATGCATTTCTCGTAGCTGAGGCCTTTTCTTACTAGTGCTGCCGGGGAGAGCGATATAGTAACCTGGGATGGAGCAAAGTGCTGTGAAGAAAGAACAATTCTGTGGCAAATCCTCTAGCTGAAAAATTCCAGAATATTGAAGGTCCCAATTGCAGAAGTACTTCCAATACTAATAATTGGATTTATACTTTGGAGACAAAATTTGTTTCTGCAGACTGTTGGGTTGGTGCCCAATGAGTGACTAATTTTAGTCAATGCATTTTTTCCCCAGTCTTATCTCCTGGTAATGTTGCAGTGGAGGTAAATGGTGTGCAGTTTTACTGCTGCAAACCAGATGGCTATTCCTCTCTGTCTCAGAAGAGGAAAACAGTTGATTGTATTGGAGTGTACATAATGCTGCCCTGTCTCTTGCTACTAGTAACAGCAATCTTATTTGTGGATTACTCAGTTATAAAGTACACGCAGTAAAGCTGAAGTGAGACTTTGATAAAACAGCCAACACGTGCAAATGTGACTAGAAGACTGCCCTAGTCCCGGTAGAGGCAGAGCTCTGCAGACAACAGCACAGTCAAAGCTGCGTTTTGGTCCGTTCTTTTGCACAAGTGAGTCTGAATGAGAAGGACGCATGGAATCAGCTCTGTAAAAGTGAGAGTGAGATGCCATTTTTGATAGAAGTGAAAGCATGCTTAGCTAGCTAAATGATCATCAGCATGGGGCCGCCGCCAGGAGTAAACCACTGAGCTACTGCGGAGTGCAGTGTTTCTCTGTTGTAGGTAGGCAAACACCAACAAGTGGCAGGTGAATTGGAGAAAGAAGTCAGACTGTAGCAGTGATGGCTGTCAGAGTGTTAACCTTTTGCAGTACAAATACTGAAAATGGTAGTATATTGCCAAATATAATATATTGGTAGACATCGCTGGTACCGTTTCTAGGGGCTTGTGTTTTGGGACAGGCAGAAGAAGGGAAGGGAGACAAGGATCTTTTTGCATGGCCTTTTATCCCATGGATGGAGGCTGCAGCATAAGGGTGGCACTTCATGCAGAAGTTGTTCTCTTTACCCCCAGCACAACCTTATGCTGTGGTTCCCAGGCACCCTGCCCCTGCACAGCCAGTTGCTCTGCTCTGATGCTTTCGTGGATAGCTGGAGGAGGGATGTGGCACACCTCTTGTCACTTTCATTTTCCAGTCCCAAGGGGCCATGAGCCTAGCACCACTGTGCTCTGGACATTTGAGGCAAAAAAACAGCAGAACTATACGAGATTACAGCATTTGGTAGAAGGCTCAAGATTAGTTTCGTGGCTGCTAAATAGTACCCACAACTAATAATTTAGGGATTGTTTGTGCTGCATACCTTTAAAATTGTATGTTACCATGGTATCAGCACATTGTCCATCATGAGAACGCAGTGTTTCAAAAAGAGGGCTTTGGTATTGCAGTTATTGTCTGCACAAGTCCTGTAAAAGGGTTCACATGGCTGAAAAACTGACTTCCATCCAGTAGTTAAATTAGGATTTGGAAATACACAAATGTCAGTTTATTAGTGGGCTTATAACATGGGGGATATACTGATTCATGCTTGAAGCAGTTATTGTTCATTTATTTATTTATTTACCTCTTCAAGAAGTCCAAAGTTTTGGGGGAGCTTAAAAGCTACCCAAAGCCACTTTTTCTTCTGATGTGTGCTTTTTACTTTCTAAGCTTTCCTGAATAAGCTATCCTTTTAGTGGCTAATCGTTTGAGATGCTTCCTCTGCTGAAACAACTTGTGCTGTGCTTGTGTAGATGAATGATCTCTCTGAGGGTTAATGACTCAATCCATAATAAAGACTCGTGTTTTTCCCTTATTCTCCATGAGTTTCCTCTGGCACACCATTTTTAGTGCCAGTCATGTAGTTTAATTACATAAGTTTTTGAGGTAGTCATCTAACCAGTGTTAAAATAACTGCTCACCTGTGCAGAATTTAGACAAAATAGCATAATGATCTGGAGAGGAAAGGTTTTACATCATGTAATTGCTTATCGGGATCCTAGAATTTTCTATATTGATTTAGATATGCCCCTTTGTGCCCACACATTAGTAAAATCAGTAGCTATGGAACATCCCTGTGGTTACTTGTAAGCTTTATTTTCAAAATTGTAATCAGCTGTTACAAATTCATTATGAAAAAATCTGAAAACACTTTCACAAATGTAATGTGCTTGTCTGTGTTCCTGTTTAAATTTTAAGATCAGCTATTGAGAAGCTGTATTTAAGCTGCTTTGCTTCATGTTAGTACTGAAAATATACATCAGGGCATCTACAACTGCCCGTATTGAATTGCAGTCATACTCTACCTCTTTCGTTCAGTTATGATATTTTCAAATGAGGGGAGGCAATAGATGCTTGTTTTTAAACTTAAACCTGACTTTAATTTTTGAAAAGGAGAAAAGCTTTTGCGCTTTTTTCCCCATGCCTGAAAGCCTATCTGCACATCAGAAATACTTTTTTGGAGGGTAAACTATCAAGAGTTCCATTTTAAGTCTGTTCATACTGCTTGCAGAGCAGTTAGAGGAGTCTTTTTAGGTTCTCGTCATGGTAATCCTCTGTACGTGCTCCCTTGTGCTGGGAGAAGGAGGTTGGGACTAGAGGAATGATTCCTGGCAGCCACGCCGGCACAGGGAGAGCGGCGGTTCAGGACTCGGGGAGCTGTCCATCCACCGGACCCCACACTGGCAGCCGCTGAAGCTGATCGGGTTTCTAGCTAGCTTAGCATGGAAACATCAGGGTTCCTATCGTGCTAGACTTGGCGGACTTGTGGTTATCTTAATATTGATTTTTTTTTTTTAATTCATTTTTACATGGACTTCCTGAGAATCACTTCTTGCAAGTGTTATAAAACACATAAATGCACTTATTCCTGACTCTTAGTTACTAATGAGCTTCCTGTTATCATACTATTAAATGCCTCATAATCTAGCACACAGTTATTTTTACTGCACATCTGTGGTGCACATATTTTACGGATTTATTTTTTTTTTTTAGGGCCAGAAAAGGCCATTATAATCGTCTTACATGCTTCATTAAGCATGCTAGGATACTTGCATTTGCAATTTCTGTGCATCGATTCCATCCTTCCTTTTTAGCTATAGTTTTCTCTTTAAAAATAGATGTAAACTTGGTTTAAAGATTTTGAATGATAGGGGGCGCGACGTGCCCTTTCTTAGTATAGTTACATAAAATCTGTTAAACTTTGTATTCATTGCTAACCCGAACTTATCTGATGTCATTTTCCGACAAATAGATCTAGTTATGCCTTTCCTTGTAAAAAAAGGCTGCAGAGCTATTTACTGTCTGAATTATCTTCCTTTGTAGATACTTGTGATCAGTGCAGATCTTGACCTTCTTTGGGAAGAACAAGATTGGAGTGCCTTGACTTTCTCGCAATAAGGCATGTTTTTAGATCTTCAAATCTTTCTCCTAGCTCTGTTCTGAATCCTTTCCTAATTTTTCAGACTTAGTCAAGTGTGAACACTGTGTTCAAGTAATTAATTTACTAACAACACGTGCAAAGCCATGCTCAGTAGGATACTAAGACAAGACTAAGCCAATAGTACAGTTTGCACTGGAAGAGTATGCCAGCGTAGGCTACTGAAAGCAGGCCTTCTAATTCCTGAGCCACTGCTGTGGTGAGCAGGCTGTACTTCCTCCTGAGGTTGAGGTTTTCTTACTCTCAGTATTAAGAAAGTCACCTCCATGATCGTCTGAACCTGGAGGAGCTGGAAGTAGATTTTGGTTGTAATACCCTAAATGATGCACAGACCTTATTTCTTCCTTTCCACCCATTTGTTTTTTAAGTGTTTGATGTTTGTAGAAACGAAATCTGTGTCATTGTCATAACAGGTATTTACATTCAAGCATGTGTGTATATTCTACTTTAATCTCTGTGTTTATAATTAAAATGCTGGTTAAAAAGACTGCCTATGATTATATATTTGTTATTCAGAACAGGAGTGTACAAAATTACTGGCATTTAATGTGAGGCTGGGATATTATAAATCTAATAATTATTTTAACTGAAATTTTGGATAGTTTTAATGAACTTAACCTATCCCAAATCACTTAGCAATTTTTATAGTTTCTGAAATGCTTTTATCTGTATTAAATGTTGGTTGTTTTTTATTGTAACACATTATTGCTTAGAAGATCATCCTAGTTTCTGGTTTTGTGGCCCTGTATGTACAGTACTGCCAAACTAAATGGAAAAAGTAGGGAGATGTACTGTATTCCTTGAAGTTTGGTGTTCTTGCAGGTAGCCCCTAAAATCAACATAGGAGAACTTGACAAGAAAACCCATGTATCATATTGTTGCCTTTAAGGTAAAATTAAGCTTATGGACATGTCCATTGTCATTTTGATATCCTACATGTATTCTAATGCTTTAAGCTACGGAAGTGTTGGTGTTAATAATTTTCTGCGACTTAAAAATAGTTTAGTTTAACTTTGAACTTGCCTAGATCAGGAATTTCTTATTTGGACACTTGTGTTCCTAAATAAAGATGCCTTTTTCCAGTTACATTACTTTGGTTGCAGGTTAAGTGAAAACAAATGAGCAGCCTTATTCTAGCATGCATCTATTGAAGATTAACTATCCCATGTGGAAAAGTCCTTGGCAACCAACGCTGTTTTGGAGTGGTAATCTTATAAAGCTAGAAGGTAGCGCAGTAACATTCTGCTGTCCATCACTTCTCTACCTGTTGTTTCTGATGCCAGTTGTCTAATGCCCTGCTCCACTGACTGATCATCAGTCTCACAGGTGAAGCATCTGAGTTTGGTTAGCAAAGGATCCTCAGGCACTTCAGCTATGAGAGTGACACCACCCCATATATAAAGCTTTGCTACCTCTTGCTGAGTTGTTTTGTTTCCATTGTTGACATGCTTACCCTTGAGTGAACTGATTGAACTCAATTCATATGAGCAAGATGGTCAGAAAAAGAGGAAAATGATTGTATGTTTGGTCTTACAGATGAAGTGCCTGACATCTTTCAGAACAGTGATCCATTCTGAAAAGCCAGCATCTCCTCCGTTTGACAGTCCTGATGATCCTGCTTCTGTTTCTCCATCCCCAATGACGTGTACTTTCCCCATGTTCTTAAACTGCGTGTACTTATTAATCCCTGCACACATTTCCTACCGTATCTTATGTTAATTTGGGGGGGACGCTAGTTCTTCACTGTTCTTACTGTTACTGTTCAGGACTGCATTCTTGGTTGATAACAGGGTACCTGTGTATTTATGCAAGCACAGTGTACAGTATCCAATTATTAGTATGAAATTAAAAAAAAAAAAGTCATTAATCCTGTGATACCTTTAACATATAGCTTAGTTACAAGAGCTGAATTCACTGTGAATCAGATCATCATAGAAGCATGTTCCTGTACCAGTCACTGTTAGGTCTCCAACCTGACAAAGGTGATATGTCAGAAAAGAAATGTGCAAGAAGAGCAACAGTATAGCCCAGGCTTGTCACCTTGGTTTTGACATATAATCCTATATGTGTTAGCTGTTGTAGATTTGAACAGCTTGGGAGATACTGGGGTGGAGGCCCTCTAAACCACCAGTGAGTCAAAACTAGTTCCATTTCATTTCTTAAACATTTTTTAAAATTTTTTGAAAAAGAATAGAAACTTTTTTTCCTTTTTCTTTTTTAATTGAACTTTTTTTAACACATGGCATAATAAAATGGCAGCAAACAAAATATTATGATGAAAACATAAGGAAGGTAGGGGTGTTTTTGCCATTGCTGCACCTATATTCTTTTCAACAGTCCACCCCAAACCAAATGCTCTGTTCCCCTGGAAAGGGACAATAATTCATTTCTTGGCTCTGTAATATTCCCTGGAATGTATCCTCTTAGTGGCAAGGATCTCTGGCAGTGTAACGTTAGTGGGGTTAGGACCTAGATACAGGGCAGCCACAAGAAAAGGAATTTCCAGACCTTTGGAGTCAGAAATGTTCTTGGAACAGCAGTTCCAAAGAGAAGCTGAAGGAGGGAGTGGGAAAAGTGAGGGGGGAGAAGAGGATGCAATGCAAGAAGGAGTGGTTGCAGCACTGGAACATAACTGGAAAGATAAAGTTGATTTGAGAGAAAAGCATGAATCTGTGGAAGCATTGTCATGCAGAAATATCTCTGCCCTCCGCTAATGTAGTTGCTTCAAACAGCTCATTCTTAGAGAGACATTTGAAAATTCCAGAGCATGAAGGCTATTGTCAGGCCCAGTTTTGTCCTTCCTGGCTCAGAAGCACTGCAGAGGTCCCACAGATGCAGTGGAAGGGGAGCAGTGAAATTCTGAGGGATGCATTACACAGTTTGAACAGTTCAAGCAAACTAAGGGTCCCATCTGCATTTATAATATCTGAATCTGCTGCCTTTCTGAATAAGGAGGTTCCACCAGGGGGCAACTAACCATCCATCTCCCTACATGTGAGCCAAGCTTAGAGAGCATAAACTACTGCTTTCATGGAAATTTTTGGCATTGAAGAATTTTGAATTGGTAGAAATAATTTTTTTTAAAAAAAGAGTAGTATTTGTTACAGTTTCCTTGTCAATTGTATAATATATTTGCAACTGCATCAAACAAGCAGCCACATGGAAGTATGTAGTTTGGACATAAAGCTTGTTCAGAATTTGCTGTGTTAAAAAAAAGTGCTCAGCATCAGAAGCTGTTTTGTAGAGGTGAAACTAAAGGAAAAAAGCAAAACATGAATATGCTTTTAAGATTTATTGCGTAATAAACATATAATGCTATACTTAGCGCCATGGAGGGCGCACTGGGTTTACTCATTCAGCTGTGAAAGATTTAATATTAAATTCCACTTTCTGGCTAAGAATTAATTAAGAATGAGTAGACTCTGCATAGGTTGTATGGTTTTAAATAACTTGTGATTTATGTGGACTTTTTGATATATTGCAGGTTCTTCAGCAAAAGCACTTGTAAGCTTGAAAGGTAAG
Source organism: Ciconia boyciana (assembly GCF_034638445.1). Lineage (NCBI taxonomy): Eukaryota > Metazoa > Chordata > Aves > Ciconiiformes > Ciconiidae > Ciconia > Ciconia boyciana. The sequence continues at coordinate 109,108,494 of NC_132936.1, read as the reverse complement.
AAATTAATGTGTTATTTACTTGTACCCAATCTGACTTTCAGGTGTACTTAGTTTCTGGCTTCAAAAAGTTCAAGAAAATAACACCGAAGAAAGTTTTTTGTTGAAATATGATTGGTTTTATTGTGGATATTTGTTCTACAGACTAATAATCCTGGGTAGTTGAAACTACATATGTTGTGGTGTATTTAGACACTGCTCTTCTGGGTGAAATTCCTGAAATGTGTTGTTTTTTCTTAAGTACTGCCTAAGTGTCAGATTTGATGAGAAGATTGAGGTAATCTTTTCTCTCTTGAGGATGAGATAGGAGAAGGATTCTCAGTGAGACTTGTACATGTGACAGAATTTACATTAGGAAGGAATTCCACAATCTCATTGTGTTTTCTGTCAGCAAGTTGTGGGATAAATCAAAAATCTGTTTGTTATATCTTTTTCTTTGAAATTGTCTTCATGAACATTCGTACAAATTTTGAATACTTATATTCTGCACAACAATTAAAGTTTCTTTATATGTTACAAGGCTTCTATTACACAAGGAAGAAGACGTGGTCTGTTGAATATGTTGTAACTAATATTGTTTCAATAAAATTCGATTTACTTGTTGGTGTGCACCCACTTAATCATTTTTTAGAACCAGAAGAAGGCCAGGTCTTGTAGACCTTTACTTTCTCCAGGTTTCAGTTACAGCCACAGTACAGCTGTCTAGATGTGTGTCAACCTGGCAGTGGAAGTAACTGATTCCAGTAAAGAAGGTTTCAGGAAATCTAAATGTTGTCAGGAGTAAAAAATGTTTTGTTCATGTTTCTCCTTGTACTGAAAATCTCTTTCAGTTTTTTTTTAAATTAGTGTTCAGAACAATTTAATAAAAATATTGAAATCTAAAATCCATTTGTAGTTGAATCCAAAGATGTTGAAAGTAACAAAAATATATTAGTAGTTGATGATGTTATGCTAGCTTTTGCATAGTAGTTCTTTTAAAACATACATATATGTATATTAATGACATGATTTCTTCACAACAGAGGGAAGTTTATCCAGTTCGTGGAATGAAAAATATAATTCTCTGCAGAAAACACCCATTTGGAAAAGCAAGAATGCTGGTTCTGCAGTGGAAATGGTAAGAAGCAATAAAAAGACAACTCCAAGATTGGTAAAATACCATGAAGTAAAATCAAATTTAAGGATCAAAAAATGTGGCCTAGATTTATAGTTTCATAATTTCCGAATGTTAAACTATGTCCTTCACAAGCAGTCTACATAGTTTGAATATGAGATGAAAACATATTTTATAACTGAATAATCAAACAAATTAAATTGCTGACCTTGTTCAAGATAGCTTGTAATCATTTTCTCTCTTTTTTGTAAAGCAAGTGCTGGCTGAAATGTTTGTACTGTGTCTGCCACCTTGAACTTAGGAATCGCCATTTCTGATCAACCATTTGTTTTATCTCATGAAATGTCTCACTTCTAATTATGGCTGAGAACTGATGCATAGAGAAAAGGAAGGGAAAATGTCATAATGCACTTCCATCATTGTGCTTTCTGGGGGGCAGATTTTAATAAAAATAAAGGAATGTCAATGAAATGTCATGTAGTATTCTGAGAGGTCTCATAGGAGACCTTATGTTAAAGAACAACCTTGGGGTGGGGGAATGAAAGATAATGAGCCTGCAGTCTCCAAGGGTGTGTCTCTGGTGTTTGGGTTGACCATTTCCCTCCCTCTTTTTAAAATATTCCATTGTGGTTTCTTTCCCCATTGTATCACATTCAAGCTTTTCTTCACTATTCTTAACCTCCTCTACCTTACCAAATTATGTGATTTTGGTTTGGTTTTGCCGCTAGCTATATTGCACCCAGTGCCTTGTTTGTCTACATCTGTAACACTGTGTGCTCTTTTTACTACACCCTGGAGAGTAAATGAAATACTGTCTCAATTGCTAGGCAGATCTTTCTCCCATAGTCGTCTGGTGCCACCGCCTTCTACAGTAATTGCGACCAACTTGCCAAGTATCACCTGTTTTTTATTCAAATCATTATTTTTTGTGAACTGCTTGTTTATTGGAAGGGAAACATTATGTTTGAAAACTATTGCACTTGCCTGCTCTGCACATAATCAAAAGATCTGAGCAGCATCCAGTAGTGCATTAAGCAATGTGACTAACATCTGTCATAAGTAGCTTGTTCTGTGATCTTCTCCCTGTAGAGAAAAACTTACACAGAGAAGGCATTTATTTTGGTAGGATTCACACAGATACTTATACACACATGTTGTTATGTGTTTATGCTAGAGAACATAAGGTCTACAAAATGCAGTTCCAGACAGTGACCAGAACTTTGTGATGGCCCTTAGTTCCTGCAGTAGTTCATGTCACAGTTTTCAGCTGTTCCCCAGGAATGCTCATCTTCTCAACAGAAACAAGCCTTACCAGTAACTTAGAAGATCGCATGTGCTAAAGAATCGAAGTAACTAGCTATAACATTTGTACAAAAACTTTGTAAATTTAGGTATGCTAGCTGTAGGAATTAAAAATAAGGAGTCAAACTTTGAATGTAGCTCAGTATTCTTTAGAAAGCTGGGAGAAAGATCAGAGGATAGTCTGATGTGTTAGCAGTGGCCCATGTTGCTGAGATGTGATGTAGTCTTCTGTACTAGTTTGAGTTCCCTGAACACTGGAAGTATTGTAGATATGTTGTTGAAAAATCTTTCCGAAAATGCCTGACCTATTTAGCTAATGTGGATGATACCTCTTTGCGACACTTGTTATTTTATTCTTGTGTGAGGCCCCGGCAATCCAGACTGATGAAACACTCTTATCATTTTGGATACTTCCTTGGAATAGAATTTGGCAGCTTCTGTTGAGGGTTGTAAAACAGTTCTATTGATCTGGATCATAGCCTTAGCATAAGGTTGAAGGAACTCTTAAGTTTTGCCTGTATTGTTTTATCATTTGTGTTCCTGTGTTGGCACATGCTTTTCATCTGGTATAGTGTCAGAAAATCAAGAAGAACTATATAGACATTTGGGATAAAAATGTTGTTCTGGAACCAGCATCTGAAATGTCAAGACTGAAATATAATTGCAAATATTCAATAGGAACCTGACTCTTCATCCTGTGGGCAGAATGCTGTGATTAAAAAGTCATGGAGTTTTGTGATGTAAGCATTTTTATTGTTGGAACAGGACTGTAGATTTGTTTTCTTGCTCAAAAGTTAGAATAGTTCTGACCTTTCTTTTTTAGGGTGATGGTTTGTCAAGGACAGCAGAGATGTTATAAAATAACATAAAGACCTTGTAATTGAAATTTAAGATTGTTCTTAAGGTTTAGTGAATTGGAAGATGTGAAGAAAATAACTTGATGTATCTAGGTGAAGAGAGAAAAACATCATCCTTAACAATTAATATGATAAACTAATTACTATGTTAATATGATGGGGGCACTGTTTGGTTGCCTTGCCAATATGTAGTTCCTCTGTTCAGTGCGTGTCTCTTCCCTGGTTTGTAGTATCTACAAGGAATGGACGTTTTCTTCTGTGTGCTGAATGTGCTTAGGTTTCTAGCACATACAGGGCACTACTGTTACTTAAATACACTTGTGTAGTTACATTTATAAAATATATATCATTTAGAGTAAGACAGGCACATTTCCCTGCGAAACCTCCAGCTGTTCTCATGGCATGGGATAGACAGATTTTTTGCTACCACTAATTAATTTAATAGAGACTATCTCTTTTCAAACAGATACTTTAATTAGTCACAAACTTACTAAATGTCTTTCTTAAGTGTAAATGCTTACTAGTGAAGTTTTATTTCACTTCATTGATTTATTTTGTTTCTGACTCCTATTAAGGGCTTATCTTTGTCATCAGTATTCTTCACATTGTGGGTGTTATAGATTTCATACCCATATCAATTTGTAGCTCTTTCACCATCTGTACTGAAAGAAGTGAAATCTGTATTTGTTCTGCCTTTACTCATCACCTTTGTAAATAGTTTGAAAGACAAGGAATGCTACAGGGTACAGTCTTTGGGTTCTGCAAAGGAGACACATTTCAGTTGTGGCTGGCTCCTGTGCCAGGCCACAAAATCTTCATGGAAGAAAAAGCTGCTTGCTCTCAGCACTAACAGCTAGTCATAGGTTGCTCTTTTGTCCTCACTGAAAGCAAAAGTTTTTTGTCATAGGGTAAAATGTTGAGGAATAACTAAATGGAAGTATTTTTTTCACGACATGTATTTGCAATATGGTTTCTTGTTTTCAATCAGCCTTCTAATTCTCTTTGAGTTATAACATCTTAGCACACATGTAAGTTTTAGTTAGCATGAATTCTAAATTCTTCTCTTTTCTGATATTTTCACATAACTTATTCAAGCTTTAGTTTCTTCTGACTTCAGCTTCTTTGCATTTTGCAGTGTAGGCACTTTCAGTGAGTTAAAAAAACAACAAACTCACAACACTTTATTAGACTCATAAGATATCCTTGCAAAAAAAATTATATCCGGCTAATGTTTTTACTGAGAACATACCAAAACAAATATGCTGTTTGAATAAACTTTTTTTTGACCCAAAATTCAGAAAAAACTGTTTAACAAATGTGCGTATAACCAAAGCAAGGACTATTTTAAGCTTAGATACACAAGTGTTTAGACACCTAACTCCTCTGGAAACAAGTGGGAGTTAGGTTCTAAATAATTCCGTGGAACTGGGCCAGCAGTATATAGTAATGGGTTATAGTTAGCATTGGAAAGCCTGGAATCTTAAATTCCTTCTTCTCTTCTCTCAGCCCTTAGATCTCTAACTGCTAGGAGGCACTATTTACTGTGTAAAATGTGCCTTAAAACCAATAGGTGGCAAGAGAAAAGGCATTCCATTTCTCTCACTGTGAATTCTGTGCATGAACAGAGAAATCAGATATTTTTTTCTTGTAATTCATTCTTAATTTTGATACATGCAGCCCTTCAGAAATTCAAAACGGAGTCGACTCTTCTGTGAAGAAGATGACAGACAAATAAACACAAGGTCACCCAAAAGAAATCAGAAGGTTGCGATGGTTCCACAGGTACCTACATGTATGCAGATATTTTTACCAAAAAGGGGAACAAGCCTATCTGTGTTAGTTGAAAATTAGAATACATTTGCTTTTCAAGTTGCATTATCAGTTTATGAATATTCTTGTGAGGAAAGCTGTTGCTAGGAGTAAGCCGCAATTCAAAACAGTTTTATATTTTTCTTCCTTATGACTGGGTTCCTCAGTTTGTTTATGGGAATACCTGTTCTTTTTGATCCTGGACATAAGCATACAGAGCTAGAAAGGATTCCAGACTAGCTGCCCACCTTGCTCCTGCAAACAATCATATCTTGTAGTCTGCATAAATTTATTCAGCTTCAGTTAAAAACTGACTAGGTTTCTTGCACTGACTACATCATTTAGAAGGCTGCTATAGAACTTAATGTATTCCAACAGTTAGGAACTTGCTCTAGATTTGTAGCCTAAATGTGTTCATGGCCATCTATACCTTCTTGATCCTGTAACGATAATGTCCTCCAACTCAAACAGCTTGTTTTTCTACTCCTCCACTTGACTGTCTACTCCTTGATACAGCATGAAAGAGCAGCTGTAATTTCTCTCAGCCTTTATTTGCTATGTTAGACAGGGCAACATCTCTTAGTCTCAAACAATTGGCTCTCTAATACCTTTGTCATCCAAATCACTTCTCTGTACCATCACCTTACGAGCCTGAATCTGCCACACTGAAAAAGTACTATTTGAATACTGGTCTTATTTGCCTTCTGAACTGTACTGTGCAGTGTCGAGTGGGGAAGACTTAGCAGTTGCCATTTTGCTGGGTCCATTTTGTCAGAGATGAGGACCATGACATTTCCCTCTATTCGTTACCATGATTTCTTAACAGTAGAAAGGCCTGGATAATGTTCTAAGCCCGGTTGGTTTCTCCTTAAATGTCTGGTTCAGGGGGTCCAGTGATTGCTAGATAAACATTTGTGAGGGACTGCAGCTGCCATAGCTCACAGATCTTGCTGCCCTGCTAGGCTTTGTTTCCTGGAGTTCCAGTGGGAGAAAGGGGACCTGTAGTGGTTAAGCACAGCAGGAGCCAGCAAGGTGCCTACCTTATGCTTTAACCTATTATTGCTGCTACTAAAGGTCAAAATACTTTTGAGCGTTTGGGGAAGGATAACAACTGATTATGGCATAGGGACCGAGTTAAACTAATATTCTCAAAAAACTGTTATTCTTTTGCAAATAAGTTTTTCTGCCGGTTAAGATAGCTGTCCTTGGAACAAAATTACGGAATTATTTTTCCATAGTCTTGTTTAAACTCAGGTCTGTGTATTATGCATGCAATCTAAGACAGTGTCTTTTCTGCAATTTATAAAATAGCTTTCAAATATAGTTAAAACTTGATTGCTTATGTCCATGCCAGTTTCTCTTGCAGTTTTCTAAAAAGCAGACACTCTGCTCAAAGCTTTGGCTGTATTACGTTCCTGTGCTAGCTTCATCCTCGGTTTAAGAAGAGTTAGCAAGAGTAGAAGCAGTAGTGCAAATGAGGCAGTTGGCGTGGCTGGCATCTGAGCCGCAACATCACCTATGCTCACTTGAGACAAGGTTCAGTGATGCCTCAAACTTTTGAAGTCTGTGTGTACTTTAGTGCCATGCTATTGTTACCAGTAATGTAGTTGCAGTGTTGGAAAGTGTTTCTGTTAGAAGAGCTTTGTCCAGAGATAATTTGTTTTATTGATCCTGCTAAAGTTTGCCATCTGTTACGTTTGATTGCATCGCTCATATAATGCAGTAAGGATTATTATAGATGTGCAACAAAAAAATTGTCATGAAACAGTATATGCGATTAAAATGTAACAATTATTAATGTGCAAACTTTTATCAGGAAAATCTAGTTTAATTATTTGAATATTGAAGAATGTTGGACTGTGTTTAACTGTTTCCTTTATTTTACTACATAGAAGTTTAATACAACAATGCCAACACCAGACAAGAAAGCATCACAGAAGATTGGTTTACGGCTTCGTAACCTGCTCAAACTTCCCAAAGCTCACAAGTGGTGCATATATGAATGGTTCTATTCAAATATAGATAAGTATGTTTGTTTTATATAATTATTGCTTATTAGTAGAGAAACAAGTAATTTTCTGACATTGAGCTGCAAATTTCCATATATTGGTTAGATACTCCAAAGTTTATTCTTAAATTATTAGTTATTGAAAATTATTTCAGTGTTTTGGGTTGGTTTTTTGCCTCTCTTTTTTATAATGAGCAACCTACTTGGGTAGTTCCTTGGGTAGTCTTCTATGGAAAGCCTTCCTTCATGGAAATAATTTTCTTTTTATCACCTCTGCCTCTACCAGGTACAAGATTTTGTTCATAAGGTTTTTAGCATCTTAAGCATGAAGTTATCAGGACACTTAGACTTTTCTGAACCCTTGGATCAGTGTTACACACGGGGGATGGGAAGGAGACTGCTGCTTCTTAAGGTGCTGCTTCCCTAAAAGCTGTAAATGTTGATTTCGAATATTTCTTCCCCATCATCCTGTTTTTATTGTGATCACTAACAGAGCTCCAGGTTGTGACTATTCAGCTGTTGTCTAGATATCAGCGTCCTTCTTGGATCTCCTAATCTATCTCCTAGACTGTTTCTGCAATTTGTGCCTCAGAGTCTTTGGCGCTTGTTCTCTTAACGCCACTAGCAAGGTGGTGTGAATTGTTTAAAAGAACCATTTTAATTTAGTCCCTAATCATGAAAACCTAAAAATTCTGAAATGTAAAAATCATTATTGATTAATGAAATCTTACAATCTACACTGATTGACTAATAGGTGAAACACTAGTGTTCAATATTCTAAATAATGGCTTCAGAGTTAACAAGCATTCTTTTCCAGAATTTATTCATAACAAAATAATTACTGTTTTTCCTTCCTGTTTTAATCACGATTGCTGCGGCTGTTTTCCTTAACTGAGAAGGCAGTCATAGCAACAGAAAAACATTCTAGAATATATTCATCACAAGTAGAAAAATTTCATGTCCTCCATTTCAGTTAGTTTTAAATTCATCATCTGTAGGATTTAATTCCTTTGAAAGAAGTAGTCTTTACATGCTTCCCCCCCCCCCCCTTATTAGGGGGGAGACGACAACAAAAACAAAAAACCCAAACAAAACAACAACCACCAAACAAACCCCAAACCCTACTTACTCCTAGTACTAATTTTAATATGTGACATTTATAATTACGATCTTTACAACAGTCCAAGAACTTTCAGTTTATTCTCAAATAATTGTCTGTGGAACTTTAGGTCTATCAATAGACTAGAATTTGAGTTTAGCAGGTAATTCTGAAAACCTCTTTGATAGTTATCAATATATGCTTGTAATGCTAGTAGGATATGATCATGTTAAGATATTATAGTTTACTAAGAAACTACATATCTTTGGAAGAAAAACTTTGTATGTTGTTTTGAGTGATATGATCTAGACTTAATGAGAAGCTTAAAAAAGTTTAAAGCGTAGAGCTAACTGTCAACTGACAAAATATGTCTCACTGTACAAGTCTCAAAATATTTAATTCGATTTGTGTCATCCGAAATTGAAATCATCAATTTAAATGCCATGTCTACTAAAAGTTTTTAAAATATTTTAATCACTACAACTATCATCTGTGGTTGTTAGATTATTGAAGCTGTTCCAGTTGGATTCTCTCTACGCTGCTGCAGAGGACTGTTTTCTGTAAAATCCCATTGACTTCTGACACACAGAGACTTCTAAAGAGCTACTTACTACTACAGTGAGTAGGCCCTCAGAACCAGATGCAGCTGTAGCTTGCTTCCACCATTTTCCAGAGCTTCCAATCTTGTGGATGCTGTGGGTTTACACTTTGCCTGCTTAGGGACAAGTGATAGTAAAAACAATCAAATACAGATTCTCTTTCTCCAAAAAAAACCAAAACAGTTGTTCTTTACACAGATAACTTACATTAGCAACAGTAAATCTGGTTAAAATAAAACTCTTCTATGCACTTTCTTGTCTGTTTCCTGAGCCTCATTGATCATTCTTTGTGGTTTCCTTTTCGCTTCATGCCACAGCTGTAGATCCTTCTAGTGCAAAAATATTCTCTTCCATTCTTGCCTGAGTCTCCTTATCTCCATGCACCTTTCCTTTCTCCCGCCACCCCACACACTCACTTGAAAGCAGTGTTGCTTCCAAGATCCTCTTTGTCCTGTGCTTGGGGATATTCCCCTCTAAACCCCAGTGCCCTGCAGAGTGGAGAAAAGTGCTTTATCTAGGATGCAGTTATTCTTTTGTTCTCACCAGGTGAGATCTATTTCAGTTGCACATAGTCTTTAATGATTAACCTGCTATTAGACAGGCATATCCATTGCTGTTCCCTTGTCTCTTCAGCCCAAGAAGGATGTGGTACTACAAAGTAAATGACAGTCATAAAACATAGAGATACAGACAGGTCATAGCATCAAAGAGAAATTCATAAGTTGTGTAGGTACGTTCTCTGAACTGTCACTTCTGTAATACTGATCCTCTGCTTCATCATGGAGCCGTGGTATGATGCAATAAAAGTCTCACCTGTATAGCTGTAGAGAATGACAAGTTGGCTCAATTTCCTGTATTTTGGAACCCTCTGTTGAGAATCTGGGTTATAATTGAATGAATTTATGAAAAAGGTACTGACTTTCTATTTCTCAGTATCACGTTGTCCCTTCCTTTATTCTCAATACCTCACCATATCTTTATGGTTTCTTTCAGTGTGTTGCAGTATCCTCATGACACTGCATTGGCTTTGCTGAAGTTTGATTTGGTGCCTTTATATACGTTACAAAGCAGGATGAATACATATGTTTCCCAGTAGTAACAAGAGAGAGGAACATTTTTAAACATCACTGATAGTAAGGTTCAAATAGAACAATAGTCCTGGAAACTTTCTGTCTCTGTTTTCAGTTGAATTTATTTCAGGTTAAATTTGTCCTTTGAATAGGAGTGTCTTGTTTATATGACTAATTTATGCTTTTTGTTGTCAATGTATTTCTTATGATGGATGGTTTTTGGAATCTTGTGACAAAAGTTTACTAAGTGTAGCTAACAGAGGATCAATTATGTTTCAACAGACCACTATTTGAAGGCGATAATGACTTCTGTGTATGCCTGAAAGAATCTTTTCCAAATTTGAAAACCAGAAAATTGACAAGAGTAGAGTGGGGGAAAATCAGACGATTAATGGGAAAACCACGGAGGTAATTTTTTTTTTCCCTTTCTTTCTTTTCAACTAATAACTACGTGTACTTTTGATGTTACTGGAATTGTTGCTTCTAAAATAATTTTGCATGCAGATAGTAAGGGAAAACAATAGCTGAGAGTAGAAAAACATATTATTGAAAAGGTGTTCTCTGAGCACACACCCTACTCCCCCACACACCCTGTTCCTTATGTGGGCGTGTCCAGTCCATGTAGTTCTCATGAGCCTATAGTTGAAATGTTCTCTTCCCACTCTAGATAAGTGAGTGTCCAAGCTAGGATATGTTGAAATTATTATTGTATCTTCTATGCTACAGTGCTTCCTGGCATGGAAGACAGGCCAATTTTTCACTAAGTTTTTTTTCTGGCTATAACTAGTTTTTCATGGGGAAAACAAGTGCACATTTTCATCTCATTTATTTTATTATTCTTTAAACCATTTTATAAATCCTCAACTTCTGGCTTGGCTGCCAAAACAGAGAGAGGGGATAGTCACCCATAAAATATTGTACATTGTAGAGAAGAAACCAGAATTTAATGAAGGGCATAGTGTTATCTCTCTAATTTAGAATTCTTAATTCTTAAACCCACTGATTCAGTTCAGCCTTTTCACAGAACCTATACAATTTAGCCTAGAGAAGAGAAGGCTCAGGGAGGATCTCATCTCTGTGTATAAATATCTGAAGGGAAGGCATAGAGGAGATGAGGCCAGGCTTTTTTCAGTGTTGTCTGGAGATAGGACAAGAGGCAGTGAGCACAAGCTGAAACACAGGAGGTTCAGCCTTAACATAAGGAAACATTTTTACTGTGAGGGTGACTGAGCACTGGTACAGGTTGCCCAGAGAGGTGGTAGAATCTCCATCCTTAGAGATACTCAAAGGCCATCTGGACATGGTCCTGGGCAGCCTCCTGTGGGTGACTCTGCTGGAGGGGTTGGAGCAGATGACCTCCAGAGGTCCCTCCCAAACTGAACCATCCTGTCATTGTGTAAGATCGGGAGAAAAATGTATAAGTAGTGTTGTGGAAATAAAAGACTGGTTTATTTATGAAAATACAAACACTAAAGCACTGAATCCATTTCATAGATCACTGTACTGAGTCACATTATATTTTGTCTGATGGACGCTATCTCATCTCTTATACCTATAAACAGCTTTACATAACTAAAAATTGCCAGTCAAGGGAAGGCAGCAGAGCCAGCTTAAAAATAGTTCCTTTTGGAAAGGTGTTCATATCATTTGAGCTTAACTGAGATAGCTTTTCATTCCTCTATCATCATGCTTCTCCCTGAGAGGAAATGGTATATTTGGAGATTAAATCATCACTTATTCATTTGACTTTTGCCAAAAGTGGGTACCACTATAAAAGATCAGCTTGCCTCATTCAGCAGTCTGTTGGACCATTGATAAAACGTCCTTCTTTGGGGGGGGGGACGGGGGACGGACACACGGGACGGGACAGGGGGAGTGTTGTTGGTTTTGGTGTGGGTTATTTTGATAAGCTATCATACAGTTAGTTTTTTAAAAAGAGCGACTCATGCCTAAGGAACCACGGGTCTAAATGGCAGAAGGTTGTTTTATCTGAATTCTGAAGTACAAGTATTCGACTGGATATAGAATCTTGTTTTGTTTGTTAACCAAAACTTTACAAGTTCTTGCTTTTTATCAACATAAAATAAGCATTCCCGTTTGCTTTTCATTTCTTTAATAATTTTTTAAAAACCCATTTATTGGTAGTCTTTTTCAAGATGTCCAGAGTGGTCTTCGGCCTTAGTTCTAAAAGATTTTGAATTATTCTAAATAATTTGAATGCTTTTTCAAGATTATTTTCATCTACCTCTAGAGCAAAGTTTTTTTACATTACTATTCTGCTAGAAATTTGTTCTGTCTGTCCTCATCATATGCAAGTAAGCTAAATACTGTGTCAATACTGATATCTCCCCGTGAGGGAAGAAAAAAAATAAGACATTTTGCATCCACAGTGTTGATGGCAGAGGATAATAGTGTCTCTGTGTGATAGCTGTGCATGTGGTTGTCGTATTTTTTTAAATTTTGTTTTAAATATATTGTAATATTTTCTTATGTCTGCTGCTACTTTAAATGTCCTATCACACCATCAACAGTGTGGTTGATTGGCACAACAGTATTCTTCATGGGAGCCTGCAAAGCTTGTAAGATTCCAGTAGACTGTGGGGAAAGATATGCTCCAAGAAAAGGAAGAGGTAATAGTTAGTCTTGTGTACTCTGTATAAACTTAATTGGGGTTGTGAAATAGCAATGGATATGAATTAAGCTCAGATATGCTTGTCCTGCCACTGTACGATCGTGATGATTCCTCTGTTAGTTCAAATTCTTATGAGCGAGGTAGAAACTGAGAATGTTCAACCTCTTAAAAAGTTTATTGAATTTGTATTTGTAAGAGCATGGGTCAAAGAACATCAGGCGATACCTGATGTTCCTGATGCAAGACCCTGAACATGATTAGAAGGACTAATATTAAAGTTTGTATTGCCTTTTTTTTGGTCTTGCTGTGATTAGTCACTCTGTTCTCCTCAATGGAATTGAAAAGCTCTGACCTGCATTTTGCTACTTCATATTCATAGCCCATGGCAAGCATTATTTCACACTTGTTCCTCCCCAGTAGTAAATATGAAGCAGATAGCATCTTTAAATGAGAATATCCAAATAAGCTTTGCATAAGTCTCTCAACCACCATCACTCTCTCTGCCATATCCCCTTCCAGATATTTTGAATTGCTAATGAGGATCATTAGGCAATACAACTCCAGGTAAACACATTCTGCTCTTCAGTGGCCAACTGGTGCGGGGGGGACATGCACCTACAGTTGCTCAATCTGCAACACAGTTTCTAGACTCTATACAAAGACTAGTGATGACTTTTGCGGTGATAGTGATTGGAAAGCCTAGTAAAGGAACCTTCAGTGCAGTGCATTACTGCACGTACCTGACAGAAGTACATCACAGCTTCAGTTCATTCCTGTTCATTCTTTTTATTTTTTTAATGTCTTGCTTAGGACTAAGATCTCATTGTGTTAACACTGTACACACTGGACAAAACGAATGGTCTATGCCCCATGTAACTTAGAAACCATGTATAAGATAAAAGGCAAATTATGTATTCATATAGACAAACGAGTGTGAAACTGCTGATCAGTATGAAAGGAAGTGGTCTCAGCATCCTGGCAGCTTAGTTCTTGTGATCTTCTCATATGCATTGCAAGGAAGAGAAATTTGGGAGAACAGCGAAATGGCTTTGTGGAACTCTCCGAGAGAGGGGTATACAGAAGAAAACATAAGAATGTTTATTTTGGCATATAATAAGAGAGTAGTAGAAGCAGACTTGGAAATAGGAGCTGACTGCTTAGTACTGAGTGAGGGATAAATAACTGAGGAAGATCTTGAAGGGATTTAAAACAGAAAATAATTTGCAGTGTAGAAGGGGGAACCAGCAGAGGATTTGTCAGTGTCTTCTAAAATAACCTCGTAAAATAGGACTTTTTATTGATCAGTAATCAATATATAACTGTATGAGTTCCACAGAAAATGTTTACATTGCATTTGAATGCAGTAAAGCAATTAACAAAGGTAGTAAATTATTTGATAAATAACTGCTTCTGCAATTAAGCAGACCTACAATAGCATCTGTACTCCTTTTTAAAATGACTTCTTTCATTGTCACAAGAATGATAAAACTTTTTTTTAATGAGGAATGAGAGATAGGCTCGAGTCCTCAATGTCTTTATGCTTTCAGTATCTCCCTCATGCATCAATGCCTATTCAGTAGGTTAAAAGTGAAAAATTGTGAAAAACCAAGTAAGGGCCTTGGGAGTAAGTTTTTCATCTTTTAGATTACATTTTCGGACCTGCCCCACACCCCCCCAAATGGGGGAGGGGACTGCTAGAGATTATCTGACTTTACACAGTAGCCCAAGTTCAAACAAATTTGTACTTTTACTATGATCAGTCTCAGAACAATTAATCTGCAGAATAGAGATTTTGTGGCTGAGTTTTGCTTGCATCTGTGCAGAGTACGAGAGACAGAGAAGTGCTCTTTTATATTCTGAGTCTGGTGCCCTTTCATACTATGTTAGTTTAATTGAGCTAATGAGCACATGTGAAAGGGATCTACTGTGTATCAGTAAGTGATGGCAGCCAGGGACCTCACAGTAAGTCCTCCTTTCATGCATTGAACTGATATTCAGAGTAGACTGGATGTGGGACCTGCTTTAGCTTTGTTGTGACACCAGGTGGATCCCTATAAGCAGAAAAAGTCCTAAAAAGTTGTACTCTTCTGATATACTAATGCAAACAGCTAGCATTCCTGAGTGTTATTTTTAAATAAACTGTTATTTTAGGAGTGATAATTCTGGGGAGTAAGACTGTCTAAATCCGTTCAACGAAATCCTTTACATTTTTCTCTTAAAGGAAAAATCCTTGTCTCTCACTTTTTAATTTTCTCTCACTGATTTGTAAACTATGCCTATTTATTTGATGTGTCTTCACATATGTATGTTTTCAGTGCCGAATTTAAGTATAGTTTTACTTAATTGTATTATAGGTGTTCCTCTGCATTCTTTGAGGAAGAGAGATCAGCGTTAAAACAGAAACGGCAGAAAATAAGACTTTTGCAGCAGCGGAAAGTTGCAGATATTTCACAGTTCAAAGATCTTCCAGAAGAAATTCCATTACCGCTTGTAATAGGAACAAAAGTTACAGGTAATTTCTTAAAAACAAACAAACAAAAAAACAGGCAAGTGTTTTGCAAAGATTTTAGTAAACCATAATAAACTTAGTGCACCTAGTTAAAATAAATTTAAAACGTCAAAAATTGTATGTTTTTATTGTTAGCTCATTGAGAAGGTGCTTGTGAGGATTAGCTAGTGTTTTTTAAACAGTGATATGGTTTTGAGGTACAAACTTAGCATGGTTTATTATTTCTGCTGTTCAAATTGTAGTTTTGGTTTTTGGGTTGGTTTTTTATGTCTAGTATATCTAACAAATCTTGGAGAGAGAGATGCTTAAATTCAGAGCTGAGTGCTATCTGAGAGTTTAAAATCTAACAATATAAAACTTGAGATTTATTTTTCCATAATTATAAAAATATCTGTTTTGAAACAGATACACAATTGATACTGCAGTGTAGTTGGACATGTATACTAAACATGCTATTGCCTTACTGAAAAAACTTACACATAACTGTGGAAGGAGTGTTGTTAAAAACATTCTACAAGTTTTGTCTAGTTTTATAAAAACTTGAATTCCTCCATCCTGTCTGTGATCCACGTGCTTTTCACTTAAGCATGGTATCTCCCACTCAAGCCACTACTGTTCATTGCTTTTTGCATTCTTCAGCAACACTGCCCTTAATTCTTGCTGAAGAGCAGGCATGCACAACACTGCCTCTCCTCACTCTTAGAGCTGTATCCCTGAGCTTCGTTCCTCGTTGTCTTTTGCTAAATATGCAGTCATCAGTGGAAGTGATCAAAGAGAAATGGTATGCAAATTCAACCGGAAATTGACTTTTGCCTGCAAAATATGTCTGTCAGAAGG
Organism: Ciconia boyciana; assembly: GCF_034638445.1. Taxonomy (NCBI): domain Eukaryota; kingdom Metazoa; phylum Chordata; class Aves; order Ciconiiformes; family Ciconiidae; genus Ciconia; species Ciconia boyciana. The sequence goes on along the minus strand of NC_132936.1, from coordinate 109,092,661 downwards.
TATCGGGTATTAAATAGTGTTTTATTTAGACATAAGTGTAGTGCTAAGGATTAGATTTTGGAAATACTTGACTTGCAAAGATAAGTTTGACAAAAATTTGAGTAGTATTTCCATTGCATACAATTGTTTTTCTGAGTTTACTTTTTTTTTTTTCATTTAATCTGTGGGTTTTAAATACACATATAAAGGGTTACTTGCAAAAGATGTATTAAGTCTATTTTTCTCAATGGTATCAGAACATTATAATGTTTGGTTTGTCTTTCTTTTATTCTTTTTCTTTTTTTTTTTTTTTTAAAAGCACGTTTGCGAGGTGTCCATGACGGACTATTCACCGGACAAATAGACGCTGTAGACACTCTTAATGCTACATACAGAGTGACTTTTGACAGGGCAGGTCTTGGAACACACACAGTCCCAGATTATGAAGTTCTTGTAAGTATTAATGACACATTCTTAAAATAGCTGTAATAAAAAAATAAAATTAAAAATCTGCAATTATATGCTTTAATCAAAAAGAAGAAAATTCAAAATATTACATCCAGGTGGTATGGTCATAAAGTAGAAACAAGCATAACAGATGCATGGGAAATTCCAGGGGAATGAGCTTCCACTGTTTATGGTTTTACAGAACAGAATAACCCTGTATGATAAAAACATAATAGCTCAGCCTGGAATAATTTACTAGACCTACTATTATAGGTTATTATAATAGCCTGAGTTTAATATGAAGAAATATAACAAGTAGTGTAAGATCCCAAAGAAAATTCTGCTATGGGATCATGGCAGGATTTGCAGAAAATGTTCAAGAAAACTTGTCCCTTTGTAATTTACCAAAATCTGGGAAGGCCTCTGGTAGTCGCAAGCAAGTATTATGAGTTGATTGAACGTCATTTTGAAACTTCTTATGGTAATGAAGCTACCTGTGCCGATGTTCCTTTGGTCAAACGGTTTGGGATTATTTCCTAGCTCGTAGGCTTTTGGACCAGTTTATGAGCTCCAGGAATTGCTCCTGCCAAACAGTCTGACCTAGATTCCAAGCTTTTCAGAGGACTTCACATTCCTTTGTATCTTCTGTAGTGTTGAATCTAAGGGCCCATAATTTGTCTAAGAACTAGTCTCTGTCATGATCTGAGTTTGGAGCCTCTGCTGAACTCCCGTTCAGTCATGATTTTTCTGCAACTTGCCAGTAGAATTTTTGGAAATATTCTTGCAGGTTTTATTTGATGTGATGCCATAACACTTTGAAAACTCCAGCAATGGAATATGATTGTAAAGCTCCTGCTAGCCCAAAAGCAAAATGTTAATCTTTTAACGTTGTTGGGTTTGGGGCATGGATGGACACGGCTAGTCCAGACTGCAGAAAGAAATCATATATTCCAACAGGTGTGTAAAATTAATTAATCTGACAGCTGAAGTATATCCTTCCTTTCCTGTCTTAGAGTAACGAGCCTCATGAAACGATGCCAATTGCTGCCTTTGGACAGAAACAACGGCCTTCAAGGTTCTTTGTGACCCCTCCTCGATTGCATTATACACCTTCACTCCAGTCTCCAATTACAGTAAGTTACTTTTTTCATGTAATATTAATCATTGAAATATTTTCTGATACATATTGAAGCTGTTACCTTAAACAGTTTTTGAGAGTAATTTTCTGAGGTTATTCAGCAAGATAAAAATTTTAGCAAATCCCTCTAAAAATAAGCTATTAAGTTAAATGTTCTTTCTTGTATAGGACAGTGATCCTTTATTAGGACAATCTTCGTGGAAAAACAAAATTTCAGGCACAGATAGTGAAACACTAGGAGGCTTTCCAGTAGAATTCCTTATTCAAGTGGTAAGTGTTAACTGCAACTCTTAATTTTGTGTATTGTCCTTTTGTGTTTATTCTGCCAATTCTTCTGCAGTTAAATGACATTCTGTTGATTTATGACAGATATGGTGATATCCAAATTAACTTTTGAAAATATGTTAATATAATATTATTTTTTATTCCCTCCCCCTGCCCCTTCTTAATTTTCTCCCTTGTCCATAAGCTTTGAAATATGCTGCTCTTCAGACCACAGGAGGGGCTTATGGCTCCAAAAGTGTGTCTTATTTTTCCCAGTTCTACCCCTTGGTCTGAAAAAAGATATTATTTATACCTGCAAACTTTGTACTGTGCTAAGACTTCTTTTTTTTATTTAAAATATACTTGCATTATGCAAAGAACATTTGCCCATGTGCATTATCATATACTGTATAATACTGTATTTTACATTATGTCCTACCCTCTTGGAGAAGAAAAGAAGCACTCTTTTCCCTGAAAGCAAACATACATGTTATAGATGTTATAGAAAACTATTTCTTGTCTTCATCTTTATGAAATAATTACTCAGTGATTTTTGTACACCAGTTCAAAAGAGCACAGACAAGTAATGTTAGGAAGCTGAGATTCATTGAATATCAAAACTCATCAAAGCAATGATGGAAGAATGTAATTGCTCATGTTGGCTTAGCTTAAGATCTGCGATTGAATTCTTTAACAATAAAAGCTGTTTTGAACATGCTAAAGGAGATTGGAATGTTCTGTGTTTAAAATATTAAGAACGGAGAAATAATGTTGCTAAACACTTCTCAAATTTTAAAGTATATGTGATCGGTCAAAAGAATCAAATTGTAGCTCACGAGACACTAATATTTCAGCCATTCAATATAATGAATTTTATTTGACAGAATGATCTATTCAGTTTTTTAGGGGAAACTTATTGTATGAAGCTAATTTTGAAAAAGGTGTCTTGGCATCTAGCTTAGCTAAGAAAATTTAAAATTAGATGTAGTTGCTGTAAGAGTAATTATGTTAAAAATTGAAATACACAAAAGATATGGTCTTTGTTTATGCTGCTAAACTGTATCTGCAGCTATCCTCCTTGAGTCGCTGAGTATGATCAATGAAACTGGGTAACTAAGGTGTATTGAGCTTTACAACTTTAAGTGTGTCAAGTTGATCTGTTTATGATATTGTTTCTGGATTTTATATCTGAAAATGTGTGATTTCTCAGTCACGTTTGGTCGTATATTGTTACTCGTTATAAGGAAATCTGAGTTTTAAAAGTATAGGCCTCTTGCTTGTATTACAAATGGTGGCATTTTACAAAGATACTGCATTAATATGTATTTTTGCTCAAAGATTGTCAAAAGATTTTGAACAAAATCAAGCCACAGATTTTTGGCATTTGTTTATGCGAGCATCTTAATATGTTATCCAGGTTTTTGATAAAGAATCACGGGACTTAAAAAAACATTTATTGAAGGACCCTGCGTTATTTTTAAGCCTAGCATTTTAAGCATCAACTTTTTTATTAGAACTTTAAGGATGGTACTGAAATTTGGTGTTGTGAAATACATGAGACTGGTGAATACTGATTATTGATTGCACTGCTTTCACCAGTCCAGAGGTATTTTTATGTTAAAGGTGACCATTAAAGATGTTCTAGCCTTTCTTATACACTGGTACAGTAAAAAGGTCAAAGCCCTTATTCTGATTTAATGGTGATTCAGGAAGTGAATTATCAGAAAATGTTTGATTCAAGGAAAACTTTCTGGAGAACTATTGCCAGGCAATTATTTATGATACCATGAATAAACATTTTCATGGGAAAACTTTATTTTGGACAAAACAGGAAAAAATGCAGCACACCTTGAATAAGATTTCAACCCAGCCCCTTAGTTCTCTTTTGGGGGTTCTGAAATTAATTTGGAACAAAAGGAAGTGTAGCCAAAATCAAGTGCAGACACTGACAAATAAATGTTAGGGATATTCTCTTTATGTGTAACTTGCAGTTGTAAGCAAACATTGGGACTTGTAACAACTATTTTAATCATAGTTCTACACTGGTGAGTCTTCGTTTTTCTAAATCCTTATATTAATTTGTACATGTTTACATTTTGGCATCAGAGACTGCTATTCTTTCTGGGTTTTACTGTGGACAAGCATGTGTATTGGGAGAAGAATGGCTCAAATTAACATTATGATATTAAGAATAAAGTCAACAAGAAACAAGTAATAAATTTAAAAAAAAAAAGTTTTGTGTTTACATGCAATATGTAATATATCCTTAAATATTCCATAGGTTATACTGCAGGTCAAAATTGATAGATTGCATTCTTACATTCTAGTCAGTATTAAAATTTGGAGGATGCTTTTCCAAGCACTCAGCTACAGCTTTCCCCCCCCCCACCTTCTTGTTTTGTTTTGGGGAAAAAATTAGATTGGGAAGGAAACAATCGGGGACAGAACAGGTTGTTTGCAGGGTTGCTGCATGTCCAGTAGAGGGAGTATGTCAATGCAGGACGTTCAGGAACGTGAACTGGTGTCTTCCTGGTTGCTGTGGAAAAAGGAGTTATCTTTTCAAATTAAATGCATGAGGAAAAAATCTAAAAACGGATACTGGATTTTTGACAATTTTGTGCTTATGAAAATCTTGAAAATATTCCATAGTAAGTTATTGCACCCTTTACTTTGAAATGCTTGTGTTCTTATAAATACTTTTGACTAAAAGTGAAATCTAAAGTACAAATCTAAACACACTGGTTGGGTTGTTCCTTCATCTCTTTTAATGTGGAAAAAAACTGTACTAAAACCTCATTTCCAGTTTAATGAGAACTATAAACTATAACAGTAACCAGGATGAGTTATCCTGAAAATAGAGCTGTTAGGCAAGAATTTCTCAAGGAAAATAGGGCTGAACTGAGTTAAAGCATTCACTGATGATACTGACAAATGAAAATGGACGTCTATTCAATAAAATGTACCAATGAGAAAAAGTTGGTAGACATCATAGATACAGTGAAAGCTCAGAGTTTCTGGTAGAAAGAATCAGATTATCTTGATCACTGGAGTATATCTGGGAATAGGAAGAATATAAGATAAAATCCAAGCTCATTAATTGGAGAGCTAGGGCCCTGCATCCTCAAATATACCTGGACATCAAAGTAGAAGTTAAGCCCCAAATACCTTGCAAGTTTTGAGGACAAATAATATATTCTGCATTAAGTTGGGGACTCACCAGCTTCATCAAGGAGGAGGACTTAGACGTGTTAGGCAGTTGCTGGATGGTGATGACAGCAGAGCTTGACGAGTAACTTTTTGGCAGCAGTTGCAGATGGTGTTCAGTGCTTTCCTTCCTCCCATGTGTTCTTTTGCCAACATGAGCATTTGTGTGGTGTGTTAGAAACTGGACCAGAGAGATAACCCAGCTCACAAGTAACAATTTTAAAATTTTTTTCCTTGACTTTTCTGAACTTATTGTTTGTCGTTATCGGTTCCCTGATTGGATTCTTCACATAGCTGCAAAAATGCAAGTGCTGGCTCAGCACAGGCGTTGGGGGACAGCACAAGGACAGAAATGAGCAGCTAGAATTGGAAGAGTGATAAACTATGCAGTATTGCCTCTGTGCATCTGACCATGGCTTGCCATCCATTCATAAGATGCATCTGGGAAAGTATTTGTAGTAGAAAGAAGTACTGATGCTGTTTTACAGGTCTGTCATTTGGAATACTGGTAAAGGCTTCCTGTTGCTCACATTCAGGAAAGATGACAGTAAATGGAAAAAAGACACAGAAAGGGCCACAAAAGTTTAGGAGATTAAGAGCCTTTTACGGGAGAGGAGACTGGAAAGGCTTGGGTTGCGATTAGTCTAGTGGAAGAACAGTGGAGAAGAAATGCTTTACTGTCTGAAAAAACAGGGATAAATACAAGGAGGGAGAGCCTATATTTAGCTGAAAAACAGCTTTGCCAGAGCAAATTGCTGTGAAGTGAACAAGGATGCATTTAACATGGAAATTCCAAGAAGATTCGTAATTAGCTGAAAGAGGTCCTGGAACTATTTTCCATTAGGATTTGTGAGTGCAAGAAACCTGGCTGCTTTAAGACTAACTTGAAAATCAACAAAGGAGATTATATATAAGCAGAAGTATGCTGAACTGGGAGTTTCTATTTCTCCCAGTCCCATGTTCCACTACTATGATGTAGTTAACCCCTTTGCAATTTATCAAACCTGAAATCTTGGCTCTGTTTACATCAGTAATAAAACTGTTGCTGGTTGTAGCGGAGCTAGGATTTCTCTTGGAGCCCTAGAGAGTATGAATAGTTTTAGGAGTGATGTGTGTGTTGAGAGCACTCCCAGTGGTTTCCACTTCAGCCTGCTAGGTCCCAAGGGCAGCAGAAACAGGGTATTCTCATTATGAAAGAGGGAAATGGAAAGCCCAGAGTTGTTCTGTATAAAATAGATCCAATCTCTATACCAGGCTTTACTGCAGGAGTATACACAAAGGGCTAGTGCTCGGACGAGGGCACAGCTGAGAACAGGCTGAGAACTGTGTGAAAAAAGGTATGGTACGGTGAGTGATATTAATTGTAGCACATGATGATAACACCCTTCGCTTTCCTTCAGGTTGCAAGAAAAGAAGATTCTTGATTCTTCAGCCTCTAGCTGGCCATAAATTATGTTAGTCTTCCTATAGGGAATTTCGGCTGATAGATTTTTAGCATCTCCAATCTAGGGCACTTGAAAATGCTTTAAAAATCTCTGGAAAATCCATCATTTAATTAATTTTTATTTCTGCATCTGAACTTGACAAACAACTGAGAAATGTATTTTAAAATTATGAAAGAAACACACATTTTATTATCTTGAATTTCTGTGGCATTTCAAAACTGCTTAAGGACCTATTCATTCTAAAAATAGTTTCTTTGTTTTAGACCAGGTTATCGAAAATCCTTATGATCAAGAAGGAACACATCAAACAATTGAGAGAGATGAATACAGAAGCAGAAAAGTTGGTGAGAATGTTCTCTTTTCAGTTCTTAAAACAGGGTATGCTTTAACAGCTAATGCAAAAAGATACAATTAAAACTACAGTCTAGATAAAATCTATATTTTATCACTTTCTATAATGTGAAATTTTTTCTTTTTTTAAGAGAAGTCAGAGAGCTCAGTTGTTTCAAATATGATTCTCCTTTGAAAGCATTATGCTTTGGAAACTGATTAATGTTAACATTGGAATAGCATATGTCAGTTGACACGTAAAGTAAGGAAATACTATGTACTTTGAGAATCTTGGGTATAAGTTTATAAGGGAAGACATTCATTATAATTTTATTTTGCGGATGGTAGGTACTTGTTTTAGCCAGAAAGCTAAATAAATAATAACTCAGTTCAGAGATTTTCTATATAAAGCTCTAAGTGCCCTTGACCGCCATTTAAAATTACAATACCAGAGCAGCTACAGCATAATTAGCAGCAGCAGAATAGTTCTTCTTGCTAGGCTTTATCTAATCAGCAGTCAGTAAATCAAAATAAGAATACCTCTTCTACCACCCATGGCTATCAATCAACTTGAAAGTGGAAAGCTATCAGTCTCAACCTTCTGCTAGCATCCATTCAGACAGTTGTCTCTACAATGTACAGACAGAAAGCTAAAGGTTTGTGGAGAGGAAGAGGAGTCCTTTTTATTTCTTGAAACCAAAAATGCTGATTTTTTTTTTTTTCATGTAAAATATTTGAATGTTGAAGGATTTGATTTATTGTGGTAAGATTTCCCTCTTTGTCCCTTCAGTGATCATGTGCACATGTATGTTCTGTTACTCTGCTTCCTACTGCCCTATCCCTATGTCTCTGTAATTTTCGTCTTTTGTGTTGTGATGCTGCTCTTTAAAACCCTGTTATTTCAGTTACTACATTATTTTTTCCTGTGCATCAAATGTTTTGTCTTTTAATTTTGCATATTAGTAATTAAAATAGATGCAAAAAGAAGCAAGATTAAAACATACCATTGCAACCTGTAACTCTGATACTGAAAAATTAACAACTCTTCTTAAAACAAACTAAAAAAACTTTTTGTTTTTACTGAGATATTAGTACTTTTGCATAGATAAGGAAATCCATAGGAATGACAGTAGCCTTCCTCTGACAAGAATCCAGATATTAACGTGTCACTCAGCTACTAAGTCATAAATTAACTGTATTGTGGAATAAGGATATGAAGGAAAACAACAAAATTGAGAGAGCAAAGAAGCAACAGGGAAGCAGGGGATCTAGAAATAAATGTTAAGTTTGATACATTTTAGCTCAGTTGTAGCCTAGATAAGGACTTTGAGATACTTTCAAAATTCTTCCCTTGCGCTGTTGCCTTTATAAACCAGTGATCATAGAGCAACCTCCATTACTGTTCAAGGCTGTCCTGATAAAAATAGAGGACGTGATACCTTTCTATTGGGCCATATTCTTAGCCTGTCTTCTAATCCTCTTTGTCCCTTGGCAATTCCATCTACATTTGTGCTGCTGAGTATATGTTGTTTCTCCTTTAAAATGTATTTTCTTTGAACAAGAATCTTTTTCCGGCACCATTCCACTTGAACATCAATAACGTTCCTGGACATGAATAAAACAGAATCCTTTGAGTTCCTTCAGGTATAGTTTAATTGTCAGACTTTGATAATAATTCATACAATTGTGATTTGCTAATTGTTAGAGTAACACCACTGATTGGTTTCAAGCAATCCTTTTATGGAGACTTTTTTTTTAATGACTGACCCAATATAGAAATAAACAGAACTGACCAAAATCAGAACTGGTGCTGAATGTAGTCCATTATTATCTGGCAATGATAATAAATTTACATGAGGCAGGGGATGCCTTCAGAGGAGCTATTAATACATACAACTGCACATTTTCTATTTCATTTTTCTGAAAGGACAGCTTATTAATAGTGAAGCATCTTGACATCACTCTACTAGTCTTGGTTGCAGGCTATAAACAAATTACCCTGTAAATAAAAGAGTAAACACTTTTCTGATAGCCATTTGGATAAACAAATCTAAGTAAAAAGGATGGCTAGTTCATTTTGTCACTTGACCTGCAATAAAGACAAGGTAAAGGTGATGCTGGTCGTTCCAGAGAGGCATGTAGATGCTTAGTGACAGAGTTGTTATCTACTTCCATCTACTGAAAGCCATCCATCTTTTGTCTGCTAGTTCCAGATGTTTGTCAGTGTTCCAGATCTTGGATTGCTCCCGGTTCAGCAATAGTGCCGGTACTGAGAAATATTTCTTTCGTCGTCACTAGCATAGAACGAATGCCCTTAGCCTTTCCCCTCTGATGGGGAATTCATAACTGTCTGCAGCTTTCACAGCTAACCTGGATTAGTCTGCTCTAGAGGGGCTGGTCACTGAAGAAGGGCTGAAAGTTACAATTTTTTCCTTATGTTCCAGAGCTGCAGGAAGTATGTCAAATTTATGCTGGTTTCCAATTTGCTCTTAGGTGAATTCTGAAGTTATGGTGTTAGTTTAAAGCCCTATTAATTTGGTATTCAGACTTGTAAATCCCTGGAGATCATTTTAGTGATTCAGTTTAATGGGGAACTTTGAACTGAACTGATAACTGAAACCTTGACTTTGAGTTTTTGACCTGGATCCTTCTGATGAAGGCTCTTGACTTTGCAATTTGCTTTATCTCGTGGTGTAAAATCTACAGCTGCAGGTTTGATTGTATGAGGTACCTGTATCTCAGACTTGTGGCTGAGAAGCAGTGGAAATACATCTAGCTTATCTTGCAAGAGGCCATTTGTGGAAGAAATTTTATAATATATTGCATGTTTTGTTTCAATTTCATAAATATCACCCAAACATTGTCAAGACACATTCTGAAAACAGTATAAGAAAAAAACTACTGTATTCTGGTATTTATTTTTTGTGGAAAATTGTGCTTACCCAAAATACTTATGTTACCAAAGATAAGCTCTAGTAACTTTCTTTTTTGGCAGAACTGTTAGCTGTAACAGAAGGTATGTAGCCCTGAGTCATCCTCAAGTGACCACTAGCTTACTAGACAACTGTGCCTCCCGTCCTGCAGCAGAGGTGGTCGTGGCCATGTTGTCCTATACTGTTCTCCTACTGACAGGATCGTTTTCTGTTCATACAGTAGAGAGAAGCCATACCCAACTACTGGAGAAATAAGTGGGTCAGACCACAGTCATCTTCTGTAGCATTTACCACCACAGATTATCATAGCACTTTATGAAGAGAATGAAAGCATGGTAGTTACTACACAGTTGTCACCTGGAGTTTTAAATAGTGATACTACATTTTAATATTTTGTATGTTAACATTTTTCTATTAAACGCTGGGATTTCAAATATCTCGGTATTATTTTCAAGTGAAAATTCCTCATGATGAGTTCAAAAGATATAAATGTCCAGTATTGCGTTAACTTTAATATGCTTTGTCTTTTCCACAGAAATCCTATTCTATGCCAATAGGCATTGAGTTTCAGAGGAGATACGCAACTATTGTTCTAGACCTAGAACAACTAAACAAAGACTTAAATAAAGTTTTGCATAAAGTTCAACAGTATTGTTATGAGGTAAGATTTTGCTGGAATCTGTATGTACTTGTTGGTTTTGCTTAACCTAAGTACAAAAAAAAAATCAGAATTTCCTGGGAATAGGGTGTAGGTGGGGGTCACTTTGAAACGAAACTGGTAGCTGTATTGGATTCCTTCTCCCTCTCTGTCTCTGCCTGTTTTACCAGAATGCAGACACTTTTGCTGATGCCAGTGGCCAGTTTTAAAATAGACATACATGTACATAAATGAAGAAAAACCACTGTGTACTATATACCTGTGAACTCTCTTTGAAATCATTTGTCATTTCACACACACACCAAATGCAAAGGAGATTTTTATTCTTAATTTCTCTTCATTACATCTATGCAGCTTGCTCCTGACCAAGGCCTCCAGCCTGCCGACCAACCGACAGATCTGAGGCGTAGGTGTGAAGAGGAGGCTCAGGAGATTGTCAGGCAAGCAAATTCCTCAACAACAGGACAGCTTTGTGTTGAGAGTGAAAATTTAACTGATCTTATCGCTAGACTCACAGCAATATTACTGCAAATCAAGGTAAAATTTTTGCAAAAAATAGTTTCTCCCATAAAATACATAGTATTAAAGCTCTATCAGTTTCTTTGTGCCTAATTGTGAGAACGTTTTTGTTTTCTTCTCCTACAGTGTCTAGCAGAAGGAGGTGATCTGAATTCCTTTGAATTTAAATCACTAACAGATTCATTAAATGACATTAAGAATTCAATAGACTCTTCAAATATCAGGTATTACTTTTTTAATATTTAATTCTTACACATTTTGTGCCAGCAAGCAATTTTAGAGGTGAACGTTGATTATAATTAAGGGTTTTAATCTGGTAACTTTTACTTATAGGAATGGTCCCATTTAAAAGGGGGCTTCTTAAAGGGAGTGTGAAGTTAGCAGTTTTCTGTTTGAACCTATCAGTGAAGTAACCTGATTTAAAAAACAAACAAACAAAAAAAACAAAAACAAAAAGTGCTAAATTGATGCAGCAACAATTAGACTTTCTTGCTCTTCAGTCATTTATGACAATTAATAAGTTATTTTAGAACATTTTCAGACTTTGAAATCCCACTAGTAAATATTAGTTCTTTAAACCACAGAACAGTACAATTTTGGTGCTCTTTTTGCATAGTTACTCAACCTCTTGTCTGTAAATATCTAAAGCTGGCATATGAGACAATTATAGCTTCTGACCAGCTTCCATTAGCAATATTTTAAACCAAGAAACAGAAGAACAGCTGTATTGTGCCAGATCAAAGGCCCATCTAGTGTAGATGGGCCATTTTTCAACAGTTGTCACAAGCAGGTGCCTGAGGAAGCGTTATAAAAATAGCAAGAATGTGGTGATACTTGTGTGGAGTATGCTGCAGCCTCCAGCAATTTGTGACCAGGATTTTTTTTATAATTACAATGCTGCTAAATTACATAATTTAGAAAATATACCTAAATGCTAAGTATTTCCTTATACCCTCCATACTCATATTGCTCCATAATAATGGGAAGCTGCACACATGAATTCCCCCCCCGCCCCAAGATAGTAGGATGGCCTTTTGATTTAAAAATAATTATTGAGAAATGCTGTTTTATAGCATTTTTCGTTAGTAAAAGCAAAAATAAACCCCAAACATTAGTGAAACTTCTCTATAATCAACACTGCAAATTGCGCCGTGGAACGGATTCAACTAAAGGTTGATGTCCACTGCAAAGAAGGTGATGATGTTTCCGTTTCACTGTACTTATTTTGGGCATTTTAGCCATCTCTTCATAATATTTTTGTTTCATGAACTCTGGTCATGTTGAAGTATTCTTTAAAATACCCAAGTCAGTAACTCTTGATTTCATGCAGCTGTTTGTGCAAATGCTATTTTCACATATGTCTCTATCAAGTTGCATTAGTATGTACTACTCTCTGATTCATCAAGTTTTTGTATTGGCTATGTTCGTACCTTGACTTTCACTGTCGAAATATTCAGACACAGCTCTTAAATATGGGGTTTAATGCTTTTTTTTTTCTTCTTCTTTTCTTCCTGTAGTTGTTTTCAGAATAATGTTGAGATCCATGTTGCACATATTCAGAGTGGTCTGAGCCAGATGGGAAATTTACATGCTTTTGCAGCTAATAACACCAACAGAGACTGAAAATTTTCTTTCAAGTGTACAGCAAGTAGTTCTGGAAAATCCTCTTCCTTTATATAGGCTTCACCAAATATCCTAACTGCCAGAAGACAGGGGAAAAGAAAACCTCTCAGAAAGGACCCTTTTACATATATTATATCTGCTTCTTAAGAAAACCAGCATTACTGGCCAGCATTACATTAGATTTCTCCATTTGTTATTCACATACAGTAGTTTTGCTAACTGGTAATCTCTTAGTAATTGCATTTATTATAATAAACTTGAAAACATACTTTCATATAATTCGAACTTAGTTTTTAAAAGTTCAGATGAATTCTGCACACCTCTTGCTGTTGGCTCTCCTGGTATGTTAGAAGTGATGAAGAGGAAATGGTGCAAATTAGTAGCCACATGGCAGGCCTTTCTTATGTAAAGCTACGCCTCTGTGTAGGTATGGAGAGTTGCCATTCCAGCCTTCAGGTAGTGAGGGCCGTGCCAGCGCCGGCTGGCTTTTCCTGGTCTAAAGAAGCAGCAGCAGGATACGGACAGCAAACAGGAGCTGTAAACTGGAGGATGCTGGGCAGGTCTATCGATCAGTCAATGTCGTGTTGGAACTGTTAATTTATCATAACTTATAGAAGGAGTCTAATGAAGGAATGTTAAAATGTAACTGGTAACTTTCCAGAAAGAGATTGGTTCTGGCTTTTTCCCTTCACACGGGGCAAAAGGAGTGCTTTGGTTGGTATTTTATATAAATGACTGGTTAAACATATTGTTTTTCCAAATTTTTGTTTGTTTTGCACAGCTTTTAAATTAGATTACTGGTTATCCAACAATACCCAACATATATAAATATGAAGATTTTTATAATTAAAGGTAACCAGTGAGGTAAACTGCAAAAACAGAAAGTGACAACCTGCCTATGAGTACCTTTTGGAATGTTAATCTTGTAAAAAGTGTGTATTGGTTTGTTTAAATAGTCTTGTAAAGCTTCTGTGTAATGAATTGTTTCCAGATACGAATTTTCAGAGATAGCTGTAGAGATGTTTTTGATTCTTTTAGATGCCTCATTAAATGAGGTCTTTTATATGTTAATGTATAAAGAATATGTAAACAGGATTATTTTCAATTTTAAAATTTTGTATAGTTTAAAGATGCTTCTGTATTCTGTGTTGGTATTGTGCCACTGCAAAACTTTAGTGCAGAGTTTATATTTAGCTAAACTTGTTCTGTTAATTAAGAGAAATGCATAAATCTTTTATTCTCAATGAAATTTGTAACTCCGAATAAATTGACCTATGAGAGTTGATATATTTCACAAAAATGCAAACTTTTTTGCAGATGGTCTCAGGTTATTTTTTTAAGAAAAGTTAATTTAATTGCTGAAAATGAAACGTTATGAGGACAAGGTGAGTAGCTGTACTAAAAGGTATTTAGAAACTTTACAAGGGATATTACAAAATAATGCTAAACACTAATTTTGCCGAGTGACCCATGGAAATTTACCTCTCATAACGCAACAGAACATTGTAGTGGTCCCTGCAATTACTTCTGTAATTACGTTACCCATTATTTTGTGGTGTTACCGTCCGTTTGCTAAAGAAGAAGAAAGGTCCTCTCCCACCACCCTTTTCATTTAAACAGAGAAAGGTGCCAAAGCCTAACTTAAGGCAGGTAGGTTTAGTCTGACAGTAACTAGCATGACCTACAGCTAACTCGGGAAACAGGAACCGTCCCCTGGCTGTTTACTTACCCCTGTCCTTGTCACCCGCTGCTCATAAAACCTCCTGGTGTGCCGGTTCAGGGAGCTATGCTGCTGAAGAACAGTTCACCTTTCTTGTCCAGTTTTCTGCCTGCGTAGTGCACTGAACTCGCTCACTGCCGGGGGCGATGGGCGCCGGTGCTGGCACAAGGAAAACAGCAAGGACTGCCTCTTCCAGCAGCAGCTCGCTGGCTTACTGTACGAACCCCTGTAATCCCTTACTGCTCTGTCAGGGCTCTGCTTGCGTACTTGTAAGTTAAGCATGTGCATGAATGCTTTTGTGGGATAGGACTTCCCCGTACGAAACATCGGGCAGTCACGGAGGCTAACTTTGCCCTGTTGATAGCAAGCAAGCACCCCACACCGAGGGAGAGAGAAGTTGTAGACACTGGGAGATCCCGCTACCAAGAATGGTATTCAGCAAAGAGGCTTTGGGAACCTGCTTTTCCTGACAAACTAATTTCTTACTCGATGCAGAATATTGTGAGAACCACCACACTCCATCTTAACTCTGATTCCCTAGGTATGATGTTTTTTACATGTGGATTCTTATATGTGCTCTTTCCAACGTGTTTTGTGTTGAAGTGAGTTTTTTAGTCGTTGCAGGGTAATGAAACATAATAGGAAGACATATATTTGTGATAAAAGTATCCGCGTCCTTTCAGGTGTCACTTGGCCAAAACAGGGAGGCAATGTGAATGAATATACGCGCTGCTTCTCGTCAAGAGGCTGTGTTTCCCCTCGATTGGGTCAGAGTTAATATTGTTGAGTTTTGGGGAAATACAGTAACAAATATGACTGTTTGTGCTGAATACGGCCTAAGGGTAGTAGGAGTCTCAAGAACTCAGTACAATTACCATAATTTACCTCTGCAGGAGTAGAACAAATTAGTTTGGTTTCTTACAGTCAGTAAACTTGAATTCACCCTGCTCCCCCAAGAAATGATTCTCTCATTTGCTGTCTCCTGCTGTAAGTACCTCTCTTCTGGGGTCTTCCCGACCCCTAACAGCTCCTTAGGCACCCAAGTCCACTTGGAGCAGATAGCACCCGATGTTGGTTGGCTGGGTTTTGCTTTGTGATTTTTTTGCAAGGACAGCTCTGCTTTTTGCAGGGAGAGTATTAATGGGCAATCCTGCTATGCCACTCAGCCTTACAAGCTTGCAGTTCAACCACGGTTCAGCTGTCCCAGATCTTGCAGGCACAGGTATGTTATGGGGTGACACAGGGATTTTGCGCATTGGTAACCTTATTCTGTGGGGCGTGATTCCCCATATAGGGTGTTTCTGCCACCAGCACGCAGGCCAGTTTTTCTGCGCTCCCAAACCATCAGAGCCTCGTGGCATTCAGGTGCTCTTCTGTATCTGGGGTCTTACAACTTGCTCTGCAAGGCTCTGAAGTACAGCTTTGTAGGCAGGAAGAATTGGCCTTACCCTCAAAATACATATATAGTAATACATCCTTCCTTAATAAATTGACTGAATTACAGGAGCGGCTTCTGTTACTACTCATTTTGGTGTGCAGAGCCATTCAACCCACTAGCGATCATGTAAACAGCTTCTGTGTAGTCCCTAGTATTCAAATTCAAAGCTAAAGCGCCTTCACAGTGTTCACAAAATACACCTGCATTTTGTGACAAAAAAATTACTTTCTGTAGTTTAACCTCGGCTGACGTGGCAGAGTTGAGGCTTTTGTCCGAGCGAGACACTAATTTGAGGGTTTGGGGTTTGTATTACTTGGGCCATACGTTTGCATTTTTGTTCAGGGATGGGGGTGGTTGTTTAGCACAGATCTAAAGCAAATACTGACAGAGACGTTCAAGGCAGTTTTTGTAACCTGTCCTTCAGGCCCCTCAGGTCTCCCATTCACAGCCAAACCGCAGCCCCGGCTCTCCAGGACCTGGGAAGAGAACCTGCAGCTGGGATAGCTACAGCCTCTGTTCTCTACCCCACGCCGGTCAAGGTAAGAAACCCTGTCCCTGCCCCAGGTACACGCACAAGTAGAGCAAAAATGTAAACCTTTATTTTTGATCCCCGGTCTGATCCCCGACAGAGCATCCCACTCTGCTGCTTCCCTAAGACCAGCCCCCACCCCCAACACACAGTGGATTTGGTTAGCTTTTTGGCTAGAGGAGGTTAAATAGAAATACAAAACATGCTAATGGAAATCTTTAAATACCGTGTAAAAAGATGCCCTCAGCTGATGGAGCTGACCCGTATCTTTCTTAAATAAATAGGTAACATCAGTTACTACCGGATAAAGTGCAACAGTCGCAGAGCAGGGCTGAGGTAGCGCGGTACGTGCCTGCTCCCCGCCTGAGCAGCGCACCCCAGGACCGGGTTTGGCGGGGGAGGACTTGGCACCGAGGCCGGGGGATGCAGTTTGAACCCCCCGGGGCCGGGTCCCGCCCGGGGCGGCACTCAGAGGGCTCGGAAGGCGCCGAGGGCGTTCTCCTCCCACTCCGAGCCCGACTCCGAGTAGCCGCTGGTGTCCTCGGCGTCCGACACGGGCGAGTACTGCCCGCAGAAGGCGCGGGCCGGCGGGTAGGGGCCGGCCGCGCTGCCCACGCCCGGCGGCGGCCCCGCGAAGGAGGCGGCCTCGGCCGCGCCGGGCTGGCTGGCCGGGAAGCCCTCGAAGCCGGGGCCGGGGGGGAAGGCGGCGGGCGGCGGCCACTCGTAGGGGGCCGAGCCCTCCTCCTTGATCTGGACGATCTGGGCCAGGCCGGAGAGGCCGAAGCGGGGCCGCTCCGGGGCGCGCAGGGCGGCGAGGCGGGGCGGCCGCGGGTAGCCCGGCGGCGGCGGGGCGGCCGGCGGCGGCGGGGCGGCGGGGCCGGGGCGGGGCGGTCCCCGCTGGCGGCGGGACTTGGCGCGCCGGTTCTGGAACCAGACCTGGGGAGAGAGGGCGGCGGTGAGCGCGGCCGGGGCGGCCCCGGGCGGGGCGGCGCGGCGCGGCCGGCGCCCCTCACCTGGATGCGGGACTCGGGGATCTGCGTGGCGTCGGCCAGCTTCTCCCGCAGGTAGATGTCGGGGTACATGGTGTCCTGGAAGACCAGCTCCAGCGTCTCCAGCTGCGCCGCCGTGAAGCTCGTCCGCTTCCGACGCTGCGAGGCCGCCGGCGCCCCCTCCGACGGCTCCGCCGCCGCCCCCCCGGCCCGGCCCGCCGGCAGCCGGCCCCGCTCCGCCGAGGGAAGCGCCCTGAGGGCGGGCGAGGCCGGGCCGGGCCCACCGCCCCCCGCCCACCTGCCTGCGGGGAAGGCGGGCGGCTCCGCCGGGGGCTCCCCGAAGCGCAGCGCGGCCATGGCAGCGGGCGAGGAGGGGGCCGCGCCGTCCCGCCGCCCTTTATAGCCGGGGAGGGGGCTCGGCAGGGGCGGGGGTTCGGAGGGAGGCGGCCCGGCCCGGCGGGGAAGGTGGGCGCGGAGGCCCGGGCACCCCGCCGAGCCGCCCGGCCCCGCACCCCAGGCGTGCTGGTGGGGTGCCCGCTTGGGCGTCCCCTGCCTTGCTCAGCCCCGAGGCCTCGGCGCCGGCCGGGGCACCGCAGCCCCACGCGTGCCCGACGGGGTGGGTGGTGGCTGGCGGCCCTCGACCCCCCACGAAACACGGGCGGCAAAGGGGAGAGCGGAGCGGGGTTTGCGTCCGCCTTCTGCGGGCGAAACAACTCGGTGCTGGGAGGTTGGCACCCCGGATAGGGCCCGGTCCCGCAGCTGGGTTAGTTCTGATACAACATCTGGGCTGATCCGCTTACGGAGTTTGGTCCCTCCAGCTGCTGGTGTGGAGGTGGGTGTTCGCCAGCAGCCGGCCGCTCTGGCCAGCGGGGATCTCGCATGGTGCGAGACTCAAAGTAAACACGAGTTATCTCTTCCCGAGGCCGCAGCTGCTCTCCTTGCCGTGCTTTGCTGCAAGCTGTGCGCCGGTGTACGGCCTCCTGCTGTGCCTGCTGATGCAAAAGCACCTCTTTCTTTTTAAGATGCAAGTTAAACGCACCTGGGGAGCCCCGGCAGCGCAGATGGGGCAGAGGCAGACGCCGGTGTCATCGCCTTTTCCACCCACTTGCTAATGCCTCTCTGCGCCCACTCACGCTCGCGCAGCCCGGGCACTTCTGCCATAACTGTTTCCCAGCTGGAGAGGCCTGGCACCAAAACGTTGCCCACGCGCTCCAACAGGCTATGCCTGACCGCCACCAAGGTGCTTTGGAAAGGGTTTGCCCTTGTTTTCCTTCCCAGGACCGTCTCCTGTGAAAAGTGACTTTGCATGAAAGAATGCTGTTTTGATTGTTAAAAGCCGTTTTTGCAAGTTTTATTCCTAAAGCATTTGTACCTTTGTGCTTTTACACGTGCAGCGATCCGGGTGCTTTCATTAGTGAAGTTTCTAGGTCGTTTGTTCCCGAAATCATGGCCTGTGGTCTGCAGACGGCGGTCAGAAACGTGAGGCTCGTACAGCGTTCTCAATGAGCGGTGTAACGAGAGGGCACGGTGGTGAGAAAGGGCGCAGGTGAGTGGTGATCCAGAAAGCATGGACAGCGTTATTTTAGGTTTTTAATAAAAGACTCGGGGAGGGTTGAATTACTCTGCAGATTCTGTGCAGACTTAGAAGATGCCACAGGTGGCACCAAAAGGGAATTACTCCATAGTACATTTACATGATGAATATTTTACTCTATTTTACATCAAATAACATTTGCTGAAAAACATAAGCAGAGGTTTCTTTCCTGTGTAATGCAGAATAGAGATGTGACATCCTTTAGGTTTCTGAAGGATTTAATCCGGCTTTGAATTATGCCCTTACAGGGATATTGACTTTAGTTTCTAGGATTTGGTTAAAGTGGATTAAGTACATCAGACATTGAGAGAGCAGCTTTTTCAGGGAAATGTGTTTTTTCGCACATGTACACGTGTTTTTCTTTCAGCAGCAGCAGCAGCCCAGGCTCAAGTAGCTGCTGGCACCGCAGGCCCCCCGCTGTTCACCCCCATCCTGCTGCTTTCCCTGTAGCTGAGCGGGTTGCTAAGGTGTATGAGGGTCCACACAGTGCGATCAGGGAACCGATCCAAGTAAAATTAAGTGTACGGTAACAGCAGGGGGGGTTTAATCCAGATCTGGGATTCCCTGCCCGTGGGTCACCAGCAGCCCCTGGGACAGCCTTACAAGCGAGAGGCACTGCCAGGTGGAGCAGGAGGGAAATGAGGGGATCCCATCTGGGGGTGCTTCTAGGACCGCCGCCACCTGGATCTGATGCTGAGCTAGAAGAGGACAAAACTGAGACAGACTGCCCAGGAGCGTGGTGGTTTTCAGTCAGTGTCAGACTTGCCATTAAGATGACTACTTTATCAATGTATATTGAATACGTACTCAGGAAAGAGCGAGTACTGGGAGCTAATAGACCTATTCCCAACTCATAAATCTGGAAATGGGCTGAGTCTTTGATCTCTGACTGCTGTGACATCCTTCGGGCCAAAAGCCTTCTCAGTTCCCTGGCACTTTACGGTACCAGAGGTGTTCCAATAGCTATCTTGTAACAGCGGCTAATATGCTTCCCCTGATGAGGAAATGAATGGAGACGGTTCCCAGGCCTGAATGCTTTCATTAAGAGACACAGATATAACATTTATAGACCATAAAAAAAAAAGTCCACTCTGTTACAGTGGAAGAAAAATAACTTCTACGTACTATAAACTTTGCTGCAGTAGATTTTGTATATGAGTGCAGTTTGACCGCTAGTTCTGCGATACAGAATAGGAAGCCTGTGTTTTGCAGCTCTATAAAGCAGGCTAGGTGCGCCTGCGCTACTGTCACTGAATCACGTGGGCAAAATGGTCGGTGCCCTTAGTGCAGCCCAGACTTACACGCACAGGCTCCAGGGTATGGGGTTCACGCTCAGTCGCTGAATTACCGTCTGCAGACAATTGCATTTTCTAGCGGACGTTCCTGCAGTTCACCCGTGAGTGGCTGAGGCAGCTGTAGGCAGGCCTGGCTGCACTGCCTGGCTGCACACCTTTGGCGCTGACCTCTGCTTACTTCCACTTTCTCTGCTTCAGTTTCCTTTTCTGGGCTGGCTGGCTAATACCAGCATCTTGGTCTGTCTTGGTGATGAGTCCTCTTCTGCATACCAGCAGTATGTGCTGGACATGAAAGCAGAGCAATTCTGGGGCCAGACCAGAGCCCAGGAATCGTATTTTCCCTTTCCTGTTGCTCAAAGCATTACACCCTGATTTCCTCTGTGGGATCCTGGTGGCCACCCTTCTGCATTGGCTTGGTTTGAAAGGGATCTAAGATTGAACAAAGGCAAGGGGGACAGTGCTCTAATTGTGAAGGATTGCGCCGTTAAGCGGAGATCAGAGTAGGAGGCTTTTGCCTCCTCCTAGGCAAGGAGGACAGCATGAAAGACAGCTCTTTGCTTTCTTCTGCCAGTTCTCTCCCCTCCCAACGTTGGCACACCTCTCCGCAGCTCCCACAGCGTGTCATCCCACCGACGTGCTAAAAGCGATGCCTGTGAGGTACTGCAGTGTGCCTCCTGCAGCAAGGAAAAAGCACTGTGTCTGGGTTTGGGGCAGTTTCCTTTCCCCAACAAGAAGTTTCGCATCCTGCTGTGCCCCTTGTAGTCTGACGAGGAGGTTTCCAATGCCTTGTGGGTGCCAGCATCTGCATGGAGTTATACCTGGTAGGGGCTGGAAGCATTTAGGAAGACGTTCAGACTTTTGTCCCTTCCTCTTCTGCATACTTGCTTTTATTTGTGTCCTGTCTAGGCACAAAGGGGGATTTTCCTTTGTCCCTCGAGACACAGAAGCTATGATGTAAGTCCAGAAGTGGCTTTTGAAATTAAGATGGTTAAAATTGAGATAGCTCTCTCTTAAGGGAAGAGCAGACTATCTCGTGTAGGTAATAGAGATTACAGCCTGCTTCAGAGGATGATTACATTGATCTTCACTGTACTTGTCAAGAGAGAAACTCCTTATGCTTTTGTTAGTGCTGGGAGTAGCTCTGCACTGAGGTACCTGGGCTGAGGGGACTCTCACAATACGAAATGCACCTGTACCTGCAATGAAAACATGGTTTTAAGCTTCAGGTGGAGAACACGCTATCATGTCACCACTGCCAGCTCCGAGCATCCAGCAAGGATAAGACAGAAACACTGAGATTTTGGAGAAGAAGGGGGAGATGGGCCCTGTGCAGGGTTTGCTGGCCTGCTGGCTTTTCAGCCTTTTGCATATCAAGCTGGGGAGGTTCTCTCAGGCTGTTGAGGGCCACAAAGTCATCTTTTAAATGTACAGATTAAGATCCTGCCTTATGTGACTTGAGGAGCTGGGGCTTGGGAAGCATCCCAGAACGCATGGCAAGAGTAGGCGGCAGTGTGACATTCAGTCGTGTCTTTGCTGCCAAAACAAACGCACCCCTTTAGATAACTAACACACATGAGCAGTTTTGCTGCTCAGTCCTGGAGGGGAGGAGACACGATGGGTTTTGCCATGCAGTGGTTTGTAACCACTAGCACAGCCTTGGCTGTGTTCAAACTCCTCTGGCTTGTCACATCGCTTTGTTCCTTCTGGGACTCTGCAGGGAGACAGCTCATCCATGGTACTTTTTCATTCCAGCAAAGCTTCTTATTTTTTTCTTTTTGGTGGCTGTCTATGACTTCTCAGGTGTCTAAACCCGAGATTGAAGCTTTTAGTAGTGCAAATTTAGCTGTCTCTTGTCTCCCTGACTAAACTTGCAAAGGCTTGGTATCTTGGAGATCTCAATTTTTACATCAGTTTTAATTGAAACTGGCCAACAGGCTCAAAAGCTTCTATTAGGAGACTGACCAAGAAAGGAACAGTGGTCACACAAGCCTGATTTCATTAACTTAGAGAAAGTTTAAGAAAAAACAAACCCACATTTTTGCTGTTAAGACTTCGCTTAAGTTTAAGCTATATTGAAGAAGCAATGCCTGCGTAACTATCTCACAAATAAAATTAATTGTAGACCAGACACATTTTTAGGGTTGCATACATAACTACATTTGCTCCAGAGCTTCTGCTGGCATGAAAACACTGTATAATTTCCAGCTTCTCTAGCAGGGCCCTGATAGCAAAAATCACTAATGCACACTAGGCTTAGGTTTTGAGGGTTTTTACATTCTGCCTAAGAGGAAATCTTTAGATGAATCCTTAATTCCCCTCCAATTGCTGCTAGGCACTGTGGCAAAGCTCTTTACAGCCTCTGAATGCTTTTAGAGGTTTATCAGATCTTCCCAATATACGTACACCGAGATCTATATATTGAGGCTTTTAAGTAGAGTTCTGAGATCTCGCAGTGATGTCATGGTTTTAATTTAAAGTTGTCATTTTGTAGTGTTTGTGGTTTTAGCCCTCATGGATATAACAAGGAAGAGCTTGAGAAGGTGGGCTGCGTATAGTCCTCACTTTGGCATAGTTTGCAGATGTCTTGAAGCATAGTCTTGAGAGACCCGAGCTGCCTGTCCATCTTGGATGTTCAGCTGTATCCCTAGGAGCTCCTCCTCGCCAGAGCCCTGGCAGGGTGCTGAGGAGGTCCTCACTGCCTCACCCGCACATCATCCGCTGCTCCTAGGGGAGTCCCAGAACAGATCCCAGCCTCCCTGAAGACAGGGACCAGCACTCTACAGAGAAGAGGGAGTTTGCCCTCCTGGTCAGCCCAGGAAGCGTATTTGATGTAGAGGGCTCTTTCTGCCTCTCAGAAGGATGGATGATGGCACGCTGACGCTTAGGGCTGTGCCGTTCCCATTGCACGTGCGTGGTGGGTGTGATCAGTATGGTGACTTGTTTGAAAAGCGCTGCAGGCTGAGGTTGCCACTATTGCATTCACAGCGCCGTCTCTGGTCTCTTGTGCGGTCCCAGGCAAAACGCTGACTTCTGTGCCTCGGCTTCACCATCTGTAAAACTGAAATAGCTGTATTTGCCTCTGACCCTCAGGCTCGCCTCCACCTGTGAGACAGTGAGGTGGCTCCAGTGCTTACCACAAGGTCAGAAGCGTGACTCGGCCACGCTCCAGGCTGTCCCCAGGCTGTCCCGGTTGGCAGCAGGTGCCTGGGCACTGGGGCTGGGGAGTGAGAGGGAGAGCGGTGCTGCCCCTGTTCTGTGGCTGTCAGTGTGACCCGTGGCGGTGCGGCCGCGGTATCCTCAATAGCGGCCTGTGAGCCAGGGGCTGGGCTGAACCCCTTTCAGGGCGTTTGTACCTACCGGTAAGAATACGTGATGGAGCCCATCGCACTGGAGAATCAGAACGATGTCAGAGCCTGGTGACAGCAATCCCCAACGCAGGACGCTGCTCGTGCGGCCCAGCCCAGCTGCAGTGCCACCAGTTATTTCAGATCACAAAGTAAAGGGCCAGTCTTGCCCAACAGCTCTATGCACGGATCTTCCACGGGGTTAAAATAAACGCAATGTGACAAGTGGTTGTGTTCCCTCTGAAAGATGACTGTCTTGCTTGGCTAGGATCTGATTACATCTATATATGCGTGATCTATTTTCCTTTTAAAATTAAACTGCCGTCTCTCTTTGTTTTGAGGAACTAATAGTATCTTGTGACTTTAGCCCTGTGCTTAGGAGGGGGATGTGACTTGGTAGGGTAAGCCATTTCCTGAGAGGTGTGAGACGTGACTTCAAGACCTGGTGGTGCCATTCGTGTATTCTGTTCCGAGGAGTTGATAAGAGCTTCAGACACACAGAAAGCCTTGAAGAAAGCGGCTGTGGGGGAGGCTTAAGAACCTAGCAAATGCATATGAAAAGATCAAGGGGCTGCATTTGCTAAATCCGAACAGGAACAGATTTGGGGCAAGATGCCCAGGTTCAGAGGGGACACAGACGTAGCAAAGGGGCAAGAGCAGAGTACGTCTGATGGCTGGCAGCTGGCTCCCTACCTTCGGAGGGAGAGGAAGATCAAGGATGTGGGAGTGGGAGGGAGATAAGAGCAAATGGTGGGGGTGGGAAGAGGGAAAGGCAAGGGCAATAGGGAGGAAGCTACCTGGAGATAGGAGAGGCTGGTTGAAAGGGCAGGGGATGTTTAGGGTTGAATTTAGACACTGTTAAGCCTCAGCCTGCCTTTGAGTTTTGAGATACCCTGAGAACGGCAGGATGCGTGTACCTGACTCTCACTGTTTGCTTCTGCAGTGAGTGAGCAGCCCCACAAAGATTGCTGTGGCAGCAAGCCTTAGGCTTAAACAATTCCTTGTTGCAATTTATGTCTGTGCCCTCTCTGATTTTATAGCATGTGGTACTGTGAGAGAACATAAAGGCTCTATTTAATAGGGCTCATCATGTTGCTTTGCTTACTTGCATGCTGTGAACAAGGTCGTACCCCATTCTTAGAGATATTTTCCCTAATGACGAATTTCATAACAACTGTTGATGAAGGTGGTTGTAGATATAAAACTACTGGGTTATTTGAACTCCCAGTATTGTTTAATTAATTCACTGTACAAGCAAAGGAAAAAGCTCTATCTCTGCAGATGAACAAAAAAAAGAAAGAAAAAAAACAAAGAAAGAAGAAGATAAGGACGGAAGAGCTAGGGAGAAAGACAGGACCCTGTCTACCTCCTTTTCATACAGCAGCCTTCCAGGGTGCAGCCAGAATACGCAGACACAGCAGGGCTGGCAGGGGAAGGCAGGGTGATATATAGCAGAGAGGCCACATCCTCTTTTAATAGCACTGAATAACAGAAAGAAAAGCTCCGAACAGTCCCCTCTCTTCCTTTTTCAGGCTCCTTGGCCTTAGCAGGCAGCGTTAAGGCATTGTTTTGTATCTTTTCTTGGCAGACTCCTAAACCCTTGTCATCAATCCCTGCACGTGGTGAGGTCTTCCTTCTACCCAGACGTAGCAAATGACAGTCACAAGATTCTCTGTTTCTGTCTTGCAGTGTTTGGTATCTGTCTGAGTGCGTGAGCTGCTGAAATTAACAGATTTTTTATGAGAATTTCACTTTTTTCTTCTTTTGTTTTTGTTAAAGCTTATGTCTCATGGTTATTGAGAGAAGGATCCAAATGTGAAGCAAATTTTGCTCCAATGGTTCAAAACCAGAAGGCAATACATAGAAGCAGAACTTTCCCGGTAAGGTTGGATGCCTGTCACAATACGAACACGGATCCACTATCTTTCTCTGCCCCTGACGGCTCTGGTGCTATTAAACCTCACAACTCTTCCCTCTCTGAGTGGTATTGGCTGGAGATTTCTTCAGCTGATTTCTCTGCTGCTGCTCAGGCACATGCCAAGGCCGGTGCTGTGGCTTCAGTCTTATCATTCATTCTAAATGTTTCCCATCTTCTTTTCTGGGTAGGTTTGGAGACAAGGGACTGTTGGTCTCTCGTGTATCATGGCATCTGCAACAAAACTATTGTGGTTTGCTCTAGCATTTTTTTCTGGGGTGTTTCATTTCAAAGATATTCAGGCTTCTGTACAGTCTGGAAGATTTTCAGCTTTAACGTGGAGATGGAAGGTGGGAAGTTCCACCTAAGCTGGGGATTTGCAGTTTATCATTAAATCAGTTTCAGGTGATCATAGCTGGGGAGGGCAGCGGTTACTATGCCATTTGATGAAGTAATTCTCTTCCATGCATGAATTGACTCATATTTCTTTGCTATTTAAAATCACGCTGAAGAAAAGAAAAAGAAAGAAAATACCACGCAACGAACCCAGTAGGCATTATTCCTGTGGGTTATCCTGATTTTTGTAAGCCCACGGCACAATTTTCTGGTGTCTGACTCACACAGAAGCTCCACGCATTTGCATAGAAAAGTATCTGTGTCTTCCTCCCCCACTATCCCGTCCTCCTGCCTCAACCATCCCTGATAAAACCATCTGATGCCATCCCGCGTGTTGCCTCACTCCTCTCTGCAAACACGCTCTCTAGGGCATGTCCCTGCTCTCCCCCCGGGACCAGTGCCCCCCCACTGCCCTGCTCAGGCAGCTCTTGCACCAGACCTTCAAAATGCCTCTTGTTCTCTTGTCCCCATTTTATATGACAGCTGTTTTTCTTCCCCCATTACTCAAGCTCAGCTCCTCTGCTTTTATTTCTAGCAGGGTTATTCTTCTATTTGACTTTGGCCCCGTTTGTCAAGGGCGCACCCTTGTCACCTCCTTAGTCTAATCCTCTCCTTTGTTGTCTTAAAGGTCTTCCTCTCTTTCCTTTTATTGGTACTTTTATCTCTTTCTCCGTTATCTTTTAGTCCCCTCGATTCTTTCCCCCCTCTTTTGCATTTGACCAAGCTTGTCTTAGACATATTACTTGGGGGTTTTAAGAATTTTCTCCTCGACAGCTTTTCTTCCCCACCTCCTGGAAGTTTCTCCGTGCCGCTGGACGCATGCCAAAGAGCAAATACATTATTACTCCAAATGAGACAACTGCGATCCCAGATCGAGAGTGACTCCAGGCGGCAGTGATCACAGCAGCTCTCTACTGCCATCTTAGCCATCCCCCATATCCCTATGAGACCACATTTTTCCTCTTTTGCTGTCGTGTCTTCATATTTGGGAGGCTGTCTTAAGGCCTTTGAGGTACGAGAAGGTATAAAGGAGTGACGAGAGTTTGCTGCAAGGCTGAGTGATCAGGAGAGGGTGCAGCAGCGTTGTAGTGTAGGTTTCTGATTTGCAGTTCCACAGCTGCTATCCTGTTTTGTCACCACCCTCGGGCTCACTGTCAATGCCTGAAGCATGACTGTAGACAAAGTCTTTATGACGGTGCCTGGAAATTGCAAAACTGGGCACAATATCACATCAATCACAGCATCATCTGGGTGTTTTACATCATGTGTGTCTTGGTCAGTGCCAGCATAGCAGCATTCATGGTTTTCTAGCATTTCCAAAAGGCTGTATTTCTCTCAAATCTTGCCAGGATAAAAAAAGTTGGGGTCTTCAAAGAGGAGAAATGAGAAGATAAGGAGTTTCCTTTGATTAGTCTCTCTTGGTTGAACTGTCCTTCCTCCATGTTGTTTTTCTTATCAGATAAGGCAGGAGGAGTCCTGGCATATACAGAGCAGTCCAGGAGAAACAGGGAACCTGCTGATGCTGAAAATCCTGACAGACTGAAGACTGATCCCCTGCCCGAAGAGCTTGATTTTGCATCCTTCAGACAAATGGTGATCTTTCCACTGGCTGCATGGAGCAGGCTCCTGCTTGAGGGACCAGGATAATTTCTAGTTGTGAGATGCAAAGAGCCAGACAGGTGCCCACACAAGCAAACTGCTGTATGTTGAGCTCTTTCCTCCTCCTAACAAAGTGTCCAGAATGTGTGTGAGCACTGACCTCCTTCATCTCAAACAAGTCTTTGCATTTCAGCTTTCCACAGCAGCAGGTTGCCATTAATAGTGTATAGCCAAGTCTGGGCTGTCCAAATGTGAACATCAAATGCCACTGTAACTTGCCTGTGGCTCTGTTGCTGAAGGGAAGGCGCATGGCACGCTGGCAGAGACACAGAGGGTTGTTCCTAGAAGATCCCTGTTCCAGAGCAGGATCGGTGCCTGCCTCCTGCTCTCCAGGCCTTTATCTAATCTCGCAGCAATGCAGCTTCACCAGATTCCTTTGGCTAACCAAAGTGGAAAAGCTGGTTTCAGATGGACATTTTACTTAGGACCATGTAAAATGCATATGCACGAAGAGCTGCAGAAGACCGGGTCATTGCAAGTCTGCCTGACCTCTTTTCTCTGTCCACATTTCCCAGGGTCAGTTCTCAAACTCCTGCCAGTGTTTTCAGCAGATGCAGAAACTGTAGACCACATCACACAGCAGAAAGGGCTTATTCACTTTTTCTTCACAACAAAAGGAGAGCCACTCCTGTGAAATCCTCTCTGTACCTGTGGGTCCGGGTTGCTGGTTTTCCGCTTGTAGAAATCTTGAATCATGAAAAAAGGGAGTCATGAAGTGCTCTGTGGAGCACTTGCAGAATAGCCATAGTTTAGATAATTGCCATTTTTTTTGCTGGGTGAAGTTTGGGCCATTTGGGAATTGACCATTGAGCATGGTATGAATAGGAAGGGGAAAGCTAAGTGGAAAATATCTTTGCCAGCAGTGTCTCAGGTAGGCTCAGCAGAAATAAGCAAGGGATGTACCTGCTTTGGCTGGCACTTTTTTGGTGAGGAAATGCCTCCATTAAACCTATTTATTGGTGGACTACCTTAGCAAAATACTCCTAGTGTGGCTGTTGCTATATAGCAAGGTGTTATTTTCCACTTCCTTCCTGAAGAAAGTAAGCAGTGCTTGTTAAAATAGAGATTTTGCTGTTAGAACTGTGTTTTTATTACAGCGCAGAAGAGCAGAGGGCAGCACTGGTAACGTTGTGGGGATGCTGGAGGGCACCGCTCTCAGTTGCCCCTCCACGAAGTACATGGGCTACGTGTGCCTTGGTGAGGAGATGGTGTGACACTCTCCGCTGGTCCCCTCGTGTAATGCCAGGTGGGAGCACAGCATAAAGAGGGCAGCAACAACCTTGGGGTGAGGCTGGAGAGGACTTCTGTGGTTGCCGGTGTCACATGTTTAAGCAGAAATTCATTTGACATTTTGGACAGGGGAAGGCAGTGCTGATCATTCCTGGCTGCTGCGCTGGGTACGTGCCGATGCACTTGGCTACGATGATGATGCATTTTCCAGCATAGAGGAGCCTTGTGTCCATGCAGTTTTAAGGTCAAATTGTGCCATCATACCCTTAAGACAGTGAACAGTGGCAGATTGTGAAAGGGGCTGTACCAGTAACTCTTACCCGTGACATTTTTGGCACGCCATCTAACCAACGCCCAGGGAAGGCTCTCAGACTGTGGTGATGCACCGTCTCCTCGCATTTCACAGCCTTTCCCAGTGAAGGTAGGCTAGACGTCCCCGGCCTTGCCTTTTAAATGGACTTCTTGTCAGGATGGTGGGTCCCTGCAAGATGAAACAGAGCAGGTCGGGGAAGGAGTAAGACATCGACATTTTCCCGTGAGGTCTTTTAGGATCTCAGAAGAAACCATAGCTGAAAACCAAATGATCTTCGGTCACAGACTCTAAGGGGAGGTGCAGTGTGTGTTAAGCTGTGAAAGGTACCTCAGGAACCCCAGGCTGTTCACACGGAGTATGTCCAGCAGTATAGTAGTATAGATATTCAGACACACACAAACGCAGGGTGGATTTAGAAGTTTTGGGGGCTTAGAGCTCATACAGTCAGCACTGGTGAAACCGCCCCACTAAACTTTTATTCAGCAGCATTTCAGCCTCCACTATTTTATTGTATGCATGTCTTCTATCATGCAGGCAGTGCCCTGAGCAGCACCCTTGAAACAAAGTGAACCAAAAGTGTCTTCTGAATATCCCACGTGGAAGAGAATCAGTTGCATAAAGAAGTCACAGCAGCTGCTCCTATTCTTGTATCATCATGTCTGTTATCAGTCAACAGATGTGATGATGGAAAGAGAAAAGGGAGCCTGGAAGGAACCCAGGTAACAATTTTGGATACTTTGGGGAAAAATACTTGATTAGTATGTGTGATTTCAGCTCCACAGGCTGGCATCATTGCTAGCTGGACAGAAGTGCCAGGCAGGCATAGGGAGGAAGCACATCATGTATCTCATCCCATATCTCTCTAGCAGGCAGGGGAAGTACGTGGCTTTTTACATGCTAGAGTAGCCCAGGTGAGTTCATGGAGCATTGCAGTGTGAAAGGGCCATCCTGGCCCAAACTCTTCCCTTAGTCCCTAATCCCTTTGTGTTAGCTACAGAGATTGCAGAGTACAGGCAGGAGTTGCTCTGAATCAGTGTGGTGAGTCCCCATCTTCATGTTTATGGGACTTGTTCCCAAACTGCGACCCGCTCGTGCTACTGCAGAAGGTCCACAGGGCAGCAGTGTGCCAGGCTGTGAGGATTCAAAGCAATGCAGAGGTTTCATTCAGGAGGTCTGCGCTGCAGCAGATGTCACCCTCAGGGATCATTATCCCCAATACCCTCAAGTACCAGATAAGCTTCCCCCAAACCCAGCTTCGTTATTTTCTTAATAGTGAGTGTGGTGGAAAGCACTCTCCCGAAAGCTCTGGAAGCTGCTGGTCTGGTCCATAAAGGGGCTTGGGTGTGTGATGCTCCTCACCAATGTTTTTTACTGCACAGCTGCTTTTACCCAGCTTCTAGCAGCATGACGGTGGCACCAGTGGTAAGAGTGTAAAAGCAGCAGCTGTGATTGTAGCCTCCTTTGGTCTGGACAGTCATCTGTGAGGCACTAAGAGAGCTACCTACTCGCTAGGTCACTAGAGCTGCCGGTCGCTGCCTGCCTGGGCCAGATTTGAATGCTGGGTCCCGAGATGAGAGGTTTCACCCTGTCGTTCTTCTCCAGAGGCAGCTGCTCTTCCTGAAGAAGTCTTTCAAGAGCATTTCTAATGGATGCAGGAGAAAGAAGAAAACATATCCCTGTGCCTTTACTTCCGTGCTGGCAATGCATTGCTTCCTGTAACCCTCTCTCCTCCCAGCAATGCATGGCTTTAAGGTTGCATAGGCTGGGTGGAATATATTTTAGAGCGAGACTCTATTTAGCTGTGATGTCAACTGCAGCCAACTATAAAAAGCTCAGTAATGCTCTTTGAAAGTGTAACAGCTGCTGCTCTACAGAGTCTCTGGTGTATTACCAGTCTGCCCTATTTCATGTGCACACAACCAAAATAAAATATTATAGCAATCATCTTATTATATAGTTCAAGGAATTTGGGACATAAATTCCCCAGAAACCAGGAGGAATTCAAGGTTAGCCAAACTGGGTAATTTTACACTGTTTGTTAACAGAAAGGCAATTTTATCCAGCTTTGCAATGTAGCCTGACTTTTACGTAGCACTTGACTATGTGCTATTAGCGATCCTTACATAGCGACAACAGAGCAGCAAACCTTTCCTTTGGGCACTTTTGCTGGGTGTTGTTCACATACAGTTATAAACTGAGCTTGCCTGTTCTGCATGGGACATGTCCAGCAATATATTACCCAACATATAAAACCTGTTTTTGTTCTTAACTGGATGTGGCCACATATATTTGAAAACACACTAACTAGGCCAAAATTTTGCATAAAAGCAGGGCTTTTTAAGAAAACACGGTTTATTAATCTAGAGTGAACAGAGAGAAGTGAATGACTGTGGAATTGTGCTAGGACGACACACCATCACAGTACTGGAGATGGGGTCTCGGCTGGGTCTCTGTTAAGGACCACACTGAAACTGTGGATGCTGTAATAAAGCTGATTCTTTTCTCAAACCTGAACAATGAACATTTAGGAGTAATCCCTGCATTTCACTCTGTGGACTTCCTTCTGTTGAGGGCCTTGATACATTTTCCAGGGATGTGTCTCTGTTTTACTGAAACATGGGAAGGTTGGGCGACCTGCCCACAGTTATGTGAAAGCCAGTGAGTAGCAGAGCAAGAAGGGGAGCCTGGCTCTGCTTTCCCCCTTCCCTTTCCTTTAGTCACTGGGCCTGCTGTCTGGTGAGCTGACGCTACCACCGTCCAATTCAATTTTCTCCAACGAAATGAGACAGCTCGAACAGTATGAGTCCAAGAAGCACCAGCTACATAAAAAGGCCAAGGAAAAGTTTCAGAAAAAATTGCACGAGTGCCCAGTTTGCCATCGTGGTTGCTTGAAGTCCTGCTGGGCTGAGCCCTGACTTGGCAGGGTCCATCGTCGGGACCAGCCAGGCTGAGGGACAGCACCCTGCTGCCTCGCAGAGCCAAGCGGATCAGCCCGAGCTCCAGGTCCCTTCTGCATCCTCGACAAGACTCAGCAGTGCAAAGTGGCCGCAGCGTTGTAGGCAGGCTCATTTTGTTTGTTTTGTAGTTCAGATAGGGCCTTTGTAGCGTGGGTGAAGAACATCCCGTTCCTATGTGACGTGTAAACTTCTCTGACATAGGTTTGAAGCGGTGGTGAGCTCACCAGTCTGCGAGGAAATGGTCAGCTGCCAAACACGGCTGTTACCAAAGGTGACAGGACAGTCAGGCAATGTGAGGAACAATTTGGCATCAGACAAAGCCACTGGAATGGAAACGCGCACACCGCAGGACGGGCTTGGCGTGTCTCTGAGTGCTGGCTGCACCCAGCTCCCAAGCAGGGATGTTTCATCCGTGAGGACATCGGAGGCAACCAAGAAGGAAAGCAAGCAGCCTCCAGTCACACGGGAAGCTTGGGAGGGAGCCAAGGAGCAGCCTTGGTGCCCAGGCATGGTGCTGCAGGTGCAGGCCCATCCTTCCCTGCCGACTCTCTGGAAACCCCTTGGGCTCCCCTACTTTGCCAGGGCACTCAGCTGTTGACTGTGCTGCAGGCACGAGCAGCATTAGCCGGACGAGGAGCTGACTGGGGGAGTGAGTTTCTTCTATGTACAAATACACATGCAAACACACACTGTACAGTTGTTTAAATAAAGTGATGCTGAAGAAGGGTGACTTGTGTCAACAGATAGAGATGAATTTACATGCTACAGCATGTAGCAATATGCTGTTAGGTATGAAGTGGAACATTTTTTGTGTCCAGCCATAATGGTATCACAGGGGGAGCTGAGTTGCTGCAGAATTTAAGGTTGTGGGTTTTTAATGGCACCTAGGAAACAGGATACTGGAAATCCTTGAACATTCAGTAACTTCCCAGCTAGAGCCTTTATTTGTCCTCTAATAGTCTGCAGATTATTTAAGACTTTACTATATCCCTTGATAACTAAGAGCTCAGCTCTTTAGGTATTGAGCAGCCTCCATTCTAAATAGGGATGGCTGAGACTTTTTGCAAAGCTTTTGTCTACCTTTGTCTGAGGCTTTGCGACAACTAAGTGGCTTCCACACTTCTAGAAGTGAGACTGGTAAATCATTGGCCATGAGCCCATTTGTTCAAAGAAGAAAAGAAAATAGTACTGCAATCCTACACGGGTGACAAGATGAAGCTGTCTGTCTCATACAATAGCCATAGAAACCTCAGGATCCTGGTGTTCTGCCTCCCTCTCTATGATTTTCCACAGTGACCAAGTAATTTATTTAATCCTTTCACTACCTCTTTGTAGAATCTTGGAGCTTTAGGGTGTCAGAAGGAATCATCAAACTAACTCCTGGAAGGCATTAGAAGGCAAGATCTTGCAATGTGTCACTGGGGAAAAAAAAAAGAACTTTTCTTTCAAAACAGATGTTTTCCCTCTAATATTTTTTACAAGTTGAGGAAAACAAGCTCTTTCAAAAATGAAAATTAATTGAAAACTTGGATCCTTTTGCAATGAATGTGATGCTAAAGCTGACATCTCATTTCTTTCACTTGTGGTTAGAGAAATTTTATTTGGATCTTCAGGACTTCACAGTCCTCCTGAAGGATTTTTCTCCTGACTCCTAGGTGACTGTTAAAAAGATCAAAATTATTAGCTATTTTGTAGTGCATTAAATTACTTGCCTCTAAATAAGTATTATTTTCATCAAACCAGTCTATTGGATACTCTTGTGGGATACTTATTTTTGTGGGATTTGGGAGTCCTAATGAGGACCAGCCCCTTTCTGACATGACCACTAAGGCCTGGGGACTGGATTATTCTGTTAAAGTGATCAACGGTGAGATAATTACATTTTGCACACAAAACGTAGTGAGGGGGTCAGAACGAATACCCACTGACCTGAATGCGGCATTTTGCACCACAGCGTTAAGGTTCAACCAGCAAAGATTGCTACTGCCCTCTTTTTGAATAGAGAAGATTAGCAAGACCCATCTGTCTGTTGTGGCTAACAGGTTACTGGGAGGCGCTGGGCACACTACTAGTGATGTTTGGGACTCCATCTGGCAAGGAATTTCCTTCCCCAGGTTTTGATCTGGAAAGAAATGTCAGTTGCTGTTGCGAATATCAGAGCCTGTTCTCTAGCTGGAAAATATTGTTGTTTTGCTATTATATAAAGGCTACTCAACAATTACAAGGATGGGCCCTCTATGGAGGCCTGTAATAAAAGCAAGACACAAAAGGAGATATTACATTCACATATTTGTGAGCCTAAGGGCTTGTCTATACTGGTGATATTTTTTTTTGCTGTATCTCAGTGAGGTTAAAGACACACTCTTCCTGCCTATCTCTATATAGCTACATCTAAACGAGGGCTTTTACTAGCATAACTATATCAGCAAAAGACCTAGCACTTAACTCACATAATTGGACTGGTAAGGCTCCTCAAGTGGAGGCCAGCTTATACAGATCCTGCAGACGGAAGGAAGCAAGAGAATTGCTCCTTTCATCATGATAGCATTTTATCTCAGGGGCCTAGTGCTGACATTTTGAGTGTTGTTAACCTCTGCTATTTTAGGACTGGTGTGTAGGAGCGCATCACCACTGAATCAGGCATTCAGATACTTCTCTCCTGGGAATACGGTTCAGAAATCTGGCTGGTAAGATGTAATCACCTTGGTTAAGCTTCTCCTTTGAGAACTCTTGCCCTGTTTTTCCCTGATGAAACTCCCTCACATGTCAGCCACCCCGGACCCTGTTTTATATGAGATACATGATGAGGTCCCCAGTGGATGACTCCATGACTACTTTAAATTAGATGTTAATATGTCATTCCCCTCCTCATTCAAAGATTTCAGTATCTTGCAGCAAAGCATATGAAAGGAAGAGGATTCGCATCTCCCTATATTTAAGAGGAAAAACATACGACCTGTTCAGCAGCAATTCTTCTCAAGCGTCAGCAAGATATTGACCAGAAAGTGTGCAAATAAACTGTAGACATTTTAAGCCAAGGGGCTGGGTCAGATTGCGGATGTACTAAATGTGCCAGTCTTGAACTCTGGCTTGATGAAAAATGAGGGTTTGGCAGCTTAAGAAGATCCTGCCTGCCACTCCCTTTGGCATCTCCCTCATTCACACTCCTCTCCTTGCAGGCCTTCGCCCTGACAATAGTACTGACTCAATTGTTTATGGGGCTGGGCTGTGAACCAGACCTGGGAATAAAGCCAGTTTAAAAAGAGGGAGAGAGAGGGCAGGATAAAAGGAAGGAGGCTGCATTTCACTATGAGCCAGTATTGCCACTGAAACCCCATCATACCAAAACACAGCCTTCTGCAGTGATGGGGAGAGGAGCCACAGGCTCTCCAAGAGGAACATCTGCAAGCCAAGGAAAGGCACGGTTACTAGTGCCGCCCATACACAAGCTTACATTTGTGACTCTGCCTTGCAACAGAGAATCTTGCATGACTTTTGTAAGAAAGGTTGTTACTGCTTATCTCCTTTGAGGACAGCCTACTCACAGATAAAGAGAATGGGAAGTCCTGTCTCAGTAATTTGTCTTGTGCTGTCCATTCGGAAACCAGAGTGAGGAGGTTTTAGCTCAAAGTTTCCATCTTCGTTCACCAGCCTCGCACACCATAATCTGCTCTGATTATCCTTGATGACAAAGAAAAAAAAGAGAGAGAAGAAAATGATGTCAAAACACTATCGCCAGTCTGATGGGACCTGTGTGATTCTCAACAGTTCTGCTGCACAGTAGATTTCAGTCTACAGTTGTTGCCACTGTGAACAACTTCCAAGGTCCACAAAAGCCACGGAGGAATGGAAGTCAATAGATTTAGTCCCGCTGTGCAGGATCTGCCTCTCCACTAGCAGTCCGCAAATCAGAAGAGGTCGAAATTGCCTGCTGGAGCGCAATTCTACTCACACAGGATAAGGGAGATAAAAATACACTTCCTGCACTGAAAATACGTTCATTAGAGCAGAAGAGCACAGGTAGGGAAGCAAACTATCTAGTGATCTGACTATTCCAGTAACAGCGGGGTGGCTGGATTGGTGTAGCTACTTCTTAGGGTACAGTTTGGTATTACAGCTGAGCTGATCTACAAGCTAGTTGCTGTCCACATTTCCTGTTTCTGTTGCTTTACCTATATAGCATCTAGTGGCTGTGTGGCCACAGGGCGTATCTGTTCATCTGGCTGATAACAGCAGTTAGCAAACTAACTGTGCCATAAAAATGAGTAGTTTTCAGCCAGATCAGCCAGCTGAATCAACTCACCCTGAAGCCACTCCATCACTAGATTCAGTGCAAGGGAAAGGGCAGGAGAACGCAGCTGGAAGCCATGGTGGTGTGTGACCACCACTATTTGGCATTAGCTCGTGGCTCTAACTGCAAGCTGCCCTCAAAAGGACAACCTGCTCCCATCCTCCCTTCCCTGCTCCTGGCAGCGCGTTCCTGCTGCTGCCAGTGCTTTCCTGACCCCTCAGTGAACCAGGCCAGCTCTCTAAGCCAGCAGAGAACTAACCCAGCACCTAGGAAGCAAGTAGTTTTCCGCCTGCTTGATAAGGTGAAGGGCATTGCTAAGAGGTCCAGCAAGCATAACAGCTGGCAACGAGGATGCTGATAGGAGTGTGTGGTGTGTGGCTGGGAGCAGACGAGGGCAGCTCCTTCTGACAGCAGCCATTTCATGAAACCTCATTCTCAATTTAACCCAAAGCAGGAAAAAAAAACCCCAAACAAGAACATAAAAGGAACCAGCTGCACTCTCTCCATTAGAAAAGAGTGCATCTGATAATTAGATGAAGAGGGACAGGTTTAACACATGTTTTTGAAAGGTATGTTATCCTTCTGTTTGCTGAATGGAAGGCGTGACATGAATAGTGCCATGAATTGCACACATAGCCTTGCTCTTCCCAAGAGACAGGCAGGACGGTCAGCCAACAGTTTTGCAAAGAAATCTCCTCTCTGCCTATCATCTCCCGTGCCATTGGGCAGCTTGGAGGCCTAAAGGCAGATATAGTTCATTTGAAAATAAAGCCAAAAGGAAAGGCCACAGGAGGGAAGAAGCTGGTACGTAGCACAGCGCAGAGC
Source organism: Ciconia boyciana (assembly GCF_034638445.1). Classification (NCBI taxonomy): domain Eukaryota; kingdom Metazoa; phylum Chordata; class Aves; order Ciconiiformes; family Ciconiidae; genus Ciconia; species Ciconia boyciana. The sequence continues at coordinate 109,055,626 of NC_132936.1, read as the reverse complement.
AGGATGTGTCTGGAACGTCAGGAGAGCTCAGGGGCAGGGGTGTGGCATCTCTGTCCCCTTTGGGGAGATGTGCTAGTTGGGGTCAGACCCCGACCCAGAGGTGCTGCTCCCTTCTGGAGGTGTTTTAAAAGAGCATCCATAGGTGCTCTGAATTTACATGGAGGGAAATCATTCATCTGGCTGTTGATTCACAGTTTGTCCTGGGCAGACAGCCAAAAATGCAATTGTTAATTGCATCAGTTTCCATGTTCTCTATTCTGTAAAATCACTTTATTAGAGGAGTTGGTTAAATTCAGGAAGTGCTCAAATTTCCAGCAATATCTTGTTTAGCAAAGACTTCTTGATAACAGTGCTGTACTACTTCTCTCAGCTCATGTACCTGTAAAAGGTGTGATTGTTTACAGAGTTACACTGCTGCAGATACAATCCTATCAGCATAAGATATATCAAACCGGTATCGCTTATTTTATTAGACTGACCTGTTCTTTTATGATCACCTGTAGCTGGTATAACTGCGTCCACGCTACGGGATGTTTGCTGTCTATTGAAATGGGAATATTTAGTGAAGATGGACTTTAGCATGTGTATGTTTCCTCAAGAGTCACTCTAGCACTATGTCAATAAACCTGTTTTCAGCAGTGTTTGCTGACACAGCTAAAAAGGTATTGCCAGACCCTACAGCCGATTTACTGTTATTCTGCACCTCGTGTAATAATTTAGAGAAGTCAGTGTGAACGTCACCATAAATTACTACATAAATGCAAGGCAGCAGCACAGTGAATGGTGTCGGCTTCAAAGCGCAGACAACTATTATCCACCCCGCTGTAGAGAGGTCCCAGAAGGGACTGCAAGTAGTTTGCGAAATTGCAACTGTACTGCCATCTTTCAGAGTTGTCCAACAGGACGTGAAGCACACAGCACTGTTTGCTCTCGGGTGCCAGGCAAGATCAGACCATGCCTTGAAGGAGACCTCTTGAAGGAAAAAGAAAATGGAATTGTGGTTATTTTCAGGCATTGACCCAAATTGCATACAAGTTTCTACTCAGAAATTGCATACAGGTTTCTACTTCGAAAATTACCTTTACCTTTTTTTTCCCTCGCTCTGTTTTTGGAGCTTTCATTAGTTCTTAGAAAAACTTAAACTATTCAATGCAGAGGAGACCGTGGTGGAGGTCTTGCAGAAGTGGATTCAAAGTGCTCTCTTGCTTAACTGAAAAGTAGAAACATAAAATCTTGAGTTGGCTTATTTTTCTCCACAGACATACGACATTCGAATAAACAGGTAGTAATGAAAAAGGACAGATTTAAATTACTTAGGAGAATTTTCTCTCAATGAAACCTGTGGTGCCATTATACCCTTTGTTGTCCCAGATCTGCCAATCCCAGTAGGTCCAAACCCAATTTACGGTGCATGAGCAAATGGTCGGAGTGTGATCCTTGAGTTTAATGTGTCCTGAACATCTAAAGAGTTACTGAGAAGATCTGCTGTCTGTCACACGTACAGTAGGGTCACCCTGGGCTCCTAAACTTCAGGAAAACCAATAAGCAGCCACAAAAAAGCAGCTTGGTGGTAGATGAGGTTGAGTGGTCACCAAAATGGGCAACACTGGCAGATTCACTGTAGCTCCTGGGACAAAGATACTTTCCAACAGACTTCCAAAAAAAATAAAAATCAATTTCTATAAAATGACTGTGATCAAGAGAACTATAAGGGGAAAACAAAAATATTTACATATACTCTTTAGTCTAGATTATGTCAGCTAGAGCAATGTAGAGACATAAGCACAAATCGAATTTGTTTTCCTTTGTGAGGCTAGCAGAGTTGGGAGTCCATTACACTGTAACAGTGCCTCCATGGGTGGTTTTACAGTGCAAGATCAGCTCCTAACCAAACAGCTTGTATCCGTCCTTTAAGGAAAGGCAGACAGACAAAGAGAAAGCCTGTAATTTAAAGTAAAATAACTTGAACACTTTCTTCCTTCTGGTCCTGGTCTGTTCCAGCCAATACAACTCTCGTAAATGCAAAATGAAGACAGTAAAAAGAGGAACAGAACTGTCATGTTCTAGAAAAAGGTAAATCCTGTTATTACTCACAAATGCAATTCAGTTGCCAAACCTTGGGGAATTTAATTCTTCCATTAACATGGTCACCCTCTGTCGTGGTTTAGCCCCAGCCGGCAGGTAAGCACCACGCAGCCGCTCGCTCACTCCCCCGCAGTGGGATGGGGGAGAGAATTGGAAGAGCAAAAGTAAGAAAACTCATGGGTTGAGATAAAGACAGTTTAATAGGTAAAGCAAAAGCCGTGCACACAAGCAAAGCAAAGCAAGGCATTCATTCACTACTTCCCATGGGCAGGCAGGTGTTCAGCCATCTCCAGGAAAGCAGGGCTCGGTCACGCGTAACGGTTACTTGGGAAGACAAATGCCATCGCTCCGAATGTCCCCCTTCCTTCTTCTTCCCCAGCTTTATATACTGAGCATGATGTCATGTGGCATGGAATAGCCCTTCGGTCAGTTTGGATCAACTATCCTGGCTGTGTCCCCTCCCAGCTTCTCCCGCACCTGGCAGAGCATGGGAAGCTGAAAAGTCCTTGACTAGTGCAGCAACAACCAAAACATCCCTGCACTATCAACACCGACCTCAGCACAAATCCAAAACTTAGCCCCATACCAGCCACTATAAAGAAAATTAACTCTATCTCAGCTGAAACCAGGACACCCTCCCAGAGATACACGTAGCCTTTCCTTCCAGGCAGTCCACTCTCCTCTCTCCCAGCTACAGGAGCTCTGGGCTGGTACGGTAGCACTAGGGCTGGGAACGATGTTCACACCTGGTTTACTTAATGTAGCCATTCCTGAGAAGCTGATAACAATATTTTCATAGTGAATGCTTTGCATTTCTGTGCCCATAGCACAGTGCCAGACCCAGCTGCTCGGAGGTGTTCATTTGAGATAATCAAATATTTAGCAGCTGTTGCTCTAGCAAACACGGCATTAGGCCACATCTTACAAAGCAGGGCTCCTTCCTCTGTTAGCCACCACCACGCAAGTGGAACACCTCCAAAGGACAACCCCTGCCACAGGAAGCACACAGGTTTCACCCATGGGTGCCTGGGAGGAAGGGCTGACGGTCTGGTACCTGTGAACACCAGGAAGAGTAGAAGAGCTGTTTGTTTAAGTGAGACTAGTGCTCTATGAACGTTTTAATGGTTCACTGTATAATTGCAATGAGTAGGTTGGTATTTTTAACTGTTAAACATTCACCAGCTTGAATTAAATAATTGATTTATTCTATCTAAAGTTTCTAGGTCTACATTTCTTAGTGGAGGGCACTGTTGCTGGACTAGACCGCCTCTCTGGGACTTGTATTTCTTCTGCGTTTCTTTTCCCATGCAGAACCAGCTGTTACAAGAAATAAATGAATAATTTACTGGCTGAACTTAGCATTTTCATCTTATCTGTGAATTGAGCTAAGGGTTTTCTCAAATACATAAGCTATTGGGAACTCTTTGTCATAATCATTTGGGAAATACTTCTTCATTTACAGGATTCATGAGCAATTCACTGAAGGTGTTAGAAGTCATGCTGGCTGCATGCCAGGGAACAGCCAGGGCCGGCTGCTCCTTGAGGGCCAGGGAGCCAAGGGGGCTGAGAGTGAGAGCCAGCAGGTCAGGGTGCAGGTGAGGATCTGGGGGCCTGTGGCCACAGCTCGGCAGGGGCCAAGGACAAGAGCCTCAGCTGAAGCAGCTCCCGAGGGCCAGGGGCTGGTGCCGGCAGTGGCCTCCCCACTGCGCTGCCCGGGAGCACACCCCACCGCTGCGAGCAGGCCCTGAGCCCCGGCAGCCAGACCTCCAGCAGCAGGGAGGATGTGTGCAGGGCCCCATGGCTGCCTGGACATGTAGCTCCAGGTAAATCTCTATTTTATACCAGACAAGCCAGGATTCCATGCTGTAGCTCAAATAACCATCTCTGCAAATTCAAAATTTTCTTCTGGAAAAATATTTCGTCATTTGTTACTACATTATCCCAGACCAAGACTTCCTGACTCCTTTCAAAATTTGAACCTCCTTATTTTTTTTTAATATATCATCTCACAGCTATTCCCCTTCCTATACCTGATCATGCACTCAGCTTGTCCACCAGTTGCACATCACAGCATTTACTGACGCCGCAGTGTAACAGCAAGTTTCGGTATTTAAAAATCCAACTTGGAAGCACCATGAAATGGAGGAGAATCGATGTAACATGTCCACTCCAGGCTCACCAGACAGCTGTGCCATGGGGAATGCAGGCAGAGAGCCACGAAGGGCAGCTCAGCGCTGCCTGGTGGCTCTCCGAACAGAGGCAAACCAGGCTGCAGCGCTGTGCCTTCACCATGCCTCGGTTATACGCAGCGCTACCAGAGATGTCTTGCTTCGACTCTCCAGCTGGGACCTCTCCAAGAGACTACACTGCACTTTGTGGAGAAACCTGCTGCGCTGGCACCAGCTCACATGCCTGTTGCATGGTATAGCAAAGCTGGTATGAGAGGAGAGGAACAGTCTCACATTTGCTAAACGTACCAAACATTTGCTACGGGAGACAGCCTGTCAGGAGACAAATCCATTTTCTGTAATTATTCCCAAAATCAGCTTGTCAAGCAAGATGCTTGTGAGCATCTTGGATTTAGCTTGGCCTCCAAACATAGGCAAACTTAGGGCTGCCTGGTTTCGGGCTAGTCTCCTGCCATGAAGCAGAAACACCTCTGGTTTTGCCAGTATATAAAATGAGGTAAATATTTCCTTCCATTTGGTCGAAACATAGCAAATCCAGTAAGGATCAGTCAGAACTTCAGTTTCTTTTACTCTGAGGATGCATTTTAGGATAAAGAATTTCAAGTTTCTTAAAGCAGGAACTTTAAGATTAATCTCACTATGGATTAAACTGTAGAACTGATGCCATAAGAAAATATTTATGAAGCACAAACTCCACAAGCCAAGCAGGAAATGTGTCAGATCAAAACTTGGAAAACAGACGTTTTAATACAAGTGATTTTATAAATGAACTAACAAATCTTAAAGTGAAGCTGGATCTGATGCTGAAGTGACAGACTTGTAAAGCAGGGTGCAGCCTTGTATGAGGAGATAAAATCATCTGTTCTGCTGATAGTCTGGTCCATGAGATAGCACCAAATAGTCAGTACAGAGAACTGTGTGCCCTGGAGAGCTCCAACCATCAAAAGAGGACGGTACACCCTTGTTCTGCAGTCTTTGGCAAGAAAAAGCAAACAATACAGTGTTACGTTTGATCCTCAATGAAAAAAAAAACCCAAAACGCTAGTGAGGAAGCTACAAAGGATTTCCAATTGCTTGTAAAATTTCTTTTGAAGCTTAGATGAATCATCATCTGCATCAAATTCTGCCTCATTTGTAGTAAACAGTGCCCTGTGTGGCATTCACTCTTTCAAGAAATACTAACTGGAAATGCAATACTTCAATTTAAAGCTTTACATTTCTTCTCCCTTTCACCCAAAGGCTTCAAAGCACTTTATAAGTGTGACTTAATAAAATCTCTTCAGCATTCCCGAGAGATCAGCAGATGGATCTAAACTGACCTCAAACGGTAGATAAATTCCAAGGCAGTGTGACCAACTTCAGAGGATGACCCCAGAAACGGGCGGCAGGCTTGAGCTAAGTACTGGGGACAAGGGGGGACTCCCACGCACCCCCCTGAGTTTCAGGAGGTTGCAGAGCTGTGTGGTTCTCTTCCTTTGCATCGGTGTTTCATGAACCATCAGACACAGACACCCCACTTCCTGGGCGTGCAGTCTGCATCTCGGTTTGGGTGAGAAAGGTAACCAAAAGCACTCAATGCTAACGCAGTCTTTCCCGAAGTCCCGTGAGGAGGATCGCTTGCGCTGGGAATAAACCTTAGCCATGCGCAGGAGAGACTCTCTCCCCTTGCGGAGCACATGATAATAGTATTATTGTGAACAGTGTTTCATGGTCACAAGGGAGTGAGCTAACTGCAGATAAGGCTCTTGGAGAAGTAATTGCCTTGTACTCTTTTTTCTTTCTCTGGCTCATTTCTTTCCTTTCCTGTGTGAGGCCTGAAGCATGTTTCCTGAGCGAGGAGTAAGAGAGGTCAGTGGTAGACCCCACGCTACCTTCCAGCTGAAGCAAAAGGCTTTCAATCTGTGACATAAAGCTGTTGAAAAATCATTATTCCCTTCTATAAAGCAACCAAAAAGCGCAGAGAGTATTCGGCGGCTGTTCCCCCAAACACTAATGTCACCTCCTGTGCCCTGGGATCGGAGGGCTGCCGCGGAGGAGGGCCTGCGATCTGGGGCAGGCAGCCCAAGCGCTTCTGCAGGAAGCGGCGCTGCTGCCTCCGGGCAGCTCCCCCGGCCGTGCCAGCGCTGCCTCGGCCCCCCGGCCGAGGCTGCCCTACCTCCCGCCCGGGGGAAGGGGGCGAGTTTATTTTGAGCCCCATCCTCGAGGGGCGGGGGCAGGCTGCCGCAGGCGGGTGCAACCCATGCCCCGAGGGCCGAGTTCAAGGCCGCGGGAGCGCGGGAAGGGGGGAAGGGAGGGTTGCGAGGCACCTCACGGGCTCCAGCGGCCACGGCCGTGAGGCGAGCGTGCCCCGGCGGCGCAGCCTGCCGCTCCCAGCCGCCCGGCTGTGCCAGGGCGCCCATTCTCCTGCCCGCCGGGGACGGGGCCGCTCCCGGGGCCGCCGGGCACCTGAGGCGGGCGCGAGTCCCCCGACAGCCGCAGGCGGCCGTTGGCGAGGGGGCGGGGCCGCGGGGGCGGCCGTTGGCCAGGGGAGTGGGCGGGGCCGCGGGGCAACTGGGCGGGACCGGAAGTTCCGGGTCGGAGGGAACAGGAAGTCGAGACGTGGCCGCCGCAGCGGAGCAGGAGGCGGAGGGCGGGCGGGAGGCGGCGGTGGGGGAGGAGGATGGCGGCGGTGCTGAGCTCGGACCGGCTCGAGGTCTCGGTGGACGGGCTGACGCTGAGCCCCAACGCTGAGGTGCCGCACTGCGAAGCGCGGCCGGGGCAGGGGGAGCCCGCGGCGGGGCGGAGCCGAGCGGGCCCCGGCTCCCCGGGCCAGGCGGAGGCCGGCGGCGAGGCGGCGGAGGAGGCGGCGCTGAGCCCGGAGCGGCGCTGGGGCTTCGCGCTGGAGGAGCTGTACGGCCTGGCGCTGCGCTTCTTCAAAGGTGAGGCCGCCCGGCGACGTGGCCCGCACACCCCCCCGCCGGCACCGGGGCGGCGAGGCGAGAGCCGCCGCGTCCCGGGAAGCCCCAGGTGGCGGCATCGCTGGCCTCCCCGCCGGGCCGGGCTCCGGGGCGCAGGCGGAGCCCCGGCTCCCCCGAGAGCGGCGGGGGGCGGCGCTGTAGCGGGGCAGGCGGCAGCGCCGGCACCGCCCGCGGCCCCCGGGGGTCGGTGTGCCGGGCGCGGCGGCGAGCCGGGGCGAGCATCGTGTCACGGCGGTCGGTGGCGGCTTGTGGGGATGCGGTTTTCCTGGTACGAGAGGTGAGGCGGGGCGGGGAACCGGGAGAAGAGCCGGCAGGCTGCCCCGGGCTGCGGTGTGCCTGCTCCGCGGGGCCGGGAAGGCATTTCCGAGGGTTTGCACCATCTGAGCTAAAAATGGAGCAAAAAAAATCCTTGCCTGTGGGATGCGAAGAAAAACCTTGTAAACGTAGGCGAAGAGTGCTCTCTTTGAGTGTTGTCGAGTCTGCTGACAGCCCGGGTAGTGGCGTGAGATGTCGTGCCGTCTCCACAGGATGCTAACTTCAAGTCTGGTTTTGCCGCTTCATGTGCCGTCATGACTCCAGCTGGCAGCTGTGCGAGGGAGCCATGCAATACCCGGGATGTAGACGTGGAGCGTTTGTCTTGGGATCCCCTGTAGCCAGGTGTGCTTCTGCAGGAAGCCGGAGGTACCTTGCCACACTTGCTCCCTTCAAGAGAAGGAAATTGACTGCGTGGTTTCAGAGGAAGAATCACATTCGCTGTAGCGTTATATTGCGCTGCAGTGCGTTTGGGCATCTCGCAGCGATGTGTCACTTTGCTGGCTTTCAGATGGCTGTTGTTTAACATGGGGCACAGAGCAGCGACTCTAGCAACCTGCCTGCGCGAGGGAAGATACAACTCATACTTGGAAAGGTCAGTCTTGTGGCGGTCAGTTGTTAGATGACCCCCAGGAAAGCTGCCTCTTCTGAGAGCAAGCATATTGGCAGGTGGAAACTGTGCTAGAAGGACAAAGTTGTCTGTTTTATTCACTTTGGCTGACCTGCACCCTGATAGTTGTTAGGAGCACGTAAAGCTCTAAGCAGTTTTCTTGAGCCCTGGTTCTTTGACCCTGTTCTGATGCCCTTCCACAAAGCAATTTTTTTGTTAGCATGCTAACATACAGAGATTTATTTTTTTAAGCTGTAAGAACCAAAAAGGAATCATAAGGGTCTTGATTTTTTCTTTTTTTTTCCCTGTATCAAAAGCTACTGCAACCGGGTATCAGGTTGTGGAAGCATTGTAACTTCTGTCTCTTTCTCCTTTCTGTAAAACAAGCTGCTTGAAAGAGTTCTAGTTTGGTTTAATGAGTGTTTGTTCTTAAAACATGATGCAGAAAGAAATGTCTCTGCAGTAGCAAACTTCTTTTTTCTGTCCACCATGGTCTCGTTTTGTCTTGGGTTTAATATTCTATTGGAACCTGTATTTACAGTGCAAAAATTAAGTTCCTTCATAGTGTATATCTACATTGCTGATAACCTATGTCTATTATGTCTCATGTTTTAATGAAATTTATGCTCTACATTTATCTCCTCTTGGATGCTGAAAAGTCGGTGGAGTGTTACTTGTGTCTAGGTTCCAGTTTCTGGTGTTCTGTTGTCTCAACAGTGGATTTGCTGTTGCCTTCCTTTTATTAAAAGTTTTAATTTCAGCATGTTTCAACTTACTGCTGCTCCTTTTTTTTTAACCTTCTGCAATTTCTTGTAACACATGGTTTTGCTCATAAGAGGACATTTTTCCACATTGTATGGAGTTGTCAGACTTTCCAAGTGGAGACCTCATTCCTCTGTCCTTATGACTGGAATAAGTCACATGAAGTCATTGGCCATATTTTCATCTGTAGTTTTTGCTGAAAGTGACATAACACGAGGATTTTTATTTATAGATGTGATGGTGAGTTACAGGAGCTTGTAGTGCTTGGATTACTGATTCTGCCTCCTTGTTCTATATCTGTGTGGCTCTGAAAATAATTGGTCTCGTTTCCAAATGATTTTCATGCATCCAATGTCAAAACAACTGTGGGAGTGGGCATGCTTGTTTAGCAGCCTTGTAGATGCCAAGGAACAAATACGGATTCCTATTTTACTTCAAGAAGCAACATATGAGGGATCTGAAGGTTGACCCATGTTAATAGGTCAATGCCAAGGTCTTGTTTCTGATCATTCCTCTAAAACCTGCTGATTTGGAGATGGGGGGTATCTTTGAAAAACTTTCTTTTTTAAAGCTAGTTGATATCCATGCCTCAATGTATGATACTACCTACTCACACAGCTACCATGGAACCAACAAGGGCAGCACTTGTTTGGGAGGACGATGGTATCTGGATTAACTGTAGTTATTGGGATGGAAGGAGCTCTGGTCAGGATGCTAGAGGAGTCCCCGGGTGAGGTCAAAGGGTAAGCAGCGATCGCTAGTTAAGCAGCTTCCTTTCAGCTTCAGTGTGCAGACTGAGTTGTCTGGTTGTAACTCATGATGTGCTTTCTTCCTGGAGCAGTTGAATCTGATCAAAATAGTTTGGATATGCTTATTACAATGGCTGCCAACACTTGTCTGTGGTGGCATATTGCATGTAACAGAATTGCTCGAAGACAAGACGGGGTGGGAGTGCATATAAACAATGTGAAAAACACAACTGAAACTAGGCTAGGATATTAAACTCAAAAGCTACTTTATTCTGTCTCTGATAAAGACAGAAGCAGATCTAAAATGCTTGACCCTGGGTCACTTCAACTGTCAGGCCTTAGGCTGTGCAGGAGATGTGCTCTAGCTTTTTTTAGCATCCATAACGGCTTCTGAAGAAAGCTTTTTGGAGTAATAGAGGCATAGAAAATAGATGGTTAATAGTGTTCCAGTCCATTTTTCTGTGAGAAACAAGAGCCTTCCTTACAATACACGCTCTTTCCCTTACTGCTCTGTCGAGTCTAGTTCAGGTCAACCAGCATTTTGGCTGCCCCTAAGAAGCTGCTCCGCTGTGCTAGATCCAGTGTACGGGGGAGAACACAGTCATGTTACTGAAACGGGTACATTTCTTTGTCTCTTGGACTGTCTGTAATTGTGTGCCCCGGGGCAGCTGGCAGAGTAGAAGTGTCTCTGATGGCTTATTTTGCTTGGCAAACTGGTATGAGCTATGCCAGCGAAGGCGACTTGTTTAAGGTGTCAGCTGTGTCCTGCAGTAGGAGGGGGTGGCTTGCATAGCTCTGCCAGCAAATCTTTCCCAGTATCAGCCTGGCTTTATGGTTTTCCATATCCTGTCATTGAAATACCATTGCACCCAACCTTCAATATATGACAGTCCCTGTAGTGTTCATGCACTGTCTAAACTGATTTGCAGTGCAGCATATCTGAGTAGACAGTATACAAACTATATCATTTTGGTACCTAAAGGCTTTCCTGGTGTGTTAAGTACTCTAATTTTGTTTGACTGCTCCAAGTTATTTCCTGTTATCCTAACAAGAATGCATTTTCAACCTCACCAATACATCATTCTAAATTAATTCTTTGACCTAATCTTTTTTTTTGAAGGCTAATTTGATGGCATGATTGTAATTCATAAGTTAAGTAGGCTCTTGTTTTCAAGACTATGAAAACCCCTGTAACTTATCTACGTTTGATGTGAAGTTGAGCTTTGATCACATTTAATTGGAAGGACTGGTTGGTAACTCTTCTGTTGATGCAGAACATCTTCAGGAGAGGAGAATTACAAGTGTAAGAGTGTGTACTGGCATCTGCAGGCAGCAATTCAGTTCTCATGCCTCTCAGTTTTGGTCTTGCTCATTAAAACTTTGCAAATGAATAGCATTAACATATGTGACTTCTGCTTTAAAAGCTATGAGGTGAAAAATGGCAGTTCACAAACTGTTCTCTAGCTTCTTCTGGATGACTTGACTGAATGTTATCCTATAGGAATTAGGTGTTTGGAGTGAGTGCAGTAGGTGAAGTTGGAGTGGAAGCTGCAGCATGTTGTGCCGTATTTCTTACAGGAAAAAAATAATCTGAAGTTACTTGGGAGTAACGGTATCTTGCATGATGCAGTCTCTTCTTAAGCATATTTCTTAAACTCCCTTTAGGTCTGAATTTGCGGTTTTATACCAATTCTTGTCAGTGGTACAGCACTATGTAGTGACATAAGTCTCCATTATCTGCTTTTCATCACTAGTTATAGCTTCATCTTTCTGTTGTGTTTGCATGCTGACACAAACGGTGGTCTTCAAGCATATGGTTAATTACCTGTAGTGCAAGGAGGGTCGTTGGTGTTCTAAGTATTGGTTTTCTGGAAGTATTCAACTGAGTTGCTTTCAGTGGATCTCAGTTTTGTGGGCATCTAAACAAAGTAGCCACTGTCAAGGAGAGCGGTAGTCTGAATAGCTAATATTAGGTGTGCAGGGATTTTCCTTCCACGGGTGACAACACAGTAACGCAGTGTTGTGGTTTCATGGCATGCATCAGTGAGGCCTGAGCTTGCAGTAAGTGGGAGCTAGTCTTTCTCTGTGTTCTGGGTGAACTACTTCATGTCATCAGTGAAGTACATATACGCGCGCACACACACACACACACATATATATATATATATGGGCCCTTACTGCAGAATGCCTAAAGCATCGTAGCTCCATAGCCTGCCTTGTTCATGTAACCATTGCCTTAATCACTACTTGAGTTTGATCCTTTAGTGGCTGCTGCTTAAGCGTAGAGTTTAGTTGACTTGAGAAATTGCCATTTCAGGTGAATGATGGTTTGAAGTATTGCCAGGAAAAAAGCTTCCTAATCTTCTGTAAGAAAGCTGAGCCTTTCTCTGGCCCTGTTGGGTCAGGCATACCAGTGGCATAGGGAGGGTTTTATAGTTGCTATACTATTGCTGTGCGCATCCTTTGGATTTTTCAATGTGTTCTTTGATGTTCTTCAGCTTCCTGACAACTGTATTAGGTGTGTGGATAATACCTACTTAAATGGTATGTTTGCAGATGCTTGAATAACTTTGGCACTTCTACTTGTCTGGACTCACTAATGCTCTTTTTTTGGCATATTTGACTCTGCAGATGGCTTCAGATCCTCTGTTTCAGTTTAATGACAACAATTCCAAATCTTTGGGATAATTATACAATGTGGCTCATGCTGAAGAATTCAACTGAAAAATAGCTAGTATACAGCTTTGCTCTTTTGACTGGCTCCAAACACTTTGCTGAGAGTTTGCTTCTAATCTGCATTATCTACAAGTCACTGAATGCCTGTCTCATATTTTTCTCATCTGTCTGTTTTCCTCTCTTATTTAGCTTCTTTGTTCTTCTTCCATTGGGTCGCTGTTCTTCGTAAAGGCAGATTTTGGGCAGTTAGGGCTTGAGGTCTGACTCCTCTGTTCTGTGATCATGCAGGCGTGCTGTGTATAGCATGGGAAAAGATGTTTTTTTCCCTTTAACCCTCTTCAGAAATGAGTTCAAATACTGATGATGTTAGCTGGCTTAGGTAGCAGTCTAGTAGAGCAAATAGCTGTGGCTTTTGGCAGACAACTGTAGGTGTACAGGTTGTGCAAGGTAAACTATGCTATAGGGACCCCCTTGAAGTGTACTGTGCTCAGAATCCTGACAAAATTTTTGTAGTACCTTTATCAATTGACTTGCTTTTAAGTATGCTGCCCCAGGATATTAAGTATGATTTCAAAGTGCATGCTGTTTATTGAGGCTAATAGAAGTGCTTGCTACCTAATAAGCACATTCTGAGTTAAATGAGAAGTGTGAAGAATTGAGGAAAAGCCAAAGGACTCTTTGGGTGGCCTGAGAGCAGGAGACCTGAGACCCGGGGAGAGAGCTTACCAGGATGCCATGATTTGCATCTCTTAAGGGTCACAGACTTGTTAAGGTGGGAAGGGACCTCTGGGGATGGTCAAGTTCAGCCCTCACTGTTCAGAGCAGGCTTCTCAGGACTGTGTCCATGTGGGTTTTGAATATCTCCAAGGGTGGAGTCTTCAAAACATCTCTGGGCAGCCTGTGTCAGTGCTTGATCACTCTCACAGTAAAAAAAGCCACTTCATATGCTTAAGTGGAATTTCCTATATTCCAGTTTACGTCTGTTGCCTCTTGTCCTTTCACTGGATACCTCTGGGTAGACTCTGGTTCAGTCTTTATACACCACCACCTTCCCCTCCTTTTCTACCCCATCAGGTATTTTTGGAAATAGATATTTTTGTGGACAAAAGCTTCTGGTTTTTGAAGCTGGAAGAGATATTTGCTGTAAGGTTGTGTGACGCTGGGAGAAGAGTGAATACTTGAGATTCTGGAAGGTGCGGTGGGCCTCTAGAAATGGATAATAAGTGATTAAATGTTCTTCTAGCTTCAAAATTAATGGCATGTGTGTAGCGGTTCCTTGTGATGTTTTAACTGAGTAAGTCCAGTAACGTACTGAGCTTATTCTATCAAAAATACAGGTTTTGCTGTGACCTGCAAACACTTTCCCTCTGGGGTGGTTTCCAATTTTCAGAAGTATTTGCTCCGAGTTTCTCAATAAGCCATAGCAGAGGTATTTCCCCTCCTCTTTTGTTCTGAAATGTGCTTCTTTTTCTGTTAATAACTGTTTACAAAAGCATCAGCCAAGCAGTTTTAGGGCAGACATTTACATATTGCAAAATTTGGGTATGAATTGGACTGTTCAGTTTGGGGCTATAAACAACTTGCTCTGAAGTGACCTTTACTGTAAAAGGAGAGCTGGAAACTAGTGACAGCTCTGCCTGTGGTTCCTGACTACATGGAGAGCAGCTATTAGTGCAGTCATGTGAAATGTCTATTGTTTACATCTGATAATGGCTTCCTCATTTCAGCCTTTCCAAAAGGAGATGATGCTTATTTATTTGTTTTCCTGTTCAAGAAAAAGGTCTTTTCTTAATGAGCAGTGTAATTACATATAGTGATGCCTGTTTCTTTGATTTGTTTTGGCAGTTTAAATGTGCTGAGGTAAGTCCTAGCTGACTAATTCATATATCGTTTTAAATCAATGCAAGTCTCTTCTTACCAGTAAATGTGTGGCAGGATCTGACCAGGACCACTTCAGAAGGTGTTGGTGTGGAGCTGTTGGAATTCTGATTATGTTCAGGTTTATGTTGCCTGTGTCTTACAGCCAGAGTTCTCTGTACACGTTGGTGCTGATGGAGTCACCTCTGAGACTTTTCATTGTGAAGGGGTTATTCCAGCTGCCTTGGCAAAGTGCAGCAATCAAATTGCCTCAAGGAAAACTTTCCCTTAATTCTAATTTTTCCTCTCTGCAGTTTTCCTTGTCTTAAACCTTGCTTGTTCTGGCTTCATTGATGTGAAGAGCATGAAAGGAGAGCAATCTATAAAGTTAACATCACATCTTTCTTCCTATCCACACTACAATGGACTTGGCAGACGCATTTGAATTCAAGTTAAGGTTTTTAAATATTTCAGAGATACAGATCCATATGGTACGATGTTCAACTAATTAACATAAATATTTATGTGATGACTTACTAGCTAAGATTCACTCTAGATGGTATGATAAAAAACACTTCATAATTAAGTTTCAGCAGCTGAAGTTAGATGTTTTTGTTCTGGACAGATCTATATTTTACTTGAATAGAACTGAGTTAATTTGTCTAACCTTTTGTGACTTACCTTTCTTACTCCTTTTTTACGGAGAAATCATGATAGTGGTTATACAAAATGCTCTTTGCTGTCCTGTACTTTATCAGTTAATCACAACAGTGAAATTTTATTTTCTTCTACAGAAAAAGATGGCAAAGCCTTTCATCCAACATATGAAGAAAAACTCAAACTTGTGGCGCTGCACAAACAGGTTCTGCTGGGACCTTACAACCCTGATACTTGCCCTGAAGTCGGATTCTTTGATGTGCTGGGGAATGATAGAAGGTAAAAGGGCTGGTGCTCTTGTTGATCTTAACTCTGCTTTTCCTGTCTGAAGAAAACATCATCCAATTTCTGCAATAAGAAGACAAGTATGTGGGTTTCATCAATGTGTGTGTATGGTAGTGGATAGTGAGAGTGGCCTCTTCAAATACATCTTGGAAATCTGAGTCACAGTTCAGTAAAGGAGCTAACAAAAGATTATTGGTTTTTTTCAACCACATTAGGAAAAGCTGCTGTGCCGGCAGTCCAATTTCTCATAGCAGTTTAAGACTTGGTTAGCTGTGCGTTAATGTGCAGGCCCATGTTTCATCCTAACTCCACACCAGGGCTACAGGGCACCAGGGCTACAAAAGGCCAAGGCTTTTGCCAGTGGTAGCAGCATTCACCATAGCTTTTGTTAATATCAAAGCTAACTTCGGAAATCAGATACCTGATGCATTCAAACTCTGAGTAAATTTTTATGATATCTGGGCAATCTCAGGCCTGTCTCTCGTATTGCTTGCAGTTCAGGCTGCACTTCAAATGTTCATTGTTGCTATTTCTAGCATGAAAGCAACGTGCAACACAGCACTGGCTTCTTGGAGCTGGACCGAGTGCACTGCTTTTGCCCAAATGGATGTAGCCTTCCTTTAGGAAGAACCAGGCTGTTGCATTCAACTAACTCAAGTGCTATAATTGATGGTTGTTACTATGTTTGTTCATCTGGGAAAACGTATGCATTTTTTTCCACAAACTAGAGCGGAAGAGGGGTAAAAAATATTTAAAGTTCATTTGTATCTGGGAATTTTTTGGACGTAGTTCAGAATTCGAAGTAGGGTCGATGGTATGTATGAGATTTCATAGAAGCACTCAGTTATGGCTGTTTGAAAGGGTTGTTCTGGTGCAGGCAGAAGAGAGCACTGAAACCTACAGGTTTAAGGTCTGTCTTTGGGAGAAAGTTGTTGGTTCTCTGAAACTGCATATGATAAAGTTTGGTCCCTGGTCTCCCAACTTTTTTTTCTTTGCTGGATTCTCAGAGTTCACTACTGACTTGGAAAGAGTTGAGTCTTCTGTTATTTCAGCTGATTTCTCTCTCTCAGGAAGGAATGGGCTGCCCTTGGAAACATGTCAAAGCAAAAAGCTATGACAGAATTTGTTAAGCTCCTGAATAGGTGCTGCCACTTGTTTTCAACATATGTCACTTCTCACAAGATAGAGAAAGAAGAACAAGAAAAGAAAAGGTAATGTTTGAGTCCTTTGGAGTATATTGAGTGTGTAACTCTTGACCTATGGACAGTGTCACAGCTAGCTTAGGTTGAAGTTGTCTTGGCAAGAGAAATACTTGAAGGTGGTTGAGGTACCATTTGATATCTTTAAGCCTTTTTACTTTGCCAGTAATGAATGATTGTTTCTGAGGTAAGGACACCTAGAATATAAGGACTTTTTAAGATTTTGCTGATACTGTCATCTGTTTAAGAAATACACACTTCACAAGATGTCTGCCCTGCTGTGTCTGTGGACCAAATGTATACAGAACATGCAATTTTCAGGTGCTTTAAACTCTTCTGATATGGGCTAGCAACTTGACAAAGGCTTTCTCCTGCTATCGTTTACATATCATGTGGTCATTAAACTATAGAATCCATGTAATTATTGAACATATGTTAAAGCTTGGAAGATGTGTTTAAGGTTTCCAGACAATTTTTTCTACTGCTCTCTGCTAAGGATAGTATAGTAACAGGTTAGAATGAATATCAAATTATAATACAGAATTTACACTTGTCATACTGCACAGTGCAGTAAAACTAAACGTTAATATGTTTTCTTCTTGGGTTCAGTAAGACACTTCTCCAGTCAAATTGAAGTGAGAGGAGATGATACCAAACAAAAAGCCTTATTGGGCAGGCAAAAGGCAGGTTACAGCATGTTGAAAATAACTCATCCTAGGATTATAGGAATGCTGAAATAGCTTATTGAGTGGATGTTGCAGAAGGGAAGAGGAAGAGCGAAGGCGGCGTGAAGAGGAGGAGCGTGAGCGTTTACAAAAAGAAGAAGAAAAACGTAGGCGAGAAGAAGAGGAAAGACTGAGAAGAGAAGAAGAAGAGAGGAGGAGAATAGAGGAGGAACGACTTCGGATGGAACAACAAAAGTGAGTAGCTGAAACAAACACCACTTCAAAGAGAATAACTGCTTTGCACTTGAGACAGTTGTATCTATCTGTTTAAATAGTTTTGCTAGAATTGAATACCTGAAGTTCAGAGTACTCATGTCTGGCAGTGATGCTTGCATCCTTAGTTAAGAGGGACACAATTTGCAGAGAATAATTATCCTAACATGTTATTGTGTTGAAAGTGCCAGAGAAGCTTTGTTTAAAGAGAAGCTCTGGCGGTTTTTGGGTTCAAGGGCTGCACCTCATGAAAACTTGTGGCTCTGCTTCTTAAATGATTAACGCTGCACTTAACTGAGCGGAGTAAAAATGTCTTTGCAGAGGGTGTCTCTGAAGTAGATCCTGTACTTGCTATGTAGTAGTTTTGAGAAGGGAGCAAATAATTAATCCACAAGTTTTACTGTTTGTTTATCACTGAGAGAGCCAGAGGAGAGTAAAATACAGACATAAATGAACAGAGAATACAATAGAAAAATGTTGCACAGTGCTAAGTAACAAGAAGTGTGGTATGCCTTGAAGTTAAGAGATTACTTTTTTACATGAATAGCAATTGTGTATTAAGTGGTTGTAACAGGTTACAGAGCTAAAGAATTTAGACAGAAAAGGAATATGGATACATATATACAGGCCGAGTGTATCTAAAGTGGTCACAGTTTTGCTGAAATAGTAAATCTTGTCTCTTAGGATACAAACCAGTCTAATACCGGAGCTTTTAGAGGATGATTTTGGGGGAAGGAGGAAGGGCAGGAAGCAAAGAATTACTCCTGCATTTGTGTGATAATTCTTTCTTCCTCTGAAGCATTGATAGCTGGTCACTGATGGACATAATGTGAGACAAAATGAACTCTGGATCTAGTTAGTTTTTTATTATATAGCTTCTGTTAGCCCTCTGGAGAGAGGAGTAAAACTGATTCTGTGCATAAATAACCCCTGTGTTCCTCCACAGATGCCCTATTTGGCAGCATTTTTTCTGTTCCTGAATTAGGTCATAGTCAGTCATACTCTACTATCTTAATTTCCCAGGACAGTATGCAAACAGATATGAAATGTGGTGTGTTTTTCTTTAAATTTTTTTAAATTTCTAAAACCCAAAAAGCAGTGGTGTGCTGTACCACAGCAGGTCTGTTCTTAACAATATTTGTAGAAGGGCTGCTAGAAGGATGGTTTCTGCATGTTTTCTGGAGGAACCAAATGTGGGGTTTTTCCCTTGCTTGTTTGAGAAATTGTCATGCGTTTTTTCTAGCACTACCTCTTTATCAGACTGCAGATTGAGAATTATGTAAGAACTCTTGTTCTGCTAACATTTCATGTTTTAAAACATTAAGTAGAAATTGTTGCTCCCTTCTTTATATTCTGAGCATATTTTTAGGCAAAATTTACATTTGCATTACCACTGTGCTCTGCTCTATTATGTAGATTTGTTTTAATTGGTTTTTGCAGGAATTGAATTAAATGTCTTTGAGGCCACTTAAATCACTTAAGTACAGGGATTTCCCCAATACCCTCAGCTGCTTGTAATCTTCCTACTCTCCTCCCACCAATCTAGGCAACAGATAATGGCAGCACTGAACTCCCAGACTGCCATTCAGTTCCAGCAGTATGCAGCCCAGCAGTATCCGGGCAACTACGAACAGCAGCAGATCCTAATTCGGCAACTCCAGGAACAGCATTATCAACAATACATGCAGCAGTTGTATCAAGTCCAGCTTGCACAGCAACAGGTATGGCTGACCAGCTGAGAAACTTCGATTTTGTGTCCCAGGTTGTCTTTGGGAGATGTTAACTTGTCTACCCTTATCCCCTTGAAAAGCTAATTGCTACAAGGAGGGATAGTGTTTAGTGACTAACGCTGCTTCAGATTCAAACACCAAAGCCCCTTTACTTAATCTTTTTGAGTAGTTTTCTGAAGCAGCTATTAGTTAAGAAAATTCTAAGCAGCCTTTAATTACTTTGTTTAATACAATTCTTGGAGACCAAATGTGAAGCGCTCTGCTTGCAGCATCTATTGTGTGTGTAATTTAATGGGGGTACGTACCAGTGCATCTGAGCACGAACAAACCTATTCAAGTGATTCTCCATGTAGGTATTGCACCTGAAGATCTGTGCAGAGCAGCAGGCCTTGGTCAGCCATGTGTTTCCAGCTGAACATGCATGCAGCACTGTCACATCACTACTGGGTTTGAGATTACTCCTCCCTGTCAACTTGAGCACTACTGACTTCCCTCTCCTTTTGCATCTATTGTCTGACATCAGTGTCTCATTAATTTGCTTGCCTGTAATAGACTGCTCGTGGTTCGGGTGGGAGGACAGACTTTCATATTTCTGGTAGCAATGGGTGGCTTTAGTACCTTACTTCTTTGCAAGAGTTTTGTGCCTGGGCTTGAAAGGCTACTTCTCTGTTTAGGGGAATCTTGCATCTCTGGCAGATGTACTGTATTCACATCTCAAGCTATTCTAAAGTTCAAGCATGTCCATCTGTAAGTGTCTTAAGCAGATGTAAGCCAGACTTCAGACTCTAGTATGTCTGACCTCTCTGGTCAGACCTGGTAAGACCTGAATCTTAAATGGCCTATAACTGCCAGTCTGAGGTCTATTGTTCTTGAGCTCAAGACCTAAAATTCAGTAACTAATTTCCTGTGAAGTCATCTGCCAAGGGCATCAGTCTTGTCAAAATACAAAGAACTGTCCAAGGAAGGAACCCCTGTGAACCCCATAAGGCCCATGTGAACCTCATAAAGTTCCACAAGGCCAAGTGCAAGGTCCTACACCTGGGTAGGGACAGCCCTCCAGTATCAATATAGACTGTGGGATGAATGGATTGAGAGCAGCCCTACAGAGATGGACTTGGGGATACTGGTGGATGAAAAACTGGATATGAGCTGGCAATGTGTGCTTGCAGCCCAGAAAGCCAATCATATCCTGGGCTGCATAAAAAGAAGTGTGGCCAGAAGGCTGAGGGAGGTAATCGTCCCCTTCTACTCGCCTCTCATGAGACCCCACCTGGAGTCCTGTATCCAGCTCTGGGGCCCCCAGTACAAGACAGACATGGACCTGTTAGAGCGGTCCAGAGGAGGGCCACAAAAATGATCAGAGGGATGGAACCCCTCTCCTATGAGGAAAGGCTGAGAGAGCTGGGGTGGTTTAGCCTGGAGAAGAGAAGGCTCCAGGGAGACCTTGTTGCGGCCTTTCAATACTTAAAAGGTGCTTATAAGAAAGACAGAGAAAGACTTTTTACCAGGGCTTGTAGTGACAGGACAACGGGCAATGGTTTTAAACTGAAAGAGGCTAGGTTTAGACTTGACATAAGGAACAAATTTTTTACAGTGAGGGTGGTGAGATGCTAGACCCGGTTGCCCAGAGAAGTTGTGGATGCCCCATCATTGGGAGTGTTCAAGGTCAGGTTGGACAGAGCTTTGAGCAACCTTGACCTCGTGAAAGGTGTCTCTGCCCATGGCAGGGGCATTGGACTAGATGATCTTTAAAGGTCCCTTCCAACCCAAACTGTGATTTGATGGAGTTAAAGTGGTAAAGGAAAGTCAGAGGCTTCCTGCCCTGTCATAGTTACTCTTGAAGCTTAATGCTGTCTTGGTACCAATGCTTTGGTGTCATAGTGGTAAGCAAAAGCTATAGCCTCATCAGTCTTGTCATAGAATCATACAATCATTTTAGGTTGGAAAAGACCTATAAGATCATCAGGTCCAACTGTAAACCTAGCAATGCCAAGTCCACCACTAAACCATGTCCCTAAGAACCACATCTACACGTCTTTTAAATACCTCCAGGGATGGTGACTCCACCACTTCCCTGGGCAGCCTGTTCCAATGCTTGATAACCCTTTCAGTGAAGAAACTTTTCCTAGTATCCGATCTAAACCTCCCCTGGCACAACTTGAGGCTGTTTCCTCTTGTCCTTGATGCATTCTGTAATTGATACTACTCCCTCGAGACTGAGGTGTCAGAGATGCTGCTGCCAATTTTCTTCAATGCTATCAGCACTGCTCCTTTCAATCATGGCTGTCTGCTTTTGATGTACAGAATACTAATGCCCTCCGAAACCCAGGGCAAAACAGCCTTTCCTTTGTAGTGGCTTACAAAATACTAAGCCTGCCAGGCAATGAAGCTTATCTTTCAAATCTCTGCTTGGACAACTCTTGTAGAAAGGAAGTGTATAACAGAGCTAAAATTATCTAATTCTACTTTGGACTTTCCTGAAGACTCGCATAGCCTCTGTAACACTTCTGAGGAATACTTTCCTTTTGGATGCCTGTAACTCAGCTGCCTTGGGATCTGTTAGTACAGTTAAAAAGTGCTGATCTGTCATGGTTGCTTATAAGTAACCATGTTTATAAGCTTCTGTTATGATTAATTTTGGAAAGGCTATATGCAATACTTTTCTAGAAAAGTTCTCACCACTCTACATTGAATCACTGTGTAGAACTTCTTTAGTAGAAGGTAGATCTGGACAGCATCTGTACAATTGCTCAAATTTGAAGTCTGACTAAGATTTTACTATATTGTCTTCATGGTCCTTCATGCATATATTCCATTCATTCGTCAAAATCATGTGCTTATTAGGTTATTCTTCAAAGAATGATACTGTCAATTATACCTTTTCCCTGCCCCAACAAAAAAGTGTGTGTAATTGCTCTGTATTGATAACTAGGGGTGGGGGAATAAGCCTTGAAGCTAAAGGGATAATGTATCCTGCTTAAATCCAAAAGGTTGGTTGTTACCGTGTATAATCTCCTTTTAAGTGTATTTAATCCTTTGCACAGGGACAGCGTGATAAATTCTATCTAAAGAGTTTCTATGTACATAAGTCATGTTCTAAAAGCAGCACCTCTGAGCTTTAATAACTCTTCTCCCAGACCACTCACAGTCCTTGTGGCTCTTAGGCTTCCTGCTTTCATATTAAATAACTGCCTTTGTCCGGTGTCGTGGATTTGATAGAGAACCCTGTTGAGCAAGTTAACTCACAAATTGGCAGAGTACTTAATAGACCTTAAATACTTCCAGTTCTTTGTAGACCTGGATGAGCTCAGGCCAGAACCCTTTCACCTCACTGGTAAAAACCAGCAAACAAGTTGTCACTTTCAATTTTGAAAGAAGTGTTATAGGAGTTACTGAAATGCACAACTTCCATAGTTAAGTGCAAGAGTTTATTGTGCATGCCCTAATTAATTAGAAAGTTGAATCTTTTTCTTCAGGTTATATCCACCAGCCTAGAACAAAGTGACTTCACTTCCCCTGATACTAAGTACACATAACTCTCACTGGTTAATGTGTGCTGCTTCTGGTCTTTTGTGTCAAGCCTCCTCGTGGGGGTGCAGGGGGAGATTTTTTTTTCTTGAAAGTGTCTTTATACCTTCTGCTGGAAGAGGGAGACATCTTGGAAGGTTTTGGTTTTACTTGACTTAATTTCTGTCATTTTAGGCAGCCTTACAAAAACAGCAGGAGGTGGCAGTTGTGGCAGCAACAGGGACACCTCTGACTACTGCATCGAAGGTGAATGCACCTGCCCCAGGGGACACCCCGTCTGTTAATGGGCAGGCCAGTGCACATGCAGACAGCCCTGAAAAAGAGCTGGATCCAGAGGCTTTGGAAGAAGCACTGGAGAATGGACCAAAAGGTAGGACTAGCTAGATTCCTTAATTAAAAATAAATAGCAAAAGCCTTTCTTAGGATTCAGATATCTTAAGTACGGTTACTGTGGCTCTTTGTTTGGCTTCGCTGGGCTATGCAAGAGCTAGGTTTGATTCCTGGGTCCAGTTTATCTCAAGGGAGAACAATATGGCACAGGCAACACTCAGCTTTGGGGCGGTGGGAAAGAGGAAGCAGCAAAAGCATTTCAAGCAAAGTGGATGGGATCCAGAACCTCCCCTTTCACTCTTGACTTGAAGGAAAGGAGCATAAAAGTTCTAGCAGAAAGCTGTTCTGTGCAGAAATACGTTCAAACTTACTTGAACTCAGGTCAAAACTGAGTCTTGATTTAGCCTTGCAGATTAAAATAAAGCCAAATCCTTCTTACTCTCTCTGAATGCTGTGGCTTAGCCCTGTCCTATGTGCAGTCCAGACTGCTGTCCCGTCACACTTCTCACCTTCTTCAGACAGCTTTTAGGAAGCTGTGGAAGTGGAGCAGGAAAAGTGGCGTCCCAGCAGGGGTCTCATCACTGGTATTTCTGGGTGTTACCTCTCTACTTTCATCCACAATCAGTAGTCCTCAAAAGACTTGCTTGGATCCCAGTATGGAACCAACACTAACATGGTCCCTGTCTGCATAGTGAGGTGTTCAGTAATTTTAATCAATATTTGACAATTTCTAGACAAATCACAGCCTCTGGTTACATCACATTAAAGATCCTTTCAGTGAAGGGTTCTGTGCAATGTAACCCCATCACCTGTAGCAGTACGTCTGTCTTCTGAGTCTTTTCTGCATAAGCACTGTCAGTCTAAATGTGGCAGATAGGTATACTGGTAGAATTTGTGTGCATGGTTATATCTAAACTTGCACTGCATTTCATGCAACTTTTAATCTGTGAAAAGATGTTTCTTCAGTAAAAAAAAAAAGTAAATTACTTAGAAGCAGCTCTGCTTGTGGTCCTCAAGTGCCCCTAAAGCACACTTAAGCATGCAACATAAATAACCGAAACAAAAGCTTAACTGGGATATTTTCCCCCTTCTCTCCAGATTCTGTTCCAGTGATAGCTGCCCCATCGATGTGGACACGACCCCAGATAAAAGACTTCAAGGAAAAAATCCGGCAGGATGCAGACTCTGTGATCACAGTGGGCCGAGGAGAAGTGGTTACAGTTAGAGTACCAACTCATGAAGAGGGGTCTTACCTCTTTTGGGAGTTTGCTACAGACAATTATGACATTGGTTTTGGGGTGTATTTTGAATGGACAGACTCCCCTAATACTGCAGTCAGTGTGCATGTCAGCGAATCCAGTGATGATGAGGATGAAGAAGAAGGTAAGCATGCTTGTTTATATAAACTACCAGTCCTACAGAGCTTGCCATGGGGGAAAACTCAACTGATTGTCTTGTGTAATCTCCTAGTTCCCCCAGCTTCCATCTAGCTGGAATCTTGTCTTAAATTTTAAATAGGAAGTGCAATTCTGAAAGTAACTTCAGTCACCTCATTTGGTCACAGATAGGTTAAAGCAGTTGAGGGTGGGGAAATCCTTTTCCTAAGTTTTACGTGCTCCTTAATGTGCCCTCTTGTCCAATTCAGCTATTCAGTAAGCTAGATTGAAACCTGTGCCATAGTAGAGCATAGTGGATCTGCACACTGAAAACCTTAAGAAAAATCCTGCCCTGCTGTTCATGAACTTTTTCTAGGGAGGAATTTTCCTCGAGGCTTCAACAAAACAGCTTAAGAGCAATTCCTGATAGTGCCCAGGACACAGATCACAGCCTTTACCTACAGGGGAGTTTAGCATACCATCAGAAAAAAAGGTTTTGAAATGAACGTGTGATTTGCTTAGAAAGAACTGCTCTGACACAGGAAGCAGTGGCCTTCTGGATATTACTACTAAGTAATTGGTAGTAGTAAGTATGTGAGATCAGTAGCAGTCAATGTGGGGTAATGTCTTAATGAAAACTAGAGCTTAGCATCTCTACAAACTAACCCAGCTGTGCTGGGGAGATGGGTGTGGTGGATTATAATATAGGACTGTAAAATTCACAATACAGTGAGCATGCTTACTGTTCCTCCTGCTTTTGAATGCTTTAGCCATAGCCTTGGTATGAAGTGCTTTGACCCATCTGATTTTTAAACTAACAAAGAGTGCCTTGTCCACAACAGATCAGTCTAACTTTCTCTTGTAAAGCGTTCACCCATGTTAACTGACACCTTTTTTTTTCCCTTGCAGAAAATACTAGCAGTGAAGAAAAAGCCAAAAAGAATGCCAACAAGCCTCAGCTAGATGAAATAGTGCCTGTGTACAGACGAGACTGTCACGAAGAAGTGTATGCTGGCAGCCACCAGTACCCAGGGAGAGGAGTTTATCTCCTTAAATTTGACAACTCCTACTCTCTATGGAGGTCAAAAACAGTTTACTACAGAGTTTATTATACTAGATAAAGGTGTGGCTGTGTCTGAGGCTGGGCTGTGCAGAAGATGTCATTTTATTTGGAATTTTTTTCAAGCATAATGGATCCTTTTGAGTCTGTGTTTTATCCTGTATCTGTATGGTTTGTGTGAACTTTAACAAGTAGACACTGGGATCTTCCTGCTCCATGACACTAATGCATATTGCATTGGGCTTAACACAGGATCTCCCTAGCCCTTTTGGATATTGGAGTTAACTAATGGGAGTCATTGGCTCCAGTGCTAAGGTCACATCAGTTGCATTTGTTAAAGCCTCATGAAAAAGGGGGAGGGAGTTGCTGGCTCACTGGCTGGGTGATCTGATGTTTCCAGGTCTGGATGCTTTGAATAACTTGTTAACGGTTAATTTAAAGGTCCCACCAATAACTGGTAGATTTGGATGCAGTTTGCTGTGTAGCAAGTTTCTCTTAACTGTAATTGAATGTCAGATTTTTACACCATTAAAACTTGAAACTTTAAGTTGATGCAGTTTAGAAACAAGTTGTCTCGCTTCTGTCCTCATCGAAGAAGAAACATTCAGTTCCTTAAGCCAGTGTAGTGGCTAAGACAAGGATGAACAGTATCCTGAAAGTACAGCAAATAACCTCTTCAGAAGAGGTTAACTGAATGACAATTAAAAATACATGTAACAAGAAGAACCTTAATCTCTCTGCCCCGCTGCTAACCCTAGAATAAAAAAAAGTCATTTTTTGAGGCAATTGACTTTGAACAGGGCACAGACTATTTCTAAGTTTGGTGGGTTTTTAATGGGGTAGACTTTAAAAAATATATATATATCTCTACAAACCTGAAACCAGTTTTCTGCACAATATTCTGGTTTGTCCATTTTTGTAAAACCTGAATAAGCATGTTGTACATCCGAAGAACAGTAAGTCACTTTGATAAAGTATAGGAGTTAATGTTGCACTAATTATGGAAATCACTGCCAGTCCATTTTAGTCTGAACTGGTGATACGTGGGTGCAAACTTTCTGCTTTAATCTGTAACTGTCTGCAGAAAGGCAGAGTGCACATACAGATACTTAATAATGTAGCTTTAATCTCAATTTCCTATGGTTTGGTTGGGGCATTTCATATTTTGTATAGCGGAAAAATGCAGATGGCTACTTGACTTGAGGCTGCAGTAAGAATCTGCTCTCCTTGGAGCCCTGCAGCCCGGGGGTGATGTGTTGCAATGATGACTTGCATAAGTGCTCTCTGCATGGGTAATGCACTTTGTTACTGAAAGAAAATGGTTACTTTGGGTCTCAGATCAGTTCTTGCAGTAAGACTTCCATTGATTAGCTGCAGCATGTACAGTTCCATGGCAAATGATGTGGAGTTTGCAGGATTTGTTTGAATAATCAGTTTGTACATACATGATACTTTACTTTCTCATACCAACCATGGAGATACTTCTCCTAGAGTACTTAACTTGTCATCTTGCATTTGGTTCAGCAACACCGTACCAGCTTATAGCTAGTTAGTGCTGCTTTATCCAAAAACACTGTACAATGTTCTGCTCTTGTGTACATACAGTATATAAACCATGAATTTAGAAAGTACCTTGCTTTTAAAGAAAACTGTATTTAATGTAAAAAAAAAAAAACTTTTAAAAAGGCAGGCACTAATATATTTCTTCTGGTCTTCAGTTTAAATTTTTTTGTCCATACAAAAATGTTACAACTTTTTCCTCTAAGAATATCTGTTCTTGGGAGCGGTGTTTGTCGCTTTAACTGGCAGCACTTACTGTTGTGTGTTGGATGTTAGAACTTTTACGTTTTCAGACTTTTTTTATTGCCTCTGGCTGATTAGTACAGTACAAGTGCGATTTCAAGATACCTTGAGATAGTATTTAATCCTAATTAAAATACATTTATCTGTAATGCTGTTGGCTTTTTATTAATTTGGAAACCTTGGCATTGCTGTGTATGGCTATTCAGCTAAGATAAGCTTGTCATCTTCCCTCTCATTTTTAAAAATTCAGTACCGTGCTAACACTGTGGTTTTAGCAGCCAAATCACTTGGGCCAAAGGCTCTGCACAAGAAGTGTTACTAGCTCACTGGATGAGGCTGTCTGTCAATACTAGAAGAGCCCAGCTTGAACAGAATAGTCACTTTGGTTTTCGAAAGTGATCTTCCATAGCAGAGAGGGTTTTTACGACCAAAAGTTAAGAGTCCTTTTCTGCCTAGGAGAAAGGTGCCTGCCTTTGCCCCTGAGGCTTAATGAGCCCAGCCCCGAGGGGCAGTAGGGGCTGGCTGCGTTGTCCTGAAGAGCCCGTGGCCCAAAGGGCAAGAGACAGGCAGGACTATGCACAGTTTAGACTGAACAAGAAGAAAAACATCAACCTAGAGGCAAAAAGGCTAGTTATGCTAAGGTTTCTCTTGGCCAAAATCACCCTTTGCTGCTTACCCGCTACTAGTAAGTAGCTTATCCTGGGGCTGAGGCCAGAAGCAGGTTTTGTACTAGTTTGAGCTGTGGTCCAGGTCCCGTTGGCCCCATCTGCCCCCTTAGGCAGTGGCATCTCAAGCTGGCGTTTCCAGGTCTCTTCAGTGAGAACAAAACAAGTGCTGTGCTCTTACAAGCAAGATGCTGAGAAGTTCAGTGTACCATATAGTCTAGGTATGCTGCAGACTAGTTTTATATGAAATGTGCAAGTGCATTGAAAACTGAAGTAATTACAGCAGCAAGCCTACCCCAACTGGACCTATTTTACCTGTCTCATGCATGTATAAATTCCCCTTTCTCCAATTAAAAGTGAAACACTGTACTCCTCATGGCTGACTTCAGGCAGCTCTTCCACAAGAGAGTTATTGTAAACGCTTTCTGAAATGAACTGAGTCACTGGCAATAAATCCAGGTGATGCAACATAAACAGCTTGACAAAGCTCAGTTCCAAATATACTGGTCCTTTGAGAAAAGCTAAATAATCTGAGGGACAAATTGTTGTTAGAAATGATGATGTTTTTGGAAGTGCTGTCAACATGCACGTCGCTTGTGCGGCCCCTTCTTCGAGGCAGTTGCGTGGGAGATAGCAGAGTCAAGGAAGACCTTGCCTTGGTGTCCCAGAAGGATAAGCAGTGCAATTGAAACAACTTGCTAATTAAGCCACTGGGCTGCTGTATGGTATTATCCTTGCCTATCTTCTTTGCTGTCCTTCCCCACCCCTTGGCTTTTAGCACTTTCTGCCTTGTACTTTGCTTTGTAAGTCACAGATTAAATGCTGTGTGATTTAGAGCAGCTGGATGCAACCTTTGAGGTAACTGTAATGGGCCTGGCCATAAAATCAGTCTGCTGTCTAAGGGATAGTTTAGCCATTTAACCTCCTCCTGTTTATGCAGTTGTTGCTCTAGAAATTGTAAGGGGGCTGCATAGACCTGTTGAAGTACAAAGAAGTAACGTAGCCATCCTTCACCCAAGTGCTAGCCACTTCTCCAGACAGAGTAACGGCTCAGGGCAGTAGTTAGCCTTATTAATCTAGAATAGCAATGTGAGGGCTGCTTTCTGACAGCTCAATGTTGTCTTCTTTCTACCACCAGGTCCTGCAATCCCCATCCTCTTTTCTATCCTGTGGTATATTTGCAGTGAAGCAACTGCAAGGGGAAGCTGGAAAAAGCCAGCTCAAGACCTCTGAGCCCTCCCAGCCTGTTTGACTCCTCTTCCTGGCCTCTGGGTTCAAGTCCTGTATCTCCTGCCTGCCCTTCAGCTCCTCTGCCATGTGTGATGGCTGCATCTGCGCACGACGGGGACTGGGCCAGCACCTTCCATACATGTGGCGCTGCTCAAAGGCGCTAGCTAGAGCGAGAGCCCAGCTAAAAATGCATGTACATCCAGGATTTGTGGAAATTACCGTTTCCCTCTTGCATACTGCTACTTCCTAGCTATTTCTGCTCTGATCCCCCCATTCCATGTCCCTCCAAAACCAACAGATCAAATTAATAAGCCCAGCTCCCGCTGTTAGTTCATTTGCAGACCACGCTCAGTGGCAGGAGCTTTCAGCTGCCACTGCCAGCCTGCCTGTGCTTTCACTCTTGCTCGCCATATGCGGAGGCAGCGTACAAAAGGGAAAGCTTTTGGGGCTGGGTCTCTGCTTTACCACGTGCTGGTGGGAAGAGACTTGTAGAGATGTGCAAGTCCCTGCGGTAACGTTGGTCCCATGCTCTGCGACAGCAGCGTGCTTGCGTTGGGCTCAGGTGTGCCAGCGGTGTTTGCACTGACAGCCAGTTTGATAGGGCAGGTTACAAATGTGAGCTACGTGCTTTTGGGTCCATTGCTTAAAAAATAAAACTTCCAACCTCACGCCGCAGCTACATCCAGCACCGCGTAGTGGAAGATTAAGCAAAGCATGAAATGGTATCCCAAATCTTTCCCCAAATACCACTCATCTGAGACCTGCCAGTTGCACATCAAAGGCCTTTCAAAGGTGTTTCATTGAAACAGCGTCAGATTGGCGTAAAGTATATTAAACCATTTGGATTAGTATCGATACAGATATTGAAATGCAATCTAGATATTGCATATGCAAAGTTATCATTTGGTATCCTAAAAATAAGAAACTTGCAAGGAATGAGGAAAAACAAGGTGGCACTTGTTCTCTATGACAAGTTCTCCTCCTGGCCTCTACTATTTTCATCTGGTACCACCTCTATCAAAAAGCTGGTGATGAACCTGCTCCTTTTAATCAGGGGGCCCAACACTGGCACACCTAACTGGTGGTCAGATCTGGGGAAGTAATCCCTTATTTCAGCCTACGCTTCTCCTCTTGAGTTTAGTGTTTTCCTCGGTGTTGGATTTCAGGTTTCATACCTTTTTGTTTTAAGGCAGTGGCTGCTCGGTGACAGTCACTGTTCTCGCCCGACCTGGCGGCTGGTCTGTGCTGGGGCCCAGGAGGAGGTCTGGTCTTACCCCTCACAGCGCGTTTGAGCAAAAATACCCCTGACCAAGTAGCTGGTCTGAATGAAAAACGCTGATTCCCTTGGCCTGGCCAGTTCACCGCTCCCCTTCGTGGGGCTGTGTGAGCTCCTGTGCCACCCCGCCGGGCAGCTTGTGGCTCCTCTCCCTCATCGGGGCAGGGATGTGCTGGGGAAGCATGACCGGGGTTGCTGGCATCTCGTCTGTCCAGGGAAGCTCAAATGCGGGCTCTCCCCCGGGACTCTTGGCAAGCTGTGGGCAGGAGGGCTGCCGCTTACCCAGCCAAACAAATGCTTGGCCTTCTGCCACCGTTTCGTTAGTAAAACGCCTGTGCAGCCATTAAGCTACGGCACAGGATGCAGGGGACGGAGTTTAGGGCACGTGGGAACAGGCTCTGCGGCATGGACTGAGGGGCAGCTCTGCCCACGCAGCCGCGGGGAGCCCAGCAAAACCCTCCTTGGCCCCGGGGCTGGGCACAGGCCCGTTTGGCTGCGGCTGCTCATGAAACTGGCTTAGCCGTGGCCTTCAAACCCTTCCTGCACCCCACAAGCAGTCAGCTGTGACCCAGGCTTACTTTTTAGACCTGCCTGGATAGACCTCATGCACCTAGCACCTTGCTAGGGAAAAGTAACTCCCAAAATTACCACAAACTAAAATTAAAATGAACACAGACTCTGATATTTATCGCATATTGCAGCATCACACTGAGAAAAGCCCCTGCTCATACCCCTTCCTGCGAGCCTGGCCTCCGAGCCGCGGGGCTGAGATCGTGCAACTCGCTACACCCCTGACCCAGGCAAGGGGCAGCGAGGGCTCGGTTCCCCCTGGCCATGCACCCCTGCCCTGCAGGACTGATCCCCCCCAAGGCAGGGGCTGGTCAGTTGTACAAGGAGACGAACCCCGTTCCTCCTCATCTCCAGGTTTTTGTACCCGAAGAAGCAAACCGGGCCGCCCGGGCCAGCCGAGGGCTTGACCTGGTGTCTCAGCCAGCGCTCTGCAGGTGCTCAGAGCCGAAGGGCGGCTCCATGCCGGGGAAGAAAAAGGGGTTTCCCAGCTAATACAAGCCACACAAGGACTTTCTGCCCTTTGCAGTGCAGCCGTAGTTTGCATTGTGGGGCTTCAACAGTTACTTACTGACTCAAATCCGATTTCTCAGGCTCTTATCTTCGACACATGCTGTAAAACACCGGAAAGTTATTTGCAGGCTGCGTCGGGATAGTCAAACAAGATTGCAGAGCGAGCGCAGAGCAACTAGCAGAGCTTTACGTGTTGCGTATAAAATTTGGTTCTGGATTGCAAAGAACAGAGGTTTCTCCTGTCTAAAAAAAGAGTCATTAAGCCTTGGCCTGCTTCATACACTCAGGGAAGTGACTTCAGTGCATGCCCGGTGATGGGAAGAGCAAGGCAGGAAATGTTTTAATGCCGGTTTCAGCTGTGCCCATTGCCAAGCTCAGCTGCCCCCAGCCAGCACCCCGGGGCTGGACTTTGCCCCAGCACAGCAGAGCACTAGGAGCACCTCCAGCACCCCGACACGGCCCCAGCGCTGAAACCACCCTGTGCCCCAGCCAGCTACACCCCACAAATGCTCCTCTTCGGCCCGGTGCATCCCTCGGTGGGGAGTGGGGACCCTCAAGCCTGCACGAAGCCAAGGCAAAGCAAGCTGGGTGACATGGGGTAACACCACGGAGAAGCACCATCCTTTTGCAGGCACCCCACTGCCAGTCAGAGATAAAGCTGCGCTGAATAAATTTGTGCAGGTTGCTCAATGTGGCTTGGTTATTTTCCCCCGGATGAGTAACGCTGTTTTCCTAGAGCCTGTCGACAAAATTTTTCCTTGGCAAAGGCTCTCCCAGGGATGCTTGTGCCAAAAGTAATTTTTACAGGTAGTCTTTTGTAGCCAGCCCGCCACTGCTGGATAAACAGGGGGCTGGGGCGGCGAGCTCCCCCTCCCAGCAGAAGGGACCCCACAAAGAGCTGCTTTCTGCTTCCCCCGAAACCAGCCAGCCTGCCAGGAGATGGGCCGGGTTTCCTTCCCCAGCCTCGCTGGTGGGGCTTGCAGCAGCCACGAAGCAAATGAAAACGGCAGGGGAGAGGGGAGCCGCCTGCTCGCCCAGCCTGGCCAGGGCTGGCTGGCTCGGTGGGTGCCAGCCCCGCAAGCCACAGCCATGCCAGAGCAGCCTGGTCCGGCCCTGGCTGTAGGAGGAGCCCCTTTCCCAGCGCCAAGGGAAGGGCAATGACCAAAAACAGTGGAAAAAAGAGAAATAGCCAGAGGCCCTGGCTGTTGGCTTGCCGGATATCTGTGCTTTTGCAGGCTAGTGCGTAACTCAGAGCTAGAGTCGGGCTGTGGGAGAGATTGGGCTCGCTCTCACCATGGTGCATGGTCCAGAGCCAAAGGGATGATGCCTGATGATGCCACCTCCCTCCCAGTGTCCGTGTGCCCCCAGGGCTCTCCAAGAGCTCCAACACCACCATCCCGGCTCAGACTCAGCCAGCGTGAGGGTCTCAGGGCCTGTGTCACACGGGAGGTCAAGGCACAACCTCCTGCATGGAGAAAGCTGGGGGGGGAAGGGAAAAAACCCACCACAACTGGAAGTGGTGTAGAAAACCACCTCTTGCATGGAGGAGCTGCTTTGCCCATCGGTAGGAGCATTTCTCTCAGCCAGGCTTGGAAAACCCTCACTCCTGGCTGTAACCCTGCAGTTGTCTTGAGGGAGGGGAGCTGCAGCCCCGCGGCTGGGTGTCTGCTGGGCATCCATCA
Source organism: Ciconia boyciana (assembly GCF_034638445.1). Lineage (NCBI taxonomy): Eukaryota > Metazoa > Chordata > Aves > Ciconiiformes > Ciconiidae > Ciconia > Ciconia boyciana. The sequence continues at coordinate 109,022,590 of NC_132936.1, read as the reverse complement.
TCAGTATTTGCCATCACATTGTTAGCAGCCCAAGTCCTTAATGAACTTACCCAGGCAGGCCAGGTAATGCACACAGAGCTGTGGATGCACACACCGTGCCAGCGCACCCCTTGAGACACGAGGATAGCCTGGCTAAAGCGTCCCCACACCGTCACAGAGGGCAGGGGGACACCTCCAGCCTGCCCGCCTCTCTGTCCTGGGCAGATGCAGCAGAGCAGCCGGGCTTTCCAGCCTGCTTTTGGATCATCGCAACACCACCATTTGGCTCCGGATGACAACGTCAGCCATGTCTGGCTCTGGGAGTTGGGTTTCAGCCACTACCAACATTTGAAGATATGTGCGAAGGCAGCTCCAAAAAAAAACCAAACACCACAACCCACCCTAAACCAGCAAGTAACTTGCCTGGCATGAAGCTGTCCTCCAAAGGCAGCAGCAACACCCGCCATGGGCTCAGGGCAGTCCCTACCAGCACCCCCAGAGCCAGCACCACCACCGCCTGTATCCCTGCCTGCAGAAGTGGGGCGAGGGATGTTTCACCCAGCAAGGCACAAAGCAGATGCAGGACCTCATCCTCCAGGCAGCAGCCAGACCGAGTTGTCCTTGCAAAACAAGTCCCACTGCCCTCCATTCTCATGGCCTTTCATACCTTAACCCTAGATGGAGCTTCAATTCAATTAAAATCACCGTTAGGTGAACTTTCTGTTACCGTTAGGATATTTAGTGCATAGCTCTGCATGGCAACGGGGGTTCAGCCCAGGAGCAGGCAACCCTGGGGAAGCGGGTGGCCGTTCGGGCTGCATGCCCTGGGACCCGCTCCATGGGTATGCTGCCCATTTTCCTGTCTGGAAAGGGCTGGGAGGCAGCCGAGCCCCCACGGCTCTGCCTGGCATCCCCCACAGCAGCCGGGGCATGTGGTGGGACAGGGCAGCGTGTCCCACGGGGCTGCTGCTGACGTGCACGTGTGCTCCTGCGTGCATGCAGGGGACCCTCCAGACAAGGGATCGCAGGGCTTTCCGTTAAATGCTTTCCACTAATCGCAGCGCTGCTTCCATGCACACAGGAGCACCTCATGCCTGCCGTGCTGGGCAGCCTGCTCCTTCCCCACAGCCTGAGCAGTGCGGGAGCACTGGCAGCACCAAGCTGCTCCTACCCTCGGCTCTGCATCGCTCTGGTATGGGCGCCCATCAGAAGATGTGCCAGACACCAGTCTGGGCACAGAAAAGGACCTCGGCGGAGCCTTCGTGGAAAGCCAGCGCAAGGCTCCCGCAGCACAAATCCTGCTGCTCTCAACAGCCGTGTGTTGGCTCCCGAGCCAAGCCCGGCAGCCCACAGACCCTCCTGGCATGGCTGTGCTCAGGCGGCGGGAGCCAGAGCCCAGCATGCCTTATCAAAGCGGCCGCAGGCGCTGCTGCTTTTTTGCACCAGTAAAGAGGGGGGGAACCACGCCGGCACTGCAAGGAGCAGGCTGGGGCATGGCCAGGGCCGCCGGCGTGCCCGAGCGTGGTGGCTGCAGCAGCCCCTGCCGCTGCTGTGTCCCTGACCAGAAACATTTGGCGGGCTGGATCTGGCCCAGCAGCGCCGTTGGTGTGGCGAGAAACCCCAGCTCTGGAGGAGGCTTCGCATCCACCCAGACGCCAGCGTTGTACCGGGAGCGGCTGGGATCAGACCATTAGATGGGGCTATAGTTAAAGAATTAGGATTTGTAAATCATATTTTGGACTCCAGTCGGGACTTGTCCAGGAGCAGCAGGTAATTACTGACCATCCCTGCCTCAGTGTCCCCGTCTGCTGCAGGGGGTGAATGCTTCTGGGATGCGGAGACATGGCAGGAGGGATGGGAGTCCCACAGAGCCCGTGGAAGCTGTAGGTGGGAGAAGTTACCAAATTACCGGTGTTCACTCTTGTTGTTCCAAAGTTTATCTATCCTAATTCCCCGGTAATACCCTCCATTTTTCCGTGGTGCAATACATAGAGCATAGAAATGGGAAAGACCCTGGAAAAGGCAGATGCCTGGTGCTCAGCCTCCCGTGGGCTCCTTTTGGCTTACAGAAAGACTCAGCCTCACCGATTTCTGACCTAAACCAGCTAACATCAAAGCTGCGGGTACAGGCTAAATGCCTAGAAAAAGAAAATAATAATCCAGCTGAAGGCTTTGAAGCTCCAAGATGATACCAAGCCTAGCGACGCCTGGGGTGACCAGCACGTCTGTGGTGCTGATGGGGGCAATGAGACACGGAGCACAGCTTGCCCAGGGTTTGCCAAGCCACAGCGAGACCCCTTTGCCACGAGGCCATCCCATCTCTATTTCCACACAAGTTCAGGTGGCTTCACAGCGCACGAAGCAGCGCCGGAGGCAGAGGAGCTGGGCTGGCCCTCACTGCAGCAGCATTAGCATCGCTCCTACCACAGTACAGTAACTACTGGATCATAAGCCATAAAACCAAACTACTCCATGCTGTCAGGCTGCCTAACACATCCTTCTTGATATTCCCTACTTTCCATAAATATTTTATTTTATTCCCAAGCAGGTTCCCAGTGAATTGTAACATTTTGCCCACAAGGAAGTGGGCAGGTCGCACCCGATGGACTGTGCTGAGGCCACAGCTTGGTGCCACGCTCCCGGCTTCAGGGGATGGGACCGATGCGCGCGCCCATCTTTTCCCACTCCAGAGCTGCACTTACCTGATCGCCGTCAATGCGAGCACGGCCGCCGGCCTCCTCCCTGCACAGACGCATTCTGCGTAGCACAAATCCACTTCCTAGCACTGCAAATTACTGCCTGACAAGCGGTTTAGTGCCAGCCCTTTCCCCCTTCGAGGACATGAGCACCCATGGCTTTCTGCTCCCGTGGCTGCTTCTTCTGGGCAAAAGAAAAATAAATTCCTTTCTTTCATTAAAATTGACAAGGGAAAGCCATAGATTTCAGCTGTATTTGTCCCACCTACCTCATCCCACCTCATCCCACCCCATCCCATCCCTGAGCCAGAGCTGTCAGCAGCAGCTGCTGTAAAGGCAATAGAGGCACATGGCGAGTGCAACGCCTGGGGCCCAGGGCACAGGCAAGGGGAGGCATCTGCAGGAGGAAGATTAAATCCCTCCCTTACCTTAAGAAACAAGAAAGACATTTTCTTTAAAGGCTTCCTTACCAGCAGGGGAACTCGCTTTTACTCTGCTTAAGTGACCACTGAACAATCTCGGGAAGCTGCTGCCCTCCCAGCAGCGGCTGGTGCTGCCGCGCATGGGAAAAAAACCCCTCACATTTCCCCAGGAATTTTGCGCTTAAAAAATCCTGGCCCTAAAACCGTGTTGTCGAGGCTGAACCTTCTTTTCCTTTTACAGCAGGAGAAGGAAACGGGGAGCAGCCCCAGCTCTAGTGGGGGGGAAGAGGGGCCCTCCCAGGGCTGCGGGGTGAGCATCTTCCCTTGGGGGGGCGTGCAGAGACCTGGACCTGCGCTCACGATGCACGAGTCAACAGCCCAGCGGTCTTAAAGGTTAATTTGAGACACCGAGAGATCCCAATTTTCAAGGCCTTTTATTTTTTGGCTCACTAAGGCATAGTGTTTATCACGCAAGTCAGGTCAAGCAGGGCAGACCACTACCAAAAACAGGTCACCGTGGCCTTTTCTTTGTGGCTCCAGACTCACCACACCTACTTGGGCACTTGGGGGGGGGTTCTAGATCACCAGCTAGTCCAGAAAGTTATTTTAAGACTTTATTTCTTTTTTTAATAATTGACAGTTTAATCCCAAACAAAGGAAACAAGAGGAAAAGCCACAGCGCTATCAGAAAGGGGCAGGATTTTGGCAGCACTCGCAGCGTGCCACCTCCCGTTATTTGTGGGAATAAAGCCGTTTATCCGGGCTGAGCGGAGGAAGGAGTCAGGCCCTCAGCCTGCACCCAAACCTCCTGACGGGGAGGACATTTTGCAGAGCAAGGGCCACCCTGGTCTCCAGGAAGGACGGAGCAGCCTGGCCGAAAGCCGCCGTGCTTTGCCCGGGACAGCCGCACCAGCACCCGGGCATACCCGAGTGCATGGGCTATCGCCCAGGCTAACACCAGCTATTAAAAAACCCAGCCCTTTCCATCTTTTATAAAGTATAAATGGCCAGAGACGGACCAAAGCGAGGAAGCACAAGGCTGTCGGAGCCGGCAGTGCACACGCCTGGCTGAGGGGGGCGAGCAGGAAAAGAAATAGGAAGCGGAGACAAAGAATTTCCGCAACATCCCCCAAAACCACTTCCCGCACGTGGGGAGCCAGGAAACATTTATGGGAGAGATGCCCAGCTCGGGCTGAGCAGGGCCAGGGCCCCAGACAGCCTCCAGGGAAATAGATTAAAGCACGGGGGAAGAGATGGAAGCTCACAGCCCACATCCACTGTAAAAATCCCACCTGACTTGTCCAGAGCGCTGGATTTAGGGATGACAAACACATATGCATTACACCCTAGAAAGCAGGTGGACCAAGCTCTCCAGGACCCCTACCTACATCCCACCCCCAGCAGCAAAAGCCCTCCCAACAGCCGGGTGAGGAGTCAGCCACCAGCAATGCCACCCATTCTCTCTGAGCCTGTGGGGACCCTCATTTCAAGACCCCCCCGCCTTTGCTGCAGGAGGAAAACAGAGAGGCGGGTTATGGGTTGAGAAAGACCATGCACGGATAAATAACTCAGTCCCAACCCAAGGGGCAGAAAGGCTGGAGCCGAGGAAGATGCTTTTGAATTGCTCTGCAGCAAGCCGGGAGGAGCTGGTGGCATCCAACAGCTCCAGGTGACATTTCACATGCCCCAAAAGTGCTGCTGACCGATGCACAGGTTTCAGGCAAATCATAGGTAGCATTTTTCCTGCTTCCATGGAAATTTATGGATTTACCTGGGCTGTTAGGAAGCAGCGCTGCCCAGCACATTGGTTTTCTGGCCCCACAGCCCCCGTTTGCTGAGGGCAGTGCCTGAGGCTGGCAAGCCCTGCTGCACAGGCAGGGCCTGGCATTGCAAATATTTGACCTTTATGTGTGGTAAAGGTGTGTTGTCAGACCATCTTTTCTTAAAGCCTCTGTTTAGTATGCACACTTGTAAAAAATCGTGACTGTTTTTTTTCTTATATTAAATTTATGCTCATTTTATGGTTTGGGTTTCTTCTGTTTCGTGTGGCTGGTGACCCCCCCACTCAAGGCTGCCTAATTAAAGATTTCACTGGAGTTTGTTAAATAAACCTCTTCCTATCAGACTCTGTAACATTTTTGTTTAGTTTATTCCTGTTATTCACCAGCTTCCCACTAACCAGGTTTGTTTACTCGGGGCCCTTACATTTTGCTGGTGGCCAAATGCATTGAACACTGATGTGATGTTGGGACCGTCTCTCACGTGCGGGGTGGGACCAGCTCCCATCGTCAAAGATGGCGCGACACAGTACGAAACTTTGACATGGGATTATGCCTTTTTTTTTCCACTGATCTGTTTGACAGTAGATGGTTAATGCCTGTAGACGAAAGCACTTCGTTAGACAGCTCATTTGTTAAGCACGCTCATATGTGTGATTTCTCCTGTCCCCATACATGTGACAAGGGAAGCTGATGAATCTATGGGAATTATTTAAATCACCCACATCCCACACCTAAGACTTAAAATATGCTGACAGGCAAAGAAGCGTTAATACCTACAACTTCCTGGCGTTATTCCAGTGTCGCTACTGCACACCAAAATATTAATAAGCCCTAGGGCAATAATGGTTAACGTGTTAGCTAGTTAAAAAGGGGTTTTTTTTTTAAGCATTAATTTGTCAGGGAGATGACAAGATTATATGCATCATCAGAAAACTAGCTCGTTAAAACTGCCATCATGCAAATACTTGGGCATGCTTTACTGTAATAGCATAAAGCAAGGAGGCTGCTCTTGACGGCAACTTACTGCAGCATTGCAGCAGGAGGGTCTCACATTTGCAGCTTAGCTGAGAGGGAATGAACGTATGGCAAGACGGTGGGATCTTCTGTAAAAAAAAACTAGGCTCAAGAGAGAGAGACAACATTTCAGCTGCTTGGTTTTGCTCAACCTATTGGCCAGGACATGCCAACTGTGAGCTGACAAGATTTGTTGCCTTTTAAATGTTCCCCTTTTCCTTCATGCAATGAACGGCAAAGAGGATCAACATGTTTAAGTCCCGTTTCTAAGTATAAAGGTGCGATTGACCCCAGATGTATGAATCCTCGCTAGCATACAGCCCCCCCACATTACCCCTAAGGCACCCAGCCATGCATACTAGTGAGACAAGAAGAGGTGAACCACAACTGAAAGTCCCCCCCAAGGCTTTACTCAGTGACCAAAGGGTACCTCAAAGTTTCAGCTGTAAGAATAAGCTCTAAGGGTTTATTTTAAACCTTTATTATTGCAATATATAATGCCCTGATACTGGGTTTCCACAGACTTTCAGCACCCACACTGCACTCTGCTTACAGGCTGTGCACCCAAGGAATATATTTATTTATGAAGAAGCAGACGCTGCATCTTTAGTGTTCAGTGAAAGGGCTCCGAGGTCCTCGGGGAAAAGAAATCTGGAAACGTGAACTTTCAGATGCCATTTGCTCTGCTACATTCCCGTTGCACATGTGTGAAGAAGAGGAGCAGCCTGACATAGCAGCTATGTGAAGACTTGGCAGGTGCTGCAACTTGGATGCCTGTCATGCGGAGAGGACCTAACTCTGCTACTGGTCCCAGTGGTGCTGGATGGGAGGAAACTGGGTGCAGATGAGCACTTCCCTGCTTCGTCACTTCACGGGGGGAGTTGGGCATTTACTGATTTTAAATAAAACTGAAAGTTGCCCTTTCCACTCCCCTTCTGAGTTGCCAGGGCCATAAGCAGGGTCTCTGGTGCTCTCCACAGGCGCGCTGGGGCTGGGATGGGAAGGAGATGGGCGGCCCCAGCGCCAGCCGGGCACCCTTGCTGCTCCGTCTCTCCCCAAGATTTTCATTGTCAGGAGGGTTTGGCACAGGGCAGCACCTGCCACTGGGCAGGCACTGATTGCCTTTGCCTGACCAGGGCAGCAAAAATGCTCCTCACACACAAGGAACGCTGAGTCTCCAAGGATAAGCCCGTAGTCTGCACCGCAGCTCATGTCTTGGGGCTAGGGTCCCCACAGGGCACCGCAACATGGTGACAGAGCAATCCTCCCAGGAGGGCAAATCTGAATAAACAGTGGTTTTATCTGCATGACTGCAGAGCAGGGTCCTGGGAGGGCTGTCCAGGACCACACGATATGCACCCAAGCCACCCCCACCCATCTCCTGAATTCTCACGTGGCCCCATTGCTGCCCCCTCCCCTCTGTGCCCAGCATCCCACCTCCTCCCAAAGCATCCTCACCAGATCCCTCTGTTCACATCCATGTGCCCAACCACGCCTGCCCTACCAAGCGGCTGCCGCCAGTGCTGGATGCTGGGATGCTGGGATGCTGGGGATGCTGGGATGAGGGATGCTGGGATGCTGGGGATGCCGGGATGATTGACTTCCTGGCTTTACTGAGAGCTGTTCAGTACCCAGGAGGAAAAAAGAGGGGGGACTGAGTCTCGGTGAAAAATATGATGGCGGCAAAGTGTTGTTATAGCCACAACACCTAGTTATTAAGGAGAGGCAGAGAGAGGTAACATCTTTTATAGGACCAATTTATAGCGTTGGGAAAACAGGCTTACAGGCACAGGCACCCTCTCACAGGAGAATGTATGTGCTTCCTCTCGAGCAACATCCATTAAAGGGAAGTATTTGGACGGGATGGTGAGGAGCAGCAGCACAAAATCCTAAAATAGGCACGGACACTGCTTCTTTCTCTCTGGCTCAGCTCATACAGGACTTTCTGCTGCTCCTCTAGCAATGTGCCCAAGGAGAGATGTTTTCCTCCAGCCCTGTACCCATCTCCATCCCAAAGGTGGCCCAGCGTGGTGGGATCAGGCTGCAGAGCCGTCCCTGCCGTCCAGCTCAACGCTCTGCTGTCATTTCTGGAAGCTTTATACAAACAATATCCCCCTCACACTGCTGCCATGCTTCTCATCTCCCCTCGTCAGCCTTTGCATTGCATGTGTAAATTCAAGGGATGACCATAGCAGGAAATTTCACAGCCCAAGGGGTAGGAAAATGCCCAGGGGAAACACAAATGGCAAGGCAGGAAAATTAGGGGGGGGTTGAGGGTGAGGTGATAGGTGCTAAAGTCTGACTTAGGAAATCAGGCAGACAACTGGGTGAGCAAACACAGATGGAAGAAAAAGAATGATTGTTTTCATCTTGTCTCCGAAATCCTGTCCTTTTGTATAGCCAACTTCTGCCGCAGGAGGGAGGTGGGACGGGGAAGGGGCTGGGTAGGCAGGAGATAAGCAGCACAGTGCAACTGGAGGTCCCTGAAGGGGACTGCAGACCACTGGGGTGACATCCAGCTTTCCTTTCCTTGTCTCACTGAGCTATATAGTTTATTCTATGTTTTTTTAAACTCCTGTCCAATAACTGTGATTGCTGGCCCGTCCCTTGCAGCCGCCATCAATTCCTGCCCATCAGGACCTGCCACCCCCGACCCAGCGTGCAGCAACACCTCGGCCGTGCTCCCACACAAAAGACTTGGCATGCTCCCTGCCATGCTTGATCAAGCCAAATATTCTTTCCTTTGATTTGTTTCAGACATCCCAGCCATAAACCTCAGCCTCTGGCCTCTAGTTTTCATTCAATGAGACCGGCTCAGAGGAAGGAAGGGATCCAGCTTTCACGGTGCTGGGCAGCCTCAGCATGTCTGCTGAGCAAACACCCTCGGTTTCTCCCCTTGCTACCTCCCCATCCCTTCACCTCCTCTTTTGCAGCCCCGGTTGCTGGTTTCTCCGGGTGAGCGATCAGCGCTGGGTGCTCTGGTAAAGCTGCAATGGCCTTCGCTGTCACACAGTGCCTGGCATCACGACGGCCGGAGCCCAGCCAGGTGGGCGCTGGGATGGCTGCTGCCCTCAGGAGCACTGCCAAAGGGGCGAGCTCCCGCAAAAACCTCCCCCGGGCTCGAAGTATTCCGCACTTTTGGAAATGGAGCCCTGCATTCTGTTAAATCACTTTTTTCCCTGCGCGCAGGCACCCTATTACCTCTGAATTGACTCTGCGCCCTGGGCAGATTTCCTCCCAGATGAGTCTTTTACCCCCAATTCTTTTTGTCTTATTGCTAAAAGAACAGAAAACCATCCAAAATGCCCTCGTGCATGCCAAATAGCCAACCCCAACTCCTCACTAAATTCCTCAGTACCACTGCTCCCAGAATAGATGCATAACAGGCAGGAGCAATTTTCAACTACTTTAGCAAAGTAATCACTCCAAGAGGTTTTGGGGTTTTTTTTCCTTTCCTTCTTCCTCAGCTCTCGTAAAATGTTTATTCTTTTCCACAAAGCAGAGATGAGGGAACAAATTGAAGCTGAGAAAGCCGTTGCCTCCTTCGATGGGGTCTGAATTCAGTCCCTTACGCCCGGTGAAGCTGCATAGCCTCACTGACTGCAAGCCATCCATCACATGTAAAAAGCATGGCCCTTCCATACCTGCCCTTCCCTCCCCAGATGATTTTAATCTTTTATTTCCTTGCAAGTCCTGCTGAAGTCAAGGCAAAGTGAGCTCTGGCTGGAGAGCAGGACTTGGCCAGGTCCCCACCGGCATGCTGCCCGCATCCTTGCCTTGCTGGTAAGAGGAACGGCCGCTGTATTAGCCGGCAGAGTTTTTTCTCACCACGGCTGTGCCTCCAGCGTGTCTCCAGTGGCACTCTTCCACATGGATATAGGACTAAGGAGAAATCTTAGTACAGGAGAAACCTTTTATTATGACGGGAAGTTGAAGCATTTACCCAAAACAGATTCCACCATTGTCACCACAACTGATGCTCTTTGATTTTTTCAGCAGGCAAGCGGAGGAAACCAGCCCGGTGACTGTCACTCCCGCGGCACCCTGCGAAACGCAGACTCTTTGCCTGGTGCAGCCTTCAGATGGCTTCTGCTACAAGCATCCCGTTGTGGTGACCATTGTGCTGCTGCTGAAAGGAAATTTTTCCTTATGAAGCACATGGATTAGAGCGGTTCTGCTCAGGGATGGATTTATTCTGGAACAGCTTGAAAAGGGCACCACTGCCCTTCCATTTTCTTCCACCAAATACTCAGAATTTAAAACAGTGCTGTTGCACGGATGCTCTGCTCTCCAGATAGCCATTGGCTATAATTTTGACCACTGTCTTTCTTGTACCTAGATAGATGTACGTCATTTGTGCAGTTAAAGCGGCTTAAATAGGAACGTGAGGGGGTTATTTTAACAAGTGCTTGCATAGACGGAGGCGGGGGGGTGATTCACCTGGCAAGGGGAAGGCTGACCTCTTAGCTGGCGCACAGGGCCGGGAGCTTCCCACTCTGCTCCTCACCCCTCAGATGAAACAGAGCAAGCCACATCATCTGGACTGTGTCCAGCCCAGGTAGAGTGGTATTTATAGTCTCCCCAATTAACTAGATCACATGTACACATTAATTAGCTCTTGCTTTGTGCCTCGAAATCCCTGTTATATTAACAACGCTTATTACATCCCTCTGTCAATGGGACATTTCCCTGTTGCTTCTGCCTGTGGGCGAGGGCAAAGGTGTCTGGATGGATGCAAAAACGGGACCAAGAGCCAAGATGGCTCAGCCCATTCTTAGGGCTGCATTTCTACCACAGAGTTGATGTGTGACCTTGGAGAATAATGACAACAACAGATAACGATAAGCCTTTTACACAGGGAAGTTATGAAAAATTGAGCCGCTTCTGTAAGACATAAATATAAAGGAGACTAGCTCGAAGGAGAGTTAAAGCAGTCAGCTCAGATGTGACACAGCCCGCTAGCCCCCAAGCTTCCAGCACATTCTTTCAGCATTTCTTCAGTGGCTCTAAAGCATCCTTTTAGCTCTTTCCATCTCTGCAGCTGGAGCCAGCTCCACACATGCTCAAATATCCTGGGAGGCAGCATCCCTGCAATCCGGCCAGCAGCTCAAGAACAGCTGTTAACGCCAAATTTGCAGGCTGGCGTCGCAAACGCAGGAGGTTTGCAAGGGCATCATTGGCTGTTAGGGAGGAGGGAAAATCATCCTCTTCTCCTTCCTTTTCTTTTCTGCCTGCCTGAAATGAGGTCTAGATACTGAACATCTGCTTAACGTACCAGTCAAGCAGGGACATGCTCTCCTCGTTGTTTATTGCAGAGCCACAGTTGCAGAAAGTCTAGTTTTGATGTATAGCCTGGAGACACGCACGTGGCTCTGGCTTCCCAGACGGAGCCGCAGTGGGGCACAAAAAGGAAAGAAGCAGTAAGAAATATGGGGATGCAGGGTACGGCACAGCATCCACGGAATAACTGAAACCATCCGGCAGCATTTGTCTTCCAGTCGCATCCGCAGAGCCGGGTGGCTGCTGCCTGCCCCAGCTGGGCTGAGCCTCTGTCTTCCGAAATCAAAGCCCAGCACCACCAAGGTATGAGGAGATTCACCGGTCACAGCAGAGATATGGTAGCAGACAGCAGTGCTGATGTCATTTAGCAAAGTGTAGTGATAAATAGAGAGTAAACAGCCCATTGCATGCTAATTTCCCGTGAGAATCAATTAACTGTAGTTAAAAAATATATTTTTAATGTCATAATCTTCAACCGTCACTGGCTGATTGCAGTCACAAAGTGGGGCCAAAATCCTCAGCCAAAGATGCTGGTTCCTCCTAAGAAAAAAACATTTCAGCTGCCGACGTCGGCACTGCGCAGCCCGATACCCAACAGAGACACAGGAACCAACACGGGTGACACTGAGGACAGGTCTAGTGCCAAAAGAACATTATGACACTTTATTAAATAAAATATGCTCAGTTAGCTGCTTTTAAATAAGGTGGATGTATTTCCCCTGTTTGAATCTGTTCAGCAATGTAATAATATCATTATTAAAATCTAGGCTAGCATTTAAAGCAGCAGGGAGTTCAGCGACGTTGCTGAAAGCAGATTTCCATCAGCAAGAGTACGCTCCTCTCCGAGCTGCCCAGGAGAGACCTCCCCTGTGGTCCCACCTGGATTCCTGCCCTGCAAACAGTGGAGCATCTATTCCAGCTTTCACAGGACCTGTAATAGGAGGAGGGTGTGTTTTGGGGAAAAAACCCCTCATCTCCAGGATAAATCTTACAGAGCAGTCGGTGGCTCTTTGGAGCGCTTTGCAGACAGTAACAATCCTCCCAGCACTGCTGCGAAGGCATAAAAGCAGCAACCTCATTTTTAGAAGCGAAAAGGGAAGTCCAGAAGTGATGTAACTTGCCCAAAGGTGTTGCGAAAGTCATTCTCTGGGCAAGACTGGGAAGGGAAAGCCTGCTCCCGGGCTCACAGGGCGAGTTTGGTTGTCTGCCTCCCTGCTGCTGACTGCATCTCAGGGCAGCTCTTCCCCGATCCTCATCTTCTGCTTGTTTGCATCTCCGCCACGCTTCTGCTCTACCCTGTGGTTTGTTGTACTTGGTTCTGGGATTATTTGATACAGCAATGCTTCCAACATGCTCCTCCTCAACCCGTGAAGCACTAGTCGCAACTGCGGCATTGTATAAGTACCGATGGGTAGAGGCTTGTTTAATTTTATTTTGGCTGCCTCCACCCCAAAGCTATAGCTCAGCATCTTACTAAGTTTCACCCAGGAGCTGAGGTTTGGCACCGTGGTCCAGCAGCTCCCAGCACCCATGGGATCTAGCAGCAGGTACCATGTGAATCTTCGCAATATGAAAAGCAGCAGCATCTCAGGACCAACGTATCGTAATTAAACCAACTGGAGAAGCCATTAGCACCAGGTTACATCCTGAGGATGACAGCAGCACCGTGGTGCTAAATAAAGGCAGTTCTATGTGGTGCCAAACAGCCTACTGTGGACCTTGTCTGCTCCCTCTTTACCGTGCTTAAAGCAAGCTCCAGTCGGCATCCAATATTTTTCCCTCCTGGCAGAGCCTGCCTAAGCTGTCCTCAGGAAGATGAGCAGTACGGATGCGGCGGGGAGAGACATAAAGAAAAATGAGTGGAGAAACACTGATGTAAAACAGGATTTCGGAGCTCAGGCATCACAAACATGGTCCGCACTGTCCCTCCCACGCTATTTCCCAGTACCCAGTAGATGACATTTTGATACCGTGCAAGCCACAGGTGGGCTTGCCTTGGTCACCTGCAGTTGTTGCAGGTGCAAGACCCCCACGGGCCGTTCCCTCGGCTGGCCCGCAAGAGCAGCCACGACCCAGGCACTTGGCAAGAGGGTGCTGGGCTGGGCGCTGGGAGGGTTAGGGGGACCATTTGCTGTGACCCTGGAGCCTTGGGGCAAAGCTGACTGCAGAGAGGCTCTCAGCAAGGAAGGAACAGGGGCAGGACCACGTTCAGCTGGACCTCACAGCCAGCACATGCACCTTACCTCAAGGGTGACCTCCAGTTTTTGCTGGTACCACCTTAGCCAGGCTGGATGGGGATAAGGCTCTTCCACTGGTCAAGTATTGAGAAGGTCATTTTAGCTTGGTGGTGTACTTTTCTGGAAGCCCAGAACTAGAACACTTTTCCTACCAATTTTAACCATTTTTCATGCAGCAAAGACCCTGTGCACAGGGATAACAGTTTAAACTAACAGCACTGCCTTCCCCTCACATGCATAGGGCAGGGACATGGAGTCAGAGGCACAAGCTCCAGCCTGGGGATGGATACGCATATTCCTCAAGCTAGAAGAGGAAAGCACAGGTAGTTCTCCTGGTCCCCAACTGGAGCCATCGTCATCCATCTGGCAGTAAAAACCACAACGCCCCAACAAAACCTTTGCTGGTATGAGGAGAAACCACATCTTTGTGTGACACCAAATCAACCCAGGAGCCTGCTGAAATCGGACACTTGCTCTGTCACCGGCTTTACTGTTGCCCATTCCTCACCCCCCTTGCACACCGTCTCTGCAAGCCGGAACCTGAGGCACACACCTTGACTCTGAGCTGCTCTGCGGAGCACGTGCTGGAATCTCAATAGGATGGCATGCCGTTAGAGAAACGAAACGAGCCTTCTAGTATCTAATGAAAGATACCCAAGAAAGAGGTCATCACTAGGACCGTGTTGCATCTGCCTCAAAACTGCAAAGGCAGCTCTCGGAGGAGGTGAGGAGAGGGCAGGAGAGAGCAGGTACATGCACGAGAGGGAGAGAAATCACAGTCCCCTGTGCTGCAGCACATCACACCCCCTAAAGAAAGTGCCTGGGCTGGCCCCTGCTAACTGTGGCCGGGGTAATAGCCATGAGCTCCACAGTTTTGTTAGTGCCGTTTTAATAGCTGTATGTCTGTAAAAATGACTCTTCTTTCTGAAGAATCCACTTAACTTTTGCTTCTTCTTAAAAAAATACAGAAAAGGCAACATTAACAAGTAAACCTAAGGCAATCTACCTTTACCAGCCCTCCAGAAAAAAAAACCCAAACATATATAGATATATAAAGCTAGCAGCAGCCTTCCGTCATAATACTCGATTCCTCTCACCTTGTGACTTTGGTATGAGGTTGAGGAGATGCTTTTTAATATGCTTAAATATATATTTATAATAAATAATATTATTTAAGCATATAAAAAGCATCTGCCCAACCTCATATGCTTAAATAATAACATATTATAAAATATTTCGTATATGCATGCACATATAATTATATAAAAATAATGTTTTATTCATAGTAATAAATTTACAATATATGCTTAACTGAAGTATATTATTTATATACAATATATAATAATATATTATTGATTGTAATATAGTAAATAATGTCTATTATGATTTAAGCATATAAAAAAGCATCTGCCCAACCTCATACCAAAGTCAGAAGGTGAGGGGAATTGAGTACTATGAGGGAAGGACGCTGCCAGCTTTAGAGGACATGGCCTGAGCCAGCCAAGCCACTGCAGCAGCTGCGGTACCTGCAGAAATAAGCTTTCTCTTCCCGCCACACGAAAGGCCAGGAACTGGGCGGACCTGGTGGCAGGAGAGGGAGGCGAGGGAGTCTGTGCATGGGGAAAGATGTACCCGCCGCTCCTCTCAGACAGGGTGTGCAGCAGTATTTCTGTTTTACGGTGGGTAGGGAGCAGTAAGGCTACGGATGTGGCAGAGGAGGGCAGGGTGATGCAGCAGGGAAAGGAAGAAGCTTTATAGCGAGGAAGGCATAATTACACGCGTATCTGTAGAAGAGTACACAAGTCATATTGACACACAGCCTAGAAAGAGTTTGAGTGCCCCAGGTTTCCCCATATTCGGGGACACAAGCTCTGCGCTTTCCATGCCGGCAGCGCGTGCCCTGCCTGCGCAACAGCCGGGCAGGAGGGAGGTCAGAGCAGCTTCAGCAACAAGGTGCCAAGGTCAACAGCCCCCCCCGCCCCCCCATATCGGCATTGTATTTTACAGGATCTCCTGTAGCTCAGGTAACTGAGACCAGGGGGACAAATTCAGCGCTGGAAGCAGCTGGCAGTGGAACCAGAGCAGCCCCTCGCCAGCGTGGCAGGGAACAGATGTGTTTCTATGGAGCTGTTACGCCCCAGCTCCAGGATGCTCATGGGTGCACTATAACCACTATCTGCACCCGTAGCCAGATTTTTTACATTACAGCTAGCGGCTGCTGCGTGACGTGCTCTGCTAGCAATAGCCACCACGGCTTCAAAATATATTACTGCACTGTTGTGAACGTGAATGCTACCCTATTAGTGTTTATTTTATTAATTTATTCAATAAACACTAGCGAGGTTAGATAGTGTCTGTGGCTTTGGCTTCTTTTTTCCACAGCATTCAAAGCAATTACTTTCATGAAAGCAAATGGTCCATTTAGTTGGAGAATCTATAAGGCAGAAATGAGATCAGATTCCTGAACAGATGTGCCCTCCTCTAGAGGGATTCGGTGTCTGCGAGGCTTCAAGCTGACATCAGACAGAAAACATTTCCTAACTTCGCTGGTTCTGAGCTGCGCAGCGTAGCTGGCAGTTATATCAAAGAATCGGCTCCATAACTTCAAACCAGGGCAAGCACCCATCAGTTTAAAGCATTCCGTGTCCCAGGGAATGGAAGGGAGGAAGGATGCCTTTGTCATGGGGATAGGGGTTGCTCCACCAAAAAAACCTACCCCCAATTCACTAAAAGAAAATTAGTCCCTCTTCCTCAACAACTCCAGCAAAGAAAAATGCTTTTGCTCACTTCTTCCACACGTAGACCTGAAGAGGGGGGCTGGAGGGAGCCAACAACAACTATTGCAGGTCCACACATCGCATAATGCTTTCCCATGGTTGGTGCTATCTGTCTCAGGAAACACCTGAGCTCCCTGCCCAGCCCAGTCCCAGGTCAAGTCAGCAGCAAGGCACAACTCCCTGGTGTCAGTTCAGCGACTACTACGAGAGCTCGCACTGCTAACCACAGCTCACATCGCACCCTGGGAACACGGCAAAGCCCTGCCGACACAACCGGCCTCAAGTGTGCCAGTTATGGCAAGGCAGGGTGCGCATCCGTGGCAGTATCTCTCAGACCAACACCCTGGACTTGCCCCGTCGCTCACACCTGGCTGGTGAAGTCCCAGCTTTCACCCTGTCCTCCTGGGAGAGTAGCACAAGGATTAGTCTGGCAACCCCTGCGTTCTGCACGCCTGCTCACGCGCCCAGGCCAGCCCGGCTGTAGAGGTTCCCCCTCCTCTGTGCATCTTCTCTGGCCCATGCTCACAGATGAAAGGAGGCACAAAGAAAAAGCCATCATCCACTCGCCCGTGGAGACAGCCCCTCCGGGCAAAGCACACTGGCAAGCCAGCACACGGAAGCTTGCGTCACTCCTGCCAACTCCCTACCCGCTCCGCAGCTAAGCCGAAGCCTGAGGTCTCAGGGCTACGTGTGCCTCAGCCTGGCAACTCTCCCGTGCCCCGAATTAGCAGGCACAGAGACTGTTTGAAGTCACTCCAGCCTTTAGATGTAGGGACACACAGCTCCTCAGCGGTAACCGGTCCCGGGGATGCGCCCAGCTGGGACGCCCATCCTGCCATCACAATTCCCGCTCGTGCTCCTCACGGCCAGCATCCATGCCCATGTGTTCACCTGGCAGCCTTCCCACCCACAGGCTGCGTGACAGGGTCTCAGCTGCCAGGCAATGATGCATTTAGACAGGAGGCCTGAGCAGGACTGTAAATATAATTTTTGGCCTTCCTCCTCCTCCAGCACAGGGGAAAGAATGGAGCATCTCTCACCCGATTGACTGCTACGTCACCTCAGCCTGTCCTCTCCTCAAGGCAGTCCCTCCACAAGGTAAAAGCAGAAGTAATTATACTCCTCACCAACTTCAACAGACACGAAGGAAAACTCAAAAGTAGTTGAGCTTGCAAAATCTCTCACAAATCTAGGTTGGCAGGAGACGGGATCAACTATCCTAATTATTCATGAGCAAACGGTGGTGGGGGCAAAACCAAGGGTTAACATTTATCATTGCGGCATATGGAATTAGCTCGCAGTCACTGCAGGATGTACATGGAATAGACGTTCTCCAGTTGGGTTTTACTTGGGACACTTCCATGAAACAGCACCTACATAAATGCAAACATAACGCAATGAGGAGGTGAGGATAGGCTCTTGTCAAGGTAGGGGGGACAAGAACGCTCAGTCCCAACAGCAGCAGGAGACACAAGTGGTTTTCAGAGCCAGAGGGATGGGTTTTTTTCCTTTTTCAGGCTTTTTGTTTTTTCTTAAATCTTTCTGACTTCACAGGAGCTTCTAGTAACATAAAGCACCCCTGCTGTTAGAGCTCCTGCTGTGTGTAATGGCATGCCTACACCAGGAGATGAGGGGGATGCTGTTGGCAGGGGACAATACAGCAAAGAACATGTAAGCCTACAAATGTGTTATCAAGAGAGATGGACAGAAATCTAGGCTTATTTCCCACTCAAGAGCGACGTGACGCTGACTTGGAGAGCACACACCATACCTGCCTTTAACCCCAACCTCATCTTTTGTGGGATTTTACCCAAGTGTCTGGATCTTCAGTGTTACTGCTGCAAAGGGACAGTATCACCATCACGGAAAAAGCAGAAAGCTTCTGTCTAGGCATGCTGCAACTGAGAGCATTCCTAAGCCTCAGCATTTTGCAGCCATTTCTCACAATTAGACAATACTCTTCATTTTAAATAAATAATTTCTTGTAAATGTATTTAGTTGTGATCATGTAACAGGTAATATTCCCAGGGATGACAGGCAGGAGGCAACCAAAGAGCCCCTCACACTTAAAGCTACAGTTCATGCTGTCCTTCCCCATTTATTCAGAAGTATTCCATCACTGCCAGGCATACACAGAAAAATTCTTGGATAAAGAAAAGGTGGTACCTATCGCCTACAAGGATCAGATTTGTTGTTGTTGGGGCTTTTTGCGATTTATTTTTTTTTATTATTATTTTAAATTTTATTAAAATCCCCATGCATGGGCCAGGAAGATGGGAAGGGGTGGTATGAATCCGGGGGGGACACGGGACGACACCAACAAAAATCCCAGATATAACAGCTGCCTCTGGGACAACACCCAGAAACCAACTTTCTATGCAGACGGTCCCTCTGAAGTAGGTCGCAACTTGTGTCCAGTGAGAAGTGAGAGTGTCAGCTACAAGGGCAAGAGAAGAAAAAGACATGTCCTTATCTGCGTGTCCCTCCTCAATCCTACTTCTCCATTCGTAGCCCCTGAAATGTCACCAACTCGTCTCATCCGGAGCAGATACTTGGCCATACACCAGAACTCTTCTGGCCCAACTTACTTTATCCTTATCCAGGTAGCAGGGGAGGGATGCATTCTGAGTAATAGTTGTCCAACAATATGAGACCAGGCAATAAGGGGGGGTCTGCTCCCCCAACCAGGCAATCACTGCTTGAAATATAACCATCAAAAGAGGGCTCGTGCTATGTTGAGGCACCCTTCCAAAACATATGTAAAAAGTAATAAATTCTTATAGTTTGTGGGGGTTTTTTTTAGGGTGATTTCTTGCCTTAACCAACTATGTGACAGTAGCTCTCCCAAACAGAAACCAGACAGTCCCTTCACATTCCCTAGCGATGTTTTTGGTGCGCACACTGTCTTTTATAGCAAGTCTTTAGCCTCTGCTACATGCACTGCTAAGCATCATATACTTTAAATTCAAAAAGACAATATGAACTGGATTAGGTACCATCTGATGAAATTTAGTAGCTGACATTAAGCAGATCAGCCTATGCAGTCATAACGGTCCCTTTTTAATTCTACTATTGATAGACGCAGTGTCTTTCACACACTGAGCTAGTTTTTTTGACATTGTATTATCCAGGTCAGAAGATAACAAAGCCTCCTCAGATTAAAAAAAAAAAACCAAAAAAACCACAAACCATCAACAGTGGCTTTTTGTTCAGCAAAATACTTGTCTGTTTGTAGGCAAACCTGCCATAAACAAGTCTGCAACATCCACTTAGTGCAAAAAAAATCTCATCAGTGAGGATGACTCATTATACATGGTGATGGGAATAATCAGTAAAAGTTAACTCCTTACTCATTATGAAGACCAAGAAAAGTTGCATGTGTTTGCTTGCTATAGTAAGAACAAAATTGCAGTAAACAATGCAATCAACATCTTTGATCTGAACAGTGTCTGTACTTCATTAAACCTTGAATTTAAAATTAAGCTCCGGAAGATAAACTGAAGTAACCCATCACGGAGTTTCAAGAGAGGCAAGCGTGGCAGGAAAACCTGGTATTAGAATGGTAGCACAGGCATAAGTTTGGATTAAGCATATTGTGAAACTGAACCTAAACTGTATACTGCTAGGGAAATGGATAGTCCTACTCTCTTGTAGGGTCTCTTGTAGGATCTATGGCTTCAGATCAAGCAGATATACCGAGTCAAATTATTTGGCTAATTGACCAAAAACGGTGGCACAGGAAGTATGCGAGTGAGGCACACTGGTTTCAGTCACATCAAAAAGTGGCTTCAAACCACTAAGTGGTCCCAAAACCCCAGGAAAGTCAGAGGGCAAGAATGCATGTCCTGGGACAGTAAGCCCAAATTACAAAATGCATCCCAAAAATGCACCAGTGTAAGAGACTGTTAGTGAGCAGTTATTTTAACAGAAATAGTTGCACTTACCCTCCTCCTTCCTGAACAAGATGGCATTACTAATTTCAAGTAGGTGCTACAACCTGTCCTGGAGCAGGCATTAATGAATCTGGTCCCTGGACAATGGCATCACCTAACAGCTACTGCCAGATGGGACAAAGGGCTGGACGAACCCAGCTCAGCCATGCGTCACTTAAACATAGGTACACTAATATTAGTTACTGTATATTCAGCAAGTTACTTTTCTAAACAAAACCTGAAATGCTGGGTTTAAGCTCCATGTCAATCAAGCTCTCAAGAACTACCAGTTGAATTTGATACAGCCACACAAGAGAGACTGATCTCAAGTCTGAGGTTATTTCCCAGTACATTTCAGTTTTGGCTCTGGTAGGCAAGCTTGCTTTTTGTGTTGTTAATACAAAGCATCCAGCTTCAGAAAAAAATAAGGTTTTTGTATTTACTCTTGAGAAAAATAGCAAGTAAATACAGCTGTTAACATACAAATCTAAAACAAAGACCTAAAAACCAGCTTATTACATACACTTTATAAAGGACTTCACAAAATAATTCAGAAACTGAAATGTGGACGTACATGCAACGATATGCCTTAAACAGATGTTCAACCTTTGAATATGTTTGTCACTAACAAGTAAGGAGCCGCATCACGTCCATCCCTCCATCCCATACAGTTAAACTCCTCCCCAGGAGGATGTCCACATGACCACAACTTGTTTCTAGTATTCAAAATCTCAGCTGCAACTGAATTGCCCAGGAAATAGCAGAGGTAAACTATTTTAGGAACTGAAGTTCAGTCTAATTTTTTTTGTTTTTTTTAAATACGAAAGAGGAATCTGAAGCCACTTCTGCCACAGAATGAGAATGCTTTAAGTCAGTATTACATCAGTATTACTCTTGCATGTAAACCGTAATTATTTTGCAGATAATGCAGCACGTGTGACTTTGGCAGATTTCTTTTTCTGTCACTGTTAAATTAGCCCACATTCAAGTTTGATGGTAGTCACTTTCCCCACAACTCCTGAACACCACAAGTTAATAGGAATTTACATTTTTAAATACTACATTTTCTTTGACACACGGCAACCGAAGATACTAAAAATCTTGTAAGACTTTAAATGGTGCTTGCAAAACTGGCTGAGGAAAAGTGTGCTTCTCGGGGGGGGGAGGGGGGGGGAACGGGACGGACGGACACGGACACACCAAACACACCAAAAAGCCCCCACGAAACCCTTAAGTTATTTTAAATCCATTAATATTTGTTCGTCAATAGTTTCCTCAGAAATTATCTCACCCAACAAGCAGGCACATACGGTTCCAAGAAGACCACCCCTTGTTTTATCAAAAGAACATTTAGGACACCCAAGAGCAATAAAATGTTTTAGTGGATTATCGTCCTGTAGGTCAGCTAACTCCCTGCGTGACTCATTTCCCAACTGTCGGCTCCAGAGGAAGCAGCCCAGGCAACGGAGAGTAAGACGACAAGCCGCAATACCTGTTTGGTAAATGCCTGCAGACTTTGGACTATTTCTTTTTAGGTGATGCCCACACCTGCACATGCAGACAGCTAACAGGGCCACCAGCAGCTATCGCTCACTCCAAACAGCACGACGGCCACATGGCAACGTGTGAAATAGGGAAATTGCATTGATCAAAACACTATTCTTCAGTTGTTTTTAAACCATGCCGCTGCATGTAACTGGATGAGAACCATTTTGTCCGCCCCTCTTCTTCGCCCCAGAGAACAGGAACCTGTAATCCTGAAGAGACGGAAGGAAGGGAGCGCCAGCATCACATCAGCAGCTTAAAACTTAACTCTAAATAACACGCTGTATCCTACCTTCTCTAACGATCCATGCGCGCCCTAACTGTGGATCTTGAGTGCTACGTAGTCCTCCTGTCCCTCCACCACTTTCCAAAAACACTTTTGTAGGAACACTACTATACAAGGAAAAAAGTTGATAAAACAGGAACTGTAGATGGTCTTGTTCCTCCTCCGCAGCAGCTTTTCTACTACCACCAACCCCCACATTTTTGGTTTGCTCTTTCTGTACTGCAGAGCATGTCTTTGAGAGACTCCCAGGTACAAGTGAACTGTCAACTCTGGATGAGTTATGCCAACAATACTTAGACAGATAGCTTCTAAAATCTGCTGGAAAAATATAACCCCAAATAACTAAACTCTCAGCATTAGGAAAAAAAAAAAAGGCAACGTCACCTTTTGTACTCGCCTTCCTCTATTAACATTAAACAGCATCAACTATAAGATCCATCCAAAATTGGACCGACACCTGACCATTCTGGCAAAATACTAATTTTAAAAAAAGCAGTTCTTCTTGAAAGCTGATGATTTAATTGCTTTTATTTTCATGCTGCTGCACATTAAAGACAAAAATATAGTGTACTTGGGGCAGGGGGTGAGAAAGCTAGAGATTAAGTAATTTGTTCAGCAATACAGTGGAAATATCTGTTAATGAAAATCCATCATACTTGAAAAAACAAATGAGGAGCAGAGAGGTGGTGCCCTAAGATTCCTCAGGAATAAAAACAAGACAGCACTCTGTATCAATATAGACAGCTAATCACTAACAGGATTCACATGGCATCTCTAGGACCACAACCATCATAACCACTCTCTAAGAGGCAAAATTTTATCCCTAAGCTGGAGGTGTAGCACTGCACACTTAAATGTTGTCAACTGCACAGGCTCCTGATCCCCTCGTCTTCCATTACAAATTCTTCTGCCTTGAACAGTTTAACTGGACCATCATGGTATTCTTCACCCCAATTCTCTCTTTTAAGAGAAAGAACTTGGTATTTTATTTGAGTACCAAAATCTCTAGATTTGGTTTTCTAATATACCTAAGAAAGAAAAAAATTAAGTTCCTTTATCAATACTTCAGTTCCAGGTTATTAAAAAAAAAAATCAGCCTAATTACCTTTTTGTGTAGGTGGTTGCAGAATTGTTGACTGATGCATGAAACAGAATTCTGGAGTAGAGGGCAAAACAAGTAGTTAATTATATTGAAATGCATTTATAGAAGTTTAACAGGTTTGTTACCGAGTAGACAGAAGTGATATCTCAAATCAGCTAAGTCTCAGTTGCTCACCTTTTACATTTCTGCTGTTCTGGATGCTCCAGGACAAGTCTTCCTTAATTTTTAGTTGATAGCTATGAACTGCTTGGCACCAAAAGGATGTGATCACATTTTGTCTAGCATTAGTTTTCTCTGTGACAAGCTACTCCATTTAAATAGACTTTACTCTGCACAACCCTGGCAGACAGCATTCAGTACTAGAGCCGAGCAAGTTATGAATAATGTGATTTATTCTATAATTTTTGGCACTCTGTTCAAGAAACCAAAGCAGATAATACATCTCTATTAATCCTCTTTGGAAATCTTCAGACAAATTCACTCGTGTTTAGAGCTCACTCAGTACCTCTCGAAAGAAGTTGCAGGAAATAAACTCTGTAGGGGTCTTAGCATAGAGAGGAAATCTGTTCACTGCCTACATTATTTTCTTCTCTGTAACTCATTTCATTATCTGGAAGAGCTATTGGAAAGTACACCACATAACTCATTTCCACACTGGTCCATCAGAATCCTTAACCAAGCTTCGGGTGAAAAATTAAACCAGAGTTTTTATAGAACATAATTTCAGCAGTAAACTTCTTCACAGGAACTTTCATCAGCAATTGGGTGGGGAATTAAAAAAAAAAGTAAGTTTCAAATGTGTGCTCCTGTCTAAGTACTGCTTCTGTGAAGTATTGTAACTAACAAAAATGGTAAAAAAGTGTCTTTTTGACTGGAGTGTACAAACTGAAACTAATCACACATGGACTAAGCTCTCAAACATGCTAGAGGATGTGGCTGAAACAGAAAGGTAGTCAACCAAAAGGTGAACACCTACAAACCAAGAAACCATATAATGTGAGGGCAAAAGGGTTTTAAAAAAAAAAAAAAACCCAAGCAAAAAAACCCCAAAACACACACACGAAAAAAACCCCAAACCACCATACCCCACCACTTACACCGTACTAAAAACCATGAAAATCAGAAATGCTTCCAAATTCAGCATTAAGTCAAGTAAGAAAGGAAGCTAAACAGCTACAAAACTGCTTTTTCTTAGCACTATAGCTTAGTTAGAGAGCTCGGTCCAGCTCCAGACTCCACCCGGTAATATGCTCACCAAACCTGTTTTCACATGGAGTGGACAGAAATTTTACATTCTTAAAAAACCCTCACATATACACTACTTCAACCAAGGTAGTATCCCCAGTGTTTGTTTCCTAGATCTGCTATAAGTATTTAGGTCATATACTGAACAGGAAAAGGAAAGACAAGGCTGATGATTTTTTAATCAAATATAACCCACATGTAATATTTAAAAATCAAGACTAAAAGCAGGCATCATTTAATGTATTTTAATAGCAAACTTACAGGAACAGCACAGAAGACAGACAACATTAAAAACATGTACTTGCATGTAGGACAACTCAGTTAGAAAAGTATAGTGAATGGATGGAATCTACTGTATGATAAAAATGCTACAAACACCATTTAGTTGCCATTGATAAGAAATTTACTTGTTTAAAAAAATCCAAATGCTGGCATTGTCCAGAAAAATTTGACAGGTTTATTTATAATTTTTTTTATAAAGTTGAATTGTTGAAACTTGTTCACTGAAACATTTTTTGACCACATTGATGTTTTATGTCCCCTCATTTATATTAAAAATCCACACACAAATGAAAATGGAAAAAAACTTGCCAATACCCAATTCTGTCCCCTATTTTTCCATTTGCAACCATATACTTAGGTACCTTTTAACCCCATGGAAAAAATATCTAACGTTCATTACTACCAATAACAGGAAGAAGATTTTGCTTCGAGAATGACAAACCCATCATAGTGAAGTTTAGGCACGCTCTCCACGTATGCGGCGTGCTAGCTGGATATCTTTTGGCATGATTGTGACACGTTTGGCATGGATAGCACACAGGTTGGTATCTTCAAACAGGCCAACCAAGTAGGCTTCACTTGCCTCCTAGTGAGGAAGAAAAGAGTTAAGAGCACTGTCAGTCTCTGAGCACTAGGAAAAAAAAATAAAATAATAATTCAAAGGCATTAAGACTAGGCTTCTATCTTTATTACTTGCAAACATCAAAAGTTTTAGATTATCAAAAAAGAAAAGCCTCCATTTTCTTATAAACCACCAAGTAATATTCTATGTCAAAGTTGCATACTATTGCCATTTGGTGAAGACATCCTCCAGAACACAACTGAGCCAAGGTTCTGGCAGGACTCTCACAAGGTAAGGGGTTATCTTATCAAAAGGTTAGTTTATTTAGGAACTTCTCTTTTTAAAGGCTGGGTTACACTATTTGAATGACTTGTCTGCTGCCTCTTCCAGAGTAAGAGCTATTGAGCATCAAGTGAAATTGGCAGGTGCTAGGGAAAAGAAGAGCAGGTGTTCCTTCACAACACACAGTTTGGGCACACAGCTCCTTGCCATAGGATACTGAAGAGGTGGCTTAATTCAAAAGTCAAAAATTAGCAGAAAAAATGTACTGAGAATTATTAGATATAAGATGACAACACCTTTGACTCAGAACTCCTTGAATCACCAAAAATGGGACAGCAGTCTGAGAGCTACCATCAGACACTTGCCCTGTTCCTATACTTTCTTCCTGCCTAAGCACCTCCTGTCTATTTGGGGGACACACCACAGCCCCCCACAGTCACAGAAGGTTCTCACCTCACACCTGTGAGAATCACGGGGTCGGCACTTGGGAGGGCAAAGGACAAGCCCTATCCTGGGAAAACCACAACCCTGACCACAGTTTGTTACTCTTTTCTCTGTTACTGAACCACTGCTGACAGGATTCTGGGTTAGACAGATGCTGCGTTGGACCTAATTATGCTTCTGGCTCACGTTAAGTCAGCTGCTATTCACAGCAATGTTTACACATTTTTGGGTTGATACAGAATTCTAACACCTAACAATCTCCTTAGGAAGCATCTCTGCATGCCAACATCAGACCAGCATGCAGACCAGGACACAGCACACCGTTGGGGTGAAAAGGCAGGAACGATGGGGCTTGCTTACAGAAAGGAGGTTGAGGTCCACCTTTCTAGAATATATGCAAGACAACAGCCTGTGTGAACTATTTCGTTACCAGGAACCGCAAAATCAACTTACAAGTTCAAACCTCCTGCTTAAAAACACAGGGCATTTAATACAGAGAAAGAAAAATATTTACTGCAGTAGATGAGGACTGTAGTATTAGTAAGTCATTTCATACCCAGTAGGATATGGCTACCATAACTTCCCCTAACATAGTTTTGCTAAATCACTACAGGAAAAGTTAAGACACTTCACCAAATAAGCCATGCTGGCATGAACAACGTGGTACCAAAGGGGTTAAAAGTTGTTTGGGTTTTTTTTTTCAAATATGCAAGCAGGACGCACTAGGAATAGTATATTAACAAGTTCTATACCAACAACTCCTCAATGCAAAACCAGCCTTCTCAAAATGTATTAACTGCTGACTAAATTTTAAAAAGCAGTTCCTGATAAAGAGACACACAGGCAAACCTCAGGATTTAAGAACTACCACATTCACTCACAGCAGTGAAGACAGAACAACAACTAAAAGCAAAAGCAGCAACTCTGCAAATGCACACAGCCACCTTTTGAAGCTAAGCACGTGCTCAAGTTTATAGCATCTCACAGCATACATTTTGGCCCTTATGAAGTGGAAGTCATTAACCAGAAAAAGACGATGTTGCCTGGATATCAGATATTCTGCAATTGCAGATAGGTTCTGGAACAATCTTTCAACAGCTAAAAGAACAGTAAAGACCTATCTTTAATCAGGAGTGTATTTCTATCATGAGAAGGAAACGTTCCTGTGACAAGGACACAGTCTTGCAGCGAACCTAACTTAGATGCAAGAATTTGGGGCAGAAAGAGCAATCAATATTTCAGCTTCAATATACTCTAAGTTATTTAATTAATATATTTTTAAAAAATATGTTTAGCATCAACTACGTCATACAAAAGCTCCTATTTCCCTAACCATGCTTAGCTATGTCTCATCAAGCTGTTTTTCTTTCAAGAGCATTTGAGGATATCAAGACCTCCATTTGGACACACTAGAACAAGCTTTACACGACGCTTTCCTCTCAGACCGCATAGCCTTCAAAGGCAAAGCCTCTAACAAAGGTCGAGGATAGAGGAAACAGATTTATCTTAAATGTCTTAATGAGATGCACTTTTCTGTCAAGTGCAACTACTTGAGGGGTGGGGGCTATTAAAAAAAAAACAAAACAAAACAAAAAAACACTCCCCCCCCCCCCCTTTACAGCCTTTGTAAGGAGCTGCTGACCTGTCACTGCGCTATTTTAGCCTATGGTATCTATAGGGCATCACCAGGTCCACTCTGAGCAAGGGAAGGCTGAGGGGCGCATCCCCCCAGATCAGCTCCCCGCCCCCGGAGGGGCCACGCCCACCGCGGCAGCCCACCAATCAGACGGAGCAGGGGCTAACCCTAGAAACAGGCTGGCCAATGGGGGCGGGAGGCGGAGCCCTCCCTTACCTTCAGGCTCCAGGTTTGGGGGGCTTCACGGGGGGGGGTGTCTCGCTGCGACAGCACTCACAGCACTGACCCCTGCCCGCTGACAGGGAGCCTTCCCCCAGCACCCCCCCAGACTGCTGCCCGGACAGGGTGCTCCCCTCGGTAACGCTCACCTGCAAAGCACCGATGGCAGCGCTCTGGAAGCGCAGATCTGTTTTGAAGTCCTGAGCAATTTCACGCACCAGACGCTGGAAGGGAAGTTTGCGGATCAAAAGTTCGGTAGACTTTTGATAGCGCCTGATTTCACGGAGAGCCACGGTACCCGGCCTTTTAAAATTAAATAATTAAAAAAAAAAAAAGAATTAGTATTCAAAACATATTCTACATCACCTTAAGCATACGGGTTCATCATCTAAACTAAGCACCATACGCGTTCTGCTTTCACTAGAAGAGTCCCAGCATTTACAATACAAAACCAGCTTCACTGGCAAAGGGTCACAGTTTTCTCACCATCGATCTGCGCAAACTTCCACTGGCCTCAGCGGGGATCCCCCAGGCAGGGACGCGAGGCCCTGACTTCGCCAAGAGAAGAGGCGGGCAGCCCGCGCTAGCTAACCGACACTAACACGTCTCGGTGCAGACGTGGCAAAGCGCAGCGCTGCCACGAGCTAGCTGGTTCGGCTGTACCACCGGTACCCTCCCAGCCATCAGCCCGACGGCAAGAGCATTTTTAAGGGGAATCCGGTGGTTCTTCCCTACCAACACTCACAGAACTAACAGAATTTATATTCTGTGTTATATTATCAGTACAAAGTATCTAGCGTTATTTCCTTGTGTTAGTTTTGGTGTCAGAACAACAAATTCAGATTAACGACGTACTTTTGCAGACACCAAGTCCATCCGTTAAATTAACACCATGTTTATTTCTGTGGAAACTTTGTATTTTCCGACTCCAGCTTTATTACCTTTCTCCTGGACTATTAATTCTGCCGCACACCTACGGCGACAGACTTTTCGATTAAGCTCACTATTTCAAAGCCGCTTCTCCTTCCCAATCCACGTTTCCCCCGAGGAATACGTACGCCTAGCCCGAGATCATCCTCCAAGCTGAAGCACGACTGTTACCGTTCCGCACCGAGCAAAGACTTCCCCGGGTGGAAAACACGACTATTAGAGGGCTGTCAAAAAGACCTACTGCTCATTCTAGCCTATATCCTCCCCTGCACAAACGTCGGTATTCGGGACAACCGAGCGCACGACTATCGGGAGGCCCTGCGCATCCGTGGGCATGTCGCGCCCTCTCGCGGCAGATCACCTCCCCTGCACGGCCACCGGAGCCGAAGCAGCGCCGAGGACGGATCAAACCCTACAAGTACACTGAAATACGCCGGTAACAATAAACTTCGCGGCGGCACAGCCCTGCTGCGGCATTTAAAAATATCCAGAAGTAAAAAAAAAAAAAATTAAAAAAAAAAAAATCGCAGAGCCGCGTTCACCGTAAGGGAGGGTGTTGATTTTTTAGGCGCCAGTACCGAAACGCCCGGGAAGGGGTTAATGGTAAATACCGGGTCGATGCCCGCGCTGGGCGTTTACGATTCTTCGCGGCTGGCGGGGACACCCGCGCCCCGCCGCGGGGGAGCGGTGCCGGCGTGCGGCCCCGGGGAGCGGGCGGGCGCGGAGGAGCGCGGCGCGGCGGAGCGGAGCGGAGCGGAGGCGGCGGCGGGGAGAATCCCCCCCCACCCCGGCGCCCCGCCCCGCCCCGCCGGCCCCGCGGGGGAGGGAGGGAGGGAGGGGGAGGTTGGGGGGGGCGCGCCCGGTGCCGGCCCGGCGCCGCCTCTGCGCGGCGCTGCGTTACCTGTAGCGGTGCGGCTTCTTCACCCCGCCAGTAGAGGGCGCGCTCTTGCGGGCGGCTTTGGTGGCGAGCTGCTTGCGGGGCGCCTTGCCGCCGGTGGACTTGCGGGCGGTCTGCTTGGTGCGGGCCATGCTCCTGCCGACGTCGCTGCCTTACACCTGCCGGAGGGAGGGAGGGAGGAAAGGGAGGGAGGAGGGAGGGGGGCCGGCCCCGCCGCCCCGCTCAGCGCACGCCCCGCCGGCACCTGCCCCCCACCCCGGGCGAGCGGGCGGCCACCCGGCCCCGCGCAAGGCGTCCCTGCCCGCGGCCGCTGAACGGCGGGGCGAGCCGCTAGCCCCGCAGCCCGCGGCCGCCTAACGCCTCCGTTCGCCAAAGGAAAGAAAAAAAAAAAAATTAGAAATTAAACGTCTTGCCGATCGCGGAATATTGAAATACAGGGTTTTTGCCCACGAATTCAATAGCGAGGCGGCGGCGGCTGAAGCCGAGCAAGTCGCCCGCCAGCAGGCGCGGAGAGGCGGCTGTCGCCTCCCCCCGCCGGCCGCCCGTCACCTGCGAAGTGTTTGCAAATACCGCCCGGCGAACATCGGGGGGCTGGCACCCCACCCGCCGCTTCCACCCGGCGAAAACCTCCCCCGAAACTGCGGAGCGGCTGAAAGCGGAGCAGCAGCCCCTGCCGGCCCTCCGCCGGGCAGCCCGGCCCTCGCCGCCGCCCGCCTGCGCTCCCCGACCCGCCAGCAACGGCAGCAAATCGGCATTTATCGTGCAAAAAGGGAAGGGTCCGGATAAAGTGCCAGAAAGCAACAAACTTTTCGGGAGGGGGGGGGGGGGGCCTGGTTTTTGGGTGCCGTCTTTCCCTTTCTGTGTAACTGCTTCCCCAAAGCCGCCTCGCTCCCAAGCGCCTCTCACAGGCAAACTCATCTCCCAGACCCAGAACAAAATGGAAACAATCACGAAATGCAGCCCTAGTCCTTTTGCAAAGGAGGAAAAAATAAATTGCAAAAAATCACGCCAAAAAATCGCAAGGAACTCCAAACCATGTGGGTGCAGATGAAGGGGGAGGCAGCAGAAAAGTTTGCACTCGAAAACCAAAAAATTGCGTTGGGTTTGGGTCGTTCCTTCGGCGAATTTCTTTCCCTTTTTATTGTTTTTTATGCAATAGGAAAAAAAATATGGTCGGTGACCAGAGAAAAGAGACAAGATGGTGAAGCTGAGCAACAACTGTGGGGAGCAGGGGAAGGAAGGCAGGAGAGTTACCCTGGGCTGGCGAGCGGCTCCTCTTTGCGGCCGCTTCCCAGCCCCGATCCGGGGGATGTCGGGCTGAGGAGGCAGCTAAGGGGCTGGGGAGGCTGCTGGTGGGGGTTTGGAGCGGGGGCGAGGGGAGCAGAGGGGGGCAACGACCGTGCGAAGCGGGGCCGGGGGTGCCGGCGGAGGGAGCCGCTCCGGCTGCGCCGGGAAGGCGGCGCGGGGAAGGGGACCCGGGCTGCCGCCGCCTCCCGAGCCCCCCAAAAGTTTGGGGGGAAGGTCGGGGGAGGGCGGCGGGGCGCCGCCGGGGGGTGGCGGGGCGCGGGGGGCGGCGGGCGCGGCGCCAGACTTACCCCGTCCGCTGGGCGAGCGCGGCTGCCGTGCGGGAGGGAGGGCGTGCGGGAGGGAGGGAGGGCGGGCGCAAGGAGGAGCCGGAGCCGGAGCCGGAGCCCGAGCTGCTGCTGCTGCTGCTGGCGGCGGCGGCGGCTCGGAGCACAATTGAAAGATGGCTGACTCGGGAGGGCCGGCCCCCCGCTCGGCCCCGCCCCCGCCCGCCGCGCCCCGCCCCGGCCCCGCCCGCCCGCCAATGGAGCACAATGGAGGGAAGGCGCGGCCCCGCCCGCGGCCCCGCCCCCTCCCTCGGCGCCGTGTGTACAAACACAAAAGACACGCCGCGCGCGCGAGGGGGATTCCCTCCCCCGCCCCCCCCCGGCCGGCCACGCCGGGGGCGCGCGAGGCCACGGCGGGGCCAACGGCCGCTCAACGCCGCCGGCGGGGAGCGGAGCGGAGCGGGGCGGGGCGGAGCGGGGCGGGCGGCCTCCACCCCCGCCGACCCCGAGCCCGGCACCCCGCGCCGGCAGCCCTCGCCCTCCCGCCCCGCCGCCCCCAGCGGCTGGCGCGTCCGGTCGCCCGCCAGTCGTACCCGCCGGGTGGGCGGCAGGTACCGCACGCCCGGAAAAGCAGCCCCAGGGCAGCAGGGCAGGGGGCTGCCAGCAGCCGGCGGGAGGTGGGCCAGCGCTGCGGAGCGAGCCGGCTCTAGCTCTTACCCCACCCCCCGAAGCACCAGGCACGTTGTCATCCCCCAGAGTCCGTCTCAGCGGTTTGGGGTGGGGTTGTTTGGGTTTTTTGCTGTTGGCTTTTTTTTTTTTTTTTTACACAGAAGCAACGCCAGAATCCTCACTGTAAGCAGGCCCGCCGGAGCTAGCCCGGCGAGGAGCTGCCATGGAAGTGCCCTCTTCCTCGTTCTGCAAAATAAGAGCTGAGTGGCAGGAGCGGACCCCAGGGCTCACCTGCGACTCGGAAGCAAACTGCAGACACAATGGGTCATAAGGAAAATCTGAGGTTTGGGAAGGAAGAGGAGTCTCATCCCCGGTATCAGTCCTGTCAAACGATTTCGAGTTTGAAATGCAGCTATTAGAAAAGCAACTGTAAATCGAGCACTGCATTGCCAACGGATCCCATCCAGTTGTATCCACTGCCATGTTGTTTAATGAGAAAATTCACTCTAGTTTCTGTTAACGTCAGAAACAAAATGCCCTGTGGGAAAGTAACTTCCGCTCTACTATGACCGAACAGTCACTTGCAATTTTCTTAACTACATTTCAACTACAGAGTCAAATTCTGTACTCGCGCAAACCGGTGCCACCATCTTGTCCGTCATTTAGGTGTAAGAAGGAGCTGTATTTGATTTGCAAAATCTTTATTATGGATGATGATGCAATGCAGTTCTGTGCAGAGACATCCAAGCTACCTCTGGCAGCAGAAGTAGTTTAGCCATGTGAGCAGAGCAATTCGCTTGGGGCTAATCAAACCTGATGAGGAAAAGAGTGTTATCGTGGGCAGAACACCCTGCTAAAACAGATACAGGCTGCTTTGGTACTCAAATAAACACAACGGGCTGCACTACGCAGGCTGGTGTAGACATACCAGACATACACCCCATTGATGGGGCTCTGAGCAACCTGATCTAGTTAAAGATGTCCCTGCTCTTGCAGGGGGGTTGGACCAGATCACCTGTAAAGGTCCCTTCCAACCCAAAGCATTCTATGATTCCATGATACACCTCTGACCGTACAGCGAGTTTATTGAGAGGCGACTGTCCGGGAAAGGAAACTACAAAGGATTTTAGTTATACTCACAGAAGAATTAGTGGAGTAATTTATCTGTTGATAGTATTTTATGAGAGAACAGCACCTTACTGGACAGCCAGCGAGAGAACTCAAAGCTGGACAGTTTTATACAATGCAGTATTTGCAAATACTCTGTAAACTCTAAAAGCCAGGCACCGGAACTGGCATCAATTCCCAATATAGCACACGCACCCTGTAACGAGCCGCCGGAAAAGTGAAAAGCCGGCAGCACTAGTTCCCAGCTGCAAGAAGCTGCCTAGAGATTAATAATTCGAAGACGATCCCTGTTAGCTTTAACTCTGAACACGCTCGGACGCGAAGAGGAAGTAGCCGTGCTTTCACCGCTCCCCAGTTACTCCCCGCGTCCTCCTCCCGCAGCGAGGGGCTGTCCCCGCCGCGCTCACCGGCTGCGGCCCTCCCCGGCGGGACGCGGGCAAGGCGGGACGGAGCGCGGCGGACGCGGACACGCGCGGCTGGCACCCGAACGTGCCCCGCGCGAGCGCCCGCCTTCCTGGCGCGGCGCCCTCTGCCGCGGGCTCGGCGCCGCCATTGGCGGAAAGCGCCCTGGAATTCCATGACGTGCCGGCGGGGGCGGGGCGAGGGGCGGGGCGCGGGGGCTTGTCCCCGCCCCGGTGCTGCCGGCTCGGCCCCTTCTCCCGCGGAGAGCCCAGCCCGGCCGCGGAGCCCGCCGCGACGGGAGCGGTTTCCTCCGGACACGGGGGACCGAGCAAGTCTTTCTCTCTCCTCTAGGACCCCAGCGCTGCTGCCTGCCCTACCGCTAGTCGTTCTGACTGATTTAAAACGCTTAAGCAATACCGCAGGCAGGACTAAGGGAGGGACTAAGGTGTCAACTGCCTGCACCGAACCCGACGAAAAGCCCAGACAAGGAAAAACTATTCCAATATTATCAACTTTTGCACCCTCGTTTCATCCTTCCTGATTAACGCCATTAAAAACCTGCTTTTCCAGAGCTATGGGAACAGAGGTACGACCCCGGGGCAGCCCTTCAAGCTTTACCACAAATGCTGTTTGCCTGCCAACAGGACACTGCAGAAAGAGCTGGCCCAACGCTAAAAAGAGTCCAGATGTTCTTCTTTCACCGGCAGCGCTGATAAGCGTTTGCTCCTCCTTTCCGAAGGCCTTTATCTCTGCAGACCACAGGGATCTTCCACCCTTCAGTGTCTGTAAGCAACCGTGAAGAAATCTAACCTAATGAGATTCCACCGGTTTAACCCACAATAACACGCCAAGGACAACTGCAGCACTTCATCCTCGCCCAGCGTAACCACCGCCGCTGTGAACGTGTCCAGATTGCTACAGGAAATAAGATTAGGATGGAAAACAGCTGGTCCAGATCGGAGCCAAAGACAACTCAAGTGATACCGAACAGAAAAGAGGAACATTCAAATCAGAAGTTGCCCAAGATGTTTTTAGCACCTTTCACAGGACATGCACAGCCCTCATCCAGCAAAGAGAGGCAGACTTCCACAGCCCATACTCATTTTGGCTGTCTGAGTAGCATACATTTTCCAAAATACTCTCTTTCACCTTCACCTTGTTGGGAAACTCTCTCTCGTCTTGCCCAGGAGACTCTGGACAAAGGTAGGCATTTTTCATATCAGGCTGGAATAGTTGCAACTCACTGTATGAAGCTGAAAACACTGTCTCAAAATTGTTACTGAAAAAAAAATTGTTGCTTTGGAGCAAAAGCTTCAAGCTCAAGTCCTTCAAATAGCTCCTCATCAGCTTCAAATGCCTGCATAAGGCACTGGCCCTGTTGGCCAAAGAGCTATCAGATCAACCCCAGTACCATCACAGGCTGCATGAAGATCTACGAACTGCAGCAGCGGCTTCCCTTTGCAACAGCACAGATCACAAGCCCCAGAACAAACACAGCGGAGCAGATGAAGTGTGCCTTTTCTGAGGTTATCTGGACAAAGGAGAATAAAGTGAGTCCAGAGTGTGATTGTTTTTAAGCAACACTGCAGGTATCTTTCAGAAACATTTGAAAAAGATTTTCCGTTACAAGAGGCATTCACAGTTTGTTTTACCACCAAACTCCAAACAGTCTCTGATTGTCCTGGTTTCAGCTGGATAGAGTTAATTTTCTTTCTAGTAGCTGGTATAGTGCTGTGTTTTGGATTTAGGATGACAATAATGTTGATAACACAGGGATGTTTTCGTTACTGCTGAGCAGTGCTTACACAGAGTCCAGGCCTTTTCTGCTTCTCACACCATCCCACCAGTGAGTGGGCTGAGGGGCACAAGATGCTGGGAGGGGACGCAGCTGGGACAGCTGACCAAAGGGATGTCCCACACCATACAACACCGTGCTCAGCATATAAACTAGGGGAAAAGCTGGCCGGGTCTGCTGCTCGGGAACTGGCTGGGCATCAGTCAGCGGGTGGTGAGCAATTGCATTGTGCATCACTTGTTTTGTATAGTCTCTTATCGCATTATAATTTTCACTTTCTTTTCTGTCCTATTAAATTGTCTTTATCTCAACTGATGAGTTGTACCTTTTTTTTTTTTTTTCTGAAACTTTTCCCCATCCCACTGCAGGGAGTGAGCGAACGGCTGTGTGGTGTCTAGCTGCCTGCCGGGTTAAACCACAACGCTGATCAAAGAAGAAGTATTTGTTTCCTATTCCCCCCTTCAAAAGCACAAACTAAAAATCCAGACGACTTAGTCTAGTTCCAACTCAAAAAATAGAGAAAGGTCCCCTCCTATTACCCAGGGGAAGTTGGGGTTGTTACTCATTTAAAGCAAAAAGCTACTCAGTCCAGTGAGGGAAGGAGTATAAAAGGCTAGCTTTATTTATCTACAACACTCATTTGACTCCTATTTCCACGTATCTCCTCCCAGACCCAGTTCTCCCCTCGCTGTTCTCCTTCAGATCCATCTCTCTTCTCTCACTCATCGAACCTCCAACCACCCTTTGCACTCAAGCTCTGCATCCTCACTCCTATTCCCTGTCCCAGCTCCCAGCCTGCTGGCCATTTTATGATTTCATATTCCCTACACACCCTCCTTGATTCCATGTATTTGCTCAGGCAGTTTCATTTTTCACCACCTTTCTCCTTGACCCCATCCCCACCTTTCATCCTCTTGATTTTCATGCCAAACCGTTCCCATCTTCCCCTAGTTTTTCAGCCAGTCCCGGTGCCATACCTGCTGTGTTTCCTTCTGCAGCTCCCAGGCTTGACAGCCTTTCCTAGCCAATTCCAATCTCCATCCTTAAAAGTCCAGTCCAGTGTTGCTTCATCCTCCCTCCAGTCTTGGCTACCCTGCCACCCAGTTTCTGGCTGCGGCTGCTATACAGTTACAAGTTCTCCTGGAAATTAAAGTAAAATGTCAGTACAAAATGCTCGCAAGTTTTTAAACTATCTTCCTCTTAAGATGTATTTCAGCAGAATGAAAACATTTGTAACCTTAATTTTGTATTAACAGTACATTTTGGTGCGGATTTAAATGTATTCTTAAATAATCATCTACATAAAATATGAAAATACACTATTTCCAGTGTTTTTACTAGGCAGTTACTAGGGGTAGGAATCACTGGCACTTAGGAAGGAAAGTACAAGTCATTTAAAACCTCAAAATGATTTACAATAATTTTGTCTCTGTGTAAATAGTTTTCTATTATTATTTGTTTTGAAGTTTTCTATGTCATGAATTTGCATACCACAGAAGTTACAGCATTGTAATAGCAGCCAATTGTAATGCAGAGTTTTTTGATATGCTGAATTGCCTTTTACACCACACAGTGCACATATCTATCATTTGTATTATTTATACTCTCTGTCAATATATAGGCAAAAAATACACCAGTCAAAACTAGCAGCTGTATAGTACACTTATCTTTAGAGATTGGCACCTACTGGAAATACAGATAAGAAGTTGTATAATAGTAGTAAACACAGCTTTTTCCTCTCTTTCATCTATTTTCATTGGGTCTTCTAATAATGTATTTTGCCTTCTGCAGTTCTCTCAAATACTTCACAGATATTAGACATTATCGCCCCACTGTTTAAAGAAAACTCTTAAACAGGTGTTTACTTTTAAGCACCTCTCAAGCTCCATGGACTTCAATGGAAGATATATAGTCTTAAGTTTACACACGTGCTAAAGTGTCTCTCTGACGATTGATCCCTAAGGAAAGTCCCCCTGTTTAAATAATAAGGAAAGAGTACATGTGCCACATGAAAAAATTCTTGGAATTCCTGGGTTCTTTAGGAAAACTTAAAAGAGACAGCTACTCTAAAATGCAAAATTATCAGTCCTGTCAAAGGTACTTCTTTTCAAACTTGGAGCATCACGTATGTGCAGGGGATTCACAACACTCTATTTTGGAGACAAACTGCATTTTTCTAACATCTCATAACCCAAGAGCAGTAAATCTGGTTTGGTTTTTTCCTCCAACTTTTTTTTTTTTTTAAATTTACACTGTTTCAATAAAAAGTTTCTCCCAAAGGGAATTTCAAGCACAAAGTTCTAAGTGAGTGAAAATAAGCCTACAATAGCTCAGAGAATAAGATTCAGGCCTCCTGGATTTTGCTTCTCTTTTTGGATTACCACTAATTTTTAAGAGGCTTGATGAGTTTGACTCAGTCTCCACCTTTGTGGTTCCTCTCCTGCAAAGACTTAGCAAGCGCTTAGTTTCACTTGAATACATGCCTGCTTTTATATATGGGCTCCTGGCTCTAATTCCCTATGTATCATCCAGGATTCTCTTATTATAATCTCATTTGTACTGCCTATTATTAACATACATGCACTGCTGGAACTCATCTCTCATCCTTCTAATGAGGTCCTACAGAACATGCAAGAGTAAATAACATAACATAAAATACCGCTAATTCTTTCTTTTCCATGGTCTAGTGAGTTTCTGGTGGTGGAAAGAGGGCTACACAAAAAACCTGTAAGAGCACCCTATAATGACATCTCGAAGCTCCACTCCTATTCCTATCTTGTTTGCTTATTTGTTTTATTTATAATAGCCTTTTAAATATGCTTAATATTTTAATATTCTTTCTATATTAAAAAAAATCAAGTCCATTGCCTTTTAAAGACTAGAAGTTATACCTTTATATAAATGTACCTTTAATTACCTGATACACAGTTCCAGGTACATAAGATGCATTGTAGCTGTAACCAGTCTCAATTTTTTCTTACCAGCTTTGAAGGGCTTGTATACAACAGTTCATTATCTTAAGGTGCAAACAGGACTTGAAATACTACACCAAAAAAGCAGTATTCCTATTATACTGACACTATAAAATTCATAAACAGAAACATAGGTAGCTTTTTAAACACCCGTACTCTATTTTATGTTATGTTTTCATTTTGCATGACACACATGCTTAATACTGGATAATTATATTCTCATTTGTTTCAATGTATAGGATGATAAAGGACAATAACAACAAAAATATCACTACATGTTTACACAGTCACGGATCTCCCCTTGTCGAGAGAACTTCAGCTTCTTATTGACTTCTCTAAGCTTATGCCTTCTTCCATTTCTCAGGACAGTATTATGCTATTTTTCTTAAACAGACAGTATCAGTTTGGAGTGCACTAAAGGGTTAACTGAAACAGAAACTGAATCCTAGCACCAGATAGGGAATAGGGTACAACAGATAATTGTGAGCTTGTTGTACAGCCTTGCCAAAGACTAGAAATTATATGATACGACAAGGAGTATCTGTGATTTTTAGATAAAATATGATCAAATGTCATAATGTATTTCAAAGATGAGCTGTGAAAATTAATTATAAAAATATGTCTAAGGCATTGGGTGAAAGGACTTGGGTGGACAAGCAAAAAGAAAAGGGAGTTTATTCTCTGTAATGATAATACAAGATTTTGAAATTTACCGTACCTGCTTGAGTTAGTTTGCATTGACAGACACATTTCAAGTGGGCTTTTGCAAGATCTTCTGCAATATAGGGAAGAGCAATTGTTCTGGGGAATATTTCTTCCTAAAGTTACAGTATGATAAAATCATTAAACTCATTTTAAACTCTACTGGTTCTTCACACATGACTAAGTTATCATAACAACCTTTTCCGTCTTTTTGAAGCATTGTATTGTACTGTGGAAGGAACTGGATAGCCTGTGGGCTTCATCCTAATGGAGACTACTGTAAAATCTTTTATTTCCTAGTACTTCTGTGTTGATAGATTCATTAAAGCTGCCAAGGAGAAACAACCAGCACAAGCTCTAATTGGTTCCCAAATAAGATCCCTACTACTACAGTGATTTACTTGTAGCTCCTGTTGTAGAAGAATTTCAGCAAGCTGATTTGCCCCAAGACTCACACACACTGGAAAATAAACGCCTGCAGGCTTGCATTAGGGAGGGGAAAAAAAAAAAAAAAAAAAAGGCTCACTGTTTTCCACCACCCATTAGGCTCACATTGGCCTCATTCTGCAGCGCTATTCTTGTAAAGGATGTCTTTTTATGCACTGATGCAGTATCTAGCCCATGCTGACACTGCCTTGAAAGGCTCTATGAGCTACTATACTTGACAGAACTAAGAGAGTAATATTATTTATTTCATTTCTTTGCTCAGTGGGGTAATCTCATGAGATACGAGTCTCTTCTTCATGAGGGCCCTGGGGACAGCAGTCAGAGTGAAACTCAGCCATACTTTAGTACAATGCAAACAGCACAGACCACAGTACTCAGGCTCCAACAGCAAACAGCAGACCAAAATATCAGGTATGATGCCCAATATCATAATTTATTTGGAACAATATTCTGTAGACTGGTCACTTTCAAAATAGATCTGCTTCTTCCTTGTAAAAGCACAAGAGTAAGATTGTCTTGAAATGGCACTGATGCTTCACAAGCCTCGTTTGTGAAAGTCAGCTGAGGAAGGGTCTCAGAAATGAAAATATTATTCTGAGGTCTGACCCTAACACAGTTGCAAAGTGTTCTGCCATATCCCATCTTCCTTAACAAGTACTCCCAAATCTCAAAACCACTTTCTGGAGAACTAGTCTCCTGAGACCAGAAAAGGGAAAGAGAAGATTGAGTGGCAGACAGTGTATTTTAAAATGACAGCAAAGAACATTAATTTAGTTTCAGTCTTACAAGACTACAGAGTTTTGGGGTTTCTTAAAGAAATGAAAGCTTCCTATTTTCCCAACATCCTTTGTAAGTCACACACTCTGTAGACTATACTTTACTGTACCGCATTTTTAGATCATTTTTCATTTCTCCTCCTCCTCTTCTCAAATTCACATCTCATAAGGCATCTCAATGTAAAAACTCCAGTTGCTATTAAGAATAGTGCTTAATATTAGTGCTGCTCATTAGTTTCCTAATGCTTAGAAACTTACGTAACACAAGTCACATTCAAGCCTTCCAAAGAGTAACTAATTTGCCCTGACTACTCATTGTTGAGTATCTACAACCTCAGCTGAGAATAAAAGGATTCACAGGTATTTACCACTTCTGAAAATCAGGCCTAGTATGCCTTTGACTACAGACACAGATGTGGGCACCCCAATTAGAGGCCATTTTTAAAAAATCCTTTAAAAATGCCTGTATACCTGTTTTCACGTCACGAAGAAGATGGTGTTAGAGCCAGAATTAGAAGTTCCTGGCTCCCAAACACGCTCTGACCACACACCTCTTGTGATAGACAAGAGAGCTGGAAGCAAGGGTGCAAAGGAGCGATGTGGCAATAGGTAGTTCCTTCTGATCAAACAGTGCCTGCCAAGCCTCGCTCTCTTTGCAAGTACCGTAAAGCCACTTTCATGGGGCCCAGCTGCTTTAAAGGAGTCCAGTAATCCTCGGTATACGAGAAGAATTTGTCAGGCAGCACCAGTTTTTCATATATGATTTGTATGTCTTAACCAGTTGCTGATAAAATTTCCTCTTCAGTTTTACAGTGAGTCTTGGGAGCTTTAGCAAAAGCCCCAAATCCCTGCAGATAGGTGATAACTTCAAAATCTCTTTTGTTTTTGAATTCTAAAGAAAGTATCAGGCAGTTGTGCTTGCAGAGATGAGCTTGATCCCCCAGCAGCTCAAAACCCACCAAAACAAACTAGCAGTAGAAGGTAAATGAGAATGCACAAATTTAGCGTGTGCTAACATTGCATCATTCCGGTAAATCTTATGTTCTGTGGGGACTCACAACAATTTTTGTATGCTGAGTCCTGGGCACTACTACTTAAAGCGTATGAGTGATGTTAAAATCCAAGCCACAATCTACACAACTAAAGTGGAGAACATCAGTTGGGTTTAACAATGGACTGCAGAGCACAGACCATAGATCTCAAGACAGAGGCAGAGAAGAAGCACCACTTGAAACCTCAGCAACAAAGAACTACAGGAGAGGTTGCCAGCTTGTTTCCCCTGGGCTACAAGGTTTTCAAGCACAGCTCCCATGCTGGCACTCTGTCCCACATCCAACAGAGAGGCTGCACTTATGTAGGATAAATCCCCACTGTGAGAAGGAGTAATTTATCAGATGCTACTGAAGTTGACATTACACACTTCATTAGATCTTGATGTTACACCCTTTAGCCTAGCCCTGACCCACAATGGACAGCTAGCATTCCTGGGAGCCACTGTCATTTCCCACCTGGAAAAAGCACACAGTACCCTTCTCCCTTGGTTCACTGAAGAACAAGCTGGCTGTCTGGCAGTCCTAAATTTTGGTATGTGGCTCAGAGGGCCAGGAAGATTGGTCACACCACATCTGCAGCATTTAAGATTCTTGGTTAATGAGAACCACAAGATCACTTCTAGAGCCTTTACAGGTAAAGGGCTGCCCACACAAACCATGCAGTGAACACACTTCGGTGCCATGCCCAGTTCTGCACAGGTGAGACATGGTTCGAGCAGCATGAGGGCTTCTCCTGACAAACTGTTCACTATAACTTCCTGCTACAAAAGAACAACAGGGAGAAAAAAGCCAACCATCATCAACAAGATTTTTCCAACTGTGACTTTCACACACTGGCAAGATTTCTTCATAGCCTTGCTTTGAGAAAAAAGCAAACTGACATATTCTGACACCGACATCACTTCTAGGCCAGAGCCCAAGCCAGACAGGAACATGAAGGAACAAATGCACAGCTGTATCATTGTCATGTTGCTAATATTCAAATATAACCATGTGAGGACATGATTTTTCCAGACCTCACATACATATGACTTAAGAAAGATCCTCAAGGGGCATAGTACGCTGTATTACAAATTCCTCATAGATGACACATAATAACCTCTATTTTGGAAAGGATTAGAAGAAACACTGGAGAGGAGTCCAAAATACACCAGTGACATTCCTTAAACACCATACTAACAATTTAATTGCAATTGCATGGGTGCGAAAAGATGTTGTATAAACAAAATGGCAAACTATTCCAATATCAAGCCAACAAGAAGCTACGCGCATCTGTAATGTTATAAAGTCAGTGTCTCCAACTTGAACTTACTGTATAAAACCAAAAAAATCCAACCGTTTTCCCTAAATGTGATTTGTATGGTTTCTTTTAAAGAGAAACAAATAAAACACTGCATCCATTATTATTCCTTTTTAGGTCCTCTTTAAGCTCCTCTAAGCAGAACATTCTCTACACAAGGAGATAAATATTACTATTACAAGAATGTTGTCTGAATGTAAGTGGGGCTTATAATGATCCAGTCAAAGAGAAGCCAAGTCAAACTCACACTCAAAGAATGAGGCCTCTCTACACTACAGACTGGATCCTTAAGACATTTCTCCCTCAAGCCAATGGAGCTTTGAAAATTCACACTAGCTGAGGATCTGACTCATAACA
This sequence comes from Ciconia boyciana, assembly GCF_034638445.1. Classification (NCBI taxonomy): domain Eukaryota; kingdom Metazoa; phylum Chordata; class Aves; order Ciconiiformes; family Ciconiidae; genus Ciconia; species Ciconia boyciana. Next base: position 108,979,870 of record NC_132936.1, on the reverse strand, counting down.
TTTTATCAAGGGACGAACAAATCAGTGACATGATCTGCTTTAAACAGGATTTATGAACACCCACAACGTTCCATGCCCAGTGTAACCACGTTATCTCTGCTGAACGTAATTCAGAATGAAGGTTTACCTGCTTGAGGCACTCTGCTTTAAATTTCTGTCTTTTTAGACCTGTCCTGTGTGCTCTCCCTTTTGTTGCTGTCCTCCTTTTCTCCTTTAGTTTCCTTGTAGAATCTCTCCAGGTAAACCAAAAGCAAGCAGATGTGGGTGGGGTAATGTAATTTGGGAGCTCCTCCCAACTACTGGAAATGCAACTTGAGTTTTAGCAAGGAACATTTCCAAATCAACTTTCATTTCAGTTGAAACACAAATGAGGATACCTGACCTTCCCCCCCCCCCGCCTTCAGCTGATCATTTCAGGAAGAGTAGAACTTACTTTGGTCTAGGAGCTTCAAATTATTTCAAACAGTACCACAATTGGATGAAAAGCTTACATTGCAAGGGCATGCAATGTTCGCTCTCCTGTTTCTTAAAAACGTAGGCATAGGGGCATAAAAAGGCATAGGGGTCTGACAGATAATAGAGATCTACCACGTACATAATACACATCTCATACCATATACTTACTCTTAGCTTTGGATTTTTGCAAAGGTGCCAAACATTCAGATGCCAATTAAAAAACCAGAATCCAGTCCTTACACAGAGATTAAGTAATTCAGCACAGTGTCTCTGCAAGCTATAATTAAAAGCAGTTAGCTTCATTACAAGGAGAGCAAAAGTAAAAAGGCAGGGACCTATTTTTGGTATTGTTTTCCTATAAAATATACTGTACACTACAACTAACCCATTCACTGCTCTCCAGCTGTATTCAGTGAAAATTAATCAGAACAAACCAAATCTAAGCATTAAGGCTAGTAAATTGGAGGAAACACAAGGTTAAGGAAATCCTAGAATCTGAAGTATTAACTTGTACAATATTACCTGGATGTCTAATTAGCCAATTCATTTCAAATTATTGCTGCCAAATATAAAATTATTATTAAAAACACTAACAAGGCTGACTGTGCTGATGATACTTACAGCCAAACAAGAAGGGACCTTAGTTTCTCAGGTTCATTACATATATATATGCGCAGAGCAGTACATGTTCCTTCCCTGAAAGGACTCACAGTTTAAACATCCTTGCATAGGATGGAGGCAAAGATATTAAGCACAACGAAGGGACTAATGTGAGGGCAAAACCAGTTTTACAGCTATTTTAAAATTTGATCATGTCTAAGTATCTGCACTATTACCAACTGTGGGCTATAAGAATAAAATACAGTTATTCACCACACACTTGTTAGGAGATTGATATCTAGGCATTCGCTGTGAGACAATAAGTATATTTAACAGTAGCTATTGTATTAATACAAGGGTAATATAAGTAACCTAACATTTGTATTCCCCCCCCCCCCCCCCCCCCCGCTCCCAACCTAGTATCAGGTGTCTTAACACACTGTCTCTACCCATTGCACTGATGACACAGAAACTGAAGCAGATGACTATTGACATTTGGCAGGAAGCTGCACTTGCAAATATCAACTTAGATTCATTACAGTTAATTACAGTTTTGTCAAACAGTATGCTGTCATAGTATCTGAAGTAAGAAGTGTTCCCTCATGTTGTACAGCATCTTAATTATTGTCCTAAGAACATGCACACAAAGGTTTCTTTTTTCTTTTCATCCTGTCCTGATCCTCCATGCAAAAATAGTATGAAAGCATGTAACATATTTAAGTCTTGCAAACACATTATCTGCAGCTTACACTTTGGGATACCATTAAAATGTAAAATAAAATATATCCAGATGAGCCAGTCTCCATATATACGATAGTACATGAGTGACTGTCTAGCAGATGGAGAACCCACTCTTAAAAGACATGTTTTCAAATTTTTGAAGTGACTTCAGTGAACAAATTTTACCTTTGTTAGTTTCTCTGCACACTTAGAATACTCTAAAAGGAACATATGCATTTGTTGCATATTTTAAGTGATATCTTTCATCTTTTCTCTCTAGCCTATGTCTAGGAACTTTTGTAGAAGTGAGAAACATTGAATTCTTATCAGAGCAACTTTTGACCCATTGTTTGTTCATTTGGGTACCTTGTGAACAACTGTTTTTGCATTCTTCACTCCCACAGGCATCTTTCATGTGCAGATTAGAAGTCAAGGGCCAATGAATACCTTACACCTCTCAGTAGAGTGTCTTGCATAATGTGATCATGGTCTTGACAGACCGTTATTAAGCACTATAAAGCACTGCTACTACTATTAAAATGGAGTATACTGGAGGAAACAATAAGGGTGGATGAATGAATAGCAGCGTTACGATGGTTACACATCTGATGGTTCCAGATAGAGACACTGTAAAAACTGTTCCATGTTAAATCAAGTGATAGATTTTAGGCAGAAAATAGTCTAGTCTAACACACTGCATATTATAAGCCACAGAACCACACCCAGTAACTCAGGCATCACATGCGTGGATATCAGAATGAAATAGGAAAAGGATGGGTAGTCTCATCTCTTAAATTATGTCAAGATAGCAGGAAGTTTTAAATTCTAGTCTTGGTCCTTCCACTGACTTGAGAAAGTAGTATAATCAGTTTGCCTGAGTATCAGTATTTAAAAAGTCAGAGTACTTACTTATCCCGCAAGGATACTGTCAGGTTTAATTAATTATGGCTGTAAAATCCTTTCTAAATGAAAAGTGGCAAGCATGATTTATTAATTAAGTCTAAAACACCACTGCAGAATCAAAGACTGATCATTGTTTTATCAAGAGAATAACATTTCTAATAAAATACATTTCAAACAGGGAATTATAATAACAGCCTTTTTGACTTATTTAGACTTTTTTGTGAGGAGCAAGGCAATAGACTTTTGATGAGTTCTAGGAATAGAAGTGTAATCAAGAACAAGAGATACAGGAACACTCGCCCACCGACATTAACGTGGCACTAGCTAAACGGCATTGCATAAATCATGGAAATGGGGACTATATACCTAGCACTGCTGTAGGACGAAGCTGAAAGAAAACTACTCCTCTACCTATTAGGTGTCACTTGCTTGTAGTCTGACTATGTGCAAGGATCTGTGCAAGTCACCTAGGTATAGCCACCCAGAACTGAGTATGGCATTAGTAGCCCAAACCTACCTGCAAGGTGGCAATGTATGATCTACAAAGGACCTGATTTATGTCAGTATGACTCTACTGCTGTCAGCTCTCATGCTCATAGGTGTGTCACAGCTGTAGCATGTATCTGCAGGCAGAATCCAGGTGTCAGGTGCATCAATGACAGCTGTCATTGATGCACACCTCCTCTCGGGGTGCAGTGGGCCCTCTTTTTTGGTCCTCTCTTCCCTATGATGGCAGCTGTGTTAGCTAAGGTACTCCTTGCAGGGAAATTATAATTCAGTCAGTGCTAACTAGGGCCAGGAATTCATCAGCACAGATACAAGAGCAGTTCGAAACATTCAGAAAGGACGTGGATCAAGCGACCTGTGAATTACACTGATTCAGCAAATCTACTGGACAGTCCTGTGGCCCAACTCTTTCCTGGACAACTCCACCTATTTGGCTTGTACTGGCAAGCTCTACACCCTCAGCACCAATAGCCAGAGTTTCAGAGGAGGAAATGAATCATGCCCTCGGAATGCAACTGAAATCCCACAGATCTAAGAAAATACTTATTCATCTGCATATGTATACGTGCGTACCTCGTATAGTGCCAATTACATTTCAATCAGATACCGCATATGAATAAAAATACTCCAAATCTAGTGGAATTTGACATTAGGTGGCATTCCAAAGATATGGCACGTGATTATAAATGAAACAAGCAGTACCGCGTGACTTAAAATACGTTGACTGAATTTCAGCCTAATCCAGCACAAAATAACCACAGCTTTTCCAGGCTTCACAGACATCAGGTTTGAATGGTCGCACTGCAGCAGCATGACACCTAATCTGGAAATACCAACTTGTTATAGAAAGACAGTAAAGGATTGTCTAGACTGGGTCAAAATGGTTTGCAAAAACATCTTAGCTAAAATTAATATAGTGTAAGAAAGGGTGGGCGAAATTTGATTTGTGAGTTGGCCAAGACAAGCCCATGGGGAGATCCTCTTAATTAAATTATTACTAGTTTGTTTACATTTGTGGGTGAAGTCCCCACTTCTAGGCCATGTCACCTCTCTGCCTCTTTGTTTCCCAGCCTCCTCCTTTTTTACGACATTGACTTAAGACCGCCAGGCACGAGAGCTACCTATCCGTGCTCACACAGGCCCGGCCAAGCAGCACGGCTTTTCTGTGAGCAAAAAGGGTGGGACAGCCACAGCACCGAACCTTCTGGAACAGCCAAGCAGCTCAGACACAAGCCCCATCTTTTTAAAGCAGCATCGATGCCTAAGGCCTGAATTTAGCTGCAGGCTCCAACATAGGCACCTATCTCACTTGCTAACAGGGGGTTTTCAGTGTGCCAGGTGCCCCCCTGGCAGGGGAGCCCCCCTCAGGCAGGGGCAGACCTGAAGTGGGCAGATTATGCCCTGAGCAACAGTCCCTGCCCATGCTGCTACTAAACAAAAAGTCACTGCAGGTAACGTCATTATTTGGAAATAAGGTGACAGGTGTAATGTGCTGCAGATCTCAGGGCAGCCCAACCACATCTTCGCTACTGTTTGCAACAGTTCCCACCAGAGACAGCTGGTAGCGACCTACCTTCAAATATCCTCTAGCTGGATGGTTATGTTGAACACATGGAGGAGATTTGAAGCCACCAAAGAACGCAGTAGTTACATCGTCTGGATCATCGTCATCATACCTCTGTATGCATCCTTTCCTGGAGAGGTAGAGGTATGCATTTTCTTCTAACCACTTCTTCAGTCTCCTGCTTACTGGTAGTTACCACATGTCATGAAGAGCTGAGTGTGGCCTCCTGCTCCAGCTCAACTTTCACCCTGATTTAAAAACATTTTATGTGACTATGTAACCAAATCTACCCCAAATATCAGAGTTCGGGGCCTCTCCCCATCCATATGCTACAAATGCATGTAGCAGGACAAAGAAGCCACAGGGACAGAATCCATCGTCCTGCAAGTCCTTACGTGAAATTTGCACCATGTTTGATTGGACAATTAACAGCTGCACATTTCCATTACATTTCTTACACTTGCAGTGCTTTGCAATGGCAGCACTGCCCCTTCCAGCTGCCTGAGGTGGTATGAGTATTTCCATTCTCATGCTGTTGCTGTCACCACTACTAAAACGGCAGAGCAGAAGAGCACGTTTGGAGCCAGGGTCCATTTTGCCTGCTGTTACATCCTCACAAAGTCAACGTGACAGGTTGTAAAAAGCCTTTACAACCTGGTAGGCTGCACATAGTGGTCTGAATTAGAATGATAGGGCTGTCTTGTGTAGAAAAGGTAAAGCACAGAAACTGTTTCCCAGGATGGCTTCTGGTATCACTCGCACTGGGAGACGGGGCATCTCTCTGAGCAGCACACTCCAGACGAATGGTGCCCAGGGCCATTTCCGAAAACAAGATACCAGGACACCACGTGTGAGACCCCGTAGGTATGACCAGATCTACTCCCTCCTAGGCAAGGGTGCCATGCTCCAGTGCTTTCATTCCCAAAGACTGACTGCTAAAAATACCTGGATTCTCATTTAACCTTACGTGTCTAAAAACGATAAATTGGGTCCCTAAAAGGACTGAAACGTCAGACTGACTCCAAAGTTTAAAATATAAGAAATACAGGTTGCCTTACACCTCTCAGGTGTAAAAATGACAAATTTGGCCCCTAAAAGGGCTGAAACATCAGATCGATTCCAAAATATCAAAACCACAGGTTGCCTTAAGTCCAGTTTGACCCTCCAGCACTTAAAAAAACCCAGAAACCCAGCAACTAGGAAATCTTTTAAAACTCCAATTAAGGAAAAACAGTGAACAGCAATCAGCAGCCCAGTCAAACCACCCGAAGAGAGAGGCAGAGACCTCGCACGCACCGCCAAACCTCAGGGAGCCCCAGAGAAGGGCCGAGAGCCGCCGGGCGGGAGCGGGGCTGAGGCGGCGGGGGAGGCCGCTGAGGGAGGCCGGCGGCCTCCCTCAGCGGCCTCCCCCGCCGCCTCAGCCCCGCTCCCGCCCGGCGGGCGGCCGCTATCGGCTCGCGCCAGCCCTCTCCTCCCTCCCCTCTCCCCCCGCGTCACCTGACCGCGCGCCGCTGTCGTCACAAGCGCAGGCGCGGCGGCTGTTGGCGGCGCCGGGGCGGAATGGCGCTGCTGGTGCGGGATCCGTTGGCCTCACGGGCGCGGCCCTTGCCGCTGCCCCCCGGCGGCGGCTCGGTGTGGGGCCTCCGCCGCGATCGCGCTCGGGCGCTGGTGAGTGAAAGGGAGGCGAGGGGGGAACCGGTGGCGGTTGTGGGGATGTGGCGTCCCCTCAGGCCTCGGGAGCCCTCCCGGTGCCGGCGGCGGCGGCTCGCAGGCCGCAGGCCTGCCCTCGCCCCTTCCCCGCTCGCTGTGAGGACTGCCTCTCTGGCATCGGCGTGGTGGCGAGGCGACTGACGGGCTGTCGCGCGTCGCGAGTGTGGGCACGCTTCTTCTCGTTGTTGTGGCTTAGCTGGGCAGGAGGGTTTGCTGTGAGAGAGTCCTATAGCCTCTTTTATATATATATTATATATATACATATGGAAGCTATCAGTCTTAAATTCTTTACAGCCCAAAAAACGTGGGGTTTGTTTGTTCGGTTTTTTCAATACGGAGTGTTTGAACACAGTGTAAATTTTCCCATAGCGTGGCTTTTCCCCATTCATATTTACAAGCTGATTTAGACTGCGTTTAATTCTTCAGTAAACAGGCATTTAAACAAGCACTGTAGAGAATGTTTATGCTTTTAAGATCATCTGCTTTTTGCTTCCCTTCTGTTCCTGTAGGAAGGAAGGAAACATTACTGCGTAATGATTTACTTTGTCAGAATGTTTCATTTTCAATTGATCATATGATTCAATTTTGTTTTTAGAATATTCCTGAAGAAAGTTTGTATGTGAAATGTAACGGGCGACTGGTTAATGATGAAGATCTACTGCAGAATGGAGCCGTTTATAGTCTTGAACCAAGACTTTGTGGTGGAAAAGGAGGTTTGTTGCTTAACTGCTTCTTATTGATTAGATTCTTGGGTTAAAAAGCTTTTATTATGCCGTAGTCTATACTGACAGCAGCCGTCTTAATCTGTTAGCACATCTCTTTTAAGGTGGATGACTGATATAATGTCTGTGAGCTGAAACCAAGATCTGTGTGCAAAGCTGAGAATTTACCAGGGAAGCTGCAGTTCAGCTGACAGCTTTGCTGCCATAGCTCTTCTTTGCACCCCTGGTCAGCTTAGCTCTATTCGTAGAAATCTGTAACGTTCATCAAAGTGACTTCAGAGTTGAAATTGTGTTTAAAAGCACCTGGCTTCTTAGACTCTTAAGTTTCATTCGTGGTCACTTAGGACAAATGTGCCAAGTACAGGTAGTCTGTGATTTGAATGTGTGATAAGACGTAATTGATTTTGTCTTCTCTTATTTGGAAAAATATTTAAATGCCAAGATCCCAGTAGCCTAAGAACTAAAGAATTCAATCTAAACCAGACTCCTTATATTGACAAAATATTTTAACTGTGTTACAGAAGATATGTAGTAATCATGCAAAACGATGTAGCCACCAACAATATGGGCATTCCCTGAAATGGAACATGATGGGTGAAGCAGGTTTAGCAGGGTATTTGAGCGTAATTGGAGTTTGCTTTTTGAATCCGGTTCTCAGAATTTTCCAGCTATTGAGTTGAAAATGAGTTGAAAATGCTGAACAATTATGCAGTCTTGCATCAGGCTGCAGCTCAGCTTACTTTGCCTTCTTCATAGTTTTAGACAGAACTGGAAATAAATACTGTTGCTATAGCTTATGAGCTATTGTGGGTTTCTTAAGTGCCCTAAAAGTGGCACATATGGTATAAGTTCACAGTATAGGATGCTTCTTCCTCACCTGTTCATCAGCTTCAGTTATCCTGGCATGACACAGGATATGTGTTCTGTGATTCACTCTGTGTTACTGATGTGCCATTGGGGTTAGTTTAAAATTGTTCTTTAACAATTTTGTCTGATTTCTAAAGTGTTCTTTTTGTTTTGACTTTATAACTTAAAAGTGTGATAAAAACAGGCAAACACACAGGTCAAAACTATTGAGACCTGATCTCAAGGGATTACAGATCGTGCCGGCTTAGAAGAGAACTGAGCATTTTATTATCAGACCTAATTCAGCACCCATGACCTTAGTGAATACATTGCTGTTGATTTTTGGGAGCATGCCTGGCTAGTTGTAGCAGATATGTCCGCATTCTTCAGAATGTAAAATTCAATAGCACGTTTCACGTGCTACAGAAATTCTCCTTGCTTTTTCTGCCTTATGATACAGTAAGTCGTCTGGATTGGTTTGTAACAGTCCTTAAAGGTACTTTTGGGGCACTAAAAAGTATAGATTTGTTCAGCTTCTAGTAAAAAAAAACAAGTGCTTGGCACTTTCAAATTGCTTGAAGGATTATATTAGTATTAATCCACATTGTGTTTCTTTGAGGTAGTTAAACAAGTGTCTTTCTCGAACTGGAGACAACATAAGGTGAGACTGATTGAGAGAAATCAGCCTTGCCGATGAGTAATTAGTGGCTGAGGAGCGTATAGAAATCTGTTTTGGGGGACTCTCCAGCATAACATTGTACATCATGATCATCTTGATGAAGCTGCTAAGGCTATCTCCTAATTTTTTGTTAGATTTTTTAAAAGGGGATTTAAGATTGGTGGGGGCTAAAGGGGCTTAAAGGGGAGGTATATCCTGGCTAAATTAGAAAGGATTCCAAATGTTATCCTGAGATGAAAAAGGTTTCAAACCATTTTGCTGGGGGAGTCCAGAAATAGGCTTTAATGTTAGAAGTGCTGCACAGGTTCTAGTAAATCTGGAGTCCATTTGGTGTGATATCAGGAGCACAAAACCAATATGAGTGGTGAACACTGGATACCTTTTTTCACTTAGCATTTTAACCAATGACAATTCTGCAACATGTTGCAACTTTCAACTTATCCTTTATTTCAGTTGCATTGAGGAAGAGGAAAGTGTTGAATTCACTGTATTCTTTTTCCATATATAATTATTTTGTTGTGTACTAGCTCATCTCCATTTGTTTCTGTTTAGCTAATTCTTGGTTACATTTTTCTCAGGGTTTGGCTCTATGCTGCGAGCACTTGGTGCTCAGATTGAAAAGACAACAAATAGAGAGGCTTGCCGAGATCTCAGTGGAAGGAGACTTCGAGACGTCAATCATGAAAAAGCGTAAGGCATTTTCTTAGAAGCTAGAATTATAAGATAAACTGATCATGTAGTTCACTGTTAATAAAAAAGTTCAAATGACAGGCTGTTGTAGCAGTGAAATTTTGTTTTGAATACTAAAAAGAGCAAAAGTGAAATCTTAAGCATAGATAGACTGGAAGCCAACAAGATTCTTCTGATTGTAATTACATTACTGCAAAATAGAGGTGATTGTACTGCAGCCTGCTTTGAGAGACTGTTCTGCACCTCTTAGATTTCTCATCTGGAATCCGCACAGTTCTCTCTGAAGCTGCAGGACCATGATATTGGGGATATGTGACCTTACTGGTGTTCCTGTCTTCCAAAATAAACTTTACTCTCTTCTCTGTAGCAGAATATTCCTGCAGTAATTCCCCTGGGTGCTGTTAGTAGTCTTTTTCCATTGTCTCCCATCCTAGCAGGTGGTAGAAGCATTCAGTAATTGCAAAGCAACAAACTGATATTACATTAAATGTTGGAAACGCTCTCATTTTCATGGTTCTGTCGTTTGCAGGATGGCTGAATGGGTGAAGCAGCAAGCAGAACGGGAAGCAGAAAAAGAGCAAAGGCGCTTGGAAAGGCTGCAGCGGAAACTTGCGGAGCCAAAGCACTTTTTCACAAATCCGGACTACCAGCAGCAGTGTCACGAAATGGCTGAGCGACTAGAAGATTCCGTTCTTAAAGGTATTGCAGTTTAATCTCACTTTCTCTCCTCAAAAAATAAAGCAAACTAAAAACCCCTAAAAACCTCACTCCAGTATGAAAATTAAAAAACAAAACAAAATTTGCTGTCAATAACTCTCTTAATTGAATGAAATTTTAAATTCCAGTAAAATTTGTTGGAATTAGTTTTTCCTTTTTGGCTACTGCTTCTCTTAAATTACATTGAACAGCTTAACATGGATACTTCACAGAGATGCTTCATCTTGCTGTGCTACAGTGTCATCTCACAATAAAAGCAAAATTCTGTGAAGGTAGTGTTGCTAGTTCAGCTGTAAGAATTACATAATAATTTTCAGTGAAATGATAATGTATAAACAGGCCTTACATAAAAACTAGAAATTGAATCCAACTACAAATACCTTTTTTCACTTACTGTTCTTTGCAGTTATTTTGTTTATCCATGGATTGTTCCCTTGCTGGCAGCTTGATAGTGAAACTTGAGGCTGAATGGGATGTAGAACCTGAGAGTTCAGTTCAGGAATCCAATGTTAATTGACTCTGTGCCTTAGTAAAGCAGTGTGGGAAAGGTTTTGCTGCTACTGAGTTTATTCAGAAGCTTTGAGTCTACATAAATGTGCACTAATAGTGATTATTTTCAGTTGGTGTTTTAAATTGCATCTGAAATTTAAAGATAAGTAGAATTTACAATGTATGTGAATTGTGTACTGATGATGTAGACTTTTAACTTTATTTTGAAGGATTGCAGGCCACTTCAAGCAAAATAGTGTCACCAGAAAGTGGCGATAGTCGGAAGCGTCCAGGTGAATCTGGAAAGAGTGGAACAAAATCTCGAAAAAGAAGATGTTTTTGGTAAGCATTATGACTCTGTACTTAATACTCAAGTATTAAGCCCTGAACAGGATGACAGGTTAGGTACGTACAAGTAAGCAAGATCTTATCTGAGGTGTAGACTTAAATAGTAAAATTAAATTGAACCGATTAAATCGGACAACTGAAAGTAAATGTTGCTGTATTTATCTAATTCTGTCCCAGCTGGAGCAGGCAAACTTTATTTGCAAAAGTAGGCACCCCCCTTTTTTTTTTCCTCTCCTTCTAGTAAGGTTATATTCTGCTACTTTCCATTGTCCTTTTTTTCATTAATGAAGTAAATTCACAATTAACTTTAAAAAAAAAAAAATCTTCCTGGCATTTTTCACCTAATGTAACATGAAAGAGGGGTGATTAATGATTCCAGTGCTGTTTGGAGTAGCAATAGGTAGCACACATTTCTGTAGTGGGAATGCTGTAAAAAGATACCTGTTTTCGGGGGATATTGGGTTCTGTTCAGTATTAGCAGCTCTTCTATTTACTAAACTATCCTAAATAGCTGCTAGAGTAGTTCACTGCAGCTCTCTGAAGTGAGTTTTGGAAACAGAAGTGTGATAATAAAAATAATTTAAAAAAAAAAAAAAGTGAAAATAGATTAATATTCATTAGTAATGTACTCATTGTGCCAGGCTGGGATTGGAAGGATTGGATGATCATGACAGTTCGGATTGCGAGGATGACAGTGAAGATGACTCCCCTCATGCATCTGACGGAAGTTGTCCATCAGGCAGCAGATACAATGAAAATGCTGGAAATTCAAATGAATGTTCAAGCAGCTCTGTGGATTCGACAGAGGATAGTCCAGCTACCAGTGTAACTGAGAAACCACTGGAGCAGCCAGAAGGTACTGGAAGAGATCGGCAAGGAGGGACACACACAGGTGGGCAAACTGAAATTCCAGCTGAAGAAAACAGTAAAATGACAAAGCCCTTGAAGGAAGAGGCCCAAGAAAAGAATGTGGTAACCCAAGCTCTGAAAGAAGAGGAACAAGAAAATGTTTCTTCTAAGGCACAGGAAACGAACCAGTTACAGAGCACAGTAAGTATGAAGCAGCACAAAATGTGATATGTCTTTTTCTTCAGCTGCTTTTACTCAATCACTTTTCCCTTTGTGGATCGCAGAAAAGGGGAGGGGATTTGTATCCTATGACTTCAGTGTATTAGATGTAAGTGCTTGAATTAGAATCATCGTCTCCCTAACAAGCTAATAGAATCTCCAGAGTTTGATTCAGAGCACAAAAAATCCCAAGGTTAAAAGGAAAAGCAGCTTAGATGCATCGTACGACTTATGGAAATGGAATGTAGCAAGTTAATGGAAGCTGCAGCCAAAGAAGGCTCTTGGTTGACAGCGTCTCCGTGGAGAAACTTGAATTGTAGTATGGTAGCATTGTCTTGAGAGATGCTAAGTAGGATGGGTCAAGGAAGAACTTTATAAGATTAAGATTTTAATAGTGTAGAGTTTCCACTAAGATGCAGTTGCCCTTGACTGTCTAGTACTGTCTTTCCTGAGATCCATGTTTTCCCCTTGAGGTTTTTTTGCTTGTTTTTTTCCTCCTCTTACATGAATAGATACAGTCTGGATCCAAAATTCTTTGTTGAGGGGAAAAAAGGAAAATAAAACCCTTTTGTAGAATGAAAGACTTATCAATACTTTTTGAGACATTACCAAACACTGTCCAATTTGACTAGTCTTATTTATAACATAATTTGGCCTTGATGTTTATAATTGACGTCAATGTTTAAATTAGAAGTTGTTCCAAGTAGATGTCCCCTAAGCCAATCAGCTGATCAGTCTTTCTTAGTTTCTATTATGAAAAGACTTGAGTCTGCTTCACAAAGAACCCTCATAGTCTGGTGCAAACTTCACTTTTTCATTTACCATTGAAAGTCTGAAAGCAGCAGCTCCTTCACTAGAGAGGCAGGATTAGTATAAATGATGGGCTTCATCTGAACTGCAAAGGATGGTGGAAGAGTGGTTTTAAAATTGATCGTCTGACGTATGCATGGTGGAAGCAGGTCTGTACTGTTGCCATACTGTTATCTCTCCTGGCAATCTGGGTTGGTGTCACAGCCCTCGGCCAGATCAGGAGCAGTGCTGACCATGAGGTTCCTTCTCTGGTGATTGACAGGAGGATGGCTGGGATTCTTTTGCTGAAAAGGCTTTGGATCAGTCTTCCAACCAAGAGAGAATACAGCTTTTCCCACTGAACTGATGAAAGCCTGACTAATATTAGGCAGTAAAAGGTGCCAATACTTGTGCTTCATTGCCCCTTGCATAATATTACTACTAGAATTTTTTGGGTGTAACGAATCTAGGCTTATTCTAGCAGTAAAACAAAATGTGGTGCTTTTTTTGGGCTAGGGAGTTGCTTGGATTTTCTGCCTTCTTTCAGCTTGAGCAGAAAGTCTGTCATCAGTTGCCACTGCCATTGAGTGAATTCTGATAAGTGAAACTTTAATACAGTTAAATAGAAAAAAGACCAAGGATATCATCTGATAAATTAGAACTTTGTCATCTACTGTACTATTAGAGCTGGCAAATTTTAAACAGGATGTTTACCATTCTTCACTGTTTACCTTTTGCTCAGTATTTGCGAGACTGTCTATTCCTAGAACAGGAAACTCCACCAGTGCTGTGGCAGATTGTTATTGCAGGTGGAAATATTTTTATAACAGTCCTTGATGGATTTTTTTTTTTTAAAGTAGGATGAGAATAATGAGGCAACCAGTCTTTTTTTCTATGCTTAGCAGGACAAAGGTTCTAATTCTGCTAGTGTTAATTGTATTTGCTGAGTTCATAATGGAGTGGTCTCATTCCCACTGCTGGTATTACTTGCTCTGAAGTCCCTTTGATAACTCCAGCATGGTACGTACCATGAAACTAGTATGTGCTTTAAGTATTGAACGAAATGGGCTTAGATTTTTGTGTCCTTTTTAGTGTGTTAATGTTTGGTGTTAGTGTTTAGTGTTAGTAAATTCCAGCATTTGAATTATGCAGTCTTTGTCCATGTTTTTTTTGTGGACAAGACCCTGGGCTTGGACTAGACAGTCTATAGAGGTCCCTTTCACCCTCGATTATTCTGTAAATACACTAATTTCCTTTTAAGATTAAATTTTAATCCATTTTCTTGTGGCAGGATAAGATGTGAACTTCAAGACTTGTTCTTTTGTTAATCTTACTAAAAAGAGAGTGCTTTTATATCTATTTCTATAATTATGGTGTAACTGCATTAGAAATAGCTATTCATCCTCCTTCCTGCTACTGCTGGGGGCATATTGGTTATATTCTACGTCTGGCTAAAAAGGGGCTATTAGCTTTGCCATGCCTCTGGAAGCCAAGGTTAAGCTACTGAACTGCTAGGTGAGATGGTGGGCTGTTGTTTTTCCTTCAGTTTTCTTGGGAATACTTAACTTCCCTGGGGATAAAAACAGTGTCAACTATTTTGTCTCCAGAGGAATAGGATTAAATACTGCCACTTACTTTTTTAATTTTACTTTTTTGGCATTCCTCTGTTGCAAGTAGAATGTATTAACTCTAATGGAGTAATTTTAAAAGTTCAGCGGTGTTTATATCATTTAAAATGACCAGTGCTTCTGTCTTTGAGGCTGTATACATTGCAAGCCTAAGCACATCTGCAGCTTGTCTGGGCATGTTAGAGCGAGCCTTTAACTAGCTAGCAGAGGCACTGCGAGCAGCCCCGTTGGACACTGGGTACAAAGCTCACCTGGGCATTCACCCCGCTCTCGGGTGTGTTATCTCTGCTAGGATTTGCATGTTTTACAATTAGGCTGCTGGCTAGCTTCAGTTTGCTTGTACATGATGCAGTAATACTTTGCCTGGATAGCATAAGTACCACTACTAATGAGAATATCCAACATAATACATATGGAGACATTGCTCAACTTTATTAAGTATTTAGGAGTTTGAGATAATCCTAATTGAAGGTCTTCTGTAAAACGAAGCATTCTGTCTATACTTGTTCCTCCCCCCCCAATCAGGAAGAAAATAAAAATAGTCTGATGGGATGTTTTTCTCTTTGTAGGAGGTGGAACCAATAGACCTACTGGCATTCAACTCTGCTGCTGAAATGGAAGCCCTGGGTTTAGATAAACTGAAGATGGAATTGATGTCTTTAGGACTGAAATGTGGAGGCACTTTAAAGGAAAGAGCAGCAAGGCTTTTTTCAGTGAGAGGTCTGTCTAGAGACCAGATCGATCCTGCCTTATTTGCAAAGCCCTCTAAAGGGAAAAGAAAGTGATTTTTTTTTTTTTAAACATCATTTTGTATCTGTGTGCTTTTAAATTTTTCTTATTCTGTTGTTATTCTGTATTGCCACATAGACTTCTTTGGCATCCCTGGATAGTCTTTTGTTTCTATTCTTAAGGAAGTTCGATTAACGTAACACAGAATAAGTTGCTAGATAGCAAGTTCGTTATGTGTTCAATATTAAAGGAGTGAAACTACTGTCTTTTGATAAACTTTACAAATAGTTATAACAAGTCTTAATGCAACAGGTACTGTATATGGAAATAAATAACCTGAGTGGTTTCTGGAAAATGGTTTTATGACACTGTCATCACCTATTTTAAGAAAAATAGCAATCCTTTCTTAGCTTTATATTGAATCTCCTTTAATGTGTATTCCAGTTAGCACAGTTACAACTGTCAATTGAGAAACATTGAACTTATGATCCAGGCTTAAAAGCTGAAGTTTCTTTATATAAAAAGAACATTTTTATATGGATGAGGTCAGTATAAATAAATATGCTGTTCTATGAGCTTCTGTGGGATGTCAGGTATCAGTATGATATAAATTATTAATGTGTGTAAGTATTTCTTTTAAAATAAGTTAAATAAGGGTATTTACTTCTTTTGCTCTGGAAAAGTATCTGAGTGAGGGAAAAGAGAGAATCACATCCTTAAGAAATTAAGAAGAATAAAGTACACTTGCTGGCTGCTGAAGGTTAGTAACATACAGAGTGATGATCATCTGAAGCTGAATGGGAAATTTAGGATGGGTTTTAACTTTTTTTTTTTTTCAACGGTAAAAGCAATGGAATTGTCTCCCAAGGACTTAAATATCTGCAGTGGTGGTGCATTATCCTAGAGCAGCATCAGTAATCTCAGTGCCAGGAGTTATCCTGTGAGGTGGTAAGGGCCCTTTGCTGTAAGGGCAGCATGCTCGCACGACTGCGGGCGCAGCTGCCACTTCTCTGGTTTGAGAGGCTTTTAAAAAGTGTTCAGTTCAGTGCCTCAGATCTCAGATTTTACCACCGTATGCTGGAGAATATTATGTTTATGATCTGCTTATCAGATTTTCTTGTAGAGACACTTGAAAAATTAAAAATGATCTCTCTCCTGTTGTGACATCATACCATCCGTTTATCTGTTTTAAAGTTTGGCTCATAAAGTAAATTTTTGAATTGCAATACTGGTAGGAAATGGGCTTCAAATGCTAAGAAATCAGTTCACTCATGTAGTATTGTTTCTGGCGTGAGCAGTTTGTATCCGATATTTCAGTCAGTCTTGCAATCTTACGACCTTTCTCTTCAGAAGCGGTTTTATTTGTGCTTGGAAGTTCTGGATTTAGAGAGGATGTTAAAGCGCAAGGATTTATTCTTGACAAAATCTATAGGCAAGCCGTTAAAACAGTCGTGTTGGTGCAGCCGCTCCAAAATGCTGGTTAGCCTGACGGTTTATCCTTCCCTCACCAACGCCACCTTCCCAGGCATGCTTTGTTATAAAATGACGTGGGAAGGCTCCCTGCCCCGCAGGTTTGTGTGTCTGTGTGTGTGTGTGTCCCGCCCGCGGTGCAGGGATGGGGGCCGTGGGAGCCCCGTGCCGGCAGGCGTCGCTGCGGGCCTGGGCTGCGGGGCCCTGGCCCCCTCCGCCACCCTTGGCAGCCAGCTGGGAGGCAGTTCTGTTGTTCTGCATAGATCCAGCTGGGAGGCAGTTCTTCTGTTGTTCTGCATAGATCCTGGTTTGTGGGAGATGGGGCTTGGCCCTACTGAGGACAGGGGTGGGAAGTGCAGAATTTATTTCTAATGCAGCAGCTGATGTCTAGGCAAGTCAAAAACACCACATGTACTATAGTTTTTCTACCCGGAAGATGGATTTGAGACTATTTACCTATTTGCAAGCATATTTGATGTGGTTAAATAAAAGTCCTTGGTATCCTTTCAACTGAGTATCCTCAGCTTCTAAATTCACATCCAGCAGATAAGCTTCGTTAGCATCCCAAGGAGTTATGAAAAGGATGGGCAGGTGATGGCAGTGGTGGTAACTATACCATCATACACAAACCCAGCACTTGTGGATCTGTTTGACACTGTTCTGAAAACACAAGTCATGGCACTTGAGGGCTAAACTGTTGAAGCACCTTTAAACTGTTCTCTGTTTACCTACGCATGGGATCCAGAAGAAATGAACGTAACATTTTGTAGTTTATCGTTAGTGTAATCTGGTTTATATGATGAGTGGTGACTTAAATGCAGCAAATGATACAGTAGGTAAGAAGATGTTCGGTGGCAGTAAAGCACTTGACATGTCTGGCATTTTAATCTATAAGGGAGTCTTAGAAAATTAAAAAAAAGGGGGGGAGAGCAGAGAGACATTAAGGCTCTGCAAATCACATCTCATGGGGGTTGTGACAGGACAAATGGAACCTGGGTAGAAAGGAAGTGGTTTTGTTTACTGAATATGTTTAGGAAACCAGAATGGGGGGGTACTTGTGAGGTCACCTCAACATAATGAAGTTTTGCTGGCATAAATGTGTCGGCTGGGAATGTTACACACCAGCAGCAGTCCCACTTGGGTAGCAAGCCTTTGGTGTGCTTACTGCTACTCTCATAAAGGCATGTACATCGTTTGGGTCAGGAGAGCCTTCAGCTATATAAACACACTCAAGCTCTTCTGTAGTATGGCAAGGGATAGCGTGGGCCAAGAGAGAATAGGCCGGTTTAGTGATGTGTTTTGGCAACAACTTTTGCCTAAGTTATTTCCCTTCACTGTAATTGCACTCTTGCTTCAGTTGCACTGACGCAGCCATTTCTAAGTCTACCCCATGTGTCACTTGTTAAAACAGTTCAGTTCCCTGATCGGGCATATGATGTGGCTCTAACAAATTTGTGCCAGCACAACTGCAGTAGCATTACATAGGGTAGGGAATAAGTACTGGTTGGTGAAGGGGAACTGGAATATTTTAAACCAGCCGTAGTGCCAAACACTTTATTGATAAACTGTGTCTTCAGTAGTGCCAGAATTAAAAGAAATACCCCACATCTGTGTTAGAGGATGACAGCTTATGTGTACCCTGAACCAGCTCCACACTTAGGCATGTTTATTTGGGAATTGTTTAGCTCCTGCTGAGCTAAGCAGGTACAAGTGCTTGCTCTGGGATATGTCCACACAGAGGGTTAGCCTAGAGCAAGACTGTGTCTGGAGAGCCGTACGGTCACTCACTGGCAAGGCTAGACTTTCACGTGTCCGTAGGGCGTCCTTCAGGAAACTGCTGGATAAAAAACAGGACTTGGACTGATCCTTCAACAGAACAGAAACAAGCAGGTGAAGTACTTGAAGCTTTCTTAAGAATTTGGGCAAGAAAAGAAAAGTCAACAAATACTAGTTAAGAAAAAATATATATATAAACTGAAACTATTCCAAGGTAGTATGAGCCATTTCCATAGGACAGAGCGGCCTCAGAATAGAGGTGATCTTTCTAGTCCAGGGCCAGAGGATAATGCAGAGTTTGCAGTACCCCTGCCTGTATCTTTCTTTTTCCAAGGATTAATGCAGTTTTGGATTTCAAAAGTGTTTCTGGTTGTAAATGCACCAAAACTGTGAACATCTTTCCAGAGAAAAGGTTTGTGCTCCCACACAAACACTTCCCCAACAAGCAAGTGGTGTGTCTTACAGAATTCTTCTGAAGTGTCATTTTAAATGCATTTATTTCAAACATCTAGAAGATCTAGAGCACTGCCTCATGTTTCTCTTGCATTTCAGAGTTACTGACTGAAAAAAATCAATTAGCAAAAATACTGGCACAAACCTGAGGGAGAGCTTTTCCTCACCTCGTACAAATCCATCTATACCCTGGAAAGAAATATAAGTACATATAATACACAAAAATAGCAGGGAACAGGCAAAATATTCAGATTTGGTAAGAAATTGCTTCTGGCTGGCAAGTTCAGAATTAGAGCATCCTGTTTCTGTGCTGCTTTCTAACAAGCCTTTGGTCTACCTATTGCTCAGTGCGTCACTGCCAAAAACCGACACTCTGGACCATCCAACATTGCCAAACAGGAGCATTCATAGCTAAACCTGAATAATTTTTTTTTCTGGCTCCTTTCTGTGACACAAAGGACCAGAAACTTGCTGCTGTTAAGTGAAAATTGCTGTTTTAATCCCAGCCCAGAAGAAAAAACTTCAGAGAAATCAAATATCACAAAAACCCACCTGGCTTGGCTTAACAGTGTTTTTGATTTCCATCTTGGGATCTCCCTGCAGTGTAAGAAGTACTGGAGAGTTCATATTCACGAGTGCAGTGTAAGATCAGGACTCATTACCTGTTTTCAAGCTTGAGCTACAGAGGAATAACGTGGAAGTTTAGGAAGATGATCACCAGCAGACAACAGCAACAGCTGCCAGCCTTCAGCCAAAAGGCTCCTTTCCCATTTTCCTTGCCCACGCAGTCCTCTGCAACATGGACAAATAAACAAGTTACTAAAAAGCCACTTCAGTGTTTTGACCTAAACACCGCTTCGCTCGAGTGTGCAGGAATTTCTTCCTTTGGCTTTCGGAGTCTGACAGCTTCTGCACTTGCTACTGTAGGTGGCACTGAACTAACGGCGGAGGACGTGCCCGGTTTCAGCAGCGCTGATGAAACCCTCAGCCCTTTGAACAAAATCCCTGAACGGAGGCCCTGGCTCTGTCCCGTAGTGCACAGACATACGGTGCTGCTGCAGAGCAGGGATGTTAGGTCACGCTTACATCATTCTGCCTATTCCAGAAACAGCCAAAATTAATCATTTTGTTCCACCTGGAATTCATTCTTATTCAAGATTTTGCTTTCTGGAGAACATTGACATTTTAAAGGTTTGTTTGTAGGGATGTCTGTTCTCGGGATGGTGCTACTTTTAAATCTTAAATGTTCCTCCAAAACATTTAACCGGAGATGAACGTTCAAGACTGCACCCTAGTTCGTTAACACAGCCACCTCGGCTGGCTTTGCTTTCAGTTATAGCTGAGGAATTAGGGTGGCTTTGCAGATTAACATGCCTAATGGCACCTGAAGGTAGGGAGGTGACAACTGCTCTGACCTCCTCCAGCTGTTGAGGAGGGGCTGGGTGGGCGCCGCTGCTTTCCAGCACTGCTAGAGACTGGGCAGGGGCTGGCTAACCCAGGATGGTTAGTCTGGATTTAGAGCCAGCAGCTGTGCCTGCCTGGGAAGTGTCCCGGTGGCCTGAATGCATGTGCTGCATGTCCTGCTTCTCCCTGCCACGTGTCTGTAAGCAGGCACAAGGAATCAGGAATTTCCACAAAATTTGGAGCACAAAAAGGAGCAAGAAACTCTTGAAAGACCTACCTGGGATGTATGGAAAGAAGAGCAGGGTTTAGAAGGAGCCAGTCGGATTGTGAAACAGCTGCAGGAAGTATTACACAGCCTAATAAAAACATCCCTGGATGTCTGGTGGTTATAGATGATACCTATGACCTGTGTGTTACTGTATCCAGCATAAGGTAACCAGCTGAGACCTCCTAAGGGTGACAGAGTCATTGACCACTGGGCTGGAAGCTGGCAGTCACCTTAGAAGTAGCAGTTGCAACCCGATTGCATTCATTTCCAGCAAACAGAAAACACATTTTTCAAGGGGATATATGTACTTGGACTTTCAAAGGGGCAGATTTATCATCACTGAGAAAATTAGAAGAAGGAAAAATGTAACCAGAAAAACACAAATGAACCTTAGGAGTACCTTTAAAACAAAATTACTAAATAGCTTAAAAAAAAAAAAAAAGCCCTGATTCAGCAATTGTCAAAAAGGATACTGAGAGCTGTGGCCTGATGACATGACTTTCCAGTGCCCAGTATCTCCAGATAACTTCTTATTTCTTGCCATGGTCTGTACCTGCTGGTATAGCTGTTGGAAATCCCAGCACCCACGCAGCTCTGGAGTGCCCTTGTACCCCTGCAGCGTAGGCCAGAAGGCAGGAGTTGTGAATAGCTTTTTATTCTGTTTTATTCTGAAATGTGCTGATGTTGTCCACGCTGCTCTCCTGCACCTGCTCCGTGAATGGACAAAGGAGTTCAGGTCCTGGCCGCAAATCCAGCACTTTGCACAGGAGCTAATTTCACATTAAACTAATGGCAAAAACTAGGAGCTGTTGAGACTGTTAAGAAGTTCCTCTAAAAATATCAAAGTCCTGCAGGATCTCCGCCTCCCCCCTTCTGTTTGCCCCGGGTTCCCCTTTCCCAGACTCCAGCTGTTCCCAGCCAAAGCCGGAGGAGCTCCCCTGATTATCACCTTTGCCGGGATGTGGATTGGGCATCTGACTTTCCACTTACACCAGCAATTAGAAGGCTGCCCTGAAAGGCAAAGTGTCAGACACTCTTGGTAGGAGTTTGTGAAATGCAAAGGGGAAATAAAAAAGAGAGGGAGAGGAAACAAGGTCTCACCAGCAGGGTGAAGCTGCAACTTCTCATAGATTTTGAAAGAAAATGGGAGAGCAGCCTTGGTTCAAATGCAACTGTGGAAGGATCAGACAGGGCAATGCAACTCAGCTAGCAGCGGCATTTAATATGGCTTGACGCTTTTGTTCTCTCTCCTAAAATGTAATTATAACTGAGATGGAAAGTGCTGCTGTCCTGCCCAAGCCTCTCTTATAAGAAAAGCTTTCGTGAGACCAATAGATTTCCCCATGTCCAGCTCCATTAAATATTGCAGGGCCTCACAGACCATCCTGCGAGCAGTGCCGTGAAGGCAGGCCAGGGCACACGCTCGTGATAAGCTTTAATTCAGACACGCTGCCACGGTGAAAGCTTACACAAGAGCTTAACTTTAAGCATGGGACTAACAGGGCTGTTGAAGCCCTTAGTGTGAACAGCACACACCTCCTTCTCCTTGAGCACCACACGGGTGCTCTGTGCTTTCACTAGTGTAGGAGGATGCCAGATGTTTTAACACTGGTTTTGCCTTAAAACACCTTTACGGTTTTTTTTTTTTAATTGTTTCTGCTTATATGTGGTTCATTACGCTGCTGCTTTTTTTTTTTACAGCACAGCATAAATGTTAATGCTGAACCATGCTGCTGCCAGGTATGTAAGATGTTCTGCCTTTCCTCAGAGACCGTGGTGCTGCTCAGACGGAAAGGATAACATGACAGCTTGACAGCCTTTGTATGCGTTACAAGTTGTACCGATATAAAAGCAGCGAGGTAGCACACAGACGGTATCGCAGCAAACGCAGCCTGGATTGAAGATGACAGGCCGGGAGATAATTTCCCGCAGCACGGACTGATGTCTGAAAAAGCCCCAGGTGTGGCAGTATTTCATCCACAGCCTTCTGCCTAGGAGTGGGTGCTGTAGAAGTCTCTGGAGCCTTCCCCACACCAGCCCGACCTCTGAGCCTGCTGCATTTTCACTGCAAAGCCAGCTGGAATTTGAGGAGCAATGTTCTGTCCCCACAAAAGCGGGGATTTTCAGTCCAAATGTGGGTTAAAAACTAGCCACAGCATCCGTCGTACTAAGACAATAGCACAACTGGTTAATTTTTAATTAAGAAGCTTAATTTTTCAGCCACTTTAACAGATGGCGGTGATGCTGTGCACAGTCAGGGTAGGGAGGGTCTGGGCAATACCAGGAGTCCCCAGGAGGCCCCATGTGCAGCTGCTGGGAAGGGACAGGGGTACAGACTGCGGGCACAAAGAGACGGGGACGTGAGATGCCAGACATGGGTGTTAGTGATGCCCAGCCTGGTGCAGAGCCACCCAGGCTATCTGTGCTTATAGCCTTCCATAAATCACCTCTTCCTCAGGCCTCTGCTCTGTGCTTACCACCAGCCTCACGGCCCCGGACGGCAGGCACCACGCACCGGGCTCAAGGCCTGTGAACACAGAGGGGCGGTGGGACCGAGGAGGGAGATGCCGTGACATCTGTGCGGCCCCCCTAGCAATAAATAAGTATCCATGCTGGCGGTAGGGCTGGCAGGGCTTGATTGCTCACAGATTTGTGCCCTGTCCCTGCACTGCAATACCCACGGTTCTCCCCTCAGTAACACGGGGTCTCCTCGGCCACCGCCTCCCCCCTCCCCATCTCCCCCGGCTGTCACACACATCCACACAGACCCGCCACTCACTGTTATGTACCTCGCGTCCGCAGGAAACCAGAGCAAAGGGAGCCAGATGCGAAGCAAGGGGAGCCGGACACGGTGCAGGATCCTGGTGGAAGGGAGCAAAGAGGGCTCAGCCCTCGCCCACCCCGCTGGTCCCAGCCCCGCATCCCTGCTGGGATGCTCTGCTCCCCGCTTCCCGCAGCAGCCTGGCCCCGATTTCTCCCAGGCCTGGGGGATGAAGTGCTGGAGGCTGGAGGGAAGCCAGGGTTGATGCTCTTCATTCTCAGGCAGGAACCAGTTCAAACACTTTCTTCCCCAGCAGTGTGTGGACAAATCATCAGCTTTGTTCTTCATGGTGATCGCTGAGCTCATGGCCTTCAGGCTATGCCCTGCCCTGAGCCGGGGTGGAGAGGAACTGGGGCTGAATGCCAGTGCCATTAAGACAGATGCTACATAGTCATGAGAAGGAAATGGCCAGAGATCGATCCAGCTCATCCAATTCTGATTCCAGTAACCCACGGTGCTGTAGCCCAGCGCTGGTGATTGGTGAGTCTGTGCTTTTTCCCCCCTCCTTAAAGCTCTTCTTTTGCCACAGGCGTTTACACAAGTGAAAGGTGCCAGCCTACCCAGGGGCCAAGGTGATGGCAGGGATGCCTGGGTGACCTCAGACCTCGGGTCCTGCAGGGTAGCGGGGACACTTGACATCTCAGCCTTCCTGATGAATGACCCAAAGCCACCACAGAGTCCACGGGTCCCTCTTTTCACCTGGTCCACGGCCCATGGCCACCCTGTCTAGCCAGAAAAACTCATTTCAGAGTCCTCCCACCAGCAGCGGGTTCAGCCAGGGCCTCGGTGACCATGTCCCACAGAGATGGACAGCAGCGACCACTTCATCCCCAGAGCCACCGGTATCTCAGTGGGTTATGAATCGAGGAGAGGAGTCTGACACCAAGTGTAGAAATCATTACCATTGACGACACTCTGGCCAACAGTTCAGTACGGTTCAAAAAGGGATTAAACCACATTATCATTGCTTTTCTCCAGGGGATGTGTTGGTCAGATGTCCATAAGGAAAGGTCGGGGTTAAAATGCTTCACCTGGGAAGGGAGGGGGTGGGAGGCAGCTCAGCTCTTTCTGCACTACAGCTCCAGTTGATTGCCTGCAGGTTCTGGCATTGCACTGCTGTGGCTCACATGGAGAGCATCACCTCTTGCCTGTCAGATAGGTTTCTAGGTTTTCTCTTTAAGAAAGTGTCGGCTTAAACTCCTCGGCAGCTCAGGGAGAAGTGCTGGCAGTGTGGGCTCTGCTCCACCTGCCGATTCAGCCCAGTCCCAGTCCCTGCTTGGGTAGATAAACTTTACCAGCAGCAGGCAGGATCATACAGGTAGCCGAGAAGAGCTCTTACTGGGTGTGTGTTTATAGGAGCTGGGCACTGGGGTACATTCAGAAATATGACAGATTTTTTTTCCCTCCACTTTTAGACCAAAGAATAAATATAAGCAAACACATGGCTACTTTAAGAATTGTATTTTATTTTTTCCTTGAGTTTGAAAGCACACAAAACTTGGGAAATATCCCTAAATTGAAATAACTGTAATACACAACCAGAAAAATAAGGGCCCGATTCTACAAACTGTTACTCATGCAAGCAAACCTAAGTCCTAATATTCCCATTGACTTCAGGACTCTAAATTCTGCCTAAAACTGTGCTAAGCCCAAGGTGCAGCGGCCAAAAATATACTCCTTTGAGTTCCAGACAATATTTTATGTACATGTATATATATGTATATATGCATATGACACATACGCACATATATATGTTCCTTTGAGCTCTAGACAATATTTTATGTACATATATGTATGTATGGAGACAAAATGTATACATCCAATATGTATGTGAACAATACATACATATATTCATATACTATATATATGTACACACGTGTATGTGTGTATACAATATATACATGTAAGTGCTTCTGCTCTACAATTCACCATAAACATGACTTGGACAGAGAAGGACCACAACTTTTGAAACGCCGTGAGTCTAAGAATGAAAAGCTGAACCCACGCGTTACTTCTTCACCTGGCGGTGATCGCTCCTCCTTTGCCTGTAGCTGTTTGCAGTACTCCCGAGGTGGGGACTAAAATAAATTGGACGCAGCTCCATCAAATTCAATGAAATTTGGCTAGCATCAAGGGGGCCTTGAGAAGCGTTAGGCTCCATAGGTACCCCTCACATAGGTATGTGTGAAGACAAATGCTCCTCTGAGCCCTTTAAGTGCACCCTCTCTGCAGGGTAGTGGGGCGCATGGGAGAGCCGCAGCCCCAGCCGCTGCCAACCCTTGCAGGGTACCTGGGGCTCCCCCCAGACCTTTATTGCTGGCCCCAGGGCTGGGGACCGGGGTGGCTCTGGGCAGGGCTGCGGGGAATCGGGGGACCGGGTGACATCCCACTCTCCCCGTGAGATCTGCGGGTCCCCGGCTGGCCACCCGCGTCTCACACCAGTGCCATGCCATCTGTCACGCAGCTGCACTTCTCAACGATCATGTTGGGAAACTCAGCTGCTTCAATCTCGGTGCGGTTGCCCCTCTTGACGAGGTACATCATGGGGAGCGGGGAGCTCTCCGCCACGGCACAGGCGCGCTCCCCGTAGCTGAAGTGCCACAGTGGGCTGGGGGGCTGCAGGCAGCCCCCCGAGCACCGGTAAGCCTGGTACCCTGCCGGCTCGATGATCCAGTACTGTGTCCAGGTGAGCTCGCGGAAGTTGATGTAGTGTTTCTGCCGGCAGCAGGTGGACTTCCCTGCCACCACCTCCTCCTTGCAATCCCCGGGGCCCCTGCACGCCAAGGGAGAAACAAGAACTGATGCTGTAACTGGAAACCAGGAAGGTGGGAGAAGTAATCTCCCCCGTTGACAGCACAGGCGGGCCCTGAGACGTGAAACTTGGACCACGCTCAGGTTTCATTTGAATATTCAGGCAACAAATATGGGAAGAGGAGAGGTGTGATTCAGCAGCAACTTTCTCACTCCTCCATTCACAGCAGTTTACTTGCGAGGGCAAGAGCTGCATGCCCTGGGTTGGCACACACAGTACAATAATTCAGGGGCAAAGTTACTCCGGAGACAGTACAGATTTAGGTTTCATACGTACCCATAGTCTTCCAAGTCGAGGGTGTAAAGCACCAGTTCAGGTTTGCCTAGGGCTTTATCCTTGGGGTCCTGAGAGGTGAAACGCACGGCTTTGGCCATTTCTGAGGCATGGCTGCCTACCCTTTCTCCTTCAATCCAGACCTCCAGGAACATTGGCTCCCGCCTCTTGTTTCGCAGCCAGTAATGCACGGCCTGTGTCACGTCGAAGTTCTTCCAGCCCGACTCTCGTATGGGAACCAGCCTGTGAGACAGGGGCTCGGCATTAGAGAAAAGCCCATCAGATGAAGCCCAGGCTCGCAGCACTGTTGTTGCAGCAGAATGATTTGCTTCCCGTAGATTGTCACGTGCCTTGATTACACAATAATTTTTGCTGAGCACTCTGGGCAAGCACCCATGGCAATTAACTCACACCTCAAAAAGAAGCATGCAGATCTAGCAGACACTGAAGGGCTAAATAAAACCCTTTGTGCATGCTCATGTCAATGTATTCATTCACACTCATACAGAAATATGGCGGTGCAGGATTGTATGCAGCCTCAGTATTAGTGACGACAGCCTGGTAAACACCACTACTCCCACCTGCTCCTGTCCTAGCTGTATTAAGGCCATAAGTTTCTACCCACCCAGAAAATTTGTTTGATGTCTAATTCTGCCTTCAAGGGATGTAGACCTTCCACAGAGCTCAAGGCTACAGAATCAGTTGCTTTTTGCATAATTTACTTATTTAAACCAGCTAATGAAATGGCCAATGGAAAGAATACCAGCAGCTAGTAACCCATGTGAGTTAGACAGTGAGAAAGAAGTGAACCAGGTGGAGGGTTTTAGAGGGGAAGACCTAGCAGTACACGGCATCGTTTGACACAGAAACAGATTATTTCAATGAATCATCACATATTGCAGTCTTAACCCAACATCTGCTCTTATGAACTCATTCTGGGTTTAGAGGCTATAGAGCCTGATTCTACAGACGTAACCCCATCAGACTGACCGGAGGCACAAACACACGGCACCCGAGCCCAGCCCAGAGGACCCATACCCCGTAACTAGAGTCCTGCCTTCAGGAGAGGTTCCTTTCCTACCTGGAGTCTATCAGGGAGGTCCTGTTGGTACCATCGTGCTGCCGTTGCACCCAGTACACGCTGACTCTGGCGTTGGAGACGGGCCTGTGAGACTGCTTGGCAGGCAGGTTTGCTCTGTCCAGAGGCTTCTTGAAGAGTTTCAGTTCAGCCATTGTCACTTCACTGTTTTTAGGTATTCTGCCCTCCATGTCAAAGATCAGGTTCTGGCGTGTGGTGGTGGCAGAGTAGAGGACTTCTCCTGCCATGCCTGTGCACGTTGGGAACAAAAAAGACAGCCTGTCATTGCCATCCTGGTGAGCAAAGCCCCCACACTTCGTCCACAATTATCATCACAACACACTCCTTCCACGCTCCCACATCGAGCCTTTGTGGCAGAGACAGCCACTAAACACACCTTTTCTAATGCATACTTGAATCAATGTCTTGCAAATGCCCTAATTCTTCTCCTATGTCTGAGTCTCTGCAACCTAGAGGAAAGAAATCTCCTATATAATTTGACCCCAAATCGAGCAAACCCCAAAAGGTGCACATCTCTCTGTGCCAGCGCTGGGCATGAAAGCAGGAAACTGCACCACTTGCAATGAAAAAGTGTTTTTGTTTGCTGCTCAGGGTGCTATGTATGTCTTTTGAAAATGAAACAAGCTCTAAGCGTCCTTGCACAGGCACCGTTGCATCTGTACGGCTGATTTCCTCCTTGATATTTTTCCCAGACAAAAAAAAATAAAGACAGGGGAGAGTGAAACATCCTCAAAGAGGCGTGATTCCTATTAGAGGACTTTCTGGAGTTTTGACCCAAAACCTGCAAGGTCTGCACTTTCTACCGAGTTGTTTGGTTTTTTTTTACATCGTTTTTCCACCTGCCCAAGATGTTGCCTGGGTACCAACACTCCGGCAGCAGCCTGCCCTTTGCAAGGACCGTGGGACCCCCTCTCCAGGTGCAAGGAGTTACTAGTGCATGTTCATCTTTCAGATGCTGTTACACGCACATCTTCTACCCTGCTCAGGTTTGGAGCCAGACCCAAACCTCATTCCCCCCGTGGGTTTGCCTCTGCCCGTCCTGCGGCCGGCAGGGCGAGGGTGGGCGGCCTCCCCTGGCAGCGGCACAGTGCTTGTGAGCTCCCGACAGCGACAGCAGAAACGTTACCTGCGTTGCCAGGGATCCCCCTGAGGATGCCGGCCAGGCTTGGCAAAGCTCGGCGCTTCACCCTGTGGCGCTTCAGCATGGAGATGTATTTGTTCTTTACATGGTCTGGGATAACCAGATCCACCAAGTCTCTCTTATGAAGTTTAGGGACCTCAGAGAGCCCCAGCTGCTTCAGCAACACCTCCTTGAACCCTTCCTGGGTAAACGCTCGGACCGTGATGACCAGGCAGAGCACGCAGAGCATCTGGGCGAACCTCATGTCCATCCTCCTCCGTCGGCGAAGCAGCTGCCTGCCCGGCAGAGATGAAGGGGGGATCTCCCCGGGGCTGCTCTCAGCAGAGATGTGGTGGCAGGCTGCCTGAGCGGGACGGAGGTCCCCCGCGCCAGGGTTTTATAGCCAGCCTCGTCCCACTGGCACAACAAATTCCACAAGTGGGGACGAAGCAGAGGACTTAAAAGGATCACTCCCCCGTCGATAGACACATGCCAGTTTAACACCTTCATCTACTGCAAAGTTAATACAAGAAGGTTTAGGGGAGCTTCCAGATTCCTTCACGGGAAAGAAGTTTCCATCCTTTTTTAATTCCCTGTAAACTTTTGCCCAGAAAACCCCTGAGTGATCAGTGTCTCATGTTCAGCCTAGGTCAGGGAGGAAACACATCTGCAGAGTACATTGCTTTATGTACCGCACCATAAGATTCTTAAAGGAAGAGTCAATCTTTACCACAGGGAACTTGCTACCTAAAATACCCAAAATCAGTCAGGAGAATAATGCTTTAGCTGGAAGTCCATCTTTATGGCAAGCATTAAAAAATCATTTAAAATCTTTTTTTGGGGGGTAGGTACTGCTTTGATCTCTGAATATTTGTATCAAGCGTATGAATTAGGGCAGTGAATCACAGCAGCTGAATGGTTTATGGCCTTTTACGCTCCTTCTGAATCACAGAAGGTGGAAGATGTACAGGCCTGACATTTTAGAAAAATGTCCCATCACTCTTCATGGATTCCTGCGGGTTTCATAATACTTGTGCTTAAAAGAAGGCAGCTTTATATAAAGGCAGATCACCTTTCAGTGAACATGAGAAACCACTCTGCTTTTCCACAACACGGATGAAGAATATTGGTATTTTGAACGCTATTAACAACCACAACAGGAGCTGTCTCTGGAGAGCGAAGCCGACCTGGAGGCTGGGGGGAGGGTTGGATGTTTGCCTTGAAGTCAACCTTTAAACTTGAAGCTCACATCCTTTGCTTCCCTGGCCGTTGCTGGCATAAGATGCAGGAGTCTATTTTTGAAACCAATCCCAGGAGAAGTGAATTGAATAAAATGTGATCGATAAAAGTGTGAAGGAGCATGGCACTTGGGGCAGATTCTCATCCTCTCCAGCAGTAACATGCCTGAGGATACATACAAATGTCCTCAGCATCAAAAGTTCTTTGGATTCTATATGTCTCTGTAAATGATTTTAAATTGGTCCAGTTTTATCCAATGTCCAGGCTGAAATGTGTGCCCTGAGAAAAGTCTGGCTGGAGGACCCGATGTAATGAACTTGTACAAAAGCACCCCGTTGTGGTTCATCCCTCATTAAAACAAGCGTCAGCTGAGGCAGCCTGTTTTGTACGCAGAGGAAGGCAACAAAGCCATCTGAAAGAGCCTGACTAAACACTTCTGTCACTGCTCATTTTGTCTTTATAACCTTTCGAGAAACTTGTCTCCTTAAACATGATAAAGCCTCCATTAGATGTTAAAGGGGCACCTTATTTAGTTGGTGCCTTATTTAGTTTAAGGCTAAAATGGAAACATAGACTACAAACTAACAGCCTGTGCATGGCCCAAGGCAGTACATTCTTTAATCTTTCCCTTTGTGTAGCATCTTTCTCTGAACGAATCAATATTTTCTGTTATATTCATTCCCAAGACACAAAGAGCAGTGAAAAATATCCACTTAATTTGACTGCCTCAGCTTCAACTCATGTGAAAAGCTCCTGCTCTTGCGAACAAGAGGAGGGAAGGGGATTTTTTGCTGAAATCTTTGTGACCCTCTCAGCCCCTTAGGAAGGCCCTGTACGCCCGGCTGTTCCCTCCGGACTGCCTCCCCAGCCAAACGGCACATTACTGATTCTCATGGGATGGGACAAATGCAGTCACACTATGAACCACTTTGGAGGCTTGGGTCGCAAACTGTATCTAAGCAATGTTCAGGTGCCTGACAAAGTTTCCTTCAGATATGCTTTATTAAGTGTTGGCTTACTCAATTCCAGCAGTGAATTTGTTATGTTTATATCGTGACAGTCACCTGGATAAAACTGCAGTTCACGGATTTGTAATGGTCTCTCATGGCAGAAGACCTGATCCTGCAAACCTTTATCCTTCCAATTCGTCTTCGCTCTGGAGAGTGGGCCTACTGTGTAGTGAGGGCTCTTCAAAAAACCACGATAACATGAACTGGAAACGCCTGATTGCTCCAGCAGCACCCGGCTTTCCTGGATCCAGATGTGATTTCTCCTGTGGTTGATGTCTACTCTACCAGGACTCTTCACTGTCCAGTGTGTATTGGAAGGTGATTTATGGGCTTCACACGGAAAATAAAATTATTGACCAAACACAGTTGAAGCTCTGCTAAGAAGAAAACAGAGGATGTGGATTGTAGGCTTTTCACAGGAGAGTGATTATCTGGTCCAATTGGAGGATTTGCCATTCCCCCTTTGTCATGCAAACAAGAAAAAGTCAGGAATTTTATAATAGCCCTTTTTGTGTAATGTGTATTAGAACCTGCACGGCACATTCAAAATGTCAAACAGAGGATTTAAAGAGGCTGCAAGGGATGAAGTATGAGCAACTCACAGTTTTAATAAAAGTCAGTACTTAGTGAAGAGAGAATCTCTGTATTTAAGCTTTTAATTTAGTTACAAACAGTCCTCTAAGACATTTGCTGGGCATATCTATGCAATGACTTTTGGTAAATAAATCCAATGGATTCAAAGAGAAAGTGTGAAAGGCTTAGCCTAATTATGTAGCTTTTATCCTGGGAAACGAGAATGTTTCAAATGTATTTGCAGTATGTCAGTGAGGATCTGAATATTTAATTTTTCAAGATTTTAATTTCCATGGACATAATTACTTTGTACTACAATCGGGCCCATATTAGAACAGCCTTTGCTTGAGTGACGTGAAAGGCAACAATTTTTGTGTGCTCCAAGAAATGCCCTGATTTGTGCAACAGGCTTGTCGTACAGAGATGGGAGCACATCCCTATGTAGATTTTGGTCTGTTTTTCCCCAAAGTCAGGGTCTTTTGAATCTAGGAGTGTGGAAGTAAAAATAGTAGTGGCTAAGATGCAGGTATAAACTTGCCAAGTTAAAAAAGAATTCAAGTAGAAGTTCTGTTTCATATCCTTCTTCAGTCTTAAGCACACCAAGTTTCACATAGCTAACAAAACACAGCAGAATAGGCTGGTCATGTGAAGTGCTGGGTCAGAGGTTTCAAAGTGGAAGTAAACTGCAGGCTATGCATGAAGGCATGCCCTTCTCGTGCTGTCTCACCAACACACCCCAACAGCCACCAGCCAGTGCTTCAAACTTAATATTCCCACCAGCATTTTAAACCCAGGCTACACACCTCTAAGCGGGATTTCACAGGCATCTTTGGCTTCCTCCTTGACTGGCACAGTCTGCGCTGGTGGTGGGACCCCTGTTCCTCTGCAGGGACCGGCCCTGTGCCAAACAAGTCCAGACAGCGAGCGTGGAGCCCACCACTGGAAAGCCACCCCACTGCCAGCAGACAGCAGCTCGATTTCACTCAATCTGGGTTTATGCCTAATTTCTAAATAGTGACCGAGGCAAAAAGCATTTCCATTTCCCATCTCTCAAGCTGCGCAGCACCTTCAGCACAGGACGGGAGCGAGGTGTCACCGAGAGCAGGAGACAGCATTCGCTGGGCTCGTGGCTTAGCCTGCCCTCGGTGCAAGCACGGCTGGGGGTGCAACACAGCGCAACACTCATCCCCCCGCCAGAGAGGCAGCCCTGTATGCTGATGTTGCCTTTACGCAAGGAGAGAAGGGCAATGTATGCCTCACTCCCTCCACCCTGTGTGGCTCCAGGGATGATGCAAAATGACTAGTGGTAATTCCTCGATAAGACTCTGTTATTCCACAGAGACAAGACCTTTGAGAACTTCGAGAAATTCCTTGGGCACAAAGAGCAAGTGAGCAGGCCACAGAGTTATTATCACATTTTTTTGCCACTTTAGCTCCAAAGACCACCAGCCACCGGCCTGGTCTAGAAATGCTCTGATTTGTACTATACTTGTTCCTTGAAAATGGCATATGCCTGCTGAAAGATACTGGGAAGCTATCTTGCCAGGGTGGTGGCTTTCCGACCTCTAGAGACAGCTACTCTTTCATAAAGGCATGAATAGCTTGCTCAGTGTACAGAGCAGAATAACAGCACCCAGGACTTCTGTGGGGCTGCTATAGCTCACGGGGAGTTTGCATGTGTGCTCCCCACAGCCTCAGCCTGCTCTGCAAGAAGCTGGCGTGAAAAAGTTTCATAAGGTATGGCCTGATAACACAAGACATCCAGCTTTTATCTGGCTCCCAGGGCCAGACTGAAAACAGTAGAGCCACTCAACTGCAGACTGTTGATCTGCACCAAATGCTTTCTGCTGGTTCTGATTTGTTCCAAAAATTTGGCTGTGTTAATTTTTGTGCCAAAAGGCTTTGTGCTCGATCAGGTACTGCCTGACTTACCTGTCCTTACGTATGCATTTCCATGCATCCCCCCCCCCAGTGAGCATAAATGCGTAAAACATCCGTATTGTGAACTCTGGCTAATACAACTTTGGGAAATATAACTTTGTGTCCCATGTCTGAGCCGAACCATGTTTACCCTGACCTGATAGCGCACAGATCTCACACCAAAGACACTGCAACCATAGCCTCAGTCCCCAACGTTTACGCTGCCTGCCAGCTAAGGAGCCTGTTTCAGTAGCAAGTTTTGTGGTGCAAACAATCATCTGCTCGAGCTATACAGAAATTACCCAATTCATTTAACCTAGGCAAGGACGTGAGCTTGCTTCTCCTCATCACCAGTCTAGGCCAGACTGAACTGCCCATCTCCAATGGAAATATCTTACAGATCCCATGTCCTGTTGGGTTCCTCTCACAAATGCTGGGTAGTGAAGCCCCAGGCAGCAACAGGGATAATGTTCCCCAATGTATCCAGTATAGTAAAAACCCCATTTTATTTGAGAGATATATTGCAAACCTGGTTTGATCTTGAGCTTAGTTCATGTAACTTCTGGTGCTGTGTATCCTAGATTGCATCAACTTAAGCATGCCTTCCATAGGCAGGCTTCTGCTTTTACTCACGGGCTTGTTTTGGTCAAATGGCCCAGACAAAAGGCTGCCTGTTTGCAGAGGAATGGATAAAATGTCCAAAGTCCTACCATGTCCTTGGTCAGCTGATGTCAGCTGGCTTGCTCGCAGGGTTTGTGTTGGCAGCATTTGCAAAGTGCCAGTGTTCTGGCAGAAAAGAGATCTCCAAGATATTTTTTTTTTTACAGAAAAGCAAACACAACTGTTTAAATACAGCTTTTTCTGTCCCCGTCAGCAGCCTCCCCACCGTCCTAGTCTGTGCCTTGTTTGTAGCTGGGGAAGCAGGATTTGTTACCACTCTGATGGCTACAGAAAAGGCTGCTAGCAAAAACGCTGACATTTAGCAAATGCTGTTGAATCAGATAAATAAGCATACGGTCCTAAATTGCTTGCTTTACACCACAGTCCACTTCATTAAGGAATGTCCCCATTGCGAGAAATAGCTGTATTTTGTAGGAGCATCACTTAATTTTCTAGTAAGAGACCATTTATCTGCCTAGTTAAAATGCTGCTTTTTTTTTTTCTCTTTGCAGCTGCGTGTTTGCACTGTAAAAGTTTATCAGCTTTTTTTAAGAGTATGTTTTTCCTGCCTTGGTGATGCACGTGAGAGCCCACCTCCGGGCCAGGCAGGGCTGGCGAGGCTCGGAGAGGCTGCACAGGCTCTCCCTGCCCTTGGCAGTGCTTGCTACCGAGTTGGGCTTTAACAAACGTGCTCCAGCAAATGTCACCGTGAGGGCTCAGCATGCAACCCCCTCAGCTTCTGCCCCAGAGCACATCTGTCCAGCAGAAGGGAACGTGTGCGAGGGAGGCGTTGGGCACGCTGGAGCAAAATGTGGCAGCTGAAGGTTTTAATGCACATGGTGCTATCAAGAGAGCTGGGCTCCGTGTCAACACAGCTTTCAGGCCAAACAGCTCTATGGACTTCTGAAAGTTTGGTGCATGTCCACCAATATGAGCCAGCAGTTTGCCCAGGTGGCCAAGAAGGCCAATAGCATTCTGGCTTGCATCAGAAATAGTGTGGCCAGCAGGAGTAGGGCAGTGATCGTCCCACTCTACTCAGCACTGGTGAGGCCGCACCTCGAAGACTGTGTTCAGTTTTGGGCCCCTCACTACAAGAGAGACATTGAGGGGCTGGAGCGTGTCCAGAGAAGGGCAACGAAGCTGGTGAAGGGCCTGGAGCACAGGGCTTGTGAGAAGCGGCTGAGGGCACTGGGGTTGTTTACCCTTGAGAAAAGGAAGCTGAGGGGAGACCTTATCGCTCTCTACAACTACCTGGAAGGAGGTTGTAGCCAGGTGGGGGTTGGTCTCTTCTCCCAAGTAACAAGTGATAGGACGAGAGGAAATGGGCTCAAGTTGTGCCAGGGAAGGTTTAGACTGGATATTAGGAAACATTTCTTCACCAAAAGGGTTGTCAAGCATTGGAACAGGCTGCCCAGGGAAGTGGTGGAGTCACCATCCCTGGAGGTATTTAAAAGACGTGTAGATGTGGTGCTTAGGGACATGGTGTAGTGGTGGACTTGGCAGTGCTAGGTTAACGGTGGGACTTTATGATCTTAAAGGTCTTTTCCAACCTAAACAATTCTATGTCCCATAGCCCTTACAGATTCTGTGCCAAGTTTGTGTAGCAAGTGGCCCCCATTTTCCTGTCATGCTAATACACTTGGAATACTATTCATATTGCATCTGTGGCAGTGAGTAGCCTGGCTTAATTATGGATTGTATTTTCTCCACTTAATTTCAACTCTAGTAACTTTTGCTTCAGTGAACAGACTTTCTTCTTTTGCTAAGAAAAAGAGAAAACTAATCACTTTTTCCCAACTCAGATAAATAAAGAATAACACTATATTCTAGCAGCTGTAATTTATTTCTGTTACCAGGAGAAGGTGCAAAGGCAGAAAGATTATGAACTACATGTTAATGAAAGTTGAATAATTTGCATTACTAACTTTGCTGGAAGATGCTTTTTTTCTGCAGGCGAAAAATAAAGATGAAAGGCCAAGATGAGTGAGATCTAAAAGGAACCTCTTCTGCTAAGCATTGTGAGCTGTCATGCAAAATAGTAATTTGTTAGTGCAGTGCAAAAAAGAAAAAGGGCTGTTCCTTGCACAGAAAATTACAAAAAACAGTTCAAGATTGTAGAAGACAAAATTAAGTCATAACATGCACAGAGATGACAGGATTGAATCGATAAATACTTTAGACTTCTCTAATTTGGTACATCAGATGGAGTGCGGAGTAACTGCCCAAAGGCTTCCATTAGTCCTCACTAAGATATTTAAAATTAACTTGGGCAGTGCCTTAGCAAATATATTGATTGGAAAAAAGATACCTGCAACAGCAGGAAAATGAGCTAAACTACTTATATAGTTGTTTTCCATCTGTAACATCTGCTGCTACAGTGACTTTGGGGCTATTGGTTTTACACCATGGAACCTAGATGTATTCAGCTTCAAAATAATTACTTGCACATGGCTTTTTTCCTTGATGTTAACAGCACACTAGTGCCATGATCAAAAGGATGATGAAGTGGAATTCTGAACTGGTCCAGCAACAACACCAGGCCTGCCTGCCTGAGCTCTGGGTGAGCTGGGCTGATACTGGGGAAGGATGTCTGAGAGGCTTCTGGGGGGGGCAGGAGATTCAAGAGGTACAAACCAATCTTCTTGGAAATGACTATCTGTATCAGACTGTAATCCCTCATCCCAATGCTTAATGTTCATTCTTTTTAATCAGAAAGAGCTGGGCTTAACTGGCTGTGAACGTTGCATCGAACTTTGCAGATATCTTTGTCTTCAGAGTTCTGCCATCTTTTCTGAGAATGGTCTTAAAGGTCTAAAGAGTATTTGAAATGCATTTTAAAAGATTTCAGATCTGTTAATAAAATTACAAATCATTAATATTAACTCATTTTTAAAAACCTGCTGACCTGTTTAGTATTTATGCTGATTTATTATTTATCCTGCTCATTTCATTCCCCTTCTGTCTAGATTGGGTACCTTGTTACACCTTTGAGAATTGTGTAATAACAATATCAAAACAGCCCCCTAATTTTCTTTTGCCTTGAAAAAATGCTGCAATGTTCAGAAAGGAAGGTGTGTGGATAGACTGCTTCTACTCAAGCAGTTACTACAAAGCTGTTTTTACTTAAATATTTATATTATCATTGTATTGCTCTTGTAAATTTTTTGGTATGTTATTACTTTTTAATGAAAAAGAGTTCAGTAGGAAAGAACTGGAGAAAATACGGTTCCTTGTGTATTTTACTCCAAAACAGAACACAAAGAGGTATTTTACTTCATGGCGCTGGTTAAATTATGTAATTTCCTGCCATGTACTCATATCTATGTAAACAAGGGGTATAAAGTCTCGGATTTAACATGGCCCTTGTAAAGAGTAAAATAAAGCTGTGTGACTTGACTAGTTTTAATCCTTTTAGCATTCATACTACAGGACCCTGGGAGATGCATCATGGTCATTTGATTTTAAAAGGGAACCTAGCCACACTTGGCCAGGTCACTTGAAGCGTGAAACGCAAACTTCAGTGGGTTTGGTTTTTTTTTTCTTTTCTTACCTAACCATTTGCTTATTCAAAAGCATTAATCCAGGAATGGCCAACATTTCCATATTGCAACCAAATGCATTTCTGAACCTTAATTTTGGATTCAACAAGAGATTCTGCAGGAAATGCCATGCATTTGAAGCTGGTATCTCAGCTTTCCAGGCTGAATAACTATAGTAAAGACATGGTGACTAAAATTTGTTTTATTTATGCAGCATGGCTGTTAGCTTCAGCAGTTGCTAGTACAGGATCCAGGGTCTTTTGACAAATCATACACATGGAGAAGATTTTCAAAGACACAAAAAGGAATTCAGAGTCCATTTGTCATTAATTTGAGCAAAACTTGGGTGCCTAGTTCCTCTTCTCTGCTTTGATTCTAATATAGAGCGAGGAATATTTTACCTCTGTGACAACAAAACTAGAAATAAATTACTACAATCAGAGCAGAGACATAGATGACCTGGGAATTATTAGAGATACTTACTCAATTTGACCAGATCTGTTAGAACACCTCAAAGGCAGACTGTAGGAAAACAGTGCTTTCAATGAAGTTCAGGTTCTGCAAATCCAATGGAAGGGATTTGAAAATCACAATGTGCAGCAGACTTGGAAGACTGGCTCTTAAAACTCTTCGGAGGCTGCACCGC
Source organism: Ciconia boyciana (assembly GCF_034638445.1). Lineage (NCBI taxonomy): Eukaryota > Metazoa > Chordata > Aves > Ciconiiformes > Ciconiidae > Ciconia > Ciconia boyciana. Next base: position 108,941,622 of record NC_132936.1, on the reverse strand, counting down.
TTGATTTGTTCTCAGTCCCTTGTGGTAGGAAAGCTTACCTCTGGACTTCACCATGTTCCCAGGCTGGTAAACTCTTAAAACACATGCTGTCCTAAATAAGAAAACACTCCAATTCATAATGGAACATGAAAATATATACTATTGCCTGGGCTTGCCTTGAAACTGATTCAGAAACAGCAGCAATTACGGAACACAGTTGTCTTGTTTCCTAAGGAAAGTGGATGGGAACTGGTTTCTTAACACAATTTCATGTCCTCTGAGAAACGCTCTCATGTGATAATTTGAATAATAAGTTCAAGGTCTTACATTGGCATATGAAATCTTTCTAATCTTCACAGGAACTACGGTGTAAGGGAACTATGATCAACCTGGCTCGCCGTTCCCCAGAGCAGTTGGCAATTTGGGGCCTTAAACCTCAGGTCTGCTCATCTCAGGGCTCTGCATGCAGCAGTGCCAGCTTACACCTGCTCTCTCAGCTGTGCCCGTACAGTTGCAGGAACTGATCCAGACAGGGTGGAAAAGAAAAGGTGCACCATGTTGTGAAGGCAGGAATAGTTTGCCTAGGTGCTCCCATGCAACATGGACCCCTTCTTCAGCCCTGGAGTCCATCTCACTCCAGAAACTTCCACAAAGTGGCTGTGCCACTTTGCAGGACCTGCTTTTAACTCCTCCCAAATTAATTCTGATCATTCACTTCATTATAATCTGGTATACAATCTGAATATATAAACATCTGCTTTACTGCATCTAAATATATAAACATCTGCTTTACTGAAACTGTACAGAATATCAATAGGAAGGGAGAGCTGAAGAGAGCAGAACTGGCTCTCTTTCCAGTTTTGTCCCTCGGTCAGGATAATGACCTTGAGCAAATTGCCTTGGCCAAAATTTTCAAGTCCATATTTAAACACCAAAATAAATAACCTGATTTTCAAAGGCACCAGCCAACCACAGCTTCTATCAACAAAACCCTAATCACCAATAGACTCTAACAATCACTGTACGTAAAGTATCTTAGTAAAACAGGAGATATCCCTCTTGCCATCTGTTACTGCTTACTTACAGGGAAGAAAGTTCTCCATTGATCCATAGATCACCCATGTGTTTAAGCTCAGCTTGCAGTGGCTACATTACTTTCCCTTTTTACACAGATCAGGCCACACGCTCACTCATGAGGCCACGTCAAACATGCTGAGTACAGCGGGAAGAGATGCAAGGGAATACCTTTATAACCTTTGCATACATTTGAAAGGAGAAAGATGGAACAGAAAGAAAAGAAAGTGATTCAGAGAAAATAAAATCATCACAGAAAAGGAAATATGAGAAAGGATGAATGGGAGGAGGAAATAAACTACTACAGAAAGAGGAATGAAAGAGAGGATAAAGAGGGATGAGAATGGGAAAGTCAGAAGGTATGGTGATAATATGTCCAACAGGTGATCACATGCTAAGGAATGGCCAGTATTTAGGCAACTCTTCTGCTTCCCTAAAGTGGAGGTGCCAGAAAGTGCCCAGCAAGGACTCACATGCCTGCAGCGTGCCTTGAGCAGCAGTCATGCACTTGGAACTGGTTGGATGCTGCTGCACCCCACCATTTCCAGTCATGCTCTAGTAAAGCCAGGCTCTGGGTGCAGGATCTTCCTCGCTGGAAAAAAACACACTGCCCTTGGTCATGCCTGTTTGCCATTGCGATAGCTCTTCACAGCTTCCTGCTTAAGCCACTTTGCATCCTGTCACCAATTCGCCCCGGACACTTGCGCCTGGCGTACCTGGCACCTGACCCCCTGCTTAGGCTCACCAGGATCATCCTGCTGTCATTAGTGGCCCCCCGTGCTCGCCTGCTGCGGCATGTGTCTGCAAAGGAGCCAAGTCACTGCTGCAGTGGAAAATGTAACAGGGACCTTCTCAGCTCTTTGCAAAGTCAAAATCTGAATTTAACAGGTCAGGCCTATTTCTAAAGACCGAGACACAAATCTACAGAGATAATTATTTGGTGCAAGCTCCTAGGCAGAACACAGAAGTTAATAAAGTGTAACTCTTAGTTCTGCTGCTTTGGGTTTGCTTTGAGTTAACCTGAGATTAAAATAAAATCAAAGCTCTTGGAAATCCTCACAGTCTGCACTCTGAATTTTTTTCATCTGTAAATCCAGAAGTGGGAAGAGGGAATTCTTGCCCGAGGGAAAAAAATATTACTCATTTTAAAAGTCCTTTAAAAATCATTTAATCCAGATTTCTATTCAAATATATTCTTATTTTTAAAAAATATACTTATTTAAAGTGTAACCACCTATATTAAGGCTTAAGCTTTTGACACTTTATAAAAATATTGTAAATTACATTTATAAATGTTCAAGCAGTGTGTTTGATGCTGACATTTTAAGGGAAGTCAAGCCAGTGAACCAGGAAGGGTCATCACCAAGGCCTTGGAACCCAGTTCTTAAGTCTAAAAGCTGGGGATCTCCCTGGACTCTGCAGATAGAGAGTGGATAAAGCAGACCAACCAGTTTAATGACTAATTTGCTGAAAGTTGTCAAACTGAGTAGTATTGGGGAAAAAAAAAAGGAAAAACTAGTTTTCCCCTTCTGATCTATTCTGGTCAAAAAAAGGATTTGAGAGGTTGGTTAACAAAAATTTACTTTCAATCCAAGGCTCCAGCAAACCCTGCTGACTTGACCCTCCAATGGTTGAGACTGCAAGATCTCCTGGAGCATTTTGTGGCTCCTGCACAAGCAATCAACCAGCTTTCTGCTCCAGGGAAAGCAGAACCTAAGGCAAGGATGCTAATGTCTGTCCAGGTCTCACCCCAGTACTGTTGCAACAAGAGTTATTATGTACTGTCAGGACAGCTATGGAGCACAGAGGCTCTTGAGGACACTGGTCGCTAAAACTAACGTATATTGTACCCAAGAACAGGAAAACATTACAAGCTGTAAGTGGTTTGGTATTTTACACTGGTGACAAATACACCTGCTCCCTGATTCACCTAAATACAATGGGTCATGTGGCCAGGTGCTGTCCTCTTCAGTGGGAAAGGCCAGATTGTGACAGATGGTTTCTCCATCTCTCTCTCTCTCTCAGGGACCTGCCTTAATTATAGTTAGTGCTATTGCCACCTATGCATTAACTCCCTTCAGCTTCTATACACACATGGTTAATGCACGGATAGGCATTAAGATAATATGTACATTCACAAAACAATGAAGTCATCCATGTTTCAGGTCCACCTTGTCCTAGTTTTGTACCAAAGTGTGCCACATCAACAGCAGTTGCATTTCGACAAGCTAATAATAAACCTAAAAATCCTATATATCAGCAAAAGATTCTCCACAGCTGCAACTATCCACAAAACAGAGGTTTAAAACCTCACACTGCTCACAGGTGAGTGATGAGGAAGTCCTTGCATTGCTCCCTGGTAAGGCATAGGCCTGTCTTAGCCCAGGCAGGTCTATGGCAAGGTTTGACAGTTGTTGCGGCTGGGTTTGGCAGTGTCTATAGCTGGGGTATCGGTACAGAAGCCTAGGAGCACTCACAGGGACACCTCTTGAGACGTAACCAGGCTGATCAAAAACAATGAGCTCAGTGCACAAAGTAGGGACAATAATTCACCATCTCACAAATCAAGTTTAAATGCAAAATATGTTGTAATAAGCTTACTTTTTTCTTCTGCACATTTCTCCCATACTTTTCAGGATTGCTATTTTAGATTGCAGTTACTCGTGCATTTGAATAAAATTCCAGTTTTCATCCAAATATAACTTGATGAAGATCATGAGAAAAATTAATCATGCTCAAGCATCAATACCAATGCCCCATTCACCACTTCCTATCTGACACAAAATGTAAAAGAAAAGCAAGGCAAATTTCTATCATATATCGCTAGATATATTTGGTTAAATATTTTGTATAATACTCATTTATCTTGATTAATAGAAATACATTCCAACTTTAATGCAAGGCTGTTTCTACCTTGAAAATCAACATATTATCTATGAATGAGAAGCAGCACTACAAAAATAATTAATAAGTATAGAGAGAAACCAACTGTAAATTGTTAATTTAAATCAACACTTGCTGCTTGCTTATTTGTATTATGACTAGAGTTCATTTAAATCTGTCTATCTGTCTAGATTTTTCTATTTGTTTGTTTTTATTATACACACATTAATGCTCAGGCCTTTCAAAGGAAGACTCCATAATGCCCACACTAAGTCCTTTGGTATATTGAGGCTTGTAAACAGATTGCTAGATGAAGGCAAAGATTAAAAGATAGCAAAGGGCTGCCAGGCTAGAAGCCTGAATTAAATCCATTAAGATATATTTGAATAGGCAGATAAGTAAGGAACATCAAGCTGGGCTGATGAGTTTCTTCAGAGAGAAGAAACCACGGCGAGAGTTGGCATGCATGGTAAAGCATCAGGCCACCTGCTACTCGCGTCCAGAGACTATTGATGTCCTGTTGGGAGTTCACCCATCAAGGGAAGTCCTGCTGTGATAAATCAAACTAAAGTGACAGCAGAGTTCTTCAGCCATAAGGTCATTTAATAAAATAAGGGAAGAGTCACACATATAAGTGTAAATACCCCGCACACTTGTTCAACTTGGTGCTAAAGAGCTGTTGAAGTGGATATGGAGCATGCAAGATACAAGAAAGATGGAAGAATTTTAAATTCTGTTGACCTGCTCCCTAGGTCCTGAGGCTGGATTTCCATCTGCTCTAGCAACATAATTAAACGTTTGCTAACTAATGACAGTATGTGGCTTTTGTCACCAAAGGAACAGACAGTGGTAAACAAAACCCTATTTACAAGAGGTAGGGAGGAGGGAAATGTGACTCTGCTGGTGAAATTAGAGATAAACAAAATCACACCACTTAGCTAAAGAGCCTGTCTAGACAGAGGAAGAAAAAAAAACAAATGACAAAAGCTTGATGTTGTTCTTGTGAGAAAGAGAGAGAAAAATGATTTTGTAGCTGGGCAAAAGTCTTCAGAAAGAATGTCAAGACTACAATGTCAAGATCACTGAATATCACCTATTTTACGCTACAGAGTAAGATAGTCTAGCCAGAGCAAGGCCTTCTTAATCTTGAAAAATAAGGCAAGAGTACAAACAGCTTAGGAAATCAGTGAGAAAATCAACCAAACAGATTTTGGTCCTAGAAGTGTTAAGAGCTGCAAGCATACACTGAGGCTTCACCTACATGGTAGGTCTACTCTGCTGCAGCTACATCAGTAAAATTTAATTTAAAAGAAAGTGATTATAACTATTCCACTTGGAATTCCTGTTTTGAAATAAACTATCCACAGGAAGAGTTATTCCAGAAAAGCCAGGATGGAATAATTACTCTACTACACTCATGCCAAACAACTTTTCCACCAACACAGCCCTAAGTAGAGAGTGTGTTTTAAAGCTAAAATAATTAACATCATTCAACAACAGTGGAATTTCTTTATTCCAGCAGTGAATCTGAACCACTCTGCTTTGAGCTGAGAACTTTTATGCCATTTTCTAACTAACATAATTGTTACGGCCAATTTAAAATCACAGATTATCTACAACACAGCTGCTAGATAAATTATGAAATTCTGTCTTGAAATGTCTCCCAGTTACTGCAGGTAACTGGAACTTCTCCCTTTTTGTGGGGTGGAGTGGGGGAAGGCATATAGCACATGTGCAGCCAAATGCTGCTCTCCACTGAGCAGGTATTCCTGAAAAGTGAAACAAGGATTTGAGCAAGCGGAGCAATTGTGGATTAATAAAATGGCAGGGAGCAGGATAGTGGGTGTAAGTAATACACACAATTTGGATACGCAGGGACATCAGGAGTTGAAGATGGAGAGGCAGGAGCAGGACTGTCAACTGGAGGAGATGCTGGCTTCTGGGCACCTGGGATGCTCATTTCTTTTAAACATAAAAGTCAACAGATGACTGAGATTTTGATCAGTGTAACATCAGATTGAACCTTGCAACGCCCTGATGATTTTGGTTGTTTTTAGAGTGGGTCACTGTTTTGAAACATCACCGCTGGCTGCTTCATTCACAAGACTGGAGGTAGGGTGCAAATCTTTGAAGGCAAGTGATCTCCCTGCCTCCCTCTGAAGTTACATTTTCATAATTACCACAATCTTCTTCTTCCTCAGATACCTGCTGCCCATTGAGGTCAATCATGCCAATCAGGGGCAAAGGATGAAGACGCAGGAGGATGATGATGGTTGGCAATGCTGGGTATCAAATGGCTGTTGAAGGAACACTAAAACACTAAAGGGTAGAGAAGAGGTGGATGGCACGGCCTTGCCGTACCGTGTTTCTGGCCTGTTAGCTGGAAGCAATTAACCCCCGTAAAGGACAGGACATCCTTGTGTGTGGCTGGGAGCCAGTCTCATCCCAGCTCTGCCATAAACACATTAAGTTAAACTCCATAGGTCTCATTTTTTCCAATTTAAAACATTTGAATGCTATTTCTCTCTTTATAGGCGTGTGGAGGCAAGGGGCTTCAAATATTTCATGGAACATTCATATTACTACTATTGCTTAATTTATTTCAGAGCTACCTATCTTAGTGTATGGCCTGCTCCACTTGCACATGCACGCTTGCCCACTTTACCAAATGGGGAATTGTGAAATCTCTCTTGAAATCTCACATATCTTCTTCCTTTTTTTGCTATAAAAAGCTCTGTTTGGATCTGCGATTTTTTTTGTTAATGGATGATGTGAGTCATAGAGGCATGAAAACGGTTTCCTCCACACCAGAGCCCTGTAGTCCACACTAAAATTGAGAAATCACCGAGTGGTTAGGAAATCCTTCATTCTTCACCAGAGATTTTGTCTTTAGGACCCAGCATAAAATTTTCGTAGATAATGAACTTCTAAAATAACTGTTGTAAACCATTATAATCTTAACGATACTGCACAAAGGGAAAGCTTGGCTCAAGATGCTTTAAAGGCAGTTCTGGCATAGGCCTCCGACTCAGCAGCTTTTGCTGACCCCGCCATGTGGGAATAAAACCAGCTCCCAGCACAGCTCCGAGTGTCTCCTGTGCTATAACAAGACCCCACTGAATAAAACCAGGTGACTGCACCTCCTGACCGCCATGTCGTATGGGCGGCAGATGAAAAGGGACAGCAGTGCAAGAAAAATGACAGCAACTTTCCCTCGGTTACTTTACTACGGGGTCCCTTCCCTGAGGGAAGCACTTCAGGCTCTGGAAGAGAAGGCTAGGGAAGCGAAAGGCAGCAATATCCCCTCGGGCAGAGCCAGCCGCCTCTGGGGCTGTGCCTGCCCCGTGAGGGCGGGAGGGAAGGAGGCGGGGGGCCAATGGCCGCCGCGCCGGCCTCAAACCGCCGGTCCCGGCACGGCCCGGCCGGGACACGCATGCGCGGCTCCCGGGACTTGTTGCCGGGGCTGGGGCGGTGCTTTGCGCCGCGCTCTGTGTGCTGACGAGACGAAAGGAGACGAGAGGGGAGGGGAGAGGCGAGGCCGCCTCGGTGCAGGTAAGGAGGGCGGGAGCGGCGCTGCCGGCGGCAGCTCTGGTCGGTCGGCGGCGACGCTGTGTGGGGACGGGACGGGGCTGCGTGAGGCGGCCTCGGGGCAGGTCCGGCCGCAGGGAGGGGAGAGGGCGAGGGCGAGGTGAGCCCAGCCCTGAGGGGCGGCCGCCGGGGCGTGGGCTGTGCTGTGCTGTGGGGTGGGGCCGGGCTGCCCGCCGGGGCCGGGGTCGGGGTCGGGGCTGGGGCCGGCCGCCTCCCGCTCCCCTCCGCCCGGCCCTCCTGAGGAAACAGCCCCCCCTTCCTCGCCCTCCCGTCAGCGGCCGCAGAGGGACCCCGGCCCTCCGCGGGCTCGGGGCGGGGAGCGGGCGGCCGGGGCAGCCCTGGGGGCGTCCCCTCCCTGTGGAGGGGCGGTGCAGGGCGGGGGGCTAACCCCCGCACATCCTCCTTGCCCAGAGGCGAGCACGGAGCAAAGGGGCTGGCTCCCTTCGCGAGTTACGAGCCCTGGGGTTTTCTGGTGTGCCGCCTGGGGAAACTGGCTCTGCCAGCCCCGATTTCACGCCCCTCCCAGGGCCGGGGACACTGTCGGGATCCCAGCCAAAATAAGGGAAACGGTTTCGCGTTTCTAGAGCCCGTACCGGTGCTCGCGTTCCCGGGAAGGGTCGCGAACAGCCGCTCGTTGCATGCTCGTTCGGTTGCTGCAGCGCAGCTCCCCCCGTGGGAGGCCTTGCCGTTCTCTTTATCTTCCTGACAGCTGTCTTATTTTAAAATAATAGCTTTCAAGCGTTGGAAACTGTGTCTGATAAGATCCGGTGCGTTACTTAAAATTTAGCACGCAGTCTCCGCAGTTGTTATGACGGTTTCTAAAGTATGTTCAAAAATACTTTCTCTTCTGCCAGCACTAAATTTCAATCCTTAGAAAGCAAGGACAGATTAACGGCACAAATTACACAGTCCAACACTTAGTAAATGCTGTTTTGAGAGGAGTATTCTCTATGTTGTTTTCCTGCTGTTTAAAGGGAGAACTTGTAGTTATTCATATTCTTGTTTTGGTTTTGTTTTGTTTCCAGCATCCACAATAGTGCTGTCATCAGAGACATGTGCAGTCCTCTTACAGAGGCATGATATCCCAAAAGTAGTGTCCCTGGACCTGTATGATGAGGACCTACAATATTTGCTTTCAAAGGATAGAGTTTTTGGGGTATGCTTTCTTTATGTTCTGCATGAAGCATGCTTTTGTCCCAAGTACATGGGAACCATCGAGTTAATAAGATCCAAGAAAAGAAATGTTTGAAGTGGAAAGCCCCAAAATAAGTGAGCAATTGCCTGCACTGATAAAGAGACCTGCACTGATACAAAGTATCAATAGCCAAATCTTGTAAAGTCTTGTATGTTACTACATTGTCTGAGCAGGTCAGTTGACTAAAATGAGGAAGATGGCTGTTATCTTAGAAAATTAGAAATACTCTTTGTTCGTTCTTGTTCATGATGCACTGTAATTACTGTGCTGTTCTTTCAGTTGAATTCTCCTATTAAAAAAGGAGAATCACACAATATTCCAAGAACAGAGAGGAGCATGTGTATTTGTGTAGTAGTTCTTTTCTGTGGAACTGGTGGCAAATTTGTTAATAATCTCAAGGTCTTGACATTTGAATACAAAGTTCATAAGCTGGTACGTTCACACATGCTCATCGACTAGGAGCATAATCTTCAAGCTGCTGTTGTTGGAATATCTAATGCCCTGTGTTACTCGTAGGGCCAGAATACAGGTTAGAAGATATCAGAATAGGTTAGAAGATAGGGAAGTTTGTTTTGTGTGGGTCTTCCATAGTCTTCCTCGAATGCCTGTAGAGGACATGGTTGGTTAGATGTCTGGAATTCTTGCTTGGGCGCTGCTACTAACTGAGACTGTCAGTTATTGCAAAATATTTTACAGGGAAAGATTGGTAAACATGACTTTGCTTCTGAAGTAGTTTCCTGGTTGAATCTTCCTGTACTTCTTGTACTTGTAATGTCAGTATATCTCATAAATACCAGGCAGGCTTTTCACATGGTGTTTCACTTTTTTTCTTTTCTTTTTTTAAGGGAAAGACAAAATGAACCCTTTCTTTTTTCTGGATTTTGGACATTCTCATCTGGTCTACTTCTGGAATAGAAGTGTACCTTTCAACTCGACAAGTGAGACGTACTGCTACAGCACTGCCCAGGGCAGCACGGTGCTCCAAGGAGTAACTTTTGGTGGAATCCCAACTGTCCTGCTGCTTGATGTAACCTTCTTTTTTGTAAGCTCGGTTTCTATTTCTTGTGTTGAAAATCCTTGTGGCCTTCTCAGAAGTTAGATTGTTCAGAATTCTCTAATTTATCAGATAGGGATTTGTTTCTGAGAATCTTCAGAATAAGAAATATGCTAAGGCCATCCTAGGAACGTCAAAACTTCAGTATTTTCAAATATTGATAAAGATTCACATACATGTGGGATGACAGTATCAGTGTATGTTGGATGTGCAGATGTAGAGATGAAATATGGTAGCGTCTGTATGTGGAATCATGGTGGGCTTTGTAGTGGTAGCTCAAATTTCTATGTTTTGTCTTAACTGCAAGAACATGTTTTCCTTACTCTGGGTTTAAGTACTGGGTACCTTTTCAGGGAGGGAACACCATTGCTAACTTTATTGTTTTTCAAAAGGAAATACAATACGGAAAATCTGTCATTTCAGAGATTTTTTTAAAAATTAGATTTCATGAAGCTGTTGAGGAGATAATGTACTGATCAGCTCAGTCCTGACCAAAGGAGGAATAGGATTAGTTGCTGGCCTGGAGGCTCCAAAACTGGAGCTGATCTGGAGACCTGAGACTCCAATAAAACCTACGGTTATTTCTATAAGTTTGGTCTAGGTGGTCTTAAGCCACCAGAAAAAGAGCTGTAGATCTGAAATTGGCCTGATAAGTGAGGTTTCTGATAGTAAAATGAGACTAAAGGGATCACATAGTTCCTGAGTTCTAGAAAGCCACTGTGGAAAAGCTTAAAACTACTTGTGTAAAGTCTGAGCTGGTATTTCTGTAGGAATGCAGAGGATGTTCCTAAAAGTTATGTAGTGGCATTCTTTGCTATTGATTTGGTGTATGCAGCATGCTACCATAAATCCATTTTCTGAGGAGGTACAGTATTTACTGCTCTGTGCGACTGGTGGCACAGCATTTAATAAGATCTAGTTGGAGTGTTTGGGGGAACTTTTTTTTTTTAAAGCTATTTTTATTTTAAAATAAAGCTTTATTTTAAGATACTGAGTCTCTGCTTTTGAGTTCCTTGCTGTTGAACCCTCCTCTCAAACAGCATTAGGTAGAGAGTTAGATGCAATGTAGAAGGCTCTTCTCTTCAAGTACTGAGTACTGCAACTTACTTAACAACTCCTGTATTCCTATGTTCATGACATGTTTACTGCAGATCCCTTTAGTAACTGTCAGCTGATAGGTTTCTGAATATTATTTCTAGGCCGGTTTCCTAAGAAAGTGAGGTTTATATATTGCATTGTCTTCCCATTTTTGGTAGTTCTGGTAGTTCCTCCTAATAACTGTAGAATACATCAGCCAATTTCAACCAAAGTTGTGAAAGAGTCTAGAGAACTTCCCTGCTTGCATGAAGTTTAATGGCCAGATGAAGGAGGAAGATAGAAATTCATATTCTCTGTCATGAGGAAGGCTCTTATAAGAAGGTTTTATTCATGGTGAAATGCGGGAATAAGCTGTGTAATCTTGACACGTAGATAATCTTGACATGTATCCTGGCTGGCCCATTGGTATTTGCATAGATCCAAATAAGTTATGTCACTAGCACCACTTTCTAGTCAAACAGGTATGGGATGTAGGAGGGGCTAGGAGGTGAGGGCGTATGCTACATATGCATAGAAAACAGGCCTTGTTACTTCTGCTTCATTGCTTTGTAGAGAGCAACTTATTTCTTCAAAAAAAAAAAAAAGCATATGTGAAATACATAGTGATTTTTTTTTTTTTCTTGTTTTCTTAGCCTCTTTCAAAAAGTGAAAATACAGGGGGGAGATAAAAATACATTGCAGAGATCAAATATAAGTTTCTGGGGTTTATGAGTTATAATAATAATATATTACTTTTACTGAAGATAAAGAGAATTCTCATACTTGAGAATGTAGTTGAGCCCCCTACAGCCTGTTTACATCACTGTTTAGTAATAAAATAAAATAAAATTGCAAGTCTTCCATCATAGTTCTGGTCATTAAGTAAATAATAATATTAAAGGTGTATTTATGAAAGTTTTGACTTCTCCTGAAGTACTACTTGTTACTTTTTCTGTCACAAAACTTCATACACTTGCAGTTCAGAAGTATTTTTGCATGCAGTTCTCCTCCTTTATAAATTATAAAGGAGGTTCTTGTCCTTTGGTCCCAGACAGGTTGGTTTGTAGCATGGCCACCATTGGATTGGTTGACACATGACAGTTGGTTTAGGAGCTAGGACAGCATTTTTTGACAGTTACTGTACACCTAAGAATGAATATTTATTTTTCCACTTCATAATTATTAAAGATCTTTGGTTTTATTTTCTAGATTTTAATATTACTGTTTTCCATTATAAGAAAGAGATTCTGGGACTACGGTCGTGTTGCTCTGGTGTCAGAAGCTGAAAGGTAAAAAAGATATGCAATCAGACTGATTTGTTGAAACCATTTGGGGAATGTGGAAGTAGGTACAGTAAATAGGGCTTAAATTAAGTGCATTTGTATCAATTAGATATGTTTGTAATCACATGCACATATTTGTTAAAAATGTCGTCATGCTGCTTTGTGTGAAATATGTCCTACTCAGAGAGTTACTCTTTGTGATTTTGGTAGTAGTTGTGTGGTTGGCACAATCATTAATTTCATTCTACAGTTGTGGGTTAAGGAAGTGGAGGTAAGAAAATAGCTTGTCTGCTAACATCATATACCTACACATTGATGTTTACAGTGTGTTTCTGTGATAGAAGGATATTAACTATTTTGTTTATCTTGGCTCAAGCCCAGTATCTTCCCAGTGCAGCCTGTGCCATAATATTTCTGAAGAGGTTAAAAATAAAAAAGAAATGTATCATTGCAAGTTTCTGAAATTCTTCACTGGTTTTTAGTAATACTGCAAATGAGCTTTATTTTGTTTTTTGTTTTTAAATATTATTTCTGCAGGGTGATGTCTTGGGATGTTTAAAAGCTAGCAGTATGTCTATAAAGTGGTTAGACTTTAACAGCGAGCCTCTTCCCGGTGTTAGTGGTGTGACTAAGTTGTGGTAAATTCACAACTAAGGAACAGGAAAGGACTCAAAATGTGGTTTTTAGGTGTAATCCTTGTACAATTGTGAAAAGTAGATGGCGAAAAAAAAGATGAGCAATAATTGAGACAGCTAGCTCAGGCAGCAAGAATGAAGATGCTCTGGCATAGGCTTCCACGTGGGCTGTAGAGGCCTGCATGGGACAAACAGGTCCTTGAGCAGCTGGACACCTAGGAGCCTATGTTACTGTCCCTGCCGGACTGTGACCTGAGCCAGTTAGGTCAAAATTATCATAGATACACCTATGAATACACTCCATTTTAACATGGATTTTCCTGTAATTATGGGCACATCACCAGTGCAACATTTCTTTTTACCAACAAACTAAAACCCAGGTACTTTGCTATATTTGAGGGCTACAGAGTCTCTAAATGTTTCTAGCCTTGCTACAGGACTGAATTTGTGTGAGGAGGTGGCCCCACAGGTAAGGGAAGAGAAGGTAATTGTGCACAGAAATTCTGACTAGTGGCTGTAAGATGAAGGAAGAGAGATGGAGGGAAAAGAGGTGATGTTTTGTAATGAGGAATATCTGAACAGGAAGCTATCTTGCAACTCTGATCCTCGCTAGGCTTCCAAACCTGTGTTGCATTCTCTTATGTTACTGTGGTTTAATATCCCAATAAACCATTGTTTTCTTTCTAGTTCAGTTAAATGCTTTCAGGTCAGGAGCTCACATGTCCTCCCTTTTCAACATAAGACACAGCAAAAATTTCCATAATTAACCATATGCTACAAGATGAAAACCACAGCTTTCATAAGTGAAAAAATGTTTTTGTACTACTTCCCTTAGTTACTTCAGAATTGTTAAAGTTGAAATAATTCTGTGGAATTCCATCATCTGTTATTAAAGATACTTAAAAGCATCATTTAATGTATTTTAGTGAATCAAGGTACAACCGATTGTCAACATCTTCATCAGTACCTGAAGATCTTGAATATGATAGGGTAAGTATTCTAGGGTTTTGATATGTTTTCATTTTTAATGTAAACTGTTCAATGGAATCTGCTGTAATTTGCCATTCCACCCAGCCCAATGAACCAGTCATTAAACTGGAAGACCATCTATATGCAAAAATTAATAATGCATTGTGTATTGTGCTTTTATAGAACCATACGTAATCTCTCTATCTCTCTCCATTTCCTGACAAACTATTGCCATATCACAAACCAGTATCTTGTGTCGTTGTTTTTAAGTGACTTTTTTTTTTAATTGGGAGGGGAACTATGTGTTAGAATTTCAAAGGGGAGGCAGGAAAGAAAAATGCTACTAAATAATTTGTGCTTAAATAACAGTTCAAGAAGTTACATTATGTTCACATTGCAAATAATACCTAGTTGGTCTTTATAGTACATTGTCTTCCTCACGAAGATGAGAAAACTGGATGCAAGTGTGAGGCTAGTAATAATGCCATGTGCTCATAATATTAAAACTGGTTTGAAGTGGAAGATAATTTTTTGGCCAAACTTTTAATTGGTTCCATTCATGGTCTCTCTGGAGTCTTTGAATTCACACCTCTCTCCCATTTTGTGTTGCAGCTTCAGATTGAACCATGAGAGAGTTGTCCAATGGTGGCAGCCTACATTTTAACATTTTATATATGTATCAACTTAATATCTAGCCTTGCAAAACTAAATAATTGTGTGAGCATCAAAAGCATACTGGTGTTTGATCAGGATTGCTCTCCTATTTGTGTAGTTTTCTTCATCTTTTATAAAACCCTAAAGCAACTTTATCATTGAAACTGTTGAATAAAAATGCATGTCTCTAGCTTGATACTATTCACTTGAAACAAGAGGCCTTTCGAGAGACAAGATTTTTTTTGAACCATACTGGAACATTCAGTGAGATGTGATCTCTGCGGTACAGTTTCATAGGAGGATTTGTAAACCTGCACAAGAAGCCCTTCTGTTAACGTAATCACAGTGTTGTTTCTAACTACCATTTACTGATTAACTTGTATTAGACTCTCGCAGAACTTATCCTTGAATTGGAGAGTCTCTGGAAATGGTTTTGGAAAAAATAATCACCTTTTCTGCTCTAAAACAATCCTTTAAAAAAATTCCTTAGAAGCCTTAATCTTGATTTTTGTTCATTGGAGATGGGATTTGGACACGCTTGTATAAATTTAAGAAGCCCAAGCAATAAACATGCAAGTAATTAAAAAACCCCTTAAATACTCTCTGAAGACAGACATATGAAGTATCTTGTAAAAAGTATGTAGAATATGAGGTATTTTTTTGTATGTTTCTAAATGATGATTTCGGAGTAACAAACTGCCAGCTTTTTAGCTAAGAGATTGGCTTAATAGGAACACTTCTCTTAACCTTACAGATTAGAGACTATATTTTTTGTATGTTAGCTCCTAAAAGCTTCCTTCTTTATTTTTAGGGTTTTTGTTCATGGATGACAGCTGCTTTTCGGATGCAGTAAGTATATGAAACGGAAATAGTGAGCTGTGGTTTGCTTTGCACTTTTTTAATTAAAAAAGGGGGCTTGCATTCAAAAATGTTTGGTTGGTTTTTTTTTCCTTGAGTAGATAGAGTTTAATAGAAATAGTGATACAGGTGCCTCTGGTGGGGTGGAAAAAGAGTATGAAAACAAGGTCAGCTTATGGGAATACTTCTTCAGGATACAGTCATCCTTCTGCTGGCAACCCAGGGACTTCCTGATCTTGGGACAGTGTGTGAACCTAAGTGAATCTATGGCATTTATATGGATTCTGAGCTAATAACTAGGCCCTAGGCTTTTACTCTTCAAAGAGTACTGTGTGGGTGTTCCCCTGTTTGAAGCCAGTAAGGCCCTGGGCAGGAAACAGGGTTTCCCTGCAAGGATTTCTGTGGAGAACTGGTGGTTTAGTTGGGGCTGGAATTGACTAACTAGGAAAAGCCCATCCCACTGTTTCCCAGAAACTGAGCGTTAGACATGTGATGTTGTATCCCTTGGGGCTTAGTAAATCATGACTTTTAAAAACCAATTTCTAGCTTGGGTACATTGAAACAAAAAAGGGGTGAGGACTAAGCCTGTCTTTCTCTGTTTTTGCTAGTTCAGTTCCTTTTCAGGTCCTTTTCCACGAACTATTTTAATGATCTGTCTTGCTGACAATGGATAGATGATGAGAGTTCATTCCAAAGCCTATTAATGTCTTGTGTTAATTGGATCTCATAAGAGTAAGGTGATTCTGTTGTCATTTTCCTCATGGGGAGCCTTTATGGAGATGAGCGAACACTGTCATAGTGTGATCTTAAAGTTTGAGAGCTAGGCTTAACACCTTGTGACTGTCATAAAGCAGGAGGTCACAGCAAATGACTTTGTCCTCTTTTAGGCTGATAAAAAAGAACTTGGATTTATATTTGCTTTTCAGATTACTTGTTTCCATCTTAAATTCCCTCATGTTAATTTTTGTATGTTGATACTGCACAAGAAAAAGACACTTTTGGAACTTAAATTTATGCATGGAGGAACATAACCATGTTGCAAACGGATGGGGATTGATGGAGATGTCACTGAGTAGACTGAGAAATTAGTGTATGTTCAAAAACCACCCTGCAAAACCCCCAGGGTATTAAGTAGACTGACTGCGTGTTTTCTGTCTGATGCAGTGATGACGAGATTCATGAGAGATGTGGTGAAGATGCCATACATTACCTTGCCTTCCAGCGTCACATCATCTGTTTGTTGATTGCTGTCAGCATTTTGTCTGTGTGTGTCATATTGCCTGTCAACCTATCAGGTGATCTACTTGGTAAGAATTTTTTTTTGTATTCTGAGAAGAATTTTGTGTTTTATATCATTGCAAAAGCTTTTAGGCTTTTTTTTATTTTGGGAAACTTAATAAGGTTTTCTTTGGTCCTTCCCCCCACCCCAGTCTGATGTGTGTGTCATTTTGTGTGAAATTTGTATGGAAGTAGAGGGTTCTTTAAACGTCTGGCAAAAACTGTTGTCAGAAACAAGATGGCAGACCACATGCAGACATAAATAGCTAGACCTAGAAGGCTCAAGACAGGATTAACTTGACCTATGCCCTCTTAACTGGTGTTTATCTAGACATTCTTTATGATTTTTATTGGTGGTGATTGTCAATGGAAACTGTCTTCACAGTTGAGAAATCTTTTTCTAGTGTTCAGTCTGAATCTCTTTTGCTGCCATTTAAGATCACTGGGGAGAACAGATTATTCTTTTCTTCTTTGCAATATCCTTTTATCTGCTTGAGGATTATCAATTCATCTGTGCTTTCTCCTCTTTTTGATAAACCAGACCAGTTAATTCTGTCATTAATGAGAAATGGTTTCTGTTTGGCTGATCATAAAATCATCAGCCATCCTCTGAACTTTTATTTTAATCTAGCTAGACTGTCTCCCATTGTTCCCTTCTATCTTGGTTTGTGGCTCAAAACTGGACAAATCTTCTCGCTGAGACTTTGTCAGTGCTGACTAGACAAAGAATTGTTTCATGTTTCTTGCAGTCTAGTCCTGATTATGTCTGCCAGTGTGACACCTACCTCTTTCCATTATTAATTCACACTCAACAATTACAATAAGTGTGTCCTCTAGTCTGCCATTCAGGTTGCTAATGAGAATACTGGTGGACAGAATTCTCTTAAGTACTGTTTAAACATTGTTCCGTTTTTGATAAGGAGCCCTTATAAGCCCATTTTATACCTGGCTTTGTATCAGTCTTGTCAAGACCATGTTTACAGAGTTGTTCACTGTTGATCATATTGGTGAATAGTGATGCAAAAAAAAAAAAAGGCAATAATTCATTTGGTTTTCCCAGGAGCTCTCAAATGGAGTACTTGCTTGTGTTTTGTTTTGTTTGTTCTTGTACCACAACAATTGCATCGTATTTTGTGTACTGACCTTGCTGATGTTTGTCTCTATAATTTATTCTCTTCTATTGTCCTTAATAATGTGGCCTAGTTCTTGTTTTCAGTTTACTCCTACCTGTGTTTTAAAGAGTCTCGTGACTTAGCCCTCAACTGTAATGGGATACGTTGTACCTGTGCCTTTAGTGTTGTTTCTTTGTGGAACTGGCATCTCTGACTTCCCTTTTATGAACTCTTTCTTAGCAATTCTCTGTTTATATTAGTATCTGCTTTCATAAAGACCACTGTTGTTCTTTTTTTCTTCTTTGCATTTCTTTTCTTCTTTTGTGCTTTCAGAGGACCCTTTATCACTTCACAGTCACTTCTCCTTCCTTGTTTTCCATCTCTCTGTTCTCAGCCAGCATCCCTAGTTTTACAGAATCAAATCCAACACAACTGGTGCCCTAGCTGCTGTCTTCACCTTCTTTGTAAAGTAAAGAGAGAGATGCTGGTGCCTTCAAAGAACTTACAGAATGTAGTTCCCTCTTCTGGTCTACTTACTACCTGTATATTTATACCAAAATAGATTTTTGTAATATGCATCAATTTGTGTGCACTGTCTTTCTCTTTCTCTAAGTACAATTTGATAAAAGTTGTAGTATCTTGGATACCAATAGATGCTCTGTTAATTCAAGTGGCAGAGTGTGACTGGCCTTCTAAAGCAGGAGAATACAGCTTCTGTTTTCCTGCATTAATTTTTGTGATGCTAGGAAATACATCTGAAAAACAAATGTGAAGTTTTATTGTCTTTCCTCTTCTTCCTCCCCTTCCACCATACGTTGATTTTTGTGCACTTGCAGTTCTTTCTGTTGTGATGACTTAACTTGCAATGTGATTTAACAGTCCATGCTAGAAGATTGTTTTGCTTTCCAGATACTTAGCTCTTTTCCCTTTGTGAACATGTACTCCATTTTCACTCACTTGATTATCATTTTTTAAAATACTTGACACTCTAAAGAAACAATGTCATATAAACTTTCTAATTTTTGACCTCAGTAAGATTATCAGTACTGTTTTGTCAACACTGAATGAATGCAGTTTAAAAAACTGAGATAAGAAATCAGTGAAGATGGAATAAAAACATGAACGAAATATGTTCAGATCCCTGATCAATGTTGTTAATGGACGTGAAGGGAGATTGGAGGGAGAAAGGGAACTGCTGCAAAGATCTAGTATGCAGATTTTTAAAATAATCTATTATTTCTCTTGATGGGTTGAATGTGGTATAATCCTGGGGTTTTTTTCCAACTTTAAAATTCAATACCGTGTAAACCAGCATTGATTATGAGTGTAAATCTTTTTAATGATGAACATGCTCAGCATTAAAAAGAAGTATATCAACATTTTAAAAAAATAGAATAAAAGCTGACTTTCTGATAGCTTGCATGTGAATGTTGCACCAGTTAATTATGCTACTTGTTGTTGTTCTTCTTAGATAAAGATCCCTATAGTTTTGGAAGAACAACTATAGTAAATTTACAAACTAGGTAAGTAAATCTTGCAGAGTACTTTTATACTTATGTCTGTTTCCTGCCATAGTCTCTAAACACATGAATTGATACTTGCAGCGTGGCTCATGGGGCAGGAATTACTTATTCACGCTTCATCAACTGAAAATGGGATATGTTCTACTTCAGGCTATGCAGTTACAGTGCTGATAAGAAATCTGGAGGCTTGGCTCCTACTCTCTCAGCTCTTACTTCTTACACCACATGTTTCTCTTGGCTAATGACTGCACAGCTAGTGATATTCTTTTCAGAAATTTCCACATTAAAAGAAACCATACTTCAGAAGGAAAATAAAGCTGACAGCTTTACTAGAACGTGTAACTTGGATGATTTAAATTCTTTTACATCAGATTTGTGTATGCATATCTTCCCCATCCAAGATCACGATTAAAGTTAAATTCTGTGTTTTAAAAACAGTCTGTAAAATAGTTGAGATGCAAAACTGTACAGTTTTTCTGTTTATTACTTGATCAATCCATATCTATCTACGCTACTATATCCAATAGAGTTTCTGCCAATGCACTTTGGTTTTTTTTAACCACAGTATGAATCCTTGTAACTAGTGGGGATTTTTTGTTTGGTTGGGGTTTTTTTTATCTGTAAAATAGATTCCTGTATTTTAGGTTAATTGTAATTATTAATGCTCTTTGCAAAACTGAAGAACTGTTCACAGAACGGAACTTCTGTAAGCTTTGAGGAAGGAGCTATCAGAGAAGCAGAATTTACTCCCTGTATTTATCATAGAATCATTTAGGTTGGAAAAGACCTTTAAGGTCATCAAGTCCACCACTAAACCATGTCCCTAAGCAGCACATCTACACGTCTTTTAAATACCTCCAGGGATGGTGACTCCACCACCTCTCTGGGCAGCCCGTTCCAATGCTTGACAACCCTTTCGGTGAAGAAATGTTTCCTAGTATCCAATCTAAACCTCCCCTGGCACAACTTGAGGCTATTTCCTCTTGTCCTATGGCTTGTTACTTGGGAGAAGAGACCGACCCCCACCTGGCTACAGCCTCCTTCCAGGTAGTTGTAGAGAGTGATAAGGTCTCCCCTGAGCTTCCTTTTCTCCAGGCTAAACAACCCCAGTTCCCTCAGCCGCTCCTCACAAGACTTCTGCTCTAGACCCTTCCCCAGCTTCGTTGCTCTTCTTTGGACACGCTCCAGCACCTCAATGTCTCTCTTGTAGTGAGGGGCCCAAAACTGAACACAGTCTTTGAGGTGCGGCCTCACCAGTGCCGAGTAGAGTGGGATGATCACTTCCCTAGTCCTGCTGGCCACACTATTTCTGATACAAGCCAGAATGCTATTGGCCTTCTTGGCCACCTGGGCACACTGCTGGCTCATATTCAGCTGGCTATTGACCAACACCCCTGGGTCCTTTTCCGCTGGGCAGCTTTCCAGCCACTCTTCCCCAAGCCTGTAGCGTTGCATGGGGTGGTTGTGACCCAAGTGCAGGACCCAGTACTTAGCCTTGTTGAACCTCATACAATTGGCCCCAGCCCATTGATCCAGCCTGTCCAGATCCCTCTGTAGAGCCTTCCTCCCCTCAAGCAGATCAACCCTTAGGCTGTTTTAGGCTGTTTTCAGTTTGAGTAAGGACTGTGTTGAAGGAGAGTTCAGTTATGCACTCAGCACAGTAACTAATAAAGCCAATAAAAAAAAAACCCAACGTTTTGGCAAATAGCATGGTGTGTGCTATTGGTCACCTGAATGAGAAAGTGCAAGTCAAATGCTGTCTAAAAATGTCCATGTCATAGAATATCTGTTTTCTTTGTAGGTCTATTACCCATAGAATTATATGATAAGCAAGTAGCCCTAATGGCTGTTCAAGGCATCTGCACAGGCATGACTGACTACCAGTAACTACCTTTTTTTTCTTGTTTTGTGTTCAGTGAGAGGTTCTGATCTGCTTAGCATTTTGATGGCTACTTGTATCAGTTGGACAATTAGTTCTTCCTGATTCTCATATTCATAACATTTTGTCTGACAGTAATAATCTTCTTTGGCTGCACACGGTTTTTGCTGTTGTTTACCTGATTCTGACTGTTGTCTTCATGAGACATCACATGAAGTATGTCACATATAAAGAAGAAAACATAGTAAGTTTCTGTATTGGGGTGAAAAAAACCATACAGCATGTTTGCAAGTGGATAATGCTAAAAAATCAAATTGCTAAGATGCCTCCTGCTTGCTAGAATGTCACATAAGTGTGAAGGAATTCACTGAAAGCAAAGGTCCACTGAGTGAATTGTGAAAATGGATAGAGGGGAGGGGGGTGGGGAGGGATTTGTGAAATTTTGGTGTAACCTATTACCAATGTAGAAGGTGAATGTGGTGCTGTCTTGAATAGATGCAGCTCCCATCAAAATCAAAATTTCCTACCTTTTTTCCCCTCTACAATACAGCTACTTATGCTGTGTCACTGCCTTCCACATATTCTTGTTTTCTTTTTCGTGATGTGGTTTCTTTCTTGCAGGTTAGGTGCACATTGTTTATAACTGGTCTTCCAAAAAATGCAAAAGAAGAGACAATACAAGGCCATTTCACGTAAGTTCCATGCTTGAGTAGTATCATTAGGAACAGGAGATTTAAAATTGTCCTAGTAGTTTTACCTACCCAAGCAGAAATGTTTTTTTGACTCTTGCCCTGTTTAAAATTCATATTGTAGTATCCATCTGCTAAAAGCATATCTTATTCCTTAGACAGAATTGATAAAAGATTATATTTCAATAAAGTTAGTTAGCTGATCTTAAAATTAAAATCTAAGAAAGTGGCTGTGTATCCACACTTTCCATTCATGCTCCCACATGCCCTTTACTTGGGAATAATGCTGCACATCTGATATTAAAGTAACTTTCAGCAACTGTCTCTCTGGAAGTCTCTACTCTTGATACCTTATTCAGAAATGAAATAAGTGATTGAGATGTCAGATAGACATCAGTGATGCTCTTTCAAACAGTTTCTTCATTGTACTTCCTGTTCTTA
This sequence comes from Ciconia boyciana, assembly GCF_034638445.1. Classification (NCBI taxonomy): domain Eukaryota; kingdom Metazoa; phylum Chordata; class Aves; order Ciconiiformes; family Ciconiidae; genus Ciconia; species Ciconia boyciana. The sequence continues at coordinate 108,919,451 of NC_132936.1, read as the reverse complement.
TTGTTCTCATGTACTGCTTCCTTTTCAGTGCTGCCTACCCAACCTGCACTGTGCTGGAAGTCCAGCTGTGTTATGATGTAGCCAAGCTTATTCGTCTCTTCAAAAAAAGGTACTTGTTTTTGTAATCTACCTGAGTGTAGCATAATTTTATGAATGCTTTGCCAGTCCTTAATCAACATATACCAGGAGTACTAAGCTTGCACATACTAGAAGTGAATTCTATTCTTAAAGTTCTGGTCTGGACTCCTCTTAGTCAGCTGTGTTTTAAGACGAGTTGTGCGGTTCAACCCATTTCTTGTAGGTGTGGTACATCGTGTGTTGCATAAGATAAGCTTTGACTTGCTGATCATTTATTTATGTATGCACATATTTATTTAATTATTGTCAGGCAGTGCAAAGTGGAAAACCCAACTATTGAATTAATAACTCTGGGACCCTGCTTCTTTGGCTGGAGGTGCTGGTCACAGGAGAAAGAAGTGTTATCTTCTGGGCTATACGTTGGTTTTTTTTTTTTCCTGGAACATCACTACAAGCGTAGGCTGTATAATGCTATTACAGACTTGAAAATAAATTATGCTAAGTAGCCAAAATAAGGTATGTGAATATCTTTGATAACAAATTAATCAGTCACCAGTCCTTGACATAACTTTTTATCTTGAGGATTATATTCTTCTTAAGCTTGATGTTGATACTGTTTTCTTGCAAAATGTTATGAATGTATTTTTCTGTCCAGAAAACAGGCAGAAAAAAGCCTGACTTACTATGAACACCTGCATCAGAAGTATCACAAGCGGGTCCAAATCAACCCTAAGCCATGTGGTCAGTTCTGCTGTTGTGAAATGAGAGGATGTGAAAGGGTAAGAGATTGTGTTCATTTTTAGTGATGGCATTTTAGTTCATTTTTAGTAGATTGTTGGAAGAGTAGAGAACAGTTTTTGTGTGACATCTTGTTAAGCTTTAGAAAATTCTTTATTCATTTATTGCAGATAGCTCATCCTTCATGTTCTTGCAGTGTACAGAAAAGGCATTCCCCAAAACTTTTGAAATGTAATCTTAGTGCAAAAATTGAAGGACAAGAAGAACTTCCTGTTTGTTTGTCTTTGCATTGTGACGTGATTTGTGGAAGTAGTATGAGGAAGAGAGACTATGGTTTGTGTAAGCTGTATTTTAATGAAGATATTAGCCATCTGGTACTTGGATGTAACAGTCATCAATTTCCTGACAGGAGGATGCTGTAGATTATTACACCAAAGTTAGAAATGAACTGATGGAAGAATATTCAAGAGAGGAACAAGCTGTTCATAATAACCCACTGGGAATGGCTTTTGTAACATTTCAAGATAAATCCATGGCAACCTAGTAAGTTTTGTCTGCTGTCTTGCTTGTTCTCTTTTGACTATAATAGTACACCTGATCTCCTGTTTGTGTTGCTTGTTTGCTTATGTTGGTTGTTCTTCCTTTCTTCTGCTTCACCATCCTGTGGATTTGGTCTGCTTTGCTTTCCGGTAAGTTTTCCCATAAGTGTGCATTTAGCCTCTATGCTTTGAGTGAAGAAAATATCTAAGGGACTAAATGGCTCTGGACATTTATTGGGATAAGGAGCCTTTCTCTTCTGTGTGGTATCCAGTCCATCAGTGTAGGTTAATAGTAGGCCAGACTAATTGGCTTTTGTATTCAAGTTACTGATTTCTCCATTTTCTACTGTGCAAATGGTCCAATTACCAAGCTGTCACAATGGGTGCAAATTACATGGCTAGGTAGTCATCTCAACAAAGTAGAGTCAGTGACTGACCTGGCCATAGATGATAGATACACATTATGCATCTCTCTTACCTGTTATTATAGATACATGCATAGGCCTCTTATCAGAAGTTGTTCAGCACCTTTTACTCGGCCATTTGTAGAGAAAATGCATGTAGCCTCTTGTTTTCTGTTGGCACTTTGTGAGCATCTTTTACTAACACAAAGTGGATAAAGGGAAGCGGAATAATATTTGTATTACAAAAATAACACATCATGCCTTTTTTATTCTTTATAGCCTCTTTGATCTAAATTGTCTGTATTCTTTTGACCTTCAAGTCATGTTAGAGCACCAGTCTTTCAGGCATTTTTTTCAAGGAAGTCCAGGATACAGAATTCCTTGCAAGAATTTGAGATGCTGGAGAGAGTTTTGCTTGCTGCTCTTTAACTGAGTAGTGATTCCATGGTGAAATCTGCCTCCCTCCTAATTTTGTAATGTTACACACTATATTTAGAGAATCTAGAGCATGAAATAACATTTTAAGATGTGAAACTGAAAGAAGAAATAAGCGCTGAAGTTCCTTCTCAAGCTGCTAATTTCTTGTATACCATTTTGATGGGATAGTCTCCTCTTGGGCATGTGTTCTGAGTTGCACTGCAGCCATCTCTGAGTTGAATTACCAAGGACTGAAAAGATTTTATTTTTTTTAGCTTGGAATTGATGCAGTGGACTCTGTTCTGTGGAAAATTAGACAAGATTACATGTGAAGCTGAGGCTACCATCAAATTAGAAAGTTATTTGTGCCCTTAGTGTGCTCTGCTCCACAGAGCCCTGAAATAGGATGGGAGAAACAGGAAGCCAGGACCGAGGTTCATGGAGACAGGTGGTTGTAGAAGCTTAGTTAATGATGGTGCTTGGTAGTATGGCTGGTAGTGCTAAAGCTTGCTCTGTATGTGTTTTTTAAAATAAACTGTCGAAGTATAATTAACTTTCTTAAATACTTGCTGCTGCAAGTTGTTGGCAATTTGACATCACTACTTGAATTCTGGTAAGGTAAAGATGTGGGTTTTGGGGGTTATTTTTCTTTGTTTGTTTGGTGTTAGGGTGTGTGGTTCTCTGTTTTCTTTATGTTAAGAGCACAACTGAGAAACAAGCATGTTCAGGAATTTTAGAGTCTACCTGTTCAAATATAATATATACTGTTTCCACGCTAGTGTAATAGAGCTTATCTGGAGTGGAACAACTTCTACACAGTAACGCACACACGGTTGTACTGTCTCTGAATAAATGCCTGGCGCTTCTATTGCTGTGTTTTGAGAAATCTTTGAAAGCATTTATTCTGGGCATGTTTAAATTTTGTTTAAATACATTGATTGTCAATCAACTCATAATATTAGCAGATAAAATTAAGTATTGTGATTATTTTAGGAGTGGGTGAAAGAGGGTAATATTTTGAATTGTGAGAATACCAGCATGATAAAAATTTTTCTGAGAATTGGTACTCAAGGCAAAATTGGATAGTTTTGATACTAGTGTAATGAAATGAGAGTGCAGACTAATCCTGTAGTCTGCTTTGCTTTGAAAACAGCTGTAAGTACATAAAGAGGTGTTTGGGGAACTGGCTGTCTTTATTTTTATTTTTTCCAATGCTCTCAGGCTTTGATTTATTTTTTTTACTATTTTTTTTAACATGAGTCACTGCTGTTGTTGGTGTTGGTAGAAGCACCGAACAATTCAAACCAAGACTGCTTTTTCTTTCCGACTTTGTCAGATCTCAAAGACCTGTGGTAGTAGCTGTTTATATGATGGTCATTACATGCATGATATAATGTTATGTTGTTGTCCAAGTACTATCTTGATCTCTGGTTATTAAAAGCAAAAAAACTTTATCACTATTCCCAGTCTTTCTCATTACATATGCAGCATTTTCAGGTGTAAAGATTTGGAAAAATCCTCCTCCTCTTTTTCTTCCTTACAGTATCCTTAAGGACTTTAATGCCTGCAAATGTCAGAGTATTAAGTGTAAAGGAGAACCCCAGCCATCGTCCTACAGCAGGGAGCTGTGCATATCAAACTGGGAGGTTACATATGCTCCTTATCCTGAGAATATTTGTTGGTAAGATTCCTGTCTTACATCCATTTATTTATGATAATGTAGGTTTAGAGTGGGGTCAGGGGAAGGGGGCTGAATGCTTTTTTTTCTTTAACCCTAAACTAAGACTTTATGTAGTGTTTGAATGTGGTTGATCTGCATCTTTATTTCCATTACTGGTGTTCTTCATTGACCTTGGGGAGGCCTCTCAGAGGCTCATTAGAATTTTGCCACCCCAAAGTTCTGGTACCTGCAGTTCCTGTTAACTAAAAATAAAAAAACTAAAATCAGCTTATTAATGTCTGTGCCTCAGCCTTTCCATTTTTTGAGGTTAATGCATATCTACTGTTGAGATCTGAGGAAAGCAACTTGGTGTTAGTGCTGTGTATTCTCTAAGTATGTATATTTTTTTGAGTTGCCACATGATGAGTATAACTTGATCCACTCTGTGAACTATAGTCTGTCTTCTAACATCTTTTTATTGACCCAGTAAATTTCCCAGACTTTACTCACTGCTTGCAGAAGAGTGTCAGAAAACAGATAAATGCTTTTTGAATGAAACTGCTTCTGTGCTGCCTTCTGTCATGCTTATAGGCTAAAAATGACTAAACGTTTTCCAGTCGCTTTGCAAATAACTTAGGGTTGGGTCAATATAATCCCCTGTTCATATAAAAGTAAATTTGTTGTTACATTTCCATTGCCCAAACCAAAACTGCAAGTGAGACACAAACATGCACAAGTTACTGTATTTCACCTGTATATAACTTTTTTTAAAAAAAAAGTACACTTTTTTTCCTAATGATTTTAATAGAAAATTACTTTTAAGGTGACTGTGCCATCTATTTCTAATAATTGAGAGGTTTTCTCTAGAACTACAATTCTACAGTTGGGAATAAAGTACAGAATCTTTAACCATAAAGCAAACAACCATGATTCTTAGCTCTGTCTCTTGCAGCTGTGTTATTTTGAGACATGAATTAAAAATCTCTTGCAAGCTGCTTTCCAAGTACGGTCAGCTTAATCTGCCTTTTTCATGAAAGGGTTCTTGCATGCTTCGTTTCCTCTTAATTTCTTCAAGTACTGTCCTATGGACATAGGAAATGATCGTTGAGACTCAATGTGCTGAAGCACTTACAAAGCTTTTCTAAACGTCTCTGAGAGGTGAACATGGTGGGGTTTTGTTGGCTTTGTTTTTTTGGTGTTCCCCTCCCCCATGAAGAAGAGGAGGCACAGGGATTTGCCAGGTTACTTACCTAGGTTCACAAAAAGAGCTGTCATAATTGGGGATTTACTGAGTCTCTGTATCCTTGTTTTGTCTGTTCTAAATACTTGGCTTTAGCTGGGGTTCAAATCATTTCAGTCCTTTTGGGAACCATTTCAGATAACGTTTAAGAACTTTACCTGTTTAAGACCTGTGGTTGCTGTTTTAATATGGCAGGAAGGGATGTAGGGTGTTTTAATTTTTTTTTTCCCCCCAAATCACAGTTTCTTGGTAGATTCTGCCTCTGATAGCTATTCTCCTTGCAGAAATTCTCTGTATCTTCTTCTATCTCTGTCTCTTCTTGTTCTAACTTTGTTTAGTACTTCTGTATTATTAAACAGTGGAAGTGTTTCATCCCAAACCTTAACTACATTAGACATTGTGTTTGTGTTATGAAAGACTAAAGACTTATTCTGCAAGTGCAATTTTTGTTATCATTCAAGAAGGGTTGTACAGTTTTCTTTATTTCTAAAAGCAACTGGAACTTGTGTAGTGCTTTGTTATATAAATTTGACACTATGAAAGCTCTATTTAGAAAAAGCAGTGCCACCTCATACTTGACAGATAGTATGTATTTTTTTTTTTAACAGCAAATGCTTACTGCTTGTTTTTTAAATATTTTTTTTTCCCAGGAAAAATCTTTCAGTGCGTGGACTGAAATGGTGGTTTAGATGGGCTTGCATTAATTTGCTTCTTTTTATTGTGCTGTTTTTTCTTACTACTCCTTCCATAATCATCTCAACCATGGACAAGTTCAATGTCACTAAACCTATTCACTACCTTAATGTGAGTATCACCATATGTTTGGATATAGCTGTGTATCAGAACAAAATGTTGATAAACTGATAGGTGTATAGTAACACAATGAAACAATGTCTATAAGCTAAATTCAGTTGAAATTCTCAGGGTTATTTTACGTAACTACTGATTAAAAAGCATATGTCTAGAATCAGGTCTCTAGTCCTCTTTTGTTTGTTGATAGTAGGCTGAAGTAATTTCATCTGAAACTTTATATTATTATAAATGTCTTATTTGTTTGTAATAAAAATTTGCATTCCAAAGTTACATAATTCTAAATTTTGTAATCAAAAACCTTTGTCAAAAATGGAATTTCAAGTCCAATTTGTATTTTGATTTTTATGATGAGAAGGGGGGAATTCAGATTTTAAACTCTGAAGTAAAATGCCATGGTTTTATTTTTCTTATTGGATTCAAAACAGGGTGGCATATGTATCTGGTCCTAGTTTGACTGCAGCTAAAGTCTCTTGCAAACTGTTAATTTTAAATACTTCCCCAAGCTAGAGTAAACTACATAAAAACTGCTTGTGAGACTTCACTCTCATGGAATTTAATTCTCAATCCTACTCTTGTTTTTTGTCTTGCACACTAGTGCTGAGCGTTCACTTATTTTAAGACTGTATCTAAATACAATTTCCACAGTCCAACCTGCTATAATTTACAAAAAGCAAAATATTGCAGCCTCTGTTCTACCACATCTGCATTAAAATGTTTTTAATGCTTATTCTTACTTTTTTTTTTCCCCCACTAGAATCCCATCGTCAGTCAGTTTTTCCCGACGCTCTTGCTCTGGTCCTTCTCGGCTTTGCTACCAACAATTGTCTATTACTCAACTTTGCTGGAGTCCCACTGGACAAAGTAAGAAAGATTTTCTCTGTTTTGGCCTTATCAGCTGAATTACTAAAATAAATGGAGAAAGTGCTTATCTTTCATGGAGTTCTTAAATCCACAGACCTCTTGTAGTGGGGAAAGTCATGTTCTCATCTCTTTCTAATGTTATAAACTCCAAAGTGTTGGTTAAGTAATTTGTAATCAACGCAGCAAGTGTAATCTGACCACATGATTTGCTTATGCTTCCCCCGCCTCTTTGTGTTTAATCAGAAAAAAATGTATAAGCAGGCTCAGGGGGTGTAGCTTCAACAGGAGCATTGGAAGTGCCTCTGATCCCATAACTAGCTCGCTTGCTGGGGAGATAGGAGGTGTGGGTTTGGATCCTCTCCACGCTGAGAACATCACAGAAACCCAGAATCCCACTTCAACAGAAAGTACTCCAACTGCTGGCATGCTACTTATAAAAAGAACATCCACCTTTTGTTGTTTTGTGTGGGGAAAAAATGTTCTGGATGTAACTCTTGGTGCACAACTCAGTTGCTGTTGGATATTGTTAGTGGTGATCTGAGGAGACCTATGGGACCAAGGCCCAGCAGATGTGTTGATGCAAGGTTTTCAGATATGACTGGTGCACTTCCAAGATGTCAAGCACAGTGACGTGCTGCTAACTTGGATAACTTGGCACAGCTTAGTTTGGCATACCAGATTTCATCCCCAGTTTACCTACAGTCAGATAAAAGCATGGTACTGCATGTTGAATCCCAGCTTCACTCGACTTCACTCAATCTTTTTCCATAATGCCTGCAGTCATTTTTTGTTTGTTTTTATATTCTAAGGTCAAATTTTTTGGACTTTAATTTTTTGTACCATTCCCTTGTAAAGACCTTGTGTCCAGAATCTACTGTTTATTCATCAAAGTTGTATGCTTTTCATCAGCTTTTTTTTTTTTGGTAGTTGCACTAGGCACATGAACTCTGAGCCCTTCTCAGTCAGTTGAAATAGTTTTCTAAAGTCACTAGTGATCACAGATCTGATTTCAAGCCTCCGTATAGTTATACTGATATGCCCCAGAGTGCCCAAGGGCTACATGATCCTATAATAAAATCTCTGTGGTTTTAATGCCCTATCAGATACCACCTTTAACAGTCTGAATTGTTTATAGCAATCACTGCACTTTTCTGGCAACAGTGTGTCACTAGATAGATGTTCCTGCTACTATAGTAGGGGTATAGCATTAGTAGTGTCATGTTGTTCCCAAAGACTTGACACTTGGCAAGGGCAGTCAAGTGGCTTGTCTAAGTGTCTGGTTTCTTGGCAGTGGTGCCCTTTTACGAACTCCCTAATCCCTCTTGGCATAACACTTGAAGAGCTGTTTGTTTACAAGCTGTTGCGAGATGTATCATTGGATGAGAGACCAGCTGTGATTGTCGCACATCCCCTTGCTTGTGGTGCAGACCTGTAGTGATGCTAATCCAGAGTCTGGATTAATGTTCAGAAATGTTTTCTTTGCCCAAGAAGATACTGAGAGCCTGCTTCGTCCAAGTTAGTGAATTTCTCAAAGATGTTTGTTTTGTGAGTATCTTGTAGCAATGTGATATGGTAGGGGAAGCTGGAAGTCTGACAGGTGTTGACATTGTCTGGGCAAGATCCTTCATGTGTGGAAGTCTTTCGTATGAGTTTCTTACTCCGTGACTTCTTATGTTGGTAGATCTGCAGAGAACAGAATAATGATGCATAAAGTCTACATATTTTTGATCTTCATGGTATTGATTCTGCCCTCCCTTGGTCTGACCAGGTAACAAATCATAGTTTAACAGTGTAATGTTTGAGTATTTTTATCATATGAGACAACTTACTTCTGTTTTCTAGTTGCTAGTTGAGGTACCCTCACTCCTTCCAGTGTCTGTGGTTGTATTGTCATTATGCATTAGATTTCAATGCTCATCTTTCATCTGAGGACCTCATAGCCCTTAAAGTTTCCAAAGGCAGACTTTTCTTTCAGCAAAGAAATTTAAGACCTCATAAGATCAATTACTAATTGGAAGTTGCCCATACTTACCATCATAGCTGAGAACCCAGTTTCCTGACTGTGTCTTATACTTCAGTTATAGTTGTCCTTTTCTTTCCACCTTTACAGTGTTTGACTGTTTCCCTGGCTAACTGGGTAACATGTATTTGTCCTATCTATATAATAACTGCTAAAAATGAATCATTAAAACTTTAGTATGAAGTAGACGTTTCTGTTTTGTTTGATTCTGTATCTTTTTTTTTCCTATTTCTGACCATCAGTAACTGTGATAAAGCTAAAGTAGTGTTCAGATTATTTGATTAAGTTCTCTCTATCCACTATCCTGATCTGAACTACTTAAAAAGAGAAGCAATTTTACACAGTACTAAGCTGTTGGAGACTGAATTACATTAACCATCTCTCTTTCAGCCTTGATTTTTTTTTCCGTTGGCTGTTTGACAGAGAATCGTCTGATTCTGCAGTTAGGCTGGAGTAAGTATTAGCAACTCTTTGCTAAAGGAATACTTACGACTTTTTTGTTGTTGTTGTTGTTGACTAACCTTGGTTAGTGTTTATTAAAATTTGCTCGGGGATGGTACCCTGTGGGATGATGTTGAGCTTCTGAATAAGGGGAGGAGAATGCAAGTGATTTTGCTATGAAGGAATCCATGCTTTTTCCCTGCTAGCTAATGTATGCAAACATTCAATAAAGAGACAGTTATTTTCCCCAAACCTTACAAATTTTGTAGAAGACAAGAAAGGACAGGATGATATGATGCAGGTGAGAAGGGGACCAGAAAATGTACTGAGGATTGTTGCATATCAAGGACAGGGGATCTTCCCAAGGATTACAGTGAGACCAAATAGCTGCAGCAGTTCTCTTTCTGAAATCCATTGACTCTTGATTTTAAGAAACACGAACGTTTTTACACCAGCATTGCAAATTTGCAGATATTGGTGGTTGTAAGCTCTTGTGACTGTGGCTGGAGGGAAAGAATAGAATGCAATTATTAGGACATAGTTAGGTTTCCAAATGCTGTTTCAAAATCAGTAACAAGAAGATAATTAGGAGTTACTAAGCTAGGAGAGACAATTATTCTGTTGCAGTCTTATCTCATCTTGTCTCGGGTTGCTGTTGCAGACATCAAATGATGCTCTTGTCTGCTATCAGCCACTCGTCAGACTGCTGTATCTTTTCATGAACAGTTTATTCCCCATCTGAACTGCAACTCAGCCAGGCTCTTACAGTATACTACACTTACTGCATTTATAGCTGTGTAGTACTCTTTTTTTTTTTTTCAATAAGATTATCGGAAGTCTTCTAGCCACTTCTTATGGTGTCCAGTGCTTATCCTTATGGTAAGAGATTTCCAAAGGTGATAGGGATCCATTGTATATATGCTGTATTTGCTTGTCTGCTTTCCAGTCAGTGTCTGATGTCTTTCCTTGCAGATGTGTCTTTTTGCCTGACCAGGGAGCCTTCTTTGTGAACTATGTGATTGCCTCTGCTTTCATTGGCAATGGGATGGAACTGCTGCGCCTGCCTGGCCTCATCCTTTACACCATACGCATGATAATGGCCAAGTCCACAGCAGAAAGGAAAAATATTAAACAGGTATTAGAGCCCCTCCTTAGTAAGAGGCAATTAAATGGCTGATCCTTATCAGAAACAGTGGGAGCCCCCATCCTTCATACCATTAACTATCATCTCCTGTCTCTTTTTTTTTTTTTTTTGGCCTTTGTTTCACTCATCCATGACAGGTTCATATTCCCTTCATTTGTAGCACAGATAACGGGGAGGTATTTATTCAAGTCAGAGATGGTCAAAAATCAAAACCAAAGCTCTGAACTTCAGGTATTTTCCTCTTCACAGCTCTAAGTCAGAGTTTTATGATTTGGATTTTATAGGATAATTCTGATTTAATCTTACAGTCTAAACTTCAGGGTTTTTTAAATTCAAATCTGTCTATAGTTAGTTTCTTCTGTCAGCCCACAGGTGTGTGCAATTTACTTTAATCTGAACGTACGCCTAGCAAAATATATACTTATTGTCTATATTCCATTTTAAGTGGTGGACTTTAAGTTCCAGATGATGTATTGTCTTGCAGCTTGAAATTCCAGGTGTTACAATGGGAACTTAAGTCTGTATACAGCTGCCTCTGTTCTTTTTTTTCTTCCTTCTTTTTTTTTTTTCTTTTTTTCTTTTCTATGGGTGGGTGGGTTCCATTTTTAAAAGATTCTTTTAAACATTCGCTTCTGTTAACTGTTGCATATTACCCCTTGCTCTTGCTCTGGTTGAAATAATTTATATTGATTTCCTAATCCCAAGAGGAGAAAGTGGGAATACTGACAACACCAAAGCTTTGATACCTTGAGCTTTCCCTACTGGGAAAGCCAACACAAGGAACAGTACAGACTCAATGGAACCTGCAGCGAGATGCAGGTTCTGAGTTTGGCACAATTATTTTCTGCCTTGTGGTTTTAAGTAGTTGCTTCTTGTAGATGAGAACAGATTCCCCGAGGAATTACTTTAAGGCTATGAAAGAAGCAGCATATTTTCTGTAAGTAGAGATGCTTAAAATGCGTAATACTTCATCTCTCTAATTACGTCATTTATGCCTCTTAGGGAAATAACTGATCTCTCATAGGGAGAGAATAAGAGAAGGTGAATTGTTGCTTTAGTGAATCTATTCTTAACTCCTGACACATTGATAGATGACATGAGAGTTTTGGGTGTTTTGTTTTTGTTCCTAGCAACAAGCATTTGAATATGAATTTGGAGCAATGTATGCCTGGATGTTGTGTGTGTTCACTGTCATCATGGCCTATAGCATTACGTGTCCCATCATTGTCCCATTTGGTAAGTTTTCCAATGAGCTGTGGGCACTGTGTGAGTGAGATGGGGGCATGTGGGAGGTTTGGAAGGCCCGGTTCTGCATTCTTATTCCAGTTCAAACGCTGATAATCCTTAGGACTTGGATCCAAGTTTCCTTCCCTTTTTGTGGAAAAACAGGGCAGAAGATGGTGAATTACTTAGGTCTTGTACTGCCTTTAGAAGTTGAAAGTATATTTAATGTCTATTAGATGCTTATTTTATTTCTCCAATTTGAGTGCATTAGCTCTGGTGGTGGTTTTTAATAATCAAGCATAAGAGTTCACATAGGTTTGGGGATGAGGGGATTATTTTTATCTCTGGGTTCTTGAGGTCTGGGAGAAGCAAGCTGCAGAGGGTACCCAGCCTGGAGGTCAACTTTAAGCAGCCAAATTTGAGTTGAGACATTCTGATCCCCAAGTCCTTTAGGCACATTTGAAATAACTTTTGTCCTAAAGTTTGACCAATGTATGTAAAATGAAGCACAAAAATAAGCACGTTGTTTTCCAGTCTCTTGCTACTGGATCTACCTGTCCTTTTCACTACTGCAGCTCTTCTGCATTGCAAACCATTTATCTAAAATTCCGCATCCTGAATGAGAATGAGAAAAGGGGCTGTGGTCATCACTGTCCCGTGGACAGCTGTATGCTCTATGGTCCTGACCCCAGGGATGTGACCTAACGATGTGCTGACTGCTTTGCTGGGACATGGTCTTGGTGAACACCATAGCTGCCCTTTGACCAGAAAAGGAAATGCTGTATACTCTGGTAGATTTGCTGGCTTAGAAAACCAGTTAACTAGAAGTTCAGGGCGTGTGGGTGGAGCACAGCTCCCCCGCGGTGTAGATGGAGCTGCAGTCCTACAGGACCCTGAGAAGGTCTCCAGATCTCTGAGTCACAGACCTCCTTTGTCTAGAATGTTTCCTTATTCAGCTGGTTTATCTCTGTCCCATGAACAAAACTTAACATTTCTGCCTTAAGTTGCATATATATCTGGCTTTGACTATTTTCTTCTCCCTGTACCAGCCATTAAATCCTGTATAAGTATGCAAGAAACTTAGCAATCTGTCTAGAACTCATGAACAGTTGTCCATCTTTAGTGACTGTAACATGATCTACATCTTATTTTATTGCATCTTTCATTCACAGAGATTCTGGACTGTCATAAGAATTATGTATAAAGAATCATTTCAGCAGCTACAGATATTTCCCCTCTGGAAACCTGTTTATCAGGCATAAGTAGTACTAAATCATTTTATATAGTTGGTATTTTCCTTTTCTAATCCGAAATTTTAGAGAGCTAGATACAACATAATTAGATATTGTTCAGAACTGGTTTTAATCAACAACCTTATTATTGGGAGAATGTGGCCAATTTTTTTGTAACAATGTACTTGATATTTATTTACATTTCATTTTGTGTGCAGTTGTAAATATCTGAATGTGCTACTGCATACCAGAGCTGTTGCAATTCATAGCTGTCAAAGCAGTAACTGGCTTTTTTTGGGGGATAAGAAATAGCTGACTTGAAATCCAGTCATGAATCTGTTGAAGGCTGAGAGGGAGACGTTAAGCTACTGTTAGGCCTTTCTTCCTTACCAGTACAGTGCTGGAGGAGTTACCAAGTGTTCCCTACCAGCTTGGCCTCATGTGCCAGCACTAGGAAGGAGCTCTGGTTTCTCTCTGGGAGCATGAGTGGTGCCACAGAGAAGTGTGTGGAGACGGGGAGGGATGGGGAGACCCCAGTGGTCTTGGGCTGGGGATGCAACAACCTTAGGAGCAGGCTGCTGTCATGCAGCTGTACCCCATTCATGTTTGGGCTGTATCCACCATTAGTATCTAGATTTTCAGTCACTTGGTTAGTGTAGATCTCCTCACAGGATTGCTGCTTTTTATCAAGCCTTCAACAACCTCTCCTTGGCTCTCCCTTTTTTCCTTCCAGGTTTAATATACATACTCCTGAAGCACATGGTTGACCGTTATAACCTTTACTATGCGTATCTCCCTGCCAAGTTGGAGAAGAAGATGCACTTTGCAGCTGTGAATCAGGCCCTTGCGGCTCCAATTCTCTGCCTTTTCTGGCTCTATTTTTTCTCATTTTTGCGGCTAGGTACGTATTATCTTTTTCCACCTAGAAGCTGCTCCTACCTCTCTTGCCAACTTACCTAAATTACACGTGAAGTTTCATAGGCTTTGTGGGTTTTTGTTTTTGCTTCCATAAATGGGAAGTCACGGTGGTTACCTGTGGCACTGAATTATACAACATTTGCAGCTTACACAAGTTTGCATAAGATACTCTGGAGATGGCTGATATGTTAACTTAAAACTGTTAGCATGGAGCTTCATACTTCTTCATTTTACAGGAGATCATGTGTTCCTTAAATCTGTAGAGTTTGAATTGGCCAGTTGGGCTGTGGAGTGACAGACAGTAAAAATAATTAAATAAAACAAAAATCTGTTCAGAATTAGCTCTTTCTAGATGGTCTCTGGCTTTGCTACCTGCATTTGTGTAGTCTGTGTATAAGTTTAATTTGCCTGGATGAATTGGCTACTGCCTCTGTTGTACAGCTGTCATGTAGAAAAAACTGTTAAAATGTTGACTAGTGCTAGTAAGACCTGTGTTCTACGCCGTCCGTCAAACTTTACATGGAAGACTGCAGTGAGATGGTGACTCTCCCCATATTGTAATTTAAAAACTCGTGTTTTGTGTGTAATTGATTTAATTTATAAATAGGGACATTCTGTATTTTGCAAATACTTGGCATTGATAATATTGTCTGTGGTGTACTAACAGCTTTGACATCAGAAAAGGTAGGCGATAGCTTATGGCTTTTTATCCATGATATAGGAGGAAGCATTTGGCATGGAACAGGGATGCCAGTGATGCTGGAAGGAGTTGAGCTTCCCTTCTTGTGAAGGATGCCCTTGATATTTTGTCCTCTTCTTTGCTTTCACAGCACTGATGACAAATGACCGTGCTTACATTGTGTTTTTCTAGCATACCAGTAGTAAAAAACATTGTTGGCAGACTGTCATCTAACTTTAGAGATAGCTCCCTGTGGATGTAAGAGGCACTTGGAACTATTGCTTCAGGCTGTCCTTGGATTTGAGCAGATGTCCCTGCATTACTTGTATGTTTGAGAGCTTGGGTTTTTTTTTTTCCTTTGTTTTGAGAGCTGTCTTTGCAACCAGGAAGACCAATAAATCTGTCCTCTAAAATAACAGCAGAATTTCTAGAGCATGCTTTAGAAAAATCAACTCCAAACATGCAGCAATTGATGCGCCTCTTTAGTTGTTATGAAGGAAATCCTGGTGTAGTAAAAATTAAATCTGTATAATAATGTTTTCTGGTTCTGCATCTGTGGTAAAACCATCATTTGTCATGGAACTTAGTAATGGAAAACACAGACCATGTTTGGCTTGGTCAGTATAGAGGATCCTGTTTACAGGATGTTGTTCAGTGATTTGTCAGCGCACAGGGCAGTCCAGCCAAGTGGTATGAGTCTGAGAGGTAGGAACTTGAGATTTTGATTTCATTGCCATTGATTTCATTGCTGCTTCTTGTGCCAAAGAGAAGGAAGGAGGGGGAAGAGTGCTCTGCTTCCTTATCTGCAAAATAAATCAGTTTATGGTGTGTAAAGCTTGATTGCTTAGTCATTGATTTGTATAGTTTGCCTAGTATGGATGTTTCAGTCTAGTTGCAGAGTACAGTGATAATACTCTGTTTTCTCATTCATTATATTAATGTAAGGCTGGAAGGACTTCTATCACAGTTCTCAGTCAGGACCAAATATCACTTGACTGCATACAGAAGGTGATAGGCTGTACTGGTGTCATCTATTTCCTTCTCAGTCGCTGTTTTCTTCCTCGGCTCTCATGCCATCCATCCACCAAAAGCACCACTGGGCCTTTCACAACAGAGGAGGCGATGGTACTACCTGCAGTTCAACCCGTGTCTCCTGGGATAGTCACTTAAGTCTCGTGTTCTCTAGAGCTGTTGGCAGGGAGGAGTGCTGAGGACACAGGGCAGGGAAAACTGATCTTTGGAGATTTATTCTTCCCTGATCTCTGCTGTTTGCCTTGTGGTTCACACCATACATTGGCTTTGGTGTAGACATGCCTCACCAGCTGGTGAATACTGTTGTAACCTACACTTATAAAAACAACCTCTTCTAAAGGACACTGCAGAATACCCATAGGGAGGGTTTTTCACTTCCCTTTTTGGGTTGAACGGTGACATGTTTGTGGGGTTTTTTTGTGTGTGTGGTTTGTTGGTTGGCTGTTCCCCCCCCCCCCCCCCCCCCCCATGAACAGATCTGCACAGGGTTTATATAACCTGCTAAAAAGTAAAACTTGTCTGTTCTGCGCCACTGCATGTGCTGGGGTTACCACAAAAATATTTGAGGGTTGGTGTTGCCTCTTTTGACTAAAGAAGCTTAGAAACAGCTATGGTTTTTGGGGGTTTTTTGGGGGTTTTTTTTGTTTGTTTTTTTCCTAATATCTTATTCAAGTCATCTTTGCTGCAAAATGAGATTAATTTCTTCAGAATATTTCCCCAGTGGACCTGAAGAACAGTAAGTCACTGTAATCATTATAACTTTTTCCATATTGGAGGCTGCTACCATGCCCTTTCCTATAGTTCTCTGTCTCTGAAGAAAAACTTACTTTTCAGCTTAGTTCATGTTTACTCAATTTCTTCTCTTGTTCCTTTTCCTTGGATTCCTCCCAGTCCTGTCTGTATTTTATCATGGTGTCCTACACAGACAAGGCTGCTCAAGTTCAAGGTTCAGTAGCACCAAATTATTTTCTATAGGTACCAGAGACTTGCTTTTTTTTTTTTCCCTGTCCCATGTTTTGTGATAGCATCACACTATTGACTGCTTTCCAACTTGTAATCATCAGTTATTCTGCAGTGCTACAGGTTTGTTATCCCTCATATCTACATTTCGTTTTTCCTTCCAAATTGTAGTTATTTACAGTTTTCTACATACAATTTCATCTTACTGTTTACTTTTGGTTAGTTTTTCTTTTTCTTGAAAGAGGGTGGGGTCATCTAATCTATCAAGGTAATTTTGATTTTTTTTCCCACCTATTTTTTTTTTTCCTGTGGGTTCTTTGCAAGCCACCTAGTTTGGTGCCATCATCATATTTAATAAATTGACTCTGTTACATTTCACAGATCATTAATGAAAGTATTTTAGAAGTGGGTCCAGAATAGATGACTGAGGGAGGAGGAGAAGAATCGCTCTGAGTCTTGTTTATCATTCAAGTATTGCAGCCACCTTTCTAGGCCTTTAAGGAAGCTGGGGAAACAGCATGCTCAGCAGTTTTACCAGTCAACAAGCTTTGTGGATAACGAGGTTCTCCTGTTTGTGGCTGGAAGTGGTGTGCCCAGTCCTCTAAGGGAAAAAAAAAATCATGAGGACTGTGAAAATGGGGAAGATAAAGTAAAGGTTTGTTTGTTTGTTTTTTTCCCTGCTATGTATTTTTATATTGTATTCTCTGGATATTTTTCTAGGCTTTAAAGCACCTACAACCATGTTTACCTTCCTAGTTGTCAACATCACAATTGTTATTTGCTTGGCTTATACTTGTTTTGGCTGTTTCAAGTACCTGAGCCCACTGAATTATAAGGTAAGTGATGGATACCTAACACCTTTCAGCACCTACCTATGTGCTTGATGTAGCAGCAGCTATTCCTACTGGGTTATTTGTGCCTTCTCGCTAGCAACGTCTGTCCACAAAGGTTTATTCTGGTGAGATGGCTAAAGAGGGCTGATAGTAGAGGTAGGCTTCTTGGCACAGTGGAAAGTCTGTCAGTGTTAGCAAGAACTGAATTTGAGAGGAAAGAGCAGTATGGAAGAAGTATGCAAGAGGGTTGGAGGAGAGAGTACCAGCACTGCACAGAGATCTCTCTGTGCAGGTTTTGGGGCGCTTACTATCTCTGTATATTGTTTTTACTTACCAATGTGATATTGTCTCTCTTCCTTCCCCGACCTGTTACTGGTTACAGATAGAAGACATGCAAGGTGAAAGAGGAAATGATACAGATGCACCAGCCATCCCAACATCTTCTGTAAGGAGTTAAGAGTTACTAATATTCTCTTATGTTTCCTAGAAAAACTTAATTTCTCACCCTGCTTACCAAAGAGCTTGTGTAGGACGTATTAGTCTGAATGGACTGTGGGACTTCCCATATGCGCGTGTGGGACCAGAGAGTTCTGCAGCTGGGCTCCTTGACTGTTCCCAGGTGGTGTTCCAGAAGTACCTTCGGCTGATGTTTTAGGAGTAGTTGAGACACGCTACTTCCGGCAGCTCTGTACACTGTGTTCTGGGCCTTACACCAGACAGATGACAGATCCTCACATCTGGACAGCTGCCAAACACAGTCAGTTGCCACTGCTTTGTGACTTTGAAAGTTGTGACGTGTAGCAGGTTTTACCTGCCATGTCACTAAAAAGGATGTAGGACTGAGGTAGAAAGAGGTCTTTGTGCCACAGTCTACAAGTACAGGTGAGTGTTGCACCAGGAAGCCTCCATTAGGGTGCAAAAGGCCTTAGGTATTAAGGTGAAGAATGGGAAATGGATGAAAAGAAGAGTGGCAAGGGGAAAAATTATCCTAGGTGAATTATCCCAACGTTATACTTTGAGAGACTAGTAAAATCCTTAACGCTTGTGATTTCAGATGTACGTCCCCCGAGTTTTGCATCCTCATTCTACAGAAAGGATGGTGCTTGCCCATAAGGAGCAGCAATCATATGGCACCATGGACAACACTAGTTCACAGGCAGAAGAAATCATAAGCTATTCTGCTGGACCTGCAGTTATTGAGCAGGCATCGAGAAGTTCGCTTTGAATGCCAAGGACTAACACAAGGTGGAGCACTTGGTCCAGGTTTAGGAGAACTAATGGCCCACCACGACCTACTAAGTATTCTGTTTTATTTACATATTCCTGCCTACAGAAGAGGTACAGAAATAATTCATTGTGTGGTCTGCAGCTGTGCTTGGAGATTAAAAAGCAGATGCCTTGGGACGGATTGTTTTCCAGGCTGTCTACACACATTGTGAAACAACATGTTGAGCACAGAGATGTTGATCCTCAGGGACTTCACTTATGCTATCTCATCACTTGCCTTATGAAGATAACTTATGCTGCATATAGATAACTGGTCACCAAAGTAAATGCGGCTATTACAGCTGTCATTTATTTATTCAAAAAATTATTGCATTTTAAAAAAAATAATAATAAAAAAACTTTGGTATTTATAAATCTCTCGGGATGTGTTAAATCCTGAGGCAATGTCACTTTTGATGAAAATGCTGTTTGCGTGGGTGCTGAGGATGGTGTGTGGGAGTCTCTCTTCTTGTCACCCGAAGTAGTCAGTGTAGACTTGACCATGTTACTTTTTTTGCATTAAAAGAGATGAGGGAGTTACTGTGCACTTGGGTACTAAAAGTACCAAAGCAAAAAGACTGGTGTAAAGAAGGGAGTGATTTATCTGATACTGTTTTTATATATTTTTTGGAGGGCGTTTAGGTTGTTAGATTCTGTTCACTATTTTTAAGGGCCTTCCACAATGGAAGTTCACCTGCCAACAGTAAAGGATGTAAACATTTTATCTTTCTTTTAATCTTGGGTCAAAATGACAGATCTCTGGGTTTTCTCTATAGTGCCAATTACATGAGCTGTAAGATACTAAGTTTTTAAATTATGTTGTAGGTGCCAATTTATTCCAAAGTACATCGTGTTGAAGTGTAACTAATAATCATGAAGCAATAAAACACTGAGTTCAGAGAAATTTCAGGCTGTCTTGATTTATTTATTTTTTTTGTGTATTGAAACAGTTCTTTTGCTAGCTTTTGCGGCATGATCAGTGTCATGAACTGTTTGTAAGAGCACTGTCATGAGGCTTAGAATGACAATATGTCCCATGAGAGATTTGAATACTTTTAAATTTCTCTAGGGAGTAAATCTTGGTGACCTTTGGGTAGGAGGTGGTTTTGGCCCTCCCAAGCCCTCTGTTTGCCTGCTCATTGTTAAACTGTTAGTTCCTGAACTTGACCTTTTCTAGCGTGTCTGAAGCAGCAACATCTTGAGATGGGAGTAGAATTTGTGTCATGAATAAGTGTGTGCAGATGTTCAGTGTCTTGCAGGACTGCCTCCAGCTTCCCCAGACCAGCACTCGGGACAAATGCTGAGCAGGAGACCTGTCCTGCTGCAAGAAGGACCCTGCAGAGCTCTGATAACCCTGATGACAAGCCCATCCTGTTAGTTGAAGGTACCCATAACTCCTACCCATAACTCTTAAAAGGCAAGTGAGGAGCCTTGTTTGGTGGGGGGGCATGGATTTGTGTCAGACTTCTTTATGCTGTCCCTTCAGTGTTGCAGTTCAGTCAAGGAGGCTGCATGTGTGTGGGGGGATGTTTTGATTTTAGCAATCATGGTATCACTGGAGGTGGAATGTACACTGAATATTGTGGGGGGTTTTTAGCAATCATGATATTACCAGAGGTGGTGTGTACCCTGGATACAAACTGCCATTTAAGAATGGTATTCAGACCAAGAAAAAAGAAAACCAACAGACTACACAGTTTTTACTTGTCTCCAAGTTTCTCATACAGATGTGAGGACAGAAGGAGGAGACAGAGCCTGTTGTATTAATTAGATCAGAAGTCTGTGATTGTTCTAACTAATTTCTAGCTGCAGTACCCCGTCTCATACAGGTGTCTGCAGAAGCAGTGGACACTTACGTGTATACTAATTGAGGAATCAAATAAATGATTCAGCTACCACACTTGACCTGTTTACAGTGCTGGCACTGCGGGATTTTTATGCTCTGTGGTATAACTTACTTTTTTGAACAAGTGACTTGATATTCACTGCAAGGTTCTATATGTCATATCAAGGACAAAAACTCTTGGTGATTTGATTTCCTTTTTGTGCTTGGAAGGCTGCTGAACCTTGGTAATGAAGCTCCTTGTGGCTGGCACAGGTTCAGTACAGACAGGGCCAGCTCTCCTGTGAACTTGAATAAACCCACCTCCAGTCATGCTAACGTGCTTCAGATGTAGAATATGGAAAACCTACTAGGTAATGGAAAGTTGCATCTTGCTAAATAGTCATTGCTGGCATTTGAGGAACCAGTTCATGTGTCTGATGGGGAAACCACTTACCATGTAGCAGCCATTCTTGTTTGCCACTGTACTCTATTGCAGTTAAACTCATAGAAATGTCTATGGTATTAGGACATGCACTGGTTTGAGTAAAGGCTGGGATCACCTATTAGTAAATTAGCGCAAGACCTCCATGTATAGCAATACACAAATTAAAGGCTGGTTTATCAGCTTTGCTCTGTTGTGCTTGCTTCCCTAGTATCTTTTGGGTGTCTCTCTGAGAGCTGGAAGTAATTAGGAAACTGCACTGGCTCTAATTCATTCCTTCATGCTGGTGGATATCTCTGAGAGGATAAAATTAGATCAGCAGAAGAAACTCCTTGCATTCCTTGCTGAGCCTTAGAGAAAAGCTGAGGGATGGAAGCCTCAACAAATGTGAATATTGGCTGCACTGTATTTGAAATTCATATTTAAAGCCATTGCACATTCTTTACTGTTCTTTTTATAAATCTTTTGGCAGGAAGCCTAAGCAAATGGCCCAGCTGGCGTTACTGATTGTAGCTCCCAGAAGCCATATTTGCTGAGATCCAGTGCCTGCTGCTTGCCTTACATTACTCAGTTGGAACAACTCCTCCCCCCTACCTCACTCCTTGCTAAGTCCTTACTTGCGTTCTAGCAGCCGCCACCAGCAGTGCTCCTGTGGAACATGAATCCTGGGCAAGTCTTACACTCGGACATGAGTAAGCCCTACAGTGTGGTCTGTGATGGGATTCTCTGTGACACAGCTGAGGGGACAGCCTCTGAAAAGTTGAAGAACAGAGCCCATTTGATATTTGAACAATTCAGTGCACTTCTGCAAAGACTTCACTATAGATTACTTCTATAGTGAAGAAAATGCTATATGGTATGCTGAGACTCAAAAAAAAAAAAAAACAACTTGGCTTGTGTAGATACACCTAGCTCTATGCCAGTTAGAGCTTCTTCCATATGTATGCCCAATCTGGTTCACCTCCTGCCCTATTACAACACATCCTCAAGACCCAAATGAAGATTGCAATTTCTCATTTGCATTAGGTGCACACGTTCACGCCTTGTTTTCCTTTTGGCTTTTCCCATGTCCTGAGCCAAAAGGAGATATCTGTGCTGGCTAAGTTTTTACATGCTTCAGTGTAGCACTAGACCATGTTCTTTCTGTCTCTTTACAGAAATCCAGTTCCCAGCTCTGCTTACCCACAGATGCTAGCAGCACAACTGAAAACTTTCCCATGTATGATCTACAGATAGTTCATCTATTAGTGTTTGGAAGCCTTTTACTTTTATGCTTTTCAAGGGGGTGGGCTTGTCCTAGGAGCAGTAGACCACAGAGTTGTTGTCCTGGCTCTTAGCAAAAGTGAGGTGAGAGGCACGGGAAGATTTGGGGAGGAGGGGTCTTTTTCTCTTACTATACAAACCCAAGTCCATTGAGTACAAAGAAAGGACATGCTTCAATGTCTCTAACTGCAACAACACAAGGAAATACACACTTTTAATTCCAAATGATGGCCAGGGTCATAAATTTCAAAGAGGACATGTGTCCTATCTTCTTAAACTGGCCTTGCAAATTCCTTCTCTGTCTAATCTGAAGACTTCTCGAATGATTCTGCTTGTCACCTGTCTCTAACAGCTGCGAGTGCCTGTTTCAGATATTTCAGAGGTACAGAAGTTGTTCGTTCTTTCTGAGGACAGCTGTCTGACAGATCAAAACAGAAAGGAAATGACCAAAAGCAGAGACACTGAAAATTGGGTCATTGTAACAGAACCTTCTTCCCTCTAATTTTTTCATTCTTGGGTTAACTCCTGGCTCTTGCTTTGTATCCAACAGCCTATTGGTTAGGCCATAGCATCTCAGCTGCAGCAAGTGCCACTTCCCAATTTTTTTGTGCCCCAACACAGAGCTCCTAGGTTATCTTCACTTGTTTGTTGTCAGCAGAGTCTGTAAGCATTTGTTGTTTGGAGAGAATGTGTTTCAAAATCAGCTGTCTTTCTATTGCATGTACCATAATTAGCTTTTAATTCTTTTGACAAAACAACGAATGTGGCCCCATGAATTAGCTGGTGTAGTACACAAAGCTGCTTCTCCCTACTCAATGTCCCTCCATTACTAATCTCTTCCAACCAGGAGCCTGCAGTCTCCAGTAAAGGGTGACTCTGGATTCCTGGTTGAAAGCAAACATGGTTGCTTTCCTGGAGGAGGATTTGTTCCCTTCTGTAGCAGCGTATCTCCTGCCTTCCTAGGTAAGTTCTGCTGTAACATGTATCTGATCTACTCACCTTCGAATGGATTGAAAGTCCCACCTCAAGACCAATTTTTATGGCTAGTGGAAAGTAATAGTCTGTGGTGGTAAGTAAGGATTTCACTAACTTAACGAGCTAAATATATTTCCAACTTCAGTTCTGGATGGAGTTCTCCTTCCACTAAAGTTCTGGTTTGGAAATGTCCATAACAGCCATGATTAGATTTCCTCGAGTCTGATTAGATTAAGAATTTTTGTATTTTAAAAAGACCACTTTTTAATACTGTATTTGACTTCGGGCACAAAAGCTTCTCTTTGTTTCGTTGGGGGTTTTTTGCCCGCCCCCCCAATGAGTAGGTGGAGATGGTATTGCCTATCAGGGAGAAATTATATTCATTCTGCTGTAGCCCTCCTCAGACCTTGATTTACCTACTGCTGGATAGATGTTCAGAAGGTTCAGTACGTTGTATTTGTTTGTAGAAGTGTCTAAAACGACCCAAATTCTCCGATTCTTAGTTGTCATCTCTAAAATTGGGTTGGCAACATCTACTGGTATAAAGTTTGTGGTCTTCAGCAGTTCAGAGCGTCATCCCATCTTATAATTTCCCTACAACATGATAGATACATGATACATATAACACAGATATGATAGTGTCATTTTAGGGCCTTAAAACACTTTTATTTTCCAGACTCTAAATTGATGTTTAGGTCTTGAAGTAAAGTAGCTTTTTCTGCTAAGTCACAGGACAGTGGTTGCAAGATCTGATAGCCTTGAACGCTCTGTACTAGATCTGTGCGTGATATTAAAGTGGGAATGGGTGGGACTTTAAATAGCCAAGAAGGAGAGGGAAATTTTCACATCTGTTTCTAGACTCAGTGGTTAATTAAGTGCTGGTTAATAGTTAATGAAGACACTAATCTCAAAAGTGATGTTTAAAATAGAGTTCTAGAAATCTAATGTATGGTATTTCATAAGGTACTCCTAAATAAAATTGGTGCCAGAATTTGTTGCTGTCTCATATTGTTACTGCTGTGTGGTTGTCAACCTCCAATTTTTTATGTAGCGATGCAAAAGGGTGAAAGGTTGTGATGGAGTTAGTGACTGTTTTTGAAAGGTGTGTATTTGTTGTGCTTCTCAGATGTTTATTAAAAAAAAAGTTGCAGTACAGGAGGAAGATTGAGAGCAGAGGGAATGTGAGATAGATGTATTTTTGTTCACAGCTCGCCTTCCTTCTGTATGAAAATCTTTCATGCATTTAGTGGTGTTATATACTTGGCTTTTCAGATCAATTTGGTTTGTTGCAGCCTGCTCTCCTGAAATGTAAAGCACCAAGTTGATTCTTTCAAGTGAAGATGTTCCATGTCAAAACTTATTTTGAATTCTAATTTTTTTTTTTCCTAAGGCACATTACCAGTATTTTTTTTTCCCTCCATCTACAGACATAGAGAAATAAAACCAGCAGCTATCTCCACAGAGAAAAATGGAAAAGGAAGTGATTTAAAGAATTGCCAAGTACCATAATTTGGTTGCAGGCATTGAATTTTTTTATGACAGGGTTCTAGTTTTAGAGAATGGAGTAGGCTTTTCTTACTCTTTTATATTTGACGTCTGTAACTTCAAAATTGTTCCTAAAATAGGAAGCATTAATTCACTTCTGAGACCAGAAATCAGAATCTGCTGGGAAGAAAAGGGCAAAAATTGAGAAATAAATCAGTTGTGCACCTTTAAGAGGAATCATTTAAGCAATTATTTCTATTATTTAGCTTCAAAAGGGAAAAGACATAATGGTGAAGTTAGGAGAATTAATTATATCTGTGTTCTGCAATGGGTTCTGCTGCTCAGTTCATGTGAGATATTACTTAATCCCTCTCTGTCTCTGGTTTCTCTGAAAGGTTAAGAATGCCTTCGGATCACTGCAAAAAGCCTTATCAGCCACAAGAGACTTGGGGTGATGCAAAAAAAAATTCCATTGAGCCAAAAGTGCAGGGGTGGACCTTAGTTCCCTTGAGACTGTACAAGAATTCCTAGAACTCAAGAGATAACGAATGTATTTACATCCAAACTCACGCCAGTAATGCAGGCTTGGTTGCAAAAGGGCTTAAGAACTGCTGGAAGATAAAGCACTTTTTAGACTTCCTCCATTTGGGGAAGTTGAAAGGTTAGTAGGCGTGCTCTGAGCAGAGCTGAGATCCTACAAGGCAGCAATGGCCGTAGTCCAAAAGTGAGTGGGACTGCTTAGGCTCAGCTGGAGCAGAGCTGCAACCCAAGCTCACGAAGTCGCTCTGAGCAAGGGATACCATACAGACAATGGGAAAGCGTTAGCTGGGCTAGGCCTTTCCCTGCTGCAGAGGAAGATGTTGACATCGCTTATCTGAATACCTCGGGGTGGGACACATCCACATACTCTTGTGCAATGGACAGCTAGGAATGAAGCAACAGTAGGTGGATCGTGTTAAGAAGGATGGGATGTTTACCAGGAAGCCAGCATCAGCGGGACAGCCAAAAGTTGGTTTTGCACTGGATGTGGAGTGGATACCAGTGGGGGGCAAGTCGGGGACTGGGAGGAATTTCAGAGCTGAGTGTGCTGTTTCTTTTTTCACCTGCCTCCAGGGCCTGGCCCTCCCTGGGCCCAAAGCAGGCTGCAGCTGCTGCTGCTGCGAGGGGCAGCCAGCTGGGCTGCTGACACAGCCAGAGCCCCTTGCTCAGCCTTGGGGGCAGGAGGCTTTGCAGCTGCTGGGACAGGCATCAAAGGCAAGGTGAAGCAGCTAGTTTCCCTCCTTGTACCTTTTTTGTGCTGTTGAAACAGTCATGAGTCAGTCTTCACATATACTTGAGTTTGTCATGTTGGTACCTTTGACTCAATAGCTGGGCAGTTGAGTGTAGTTTTGTCTTCTCATGTTTCTGTTCACCTTTTCTCTGTACCATACTCCCTCTGCACTGATCATCTGCAGTGGTTTGAACCATTGCTGCAAAGGGGGGTTATCTTTCATTTAAGAAGATGGAAACTCATCGCTGAAATCTCATTTATCATTCGTCCTATCCTCAAAACTGCAGACATTCAGTTATTAAACATGGGGAGAGCATGAGCATCCTTCTTAACATCTTAAAATCCAATCAGGAAGGTATTTTGAAGACTGAAGTTTGGACTACATCTAGCAAGGGGAAAGAGCTGTCACTCGGCACAGATC
The DNA here is from genome assembly GCF_034638445.1 of Ciconia boyciana. Taxonomy (NCBI): domain Eukaryota; kingdom Metazoa; phylum Chordata; class Aves; order Ciconiiformes; family Ciconiidae; genus Ciconia; species Ciconia boyciana. Next base: position 108,893,271 of record NC_132936.1, on the reverse strand, counting down.
TGTTTATAAATACTGCTCTCCAGAAGACAACTGACAATTGTAATGGGGCTAATTCTTCTAGCAGCATTGGCATAACACCATCAGGGCTGTCTGGCACTGCACAGGATATTTCTTCCATGAAAGAAAACTAATCCTAAGCAAGATGGGTTTAGTGTGAGTTATGTTCCTTGAAGTGCTATTACAGCAAGTAAAACAAGTGGCATCGTTTCTCAGTGTTTTAAAATAAGCTACCCTGAAATCAATATGGATTTATTCCTCGTCTCTTCCCACAGTACCCGGAAGGATCTTTCCATTCGTCTCTCAGACAAAAATGTATCTTCATTTAATGCATATTATGTATTGCACCTGCTGTAAAACACAATGTACATTTGATTGACTGTCTTGAACCAATCAATCCCTGTCCCCAAGCAATTCTTGCTGACTCAGTGGTGATGAATAGTGCCCCTTATGGATCTAGATCTGAGATGTGAGACTTAACAGATTCTACTTACCACTAAATGATGGTTTAGCTTCCTTTTTCATATGAAAGTGTGATTTCTATTCATATTTTTTTCACTCATAATCTGAGTAATGCCTGACTTTTTTGGTTAATGTACATGAAGTCTTGCCTTGTTTATTTGTGTAAGATGTCCAAAGGCTGCATATAGTGGCTTGGATTTTTGAGGACTTTATGGTTTGTAGTTTAAAAATCAGAAATCAAATTTGGTTGTAGTGGGAGTTAGTTGAGCTGGGGCTGTATGAGAAGATGATGACCTCACTAGTGTTCTTCCATACCAGAAGCAGATACTTTCCAAAGCACTTCAGCTGGGGGGGCAAAGTGTAAGTTCTGTTTATTTTCAGTGGCATCTCCATGGTTCTCAAACTCTCATCCAGACTCTTCACGGGCCATAACCGGCTAATTAAAAAGCAGGGTTTAGGTCAGCTACTTCTGGTTTCAGTGTGGAGCAACTTAAGGAGGAATGGCTTTTAGGACAGCAGTTTCTTTGAGCAGAGACTTTGGGGCAACTTTGGTGCAGAAATGGAAGCTTCACCAAGAACTGGACCTGGAGCAAAACCAAAACATTTTGAGCATCAGTGTCACCGGATTCTGGGTTCTCCTGAAGGCTGTAGCTACTATTTCAAAGAGCCTTATTCCCAAGAAACAGCTCAGGCAGCCCAACAGCAGTGCATTTGGCATTGTTAGAGGAAACTTACTGTCTGAACAGCAGGTACTCAGCTGGCTCACTTAAATCAGAACAACTATAACAGAGCAGGGACTCCTTTCTTACTGCTTATTACTATTGCAATAATCTGATATGCCGTTACATGCTAACAGAAATGTTAAAACTATTTCCGATTATCTATCTGACCGACTTTTGCACTACTGACTCTAGTACTGTACCAAATAATTGCCCGTTAGCCAATACCAGCGTGTATCAGAAATGAGTCTGGATTCACTCAAGGTGGTTACCAAATCCAAATCTCAGGCTCATGGGAGAGTTGCTCCCCGCAGGAAGCGATGCAGATACTATCACTAACCCACAAACACTTCATTAGTATTAAACCTTACACTACAGGCAGTGGGATTGGCTGCATTTTGCTAAAAACAGATTATTATTTTGAAAAAGGGGAGGGGAATTGATGGCAGGCTTTACAGCTGGCACATAGCTGAATTTTATACTCTTTCACATTGTCATAGTATTTCACTGAATCTTTGTATCAAAGTGTAGATAAGCAGGTGATGAACAACAGCTGCTGATAGCTGTGGGCGTGAGGTTTGAGAAGTCAGAATTCAGAACAACCTGTGCTATATAACAGGCATTTAACTATCATTTTCAAGCTTCTAAAGTCTACACCTTTTATGTCCAGACTTTTTTCTCTTTCAGACTAATCAAACCGATGTTTGGGTTGGATTTAGTGTCTCGGTGCCTATCTTCCATATGAAGTAAAACCGACAGTGTGGACAGTAGGCTGTCGTGTTTGTAGTAGGCTGAAGTGCACTTACCTGGTGTGCAGAGCAGGGTAAGGATGTGCTTGCTTACTGTCTGTGTTCATTATCATTGTCTCAGATTGAGAACTGTGAGGCATATTTAAAAATAGAAAGGTTCTACAGGCGGTTGGTTTTTGTCCAGCTCTCACTGGTGACAGAGCCCGGAGGAGCTGCTGTAACATAAGATTGCTAAACAGAGTCCTGATGTGCCTCCTTTCATCGAGGCTGGGCCCCTTCAAGCAGATCTGCTCCAGAAGGGAGAGAGAAAATGCTTCAAGCCTTCTACTCACATCTGAAAATCGGTTTGGCAGGTATCATATAGCAAACTTCCTTCCCACTTACTTTATCTGCGTTGTGACTGAGCAGTCCCTGGGGAAGTATTCAGTTATATCGGTATATGGCAGTGCTCCCTAGCACCACAGCAGATGTCTGCATGTGCATTAAAGATGAGAGAGGATGATCTCTAGCTCTGAAATATAAGGCCACACAGGGGACAGAAGTAAGGCAAAAACAAATGGCCAGAGATCAAGACGACTTGTGCAAGAGGGAGCATAGTGGTGCCTGTAAACAGCTGTTGTGGAAGAGGTGAGCTGATTCCTCCTGAATAAGCAACCTTTTTTTAATATACTGAACCTGCAACAAGTCTGGGGATGGTCTTCTCTGAGAAGAGTCTATTTTAGACAAAGGGAATGATTCTGTATTTTCTTCCTGTCTATTCAAAACACACTGGCCTGAACCACAATATTTTGCAAATGAGAACACAAATTTTGCCTAATGAAGCATTTACAAGTACATGTAGAATTACCCCTCACTACTAATCTGGAAGCAGTTAGCTGTCTTAAAGAATACAAGTACAGCTTTGAAGGTCTAAGGCAGCACTGCAGTCAAATCTTGCAGGGAGACCCGAGAGCTACAGTGCCTTCCTCTACTGGCACCCAGGTGCAGAAGCACAGAAGGCAGAGGAAAGGTAGCAAGAGGTCTCAACTCTGCTCAGAAAACTGATCCAAGCTGTTTCACAACTAGTCTGCCCTAATGCTTTTCTGTCATGGCATATCAGGTGGCTTTGAGCACTAAGACTCAACTGTGCTCAGCAGGAGCGTTGACTTGCCTTCTGTGAAACAAACTAGTTAGTATTCTTGAGTCTAAAGCCCTGTGGGATGGAGCAGGGCTCTGCTGGAGTAACTGTTATTTAACAGCTTCTATTTCAATTAATATTGTGAAATAATACTAATCCATGCAAGTGTTATTGGTGGATTATATTTCCCTGTGCTTGCAGGGGTAAGGAAGTATATCAGAAGTGACTGGAGAACAAAACCATACTGAAATCAGTCATCTGGATACAGTTTAAGAGTGTTTGAAGCTCAACTGCACACACTAGGGACTGGTGCTGGCAAAAACATACAGCCCTTCAAATTCAATTTTCTTTGAGCAGTTTGCCTTCAATCTGACCTTTTTAACAGATGCAGGACAGAATCGATAGGTTCTGAATGGACGATTCTCTTTGCTGTCACCAAGCAAAATGTCAGTTATTAAAAAAATTAAGACAGACACAGGTATTATTAAAATTTTTAATGCAAGTTTCTTTTAATTTTGAATTAATCAGATTTTTATTATTAAGAAGAGGTATTTACAATACCCTGCAGAAGCAGTGCAAAGCCACAGTGTCTTGAGCCTATCCAGGGCTATGATTTTAGTTAAGAGTACAAATTCAGTGCAGAGATAGCTTGGGCTATAATTACTCCTACCCAACCCTTCCTTCTGGTCCAAGCTACAGGCGCCTGTGTGTTTCAGCTGCTCCTCACATGTTGCTGTCCCAGGAGCCTGGCACAGGGGAGCTGAGCTTCCTCACAGCCAGGAAGCTGCTTAACAGCCCAGGCTGGAAGAGAAAGGCAGCCAGCAGTAGCCAGCTGGCTAGCTTAAAGGTACTGTAGATCATCCATGCTGATTAACCCATGCACTCGTGCAAGTTAGCTCTTGCTAGGCTGCTCCCCATTCTTTATGTGAGGAACCTCACACCTACACCAACTCAAGTTTTACTGCTGCGGTGAAAAAAAGCCTTTCATAACAATTAAACTGTTATTAGTTATGTTACCAGTTGTAAGGTCTATTTTTTAATTTCAAAGCAAGAGTCAGGAATACTACAGAACAGATTTTAGAAGTCTGTGCTTGGAGGAGAAGATAACCAAGTAATCTTCATGCTACTTTCTTAGCCTAGCTGAACAAAAAAACCCCTACCCAAAATCAGTAAGTCCTCACAGCAGTATCTCATTGAGATATACTGCATTTTTCTTGCTGTCCTCTCTCACATCTGGTCAAGAATAAGATCTAATTACATAGATTACAGTAGACTTAGTAAGGCCTGTACATGTGGTAAGCTGTAAGCAATTACCCTACTGTTTGTTAGGGGAGTTACTCTCCTTTCTTTCTCCAAAGTTGCTCTTTCTCTACTTTCCCAACAAATTGCAGAATATCTTCAGCAAGAAGTTCAGGTTCCTCCAAAGCTGCGAAGTGGCCACCTCGAGGCATGAAATGGAAGGAAACTATGTTGGTGTATTTCTTCTGGGCCCAAGCCTGGGGTGTGTGCATGACTTCATTAGGGAAGGAGGCAATGCCAGTAGGTACTTGTACTGTAAGCCTGAGAGAGGAGAGAGAATAATTTAAATCTTTCAAACACTTAACTCAGCAAGAAAGGGAAAGTCCCAAGGAAATGTTGTTCTTAAACAGTTAGGCAATTAGAAGTTGGCTTCCAGATCCTAAATTTGAAGACTAGACAACACTCCCATTCCTGGGGAAAACAAAAAATTTTTTTGCATACATTGATATTAAGGCAATTTTGCAAGGGATCCAGGGCATAAAAGCTAGAGGCATGGAAACTGAAAAGAGCCCTAGGAGGTGGTGGGTATCAAGTTTCCTCACGCTGCATTCAGGGCTCAAGAGTCATGTATTGAGGGGGAAGCACACAATTTGACAAGGGCTGCAGAGAGATTTACAGTGCAGATTACAACTAGACCATGCTCAGCCTGGCAGGACAACTGGAGAGTAGGCAGGGGAAGAATTATCTTGAACTGCTGCAAAAGGGGAGGAATAATAGAGAGTAAATCTAAACTAGGTAAGAAGAAACATTTCTAAACATGAGAGTTTACCCTGTAAAGCAGCTCTTGCTTTTAACTGGCACAAATGCGCTCTACAGAACACTTTGCACGTTAGCAAGGGAAGCAACTGGATTTGAGGGGGAAGACTACCTCACAAAGTGAAAGTGATCTGCGTTCCTTATAAACAGAGCAACATTTTCTAGGTTTAAATATCCCATACACATAAGCTGCATCATTAGAAGTGACAGATACAAAAATTGTTGGGTACATAACCACTGGAAGCCTGAAAACAGGGTGCTTAATTTTACGTAGGCCTTTAAGACTCCTTCCTCTAGGCACATAGAAGCTTGCATAGCTCATGTCATGTAGGCAGAACTGGAGCAGGATACTGCCCACAGCGTAGCCACAACAGCTTCAAGAACTGAGTCAGCTTCCTGGGAGCATCATTTCACAGCTAAATAAATACCATAGCAGTGAGCTGTGGTTGCAAATTCCTCAGGGCAGGTTTAAGCCTTCACTAATACTCAAGCTGACACAAGTATATGCAACCAAGCTGCTGTCTTAAGTGTCTGCACAGCAGGAACATCAGTCTTAATGACTTTCAAATTATGCAGTTTGTCACTATACTGAAGTTGGTTCCAAAGGTAGGACTTAAATCTTTTGCAGAAATAGGCAAACTGTGTCCAGAAAAGTACCAGAACTACAAAACAAATAAACTACAAACAAAACTCACTGCATGACTCAGTCACAGGCTAATGTAATAACTAAAGTAAAATCTGGAAGTACTCGCATGTGCTTTTCCCTAGTTGGATACAGTGTGAATGGGAGGTCCTCAAGCAGTGCCTCCAGTCAGCTCTCCTTACTGGTGGTTCAGGATTCTTACCTAACTACCGTGTTTTCCAAGCAGTACATCAACTAACAGACCTGTCCTACGGAGGAGCGTTGTGATACAGCATTGCTTTTCCTCAACATTAAGAAACTTGCAGCAGCTATAAGACATAAGCAACCTGTCTACAACCATACAATTAAGTTTGGGGCAAAATATTTAAAGAAAAAAAAAACCACTTACCTTTCATGTTTCTGTGTGCCTATCCCCTTCTGCAAATTTTCTTTGTAGAAACGCATTGAGGAGACTATACAGCCTGACACCCAGTAGATCATGATATTGGTGAGCAGATCATCCAGGTTAAACTTCCTGAATAGGTAAGCCCAGAGATTGCTTAGTTAGAACTGAATACCATTTTGCATTACTTTAGCAGGGACTTGACTTTGGTTTGATTGTAAGAAAAAAAGTTACAGGAACAAATAGTTAACCAGGTTAAGAAAAGAGTTGAGAGGTGAAGTGTGTTACTCCCCCTCTGTCTGTCAGTGACCAATTAAGAATGTTAAAGGCTTTCAGACGCAAACCGGGAAGTGACATTTTAACTTCTACACGGAAGACGGACTTCCACAAGCACCTTATGCTCCAGCACAGCTGCCTATACTGTCCATAGAGTGGCAGGGTAGGAGCAGAAGAGCACATGAATCAGCTTCTGCCATTTATTATTCATAATCTGAAATGCTACCATGAGCCTTCAATAGAGCCATCACACCAACAGGTGCTGTAAACAGTGCACATTTCATATCAAATTATTATCTGTATGCAGTGCAAACATTCTGTTCAAATCCATTGTCACTGGACCTTTTCATAACATGCCCCTTTGCTCCACTCCTGCCAGGCATGTCACCAATTTTCAAAGGGGACTTCATCTCAGATTTCTACCACACACTAAGAGTGATCCTTTATTAGCAAATGGTAGGTAGATGAAGCAATACCGATCAATTTAAAGCAAATTCAGAGAGTTAAGTATTAGTATTAAAATGAATCATGAGTTCTGTTTCCCAGCACCTTAATGGAGGTTAAACTGTTGTTTTTCTGTCCTAATGAGATTCTTCCACCCAAGTCAGTTTTTAATCCCCAGAAGTTGCAGGGTGTATCTCCTTTCTAGGAGATCAAAGTGGGAAGGGAATACATCAGCCTTCATGGGCTATTTGCTTGTTTGCATGCTGCAGTACAGCACTGCACCATTTGTGGTCACTAGAGGCTCCCTAGGAGATGTGACGTGATCAATTCAGACAAACTTCTTTAGCTATGACTCTAGGCTTAGTCACCTCATCCAAACTGGCATAAGAGGAAACACTTACCTCTCTAGTCCTCCGTCCTCTAAATTATGGAATTCCAGATCAGTCCATGTAGAAAACTTCTCCAAGATGTATGCGGCCAGTCCCAGAGGAGAGTCATTCAAACCACAGCCTGAAAAGGAGGAGGAAAATTTAACTAAAATTGCGATATCACACTACTGAACTCAGTGGTTACAGAAGCAGCCCATTATAACCCAGGGTAGATAACTTTACAAAGCTGTTCCAGCAGCTGTGTTCTTAAATAAATAAGAGAGTAGAACAAGCTGGAGCTATTTATTGTTGAATCATAAACTGATAGTATCTGCAAACCAACAGGCTCCGCATTAGCTCACACTGTATGTTTTTTGAACTGATGTAACAGTATTGGATTTCTGCTGGCTTTTTTTTTCTTGTAAGCTAATAAGTTTAAGCTCTATGTGCCAGATAGGGTTTGCTTCCATTAATCTGGCAGTCGTCATGTATTAAACAGCATTACAGGGCCAAACCCCACATGCCTACACATGACCAGGAGAATTTGCACCATTATCTAACAGCAAAAACATTTTAAGGATTATTAGAAAGTCATTAAGGAAGAGCAAGGCTTTACTAAAAGGTCCATCTTCTGAATTAGCAGTAGCCAACTGCCTTCATGTAGGACAAGGCTTAATATACGTTTTATAGTTTGTTTTGCTTGGACAGAAAAACACACGCCTGCACCTGGAACTTTGCTAATACAGCCCAGTGCTGTGAAATACAGGGACCATAAACTCTCAAGCTGCTCAGAAAAACCTTAGAAAAAGCTTTTCCTGAGGAACAGCAATATATTTGAAGTTCCACCCATGCAACCCAACCTTTCTGAAAGATGCCTAACACTACAGCTAGCACAATTTCATCAGTAATTACTATTTAAACACGATAGTTGAGTTTCAGTTATCAAACAACTAACATTGATAACTGAAATAGCAAGTGTTTGAAAAAGTTATATTGAGCATGCTTTCCAGATCTGCAGAACTAGACAAGCAATAGCCTGTTCTCATATACTTACTGTGAACAAAAAGTACATCGGTTTACATACAGGAAAAATTGACATTGATCCTAACACTACTTTGAATACAGGCGCTGCCTATTTCAGTCAGTTGAAAATGCACCCACACTCCGTGCAGGTTTCCCAAAGAATAAGTGTAAAATCAAATCCCTACAAGCCACTTGGATCAAGAGCCAGCTCTGAAGCAATCAGGAGCATAGTATTAGCAAGCACAGTATATATCAAGAGCCAGAGACGACTTCCTTGCTTAGGACAGCTTGCAAGGTAGCCCTGTACCACCAGAATTCTCAGGAAGACTGTGGTGGCCTCCATGGCTGTGCTTCTTCCAGCTACCTTACGCTCCCTTTGTCAGAGTGTCTTTCTCTGTACGGGAACCTGCCGCCTGCCATGCTCCTCTCTTCTTTGTCCTCCAAATGCCAGGAATGGTCCTGCTTCAGCTCCCAAAACATGAAGTTGCTGCTGGTTCCCAGTCTGTGCAGTCCGCTCTCACAGACCACACGTTACTGGTAGGGACAAGAATCAGCCAGAAAACCACAGCAGAAGGAGCATGACTAGGCACCTTTCAGCTACCATCTTCCCCACCTTCTCCTAAAGCACATAAGGAATTGGAGACTAGTAATTTTTAGAAACCAAAACTCAAAGGAAGCAAAATTATTTAAAATCCATAAAATTATCATTTTGCCTTCACATTTTAAGAATATACCTGCTTCTGTAGGTAAGCTTATGGAAAACTATTAAGAAATAGTTTCCTTAGCTATGTTTTTAATAAAATCCATGAGTGAATTTGCTGCTGCACTAAACTAAACTATATTCAGTATTCTTGACTCAGTTGTCCAAATTCAGTTGCAAAAGACATTTTAAAAATAGAAACACTTAATACTCAGATACTTAAAGTAGTTAAGCAATCTGAGTGACTAGCTCGTCTAGAAAGAACATTCATAGTACGCTTTTTTTTTTCCCTTGAAAGTCTGCAAGTGATTCAGAACAATGAGTGAGCACTAAATTTGATTTTACTTTTCAGGTATTACTTATCCCCATAAATAAGCCACATTGCTGAGACAGCTAAAAGCTTCTTGTCATTTCCATCGTTTGAATGTGATCCATTCTCTGTGAAGAAACTATCTTTTGCTCTCAGCATAACTGCATTTGAAATAGAATTACAGTCCCCAGTAACAGCAGAAGTGGAAAAGTATTAAACAAACTATTTTATTTATGAAAACTGAAAATTAGGTCAGCGTCACTTAGACCATGCTCAATTTTGATGTGCAGATTTACCGCTTCTGCATGCAAAAGTGAGTGCAATACTATATACTCATATGTAACCTTTTCTGACTTGGATACAGAAGCGGAGCCCACCTTTTAAAACCTCTAACCTTCCTACTTCAATTTCCCTGAAAAAAACTTTATTTTCTGCATATTTTAAGCCGTACATTTTGTTTCTATGAAAGTACAACTAAAATGAACAGACTAAGTATTCTGAGCTCAAAAGGGTTTTTTGTGTGTTTGTTTTACCAACAGTATCAGGCTTTGTAGCCTGTATGTGAGCGTAGCCAGACTCCAACAAGATCCTGTAGAGCCCTTTCTTCAAGAAGGGAAACATCCGTCTAACATCTTCATCCTGGAAACCGAAGAGCCCTGGAAGATAGCGGCCCAGCAGAATGGAGAGCAGGTGAATGAATCCCATGTTTGTAACTGAGGCTAGATTTAAATGGAGACCTTTCATATGTCTAAAAATAGAGACAGAAAAAGCCCCCGCAAATTAACAAAAATAAAATGTGATTCAAAGTTGTTATATTTAAAATGTTATTAACAAAACCGGACATACTTAAATGCTAACCTGCTAATTACATCATGACCTTAGCTGTACTTTGTAGTGCGGCCTTTCACAGAAAAATGACAAGTCAAAGGGGCAACTGTCAGTAATCAGCACACACTCCTGGACACTAAGCCACAAATCCTCCTTTTGTTACAAGCACTTATCCCACTCCAGACCCCAGTGGGGCCATTACAAAACTACTGCAGAACTGTTTGAAAGAACACATATATAGTATAAACTAAGGTATGGAATTCTGGATCACTGCTTAACACTGAGCACTGTAGAGAGAAGCTACACAGTGCTCATATGAGGACTTGGACAGGAAGTGCACAAGAAATAACCATTTAAAGAATAAAACAGCTTTGCATGCCAATCATGCAGCACTGTACCACAGGGGTACTCACTTGGGAGCTATCTGGGCCAGATTGGTGCAGATGAGCCAGCCCCAGTCACCACCTTGCGCATAGAATTCGTTGAATCCCAGTCTGAGCATCAATTCATAAAAAATAGAAGCGGCACTTACAGAATTAAAGTCTGCATTAAAAAAAACAAACAAACAAACAAACAAAAATGAACACTGTTGCATTAATTCCAGCTACATTTCTGGCTGTGCAGCATTTATTCTCCCCATAAAGGCAACGTTCAAGTTCCTAAAAAGCTACAAGTCCATTTTTCCTTGCCTGTCTGACAGACTATATGGAAACCCTTGTCACATCGTCCAGGGAAGGTCTAGAGAGCAAGCAGAAACCGTGAGGAGAAAATCCAGCCTAATTCAGTGACTAGTGTTCTCCTGACCCCACCAGTTGCCCACACACTTGCCTGACTGAGGGGTTGCCAGACTCCCTTTAAACTGTAGTCGTACTGCAGCTGAGCCCTATCAGAGGCACTAAGCATTGCCCAGGCAGTGTTTCCATTTTGTCTAGTGGGAGCACAGTCTCATCTTAATGATAGCTGGAAACTTTAAGTTTCCACTAGTAATGCACTTCTCCACTTCACTAAATGCTGACCACATAAATCACAACCAGGGAAGCAGAGAAAAGCAAAACCAACCTTCCCCACGTAATTCACCTGCACACATAATTAAATACTAAACTCAGTATCATTTTAAAGACTACCTCGCCCCAATTTGTTGCAGCTTGTGTTTGTATAATTCAGAGCACAAGCTGAACAAGCAGGTATTTGGCTGCAGTCTACCATGTAGATTACATTAATTGATTTGTTTCAACTGTTGCTTCTCACCTACCTGTATAATGCTGTTGAATATGGCTTCAAAACACCCAAAAGGAACAGTAACAAATCAAGTTTACTCTTCCTGCTCACCCACACACGATTCATTGACCCAATTACAATTCATGAGTTGTCACTTCATAACTTTTTATAGTCCTTTGTAAATTATCTATACATTGCTCCTGAAACTAATCAATGGTGTCACCTGAAGTCACACTCTTATCTCCCTCTTCCCACACAACACACAGGATCTTTGTTTCTACACTGGGAAAACAAGAAGAGCCAGGAGTTACTGTTCTGCTAATAGGGGCTATCTCACTATGAGAGTAGGCTTGTGTCAGTTCAGTTTCCTCTCGTACATCATACCTTTTTTGTGGGGTGCTTCTGAGAAACCATAACCAGGGATAGATGGGCAAATGACTTCAAAAATGTGTTCATCGCTGAGGCCATGGCTGGCAGGATCCGTCAGGAGAGGGATGATTTTGTAAAACTCGTAAAATGAGCCAGGCCAACCATGAACCATTAATAATGGCTTTGCAGACTGGCCTTCAGGCAAACGAGGAGGCTTTACGTGAACAAAATGGATATCAATGCCTGTAAAAATAAAATAATTAACATGCCCAAATTTACCATGACACTGAAACTAATCACAGAACAGATTATGAATAAATCTTTTCTGAAGTCTTTTTTTGGTGAGCATGCAAACACACTGCACTTGTCTGGATCCATTTATCCAAGGACCTTAAAGTACTTTATAATGGGCAATTAAGCAGCACAGCAGCCAAATGAGGTCGGCATACTTCTGTTTTAAAATAAATTGGCAAATTAAGACATAGAAGTGAAGCAATCTACTAACAGTAACACAGTGACTCACACAGATTAAAGGCAGAAGAGACGATTACATCATTTAGTCCAAGTGCCCTTAAATTTTACCCAAATGTCCCTATATGGCACTAGATAGACTTCAGCCAACCACAGATTTTTCTTCCTGAAAGGCACACAATTACAACTTGAAGGCATCAAGAGATAGGGAATACATCATAACTAGCAGCTGTTTGTTTGAGGGCGTTAATCACTTTCCTTGTTTTGTGCATGCCTTACTTTCCATTTGAACATGTCTGGCTTCAGTTTCCAGCCATTGATCCTAATGTCACAGCAAAAGGAATTTAAAAAGCCTTCAGTAAGCATCCTCTGTCTGTGGAGGCCTCCTGTAATCAAGTCACACATCTTAACCGCTGATAAACCAATCACGCTGAATCAAGGATTTGAAAACATGCCTTGCTAAAAGAGAGTTAAAGTGTTCAATTTTGTACTTCTCTTCTACCTTTTGTCCAAAGCTTTCAGTATCTTTTTAAGTGAGTAAACGAAACCAGGAAACTATGTTCTAGTATCAGTCTCCTCATTGTTAAGTAAAAAGGTAAAAATTGGAGTCCTATTTCCTCTGTGATCCTTACAATATGTAAGCAGTAGGCTTCACACAGCGTTGCGCTAGTTGCTCCAGGTGAACTGCTTTTCCTCAAACCCATTCAGGGCTTTACTTTCCAGGAAACAATGATTTGCTCTTAGTAGAGCCTGAATGCCTCATTTCTTGATGTATTTAAGCACATTTTGCTCACCGCAACTCCAGCTCACCAGCAATCCCACCCCGTTTCACTGACTGAGATTTCCCTATCCTTGACAATTCTGTGGATTTCTGTATTCTCTGAAAAACCTTCAAGTGATGACAGAAGCAAGGAATCTGATATACAGCATGTTTGATCTTGTCTTTTCATGGATCACCTCCGTAATCATTCCTAATTTTGAAATTTCTCTTCCTGTTGCTACACATAGTGCATTGTCCTTAGCTTCGTTTCCCTTTATCTCAGATGATACATCTTTTTTTTTCCTTTTTAAGGGCAGATTTTTTGCTTTTATCTTTTTCAGCACTAACCATGTTTTATACACTTAAATAAAATCTTTATGTTCTAACCACTATGTAACAACCGTTTATTGTCCCAAATCCGTTTTAAATATTATGGTGAACTGCCCCATTTGAAATAATATACAGTTATGGGTGCAAGTAAAAATGTAATAGCATAAGCTCAAGCTTGAATTTTGCCATCATGTGAGACAATTGCCTGCTGGGCTCTAAATCTACAACGGTACCCCCAAATGACCCAAGCACAACCCTAATTCAAGCATTTAAAACGTCCAGTTTGACCAAGCTCCAGCACCAGCAGACCTTAGCTGAATGGCCTCTTTCAAAAGGTGTCTGTGCTTTGAATGAAAAGACAAACCATTCACTTCCACCTGGCAGCACATTTTGCATTTCTAGACCTATGAATGCTTGAAATGGTGCAGCAGAACGCATCTGCCCTGCCAACCAGGGACAACCTGAGAAGCCAGCACGCCCAGCTGAGGAGGGCTGCCAGCCTGATGGCATCACCGTGACAGCAGCAGCTGGGGAACGACACGGAGCAAGAGGAGGCATCTGTGGGTATTTCTGCGTGATTGCACGCAAGTCAGGGAACACATGTACATCTTAAGATCCAGTTCTGTTTCCAAATGCCTGTGCTCGGCTCCTGTTAACACCAGCTGACAACCCATCCATGCACAAGGGAATTCCATTTGTCATTCCTTGTCCTAAAGGCTTCAGTTACGATGAAGGAGTTTCTCGCTGCTTCAGCAGCAATGCCAGTGATCCACACCATGGCAGCCAGGGAGGGAAGGCCCACGTGACAACCATAGTATTCTTACCACGGAGATCCCTTGTAGACAAGATTATGTATTACTGTTTGTTTATTTTTTTAAGGGAAAAAGCCACACACCTTGAATCTTAGTTTTGAATTGTGGGTACTTGTTGAGGACTTCAACTTGTTTCTTCCAATTGAACTGGTTTTTCCAGTAGGAGACAACCTTCCTGAGATACACCGAGTTAGTCCCATAATGGAAGCAACTGTTCTCCAGTGGCTCAGTGAATCGAGCCTGGTCAAGTCTCCTAAATAAGTCCTACAGGGAAAAAGAAAGAAGAGACATTACAAACACGTGTGTCTGCCATCTTGGGCTCTACCGTGCATGGTTTCTATTTATTCCCAAGTGAAATGAGAACAACGACAATAACATCTCTAATGACACCTGTGCATTTTACTGATGCTCCATCAGCTGTTCCAATTCTTTTTCTCCTCCAGATGGCCTCCTTCCTCTTCCATTTACAGCTGTTCTTAACACTCTCTTCATCTTTGTTTTGCAGGGCTGGCTAACCTGTTTGCCAGGCTGATAACCACAGAGGACAATGCACTCTTCTGACAGCACTGTGGCTTCACAGCGTAAGTCTTGTTGCCTTTCCATGGTACTTTGCTCCCCAGGTTACCTGTGAGCCCAACCTCACAATCAATGCATGGATCTGGCTCACACCTTTTGCTCTCCTTCCCAAACCAAGGGGCTGGGTGTCTTCACTGGGAAACACTCTGGGGGATTTTGCACAGCCACAAAGTTGGTGAGACTAGATTGGAGTGAAAGTTTCCCAATCTAGAATAAATATTAAAGTGACCTTCCTACTGCGCTTCAAGGTTACAGGGGATGCTGACGATACTGCAAAATCAGTCCAAAAATCACTCAGCAGGGAAGGACAGCCAAGAGCCCCTTCCTACTGTGAACAAAACCACAGAATAGTGGAGGGTGGAAGGCAGGTCTGGAAATCTAATCTGCGCAAACCTCTGTGGGGTTTAAACCTGAACAGCATTTTCTAATATGGTGATAGAGGTAGCACTCATTCTGATGAAGATGAGTTAGGTGCATGCACTGGCTCATGGCTCACACCGAACAGACGGTCTCAGTCTAGGCACGACGTTAGTATGTAAGCTCACTGGTTTTGGCATTTAACACGTGTACAGAAAGCATGGATTTTTAAATTAAGTTTTTAACATGTCTTTATAATACATGCTTTTTGTCCATGCTCGACACCTTTTAAAAAATGTTTTAGTGATATAAGCTAGCATAACTTTAACGCCTAGTTTATGTAAGAATATATATTTAGAAACAGAATTTTCTACCAATGGATTATGTTGCAATAGCTGTCATAATACAGAATTGCATGTTTCAAAAACATTTGTAAGTTAGACATTATCTAGCTTTGTGTCTGCAGTGTAAGGGGAAAACATATTGGAGATCAATGTCCATTGATACTACTAAGGAGGGCAAATAAAGTGTTAAAAAGCTCAGGCCTTACTGAGAAAATAGGAATCCATTATAAATGAATAATATGAGCAATCCCATGAGTACTGTTTGAACCACTACGACACACAGATCTATGAAACTGTGCAATCCCTGACTTAAACACACACAATCAAAATCTTGCTATCTAACAAATTCCGCAACGTATGTGTTTACTGTAATTACCACTGTGGTATTAGTGTTGACCAAAGTAGATCACTAATTACAGAAGAATCAGCATCCAACACAGCTGCAAACAAAGCAGTCAAGAAAATGAGATATTAATAAGTGCTTTTGAAAGGAAAAAAAAAAAATCACCATTGTTCTTATTCTGGTTTACACAATCAAACTGAGGAAGATGCACAAACAGGAACACAGAGTTGAGTAATCTGTAATATGATTTTTATGTTTATTAGGCTTTACAGAGGATGTTTATTTACTAGCAACCTTGCAACAGCCAGCTGAGAACAACACTGTATAGCAGGATGTGAAATCTGCCTATCCATACCTATCCTCTGAAGTACTGAAAAATCCTTTCCCCCAAGTCCTGGACATCATTGCTCATTCTCATAAATGTTAACTATTGATTCAATTAAAATATTACTTCCAAACAAGTTCTGCATTTATTTGGCCATTTCCCACTTCTCTCTCCCCAGTATAGAGATTTGCTTACGCTCAGCTCTTCTTCTGTAGTTTCCACCTTAAATGGCCAAATAGTTGTATCTTCTTCAGCGTCAGGCTTTTGTCCCTTGCCCCACCATCCCTCTTTGAAGGGTAATGTCTCTTCTTTCTTCTTGGAAAGTAGGAAGTAGATGATGACTGTCCCCAGAACCAGGAATACTTCGAGCAGCATAATGCCTGTAGGGAAGAACAGAACTCTGGTAAGCCCAATCAGATAGTTCAGAGACATGCACCATACCTTGTAAAGACTATAGAGGTTTACTCGCTTTTAAAGATAGGATTCGATCTACATGATGTTCTGTCACTCACAGGACATCAACACTTCTGTAAAATTTCAAAATAGGATGTTTTAACCTACACAACTTAAGTGGGGAGGAATTAAGTGTTTTATATAAAAGACATTTAGTAAAGACAGAACTCAAAGCAAGACAAGAGATCACATGGCTTGGTAATTAAATAGTCCTCTGATTAAACACAGCACATTAGCTTCCTCAGTGGCCACTGATTGCTGCTAAATGTCAACAGTAAAGGAGGTGACTGTGGATATAATTCAAGTTTAATGCTTCCACTTCCTCTGAAGCTCTAGATTTCCCACAAATTCCAAAGCAGAGCATCTCTTCAGTAAGGCTCACATATCTATTGTTATAGATTTGGAAGGAAAAAGACCCAAGACATATACAGAGAATAAAAAGTGAAGAGCATGAAGGCAGCCACCTTGTACCTCCTAATCAGCCTGGGGGAGTGGAGCAGGGATATATTTACATAATCCTTGAACAGCAGTGCAAAGGGTAGAAGGACCGTCCCTTTCTTTCCCCTCTGAACTGTTTTAAAGAGAAAACAAAAGACCACATGTACACTCTCCTGGCTCTAAAATACCCTTCCCCAAGTGACAAAATTCTGTCAAAGTGAAGAACAACCTATTTCACAGCATATCTGCACAACCCAACTGCAGGGCTGTTGTGCTTTAGTCAAACAGAACACATTAACAAAAAAAAAATCCATTTTGAATATATTTGAACTTCAGGCTGCAAGTAGAAAAAATAGTTACTCGGACTTTTTAATAATTAATGTTTTCAAGCATTCCTTTAAGTATGAGAAATGTTTGTAAGGTGGTTTGGGGAACAGTACTGTCATCATTTTAATGCATAACTTTAAAGAATGTCGTGTTTCAAATACTCATTTGCTGGGGAATTGATAAGACATGAAGTATTTAAAAACTTCTGTAGGGCAAACATTGCTTATGACAGTATTCATTCTCTCCAGAGCTGGAAGGTTTTGTTGGTTTTGCTGCTGCAGAGTAAGTTGATGCTCTGAAATTGCTCAAAGAGTCAACAGAATGGACCAAATTTATTCCTGGATCAAAACAGGAATTGTAACACAAGTTAATGGGAGTTCACATGATTGTAACAGGAGTAAAATTTACCTGTCTTGTAAGTGCCTTTATGTGACAGGCCACACTTTAGTCAACCTCTTGAGTTTAATTTTCTAATGGCTGACAATAAATAAATAAAACTGTCAAAATAAGCACCCACTGAAACATTTGCAGAGAAGTCAGGCACTACGCAGATAGGACAGCAAGCTACAAAAATATATTGCTTACATATGCAAGTGCTGCAGCCTTGAAAAGTGACCTGAAATTCCTTAATCCTCAGAGGCTGGAGAAGTGAAAGTGATAGGCACTGAAAGAACTTGATTCGTTTATTTGTTTCACTTGTCCTTCCATAATTTCTGTTGTTTGAGGAGGTGCTAGTTTTTCTTCATCATGTTCTCTGGAGCACAAGACAACAATCTTCTCCCACCTCCAGCATGCTCAGGCCATAACTTACCCCAAAATTAAAAAGTTTGTCCAATTTCAGCTCGCCTCAACACATAAACCAATGCAGTCTAGGAGCCTCCAGAGCACAATTAAATTTTACTGCAAAGCAGAACTGGAGGGGCTTTTAGAAACCGCAGAGCACTTTACATAGAAATAATACCTACCACAGTATTTAATAGCATTTCTATTACTGAGTCTTCACAGAGAAGAACAGCAACTTCCCTGAAATCACAGCACAACTCAGGCCATGTTTAGACTACAAAGGTTCACCAGCATAACTATGTAAACACCACATACAAAAAATTCAAACTCTTGGCCAACTTCAGTACGTTTACAAAGCCCCACGACAAACAGCCATGCCAAGAGAAGAGAGCTGCCGTCAGCGCCAGCCCCGTTGTTCAGGCAGGACGGCTGGGGTACCTAGACAAACAGAGGACTCTTTCTCCTGGCTTATGCTGTATCAGCACCGTGGCCTCTGCCAACGCGGTGACAGAGGCACAGCAGCTAACGCAGAACTGCTTTACCCAGGAACAGAATCCCAGCCCATTCTCTAGCAAGAAACTTGTACATCCTAAGTCACTGGAGTACCCAGAGCTACAAAAATATTTCTGCTTCCCCCATCTGCTCTCAAGGAGACTTGAGAAATCAGAATTTTTGCAGCAGAAGACATAGGAGGGATTGTGTGCAAACGTGTATTTTGCATTCGCCCTGGAGTGTGCGTACAAAGATCTTGCTATGTGAAAAGATATCTGTTTTTGCAATTAATTCCAAACAGACTTTAGGATGAGCTTGTTTACAATCCAGCAGTAAGTGCCAAAATCAATTTCAAGTTTCACAAAAGTTCTGTCTTCTATTGCAGAGAATTGGGGCCAGTGACAAATTGATTTGCATGAGATGTCATTTTGACTTGGAAGAAGCTGCCTCTGATACTGGTTGGATTATTCTTTGCTAACAGAGAGAGATCCCAAGTTGCTCTCTATATTCGGTTTCTCTCAGTTCCCTTGAAAGTGCCTGTAAAATTCCTAATTACAACGAACACTGGGGCCTAGAGCTCCAACTACGCTACATTTTTTTCTGAGTGCACAGGAGGAAGAGAAAGGGCAAAGTGTGTCAGCAGTATTTTAACTTGCACCGGTTCATAGCATACTCAAAGGGATTGTTTCGCTAGTGATGAGTTACTGGAACGCAGCGTGCTCCTACCAACCTCTCCAGCATATGCTGAGAGGAGACCACTTAGAGCAAACGCACTCAATGATTTCCCAAGTTTGCTATTCAAGTTAGTTCTCTAAAACTCCTGTGTGTTATTTGAACAGCGTAAAGCAGCCTCAGTCATGATGCATCTGCACCAGAATTTCCTCCGCTAATCACTACTGAGCTGTTGTGAGATGGAAGTAATCAGCCCCTTACACTTCTTCTATAATACAGCACCACGAATGCGGAAGGAGAAATGGTACAATAAAACTTTTCTATACTTGCAGTTTTCAGCCATGTAAACAACAAAGTGCTGGTGTTTTTATTCTCTGAAGTCTCTTGATGCAACCATGTGGGCATGTTGCCTTTAAAAAATGACTACTTCAAAGGGAGTTCATGTTTTGGTTTGGCTTTTTCCTCTTTTTATGTGACCGAAGGCAAGACCTTCGAAGGAAATATTTCCATTTATTCCATGGTTAAGTACTTAGGCTCCAAGACTTTGCTGTACCCCAGGGTGGTATCGTTTGTAGACAGCACTTAAATACCTTAGACAGTACTTTTATCCTAAACAGTCCAAGGAAAAATGTTTTTGTTTTGCTACTTTAAAAACATGTTTTGAAAGAAAAATGTTGAAGTGTGATGGATCCAGTAAATAGCCCAAAAACTAGCTCCTCTTGAAGAAGGCCATGTGCATCTCAAGAAATATGTTGTTTGCAAGAAAAACCCAAAACTTTCTTACAGTATCTTACTGCTCCGTGTTGAAAACACTGTTTTTTTCAGGATTGTTTGCATTTTTATTTGCACTGTCCTCTGTTCGTGCATTAACAGCAGAGTGAATAGCTCCACAGGAACAGAGCAATTATTATTTACATCAAAGCTATGTCCTGTCTCATGCTGTGTCTTCATCAGTATCCAGTAACAGATGCCCCAGAGAACAGTGCTATTTATTTTTTAGAGAGGTCAACTATGAAATAGCTTAATGGTAAAATCCCCATCTTGTTCTACTAGTAATCACTCACCTTTGCCTTGCAGCATTAGAATCCATTTGAAACATGTTATTGGAGAAATACTGGCATACAACTGGAAAGACTTTCAACCTGATGTCTGAAAACCCATTTTGGCCCAAATGCTACGCAACTCAGCTACTATGGCTTGAATGATGCACGATACCCACAACTCCAAGTGGTGCTATTACACCCTATCAGGGCAAACCAGCTAGTGCATGGGTGAAGCAAAAGCTCTAAGAGACCGTGCTGCTTTCAGACACATGCCAGAGGTGATCGGGGTGTAGAGTGAATAACATTTTCTCTCCAAGGCTGGTTTACGAGCAGACTGCAAGGTAGCTCAGTGCACTTAACACACTCTGATGCTGTCAGATACAAGGTTTATTGATTAATAATTACTCTGCAGGAGAAATAACAGCTCAATTTAGAAGTGATGTTTCCGTTTATTTTTGTTCTGTTACATAAAGTCCTCCATTAGGTTCTACTGAAAAGGCACTCCCCTGCCACAGTGTCTTTGTTTACAGATCGGTTTGTCTGAAGAGCGGCCATTGCAGGTTACTCTTCCCAACAGATACGAAGGAAAAACAACCCACTGAAGGACATCAAAAACTCATGGCACCCGTAACAGGGTCCCCTAGCACCGACAGCTTAAAAGGGACTAAGATATGGCACAGTCCCAGAAACTTCATCCTCAGTTTATGTCCTGCCATCGCTGGGCATCACATTTTTGTCATTAGGTAACACCAGGAACAGACAGAAAACCATGAAGTGAAGACATTTGTGTAAGAAAAACTTCCTATTTATGTAGTTTATGGAGCATTATGACAAGCTTCCAAACAGCTTAGCAATGCAGGAATTGCTTTGCATACAACTGATAACATCTCCCAGGTGAGCATAAAATGATACATTAACATTGTAGGAAAGGAGGAGACATAGGCATCGGATGAAATAAAGCGTCCTACGCAGGGAAGCAAATCAAAGACAGGAAATACAAATCCAACAGAGTTTCTGGCTTGTCTCGATAAGAAATTTAGCATTTACATTTTTTATTGCCATAGGGAGGTGGCACACAATGCTATCTCCAAAACAGCAGGAAGAGATTATATCATTCTGTTCCACAATCTTTTTCTAGACTGTTCACAATCGGGAATTAGCTTGTACACCAGGAGCATAATTAGAAGACTACAACCAAGGAAAGAGGTCACCTCCCCAAAGAAGGAGAAACCACACTCTCTCTCCCAGGGGGATGGCTAGGTCTCTCCCAGGACAGGATCGGGGGTACGCCTCCATCTCCAGTGAGGAACGTCCCAGGCCTGTGGCAGTGAGGCACTGCTCCCTCGCAGCTGCTCATCTGCTTTGCCCCTTGGACGACAGTAACAATCAACAGAGACCCAATTTAAGGCTCTGGGGGTACCCGTATGCGTAACCCACAACTTTTACTTACGGCAGTTAGTCCCTGATGCACTTCATTCCAGGGGAGTAGTTGAGCACTTTATACAACATATTCCCACGTAATTTTTCCTACAATACTGTGACAGTCAAGTGGTATCATTTCTTCAGTATTACACTGAAATCTGATGGGCACCGAGACCCAAGCCTAGCTAAGCATAAAAGAAAAGTAGTATGGGACTAAGTTCACGGTTATCCACTTTGCCTCACCCCGAGGTGGCATATTTATGCAACCACTGGCCGGTCAAAGCTCATCTCACAATCATAATTTAAAATACTGCACGCCACATTTTTAAGAGGAAGATACTCCATTTACAAGAACACAGATTTAAGCGACATTATTTGCTCTTTCAAATCCGTGCCCAAACGCATTCTTATGTGCTGCTTAAAAACATGTCTTGTTTACCTCAATTTTCCTTATTTTGCTTCTATTATGCTTGAACAAACCCACTTCCTTCAAAGAGTCTAAAAAAAGCCTGCAGGCTGCATAAATGCAAACTGGCAGAATTCAATCTAGGATCTGTGTGATGCCCGTTATTGTGACCTAATGACTGCGTGCACGATTCGGGGGAAAGGAGATCTACTCTCCACCTGCAATAATTTCTGTTTAGGACTCCACAGACAGAAAAGCTGCTAAAGGATTCTTAAATCAGCACTGTTCAGTCACAATAATTAAGGGTGAAAGAACTGTTTAAACTTTCATAATAACGCATTTGGTAGCTACAGCATTAAGGTTGTATCATGCAAAGATTTTTTCCTATTCATGCTATCCAGCCTTTACCCTACTTAATGACCCTCAAATTCCAACAACAACAGTTTTTTTGCAAACATGCAGAGAAGCGACAGAAGCCTGGCATACAACTTGGGGGTGAACACAGCTGAAAGCTGGGTCTCCTAGACAGAGGTCTCTCGAATCACGTTACAGTTAAAAAAGGGAAGGATATCATGCCAGTAAAAAGTTTTTAAAACAGTTCTTAGCCACTGCCCAGCCAAATAATGACACAGTCCAGTAAAACAGACTCCAAAGAATATCTCAAGCTTTACTTCAACATCTCATTTCTAATGTCTGAAAAGAAATTACGAATAGCACATTGTTCTGTTTTGCCTTCCACCAGAGTTTCTAGCATTAACAAGATTAACCTCCTCATCCTATGCCAGTATCTGCATTGTACAGAGGGGGTGGAAAAAAGTGCAGATGAACCAAGAGAGGTAGATATTACAGATAACGAAATGAGATCAAGGTAATTGTTCCTCATGCCTTAAGGGAAATTCAGGCTCTATTTTTAGCTTCACCAAATCCTCCAGTACTAAAGAGTAAAAGGTTGCTTTCCTCCCCTGCCATGGTATTATTGCCAATGTTTTGCCCGGTCTGATCTCTAGATAAGACTCAGATTCATCCCGTACTGCTTGGTGGTATGGCACAGCATGTGTCCTTCTGTTTACTGTGGGATTTTCCATTAGTCCAATTCTCTTAAGATTCTTCCATGAAATCAGAGGGGAAAGATCTTCTTTAACCAGCAGCTTTACAAGCTTTTTGTATTAGCACTGTTAGAAAACTGTGTTACTAAAACCTTTAATTATTAACATATGCAGAATTGACATGTACGTGGTGCTTTAGACAGGAAAAAAAGAGTGCAAACAGTTTGAAATCTTGCACTCCAAAGTTTGTAAGAATAAAGTACATTACAATCTTTCAGTCAAAAGAAGGTGTGGAGATGGAAATGATGAATATAAAGACTGCCAGAGGAAATTTCTGGCAATCTGCAAGACAGTAAGATGAGGTGCACACTGTAAATTTAAGTTAGGATCATGGCTCCAAGTAGTAAGGGCAGCATGAACAAAAACATGTATGAGAGTGTAAAAAGAAAAAAAAAAAATGTTTTTTTTTTAATTGTGACTATGGAAACGGGAAGAGATAGAAACTTGTTATCTCTCTATGAAGACTTCATTCTTCATAGGAAAGGAACTTTGAATGATGAGAGAGGAGGGGAACAGATGGTAGTCATCATTTTCTGTCAAATAACTGCAACACCAAAAGGATGTGCCAGAGTAAACATGTAACGGGAACAATTCTTGCTACTTCATCTCTCTCTTAATAACAACTAAATATTTAAGTTCTCTTTGGATTTAAGGGCTTCATCTAGAAAAGTGCACTACCTGTACCCACCAGATTAGAGCAATCAACACTCATGATGAAGCAGCCAAGAGG
This sequence comes from Ciconia boyciana, assembly GCF_034638445.1. NCBI lineage: Eukaryota > Metazoa > Chordata > Aves > Ciconiiformes > Ciconiidae > Ciconia > Ciconia boyciana. Next base: position 108,869,421 of record NC_132936.1, on the reverse strand, counting down.
ACTAGGTCCTTCAACAGAGCTTTATTTTTAATTCATAATACATAGCCATCTGACCTGAGAGAAAGACTCATCTTTTATTAGACAGCAAAGCACACCCAGGTTACAGATGTGGTGGACAGCCAGGGCATACAGAACAAACTGGTAGAGCGATAGCTAATGCATCTTCATTGCCGAGTTCATTGCCAAGGAAAAAAAAAAAAAATCTACTGCTGGGTGCAAGAAATATGAGAAGAATTGCTTGAGGTAGAGAAAGAACAAAAACAAAAAGTTTGCTGAGCCTTTACTGGTCTTGTGGATTACACCTAATCATCTTCAACAGAGATGTTTCAAAAAAAAGTTGGAGGAATGTTGGAGAACAGCTCAGTTTTCCGAGAAGAAACGTAGAAAACAGCTTCTGCTCTTTACCCCAGTAGAATCCCTCCATAAACATAATCACAGATAATTTCCTCATTCTGGCAAATGCATTGGAAGTCAGCATCATACACTATTGAACAAAGCAACTAACAAAGCATGGCTACCACGATTCCCACAAAAATATTCTCAGCCCTGCCAATCAGAAAGCAGTTAATCAATAACAATACGCTTAAATATATATCACAGCTGATAATGCCACTTTAAAAAAAAACAAACATAAAACCCAGGGTATATTCAAATCATTGTGTTAGCCATCCTGCTACGTCTAGCATGCCCAAGATACTAAAGCAAATGCCATTTTAGAAGTAGATTTTTGTGCTTTACTATTTACGTAAATACCCATTTACACACACGACGATGCTTTTAATTAAAAATAATGTGTTCAGAGCAAGAATCCAGGACTTTTTCCATAGTAGTATTCAGAAGGTAAAAAAGTATTTTCAGCATTAATTACAAGCAGACCAAAGCTCATCAGAGAGAAGCAAGAAGCTCTACTTTCCAAGTGACTTTTCTTTAGGGACTTACACAGTAATTAGAGATCTATTTGCCACAGTTGGAACTTGCACATTAAAGAAGACTGCCCTGGTTCTGGGGTTGTGCATTGCATGAAGAAAATACTCTTGCAGTCTCAACGAAGCAGTGCACACTCTACCACAAAGTGTAAGGCTTTACTCTGCTCATCTGGCCAAAAAATTTGAATACTCCAACTATAATACAAGAAATGTGCATAGGAATATGTAACACAATCAATTCATTTTGCCTAGAGCTATAAACTGTACTTCACCTACCACCCCCGTCTCTGCTTTGCTACTTCTCCACTGACAAATTACTTGACAAACTATCACTGAAGAAACAAGAATTTCTGGGACTATTACCATTCAGGAATTATTACCCCAAACCTTTTTATTTACCCACTGTAATTACTTAGAACAAATTGGCCATGTATATTCTACTAAGCCCAAACTTGTTTCACAGTGCTTACCATACTAAAACATTGCAGTTCTATGTCTAAAAATACTAGGGAAGTGTGAAAGCTTTGCTGAAACCCTAGATAAACAAACAGGCTGAAAACATGGTATTACCCTGTGGAATGACCAAATACAAGAAGTATAGTAGATCAAGAGGGGGAAAAAAGACCTTTTGAAACACCTAATAATCCAAAACCTATTTTGGGCAATTCATACAGACAAACTGCATGTGGATTCAGGCCACACTGGTTATTACCAGCAGTGCTCTATTTCAAATTGTTTACTTCAACATCATGATTGCCCCTATGAAAAAAATAACAGAATTCAGAAGAAATAACAAACAAACAGAGTTTAAGCAAATCACACACAAGTTTTTCTATATGAATTCAGACTGGAAAAGATGTAGAATAAAGAGTCATGAACTTGACACTGTGCCAGGACCCTCCCCACAAAGACTTCAGCTCTGACAAAGATCTAATCCTTGTCCTTGGACAACTTCCACTGTGGATTGATTTTCAAAGCTGCCTAATTGCTTTTGGTGCGTATCTCCCATCGATTTTCAGTAAGCATTAGCAATTTGTGCACTCAAGTCTCAGTTTTAGCTTACTTCAGCTGGGAGTAATATCCGTTTCAGAGGAGATGCATGGCATCTCAAAAGAATAGTGCCAATCAAAATATTAACCCTGCATTTGTGGCTGTGTAAGTTAGTTTGAGGCAGTGGCTTCTAAGACTGATCCTATCTCGTAGGTTCACCTACAATAACTAGGCAAGTCTTCTTATTTTAGATAAAGCTATGCTATGAAAATAAGGGAAGAGAAAGCAGCCTAATTCAACAGAATTGGAAAATTAAGCAACGTATTTGGTTATTATATGTTTTTACTGCAGGGCAAAGTCAAAATCCCAATTGAATTCTGACAAACTGAGCCAAACTTGAGGAGCGAGTGCGTCATTTGCTTAGTCTTTGCAAATCGCTCAGTTATGCAACAAAATACAGTAATTAAACTTAAAAGGTTTTTTTCTCATCCCTAAAATGCTTGTTCAGCAAAGGGAACTCTGTATATGACACTCATTCAAATAATTTTCAGGTTTGGCAAATGACACATACGCCAAAAAACAAGTTCAATTTCATTTCCCCATTTACGGGTGAGTAGAAAAAACCAAACCAAAACCAGACTAAACCATTTAAATGCCAATAGTTAAAGCCACTTATTCTAACTAAACCAAGAAACCTGGCCAGATTCTGAACAAACACTAAATAAAATTGTTGTTTCCACACGTATTGTCAGCAGCAAGGCCAGCCGATCAGGAACCTTAAGCTGGACAAACAACCCTGGCTCAAGCAAGCCGTCGGGGAATGTCACATCTACTCTTCCCCCAGAAAAGCCGATTAGGGCCTTCCTGTTCCCGACATCAACCCAAAAATCCCCACCCGGCCCACTGCTATTATTCCGACCCTAATAATACCCATTGTTCATAATATCTTGATACTGCCAGCTGGCACACACTCTTTAAAATAATGGTATTTAAGGCACGTAGACACAGGGCCCGCTTTAAACAGTCCCCGTTCCCCCTCTCTCGGTGTTCAGTGGCTGCAGGCTTCGGCAGGAGAGGCCGCACACCGAATAACCTGTACGAGTCACTTCAGTTGCTGGATGGAAAGTTCGGGCCGGCGCCCCCGCTTCCCTCGGCCGCGCACCACCGTGGCTACGAGGGCAGAGGCACCGTTTCACCCCTCAGGCAGGGAACCTCCCCGACACGCCTCGGTCCCCGCCCGCAGCGCGGGATTGCCCTCAGCTTCGGCCGCCGCGGGGGGGCGCCCCCGTAGCCCCGGGCCGCCGGTGTAACGGCCGCCGCCGGTGTAACGGCCGCCGCCCCCTGCCCCGGCGGGCGGCAGGAGACCCGCACCTCGCCCGGCGAGGCGCTGCCCTCCCCGCCCGGCCGCCGCTACCCGAGCGGGGCGAAAGCCGAAGCGCGCGTTAAGCACTGCGGTTGTCTTGCCGGGCGGCTGCGGTAAGGCACAACCTCACCGCTGAGGGGTTTAGCGCCTCTCCCGTGAGGCGAGGGAGCAAGCCCGCGGGCTTTCACTCACACCCCGCCCGGCAACGTTACCTGCCGCGGCCGGAGCGGAGACCGGGACCGCGCACGCCTCCCCTCGCCGCGCTCGCCGCCGGGGCCGTCCACCGGCACGCCGGGAGAGGGGCACGGTGCCGGCCGGGCCCCTCCGTCCGCAGCCCGCTGGGAGATGTAGTTCACGGGGCGAGGAGGGGCGGGGAGCGCCGGGCCGCGACCCGGGCCGCAGCTGAGGGCCTCCCCGGCTCGCCGCAAGCTGAGCGGTGCGGACGGCTGCCTCCGCGGCTACCACAGCTGAAGACGAACAAGCACACGGCCGCGAAGGCTTTACCGCCTTGAGGCCGGCCCCAGACAAGGGGCGTGAGCAGCTGCCGCCCCCAGCCGCCGGCAGCGCGGGTCTCTCCCTGCCCGCAGCGCTCGGGCACGCTGCTGGTCGGCCCCGACCAAGAACTGGGCAGCGGCGAGCGACGGGGCTCACCTGGGCTCCGAAGCACAGGTGGTCACAGACTGTTACAGGCGTCAGCCCAGCAAACACTAATTCACTGTTGTAATGCCGAAATTAGGGCACACCCAGGCAGCAACTAACTATCGAGTGGCACCGCATGTGAGCTTCCTACATGGCTTCTCAGCCAACCTCCCCAGCGCTCGCTGCACTGACTTAAGAGAAACACGAACCGCTCCACCTCCCCAGCTACTGTCCTGTGCAGCACACCTACGTGCCTAACAGAAGGAACACACCGCGAATGCACGTAGTAGGGGGACTTTTCCCCTGAACCTGTGTTCTCCAAGGCCTGTCTTCCAAACTTCATCAGAGAGATCAGAGCAAGCCGCAGGTCAAGCTGTGGCAACTAATCCCATCCATAAGAACATAACAAGCAACTTCAGTTCTTTATCAGCTCTTTGATTTTTTTCCATTTGATCTCAGTTTTCATCTATCACTTCACTCCCAAGTTCCAATCTTACTGTCTTCACCACCTCCACGCCATCTCAATTCTCTTGCTTGGATTGTTGAAGAGAAGTCTTAACAGACAGACTTGTGATCACAGATAAGGATTCCTTTCACACCTTTCAACCTCTTCTACCCCATCATCCCAGTCTGCTCAAGCAGTCCTTTGCCCAAAGAGTATTCGAGGCAGTTCTTGTGCTCTTTTGCTATGAGCAGCAATAGCAGTTAAATTAAAAAAGTGATCTGTTTTAAAGCAACAGGTGCCTAAACTGTAAGTAAGGCTTGTCTTTTTTTGCTGTTTTCTCCGTCCACACCAAACATGCTGGCTGAGAGCTCTGCCCCTTCTGGGGCATCTATCCTCACCAACAGCTCCTACTACTTTTCTTGAGACGCCAAAAGCATTAGTAGCAGCCCATCTTTCTTCTGTAGGACCACAGCGATTTCACAACATACCAACAAGACTGTGTTGAATTTCTAGTAAAACATAACAACTTTTATAGGATGATAGACAAAAATGCAACTGTATTATCTCCCACTGTCATAACACTTTACTACACCTACCAATAGATACTATATTTGACTACTTTAGTTAATGAAAAATTGCATTTCTTCTATCCCCTATTTGTTACAAAAATGCCAGCCCTAACCTCTAGTTAGCCAGTAATTCCAGCCTCTATAACTTGTTAAAGAAGTAGTTTCATACTTTATCCAGGCTGTCCCATATTCTTAAAACAGGTGACTTCAGTCATCCAGGAAGGCACCCTGTTACCTCCTCAGTGCCTTCCAGTTCTTCCTTTCATGAAGCTGACAGGGTAGTTCAAAGTTCCTGCCATGGAGATATCACTCTTGCATATATGTCTTCCTCCAGGTGTTAACCATCTTAAATTGCCAATTCAGTAAATACTATTTTTTCTCTGTGCTTTAACAGTACTAAACATACAATGCTTCCGGTTCATCAGCAGGACTCTTAGGCCCTATGGCAGTAGCAGTAGTAAACAGCAATGAGCAAAGACATTACCTCAAACACGCAGAGAACGGAGGAAGATTACATCAGGTTTAGTTCTTCACATGCATTCCTCCTAACTGGAACTGTTTTGGCTGTTTACTGTGAAAATTGTACAACTCCCACAGCCCGTCAAAGGAAAACACAGAGATGCAAATACCACTAAAGCGAACAAACAAGAGAAACTGAAAACACGAGCAACTCCACAGTCCAGTATTTGTTAAAGTTATTTTTGCTTTAGAGTCTTGAGCTGAGGTAGAGGAGCATTACACAGCAATATATTCACCTTTAAGGCAGCTGGTGTTTGTTACAGCAAACAGAAATTAGGGGGAGGATATGGCCTTGGTGGAAACTTACGGGACTACTGGTGCGAGGGCAACTGCAGAGAGTTCTGACAAAGATTCATATAAGCACAGAAAAATTGACAGCAACAGATGTGGCTGGAGAACAGTTTTTATCTTACAATATAAGAAATCATTTAAAAAAAAAAAGACAGATATTGGTGACAAATTATTATAGACAATTGCTGATATCTAATTGTTATGAGCAGTAGACTGCTAGGCAGTCATCAGCCAAACAAAATAACGTCAAGTAGTATGCAATTTGCATTACAGGAAAGTAAATTAATTGCAGCAGTCTAGGTAGATACTCCAACACAGAGTTTGAGCTGAAGGAACTTCTCATTTGCTAAAGCCTAAGTGCTCTTTCGATATCCAGAAAAAATATTTTCTTATACTATTATTGGATAAAGAAGTTGATCATGCAGTTTATTATTAAGACTTCGGTGACACCTACACACGTACGCTTTGCAAGTGTGACAATGCAGAATCTCCCTCTACCAAAGCTCGGATTTAGGAATGAAATCCTCTACTACACCTACAAGCAGAAGAAAGTAAAGATGCAACTGTGTAACAACCCTCTTCCCCCAAGCCAACCAAAAAGGCACCATGATCAACTATATACAGGAAAATAAGAGGAACACATCCTAAAGATCTAAAAAGAAAGAATAAGTTTAAAACCAATGAAAAAGAAGAAAGGAATAAAGAGTCAGAAAAGAAGGAAGCTTCATACAGAAGTCAAAAGAATGAGGAAGAAAAATACTCTTCTCTGATTGTGAAATCAAAATAGTCCATTCTCGCCACCAGTGAAATCATACCCAGCAGGTGTTTCAGTATTTGTAGGCGTTTCAAGGGTTGGCCACCTGGATGTATTCTGGAGGCGCCTTAAGAATTTATTGATTTGGAGCTACTGCACAACGAACAGTTACTATTGCAGTCACATACGCCTTTCAACATGCTGACCCCATCTTAAACCCCTGCCCCAACACCAGCACTTTAAGAATGTTAAGAATTACAACACAGTTTTATAAATCTTCACCTTGTCTCGTGTTCAGTTCTGGTTACTCCATTTGAGAGGCTACCAGGGTGTTACAGGCCTTTAGGAGGAATATCATCTACAGTCTTTGGTTCCACACTTTCTGTACCATCCATATGAACTAGAACGATCCAGAAACAAATTCAGACATATCTAGTTTTTAGGTAAATATCGTATGGCATGTACATTACAGAGCATTTAATGGGACAGACAGGAGGTTTTTACAAGCAAGTCGGGGAAGTTACAAGGTGCAAGTTGTTTAGGCTGTGGTTCCACAGCAGCCTAAGCCCATCCAATTGGTGGCTCTTTCGCTCCCATCGTTCTCCTCACCCCTCTTGGGAGCTCTCAGCCCCTCCATTTCACCAACTCTAGCACTCATTTGACCTTTTGTGAAGCCATCTCAGCACACTAACCAGGCAGAACACCAAACCAGCAGCTCTCCAGAACATTAAGGAGTTTTCTGATACACTGGTAAATTCAGATGGTTCGCCTGAGGCTCTGAGGCACGCTAGAAGCAGTGCAAGAGGGATGAGCAGCCAGCTGTTATATTGACCAAGGCTGGTGTGGAATCCCAGTCGTTGCACATTTATTAGATGATCGACAGGGAATATCGCTGCAGTGGTTAAGAAGCTATTTGCAAAGCAGCTGTTTGCTCTGTTAAGAACATGCTTGGTTATTTGCATGTTTAAATGTAGCCATTTGTTATATGTGACCAACGCAGAGAAGGTTTGCTGCTGGGCACAAACGAACAATCCCCTGGTGAATCTTGTTTCTTTCTTTGGTTACTGCCCTCAGCCATACAGTAGCACTGCCACAGCAAATATGTTTAAAAAAAAATTTAAAAAACCCCCCAAAAACCAAAACCAACCCACTGACAATCACTCACTGAAAAGGTCAGCTTCCCTCCTGCTCCCAAATTTAAAAGGTATCTTTTTATGGCAATTTAAAGCAAGACATTGACTTTCACACGGCCATGTCCGAGGCATTAGTTCATCCTCCTGCCTGCTGACTCCTTAAAGGAGCAGATGCCTTTGGGAGGTAACATCTTTAAGCCACACACACAGTTTGCCAGAGCTCATTTGTCAGTGCCCTGAGGCAAGCCTTTCATCTTTTAGCCACATAATGATAGCAGAACTGTATTATAGATGGCTGTATTTTACATGCATGAGCAATCCAGTTAAAATACGTATTTTTGCTAGCCAATGCGAACAGCAAATTCCCATTTGCTCACTACCAGCCAGCAAAGCCATTCAGTAGGTGTACTGAAAACTCAGATGCCTCTCCAAGAAACCAGTCTTTGAAATCTTGCTGGAAACACATGCCTATACTCAGGAAGATTCTGCTCACTGAATCTCACAAGTAGAAGCTGAACACTGCAGATTAGTCCTTTGCTGAACAGATACCACTTCTTCTAGACAAAAAGTGAACCCAACATGCAAACACAACTTCAAAGGAAATAAAAAAACCAATCTCTCCCAGACCTCTTGGTATGACTGATGTTTTAAGTTCTAACAAATGACTAAGAATCATCACAAGAAAGGGGACTGAAGAATGTGAGCACAAAATCAAAACTTGCTACAAAAACAAAGCAAAATACCCTCAGAGCTGGTCTTGATTTAAATAGCAAACACTTTCATAAATACCAACATTACAGTTTAAGAGCAACACCATACTCCTAGTTTTATAACAACATGCAGGAACTGCCTGTATGAGGAGTACTAATGGGTTGAGCATACTGGTTCTTGCTAGAAGACTGGGCAGTTTCACATAAGACCACTCAGAGATGGCACTAATGACTTGAAGATGTTTTTAGAATGGCAGAAAGTAATTGCGAATGCACACCTGTAACTAACTTTGGCACGATATAAGAAAATAAGCACGTACCTTCACCAGGAACAAAGACTATGTGCAACAATAGTGCCTGAACTTGCATAAAGGCAATTAACTCTGCTATCACACTGTGACCATGTTTTTATTGGCTCTGTTCCCACAGTCTTCAGTTTTACATGGTCCAGTTTAAGCCCACATTCTCCTGAGAGCATTTAGTCTGTTAGAACAGTTACAGGACCTACACAAACCTGCATAATAAGCAGGGGTAAGTGAACTACCATGGCTTGTATTCTGCTAACTAATCTGCTTCTAAAATACTGTGGCATCATTCTAATCTCTAAAATAACATTTCTACAGACTAAAAAGCCCACATCTGCCTCCAGTGCATAGTAATTCAAATGAGATCATTCAGCCCAGCATAAAGGTGGGGAGGTTTATCTGGACGTCAGTCTAAAGAGTCTACTTACTGTAAAAATAGTAAGAGATGAAAGGCGTGTTTTTATGTCATCCCCAGCAACAAAGACAATTCAGCTCTTGCCTGTATTTAAATACCAGTCCTTGAACTCTCAAAGCCTTTGTAAAAGATAAAATCTTTATAAACAGTTGTGTAAGTCATGCAGCATCTACCTTTAAAGTGGTATCAGCTTTTCAGAATAGACATTCCCATGTCTTGAAAAGCAAATCACTGTTCACTTAAGCAAAATCTAGATGTAGTACTTCATAGACTAGTTTCCTTTTTTAAAAAAGTTACCAGATACCTTTCTTAAAGGATCTTCACAAGAAGACTCTTTAGATATGCTTGACCAAAAGAGCTTTGTTTCAGTCAGTTAAATTTAAAATTTACCTCAGCACAGAGGTAAAAGAATACCTGAATGTACAAAGAATACTGTTTTCAGCTAAGCTCCTACTCCCTAAGGTCACCCCCTAATGCTCACAGACTCTTGAAGGAAGTTGGACTTGTGCAGAATCTGCATTCTAGATGAGAGTAAGTTATACAGAAAAACCCCACCTATTTGCTATATATTTGTTTTTCCACTTTAGATCCCAAACTTAATTTAAAATGTGGTTACAGCATCATTTCTGTGTTACAATTTTATCTTCCCCTAAGCCAGGAACAGCAGTGAAAAAAGCACAGGTGCATTGGGGGACAACAGCGTGTTACCATCCTTAAGATGAATTAAGTGAGAGGATTTGTTCTGCCTATAGCAAGAGGGCTAACACACCTTCCAGACGAGGTAATCCTTTAAGATCAACCTATGGTAGTAAGCGATCATCTGAGTCTTACTGACCACATCTGGCAGAAAACAGGGGTTCTTCACATTTATTACAGAAAAATGTTGAATGTAACTCACTTTTATACTGCAGGAAGGAACTTACCGAGATGAAATATAATTATTTTGACAAGTTAAAACATTTTTAAAAGCACCTGCTTGGCTTCAGTTCCATTTTCCTTTTTGACAGACTCAGGCACCAAAGCATCCACTTTTCCAGAATAAATCTGTCACTCCTAAAAGCGTTAGGTCAGGACTTTGGTGGAAACAAAGGCCTCTTTCATGAGGATCTCTAAAACAAAGACCTGTGAGCAAAATTCTCACTTCTACAGATAATTTCAGGATCTTCCTGTAATCCAGAAGCACTTACAGAACAGACTACACACAGAGAAGCTCAGGGTTAAAACCCCTAAAGGAAAACAGAAGTGATGAAGTTGCAGGTAAGAGAGAGCTCAGACACAAAGTCAGCTTAAGTGCTGTGCACAAAGGAAGAATTGAAATCAAGACACTCAGAGAATCCAGGAAGTGAGAACACCAGAAAAACAGAATAAATTCCATGGGTAAACTAATCCAATTTCTTTGTACAATAACAAGACCCATAATCTTTATTAAACTGTTCTCACAAAACAGAACAATTACTGAAGATAACCAACATGCAGCAACAAAATTAGCTATAGCAAGGGAAAACGTCCTTTTTTTTTTAATCATTCAACTTCTCCTGCAAAGGTTACCTGTCTATAACTGCACAGTTGCCTACCTCCTCCTGAGGGCCTTGTTTGCAGCCTGTAATTGGCACAAACTTCTAGCTGGTGATCAGAAGCATTTGCTGACATGCTAGGCTGCCAAATTCAGTGCTTCACCTGCAATGCATTCAACCACCCCTTTGGTGCAGCAGCCATATTAAGCTGATTTTTTTCATCACATACCAGTAGACACATTCAAGTAGTTGGCAATATGATGGACTAACTAATTGAAAGTTTATTAGGAAAGTCATCAGTGTACATATGCACACACGCACACTCTCAACAAGAGTATAAGCAAGAATATGCAGAGCTTTGAGTTCACAGCTTTTCTACCACCCCAATGAACACAGTATTGAAGTTGCTGAAAATTCCAGGACAAAGTCAAGAAGCACTTGTCTTTTTCTAAGGAAGTTTCCAAAAGCTTTTTTTTTTTTTTTTTAAGCAGTAGCTTTATCGGTAGTCTTGTGTATTACAAATGCACAGAACCACTGTAGTGTTTCTGTGAGTATATGGAAAACAAGCTTAACAACACATGCTCTTACAAAAGTAGCATTAATATTTCCTTATGGTTTTACAGAAATAATTTCTTAATTTAGAAAACTAGAAATCCATTTCCCTGCCTCTTTTCCTTGACAACTGCTACTCTAATATATAGTACTGTAATTGCCCCCCTCTAAAACCTGCTAAAGTATATAGCTTAAGCCTTTCAGCCACTTGGTACACCAAGTCTGTCTACAGTCTTCTTTGTCTCTCTACTTTTATCCTCCATGCACGAGCAAATACCACTTTCTGTACCTCAGCTCACAGAAGACATCTACATGCCAAACCAATTTGTAAGAGATGTCCAAAAATTACACTGAAGTAACTGCAGCCTTTTCACCTGCCAATTTAACAGCTTAAATCTTTGCTCGTACGACTTTGTGTAGCAATCATTCATACTGCAGAACACTTTTAGACAAAAATTGTTTAACTGCTTAATATACTATATTGCAAATAGTAAGATAATAATTTGGAGCATCCAAGAAAACTTTCAGCATTATACTTCTTATTAAAGTTTAACTATGAACAAAGTTTAGCCTTCTCTCTGCATTTATTTGTATTTCAAAAGCCAATACAAAAAGAAAAATGTTACATATGTACTAGTCGCTCCTGTAGAACAGAATTTGAGCAGCCACTGGGAATTTAGCACTGCAGTATTTTCCAACAATATGCAACATTATACGTTCAGCTGAAAGGGTACTCTAATGCAATATTTAAGCCTGGGTTTTTTTCTGAGCCCTTGGCAAGAAGGGAACTCCACTGCTTCTGAGTAGCTCAATTATTTTCATGTAAGTGACAGCAGGTAGCTCTTTAAGTAATATTAAATATTTGTTATATATAAATGCCACTACAGACAAGTCCTTGTATGCCTTTGCTTTACTTTTGTGGCTTGGTTTAACCCAAAACATCAGTCCTGGAAAAGCCTAGTTACACCAATAGCATAATTACACTAAAAAAATCCATCTGGTTTTATGTATGCAAGATCTAGTCAAAGCAAGTATCAATTTCAGCTACTGAGTTCTCAAGCAAAAAGCCTTCGCAAAAGACAATTAAGGCTTCCATCACCCTATCAGAGGTAACAATGAGAAACAAGTCTAAGCCACAGGAGCATTGGTCTATTTTTGACAGTGGTATTTAAGTATTTATTAAGCTGGTTTTCATCCATTTATTGAGTTGGCTGACATCCATCTGCCACATGTGACGTTTGAAAATGCACAGTTAGCAAGCTGCTAAAAGAAGGAATCTGGATAGTGTTTGGTTGCATTTTTCTATTAACATAATAGGCAAGAGCTTCTAGAATTTGTCTTGCTGACATACTTCAACTTTGCCTGAAGCAAGGATGGGAAAGGTCCCCCCTGCTAGTATAAAATAGTTCAAGTACTGGAAAAAGCCACATATTTTTTTTAATAGCAATATTTGCATAAGCAGAAAAGAAACTCCCAGTTTCTCATCATCTCTAGCAATACTCAAGCAAAGTTTTACTTTCAGTTTTAAAATACAGATGTTTAATTATTTAGCCCATGTAACAGTTCTACAAACTGCATCACAGATAAAGCTGCACAGCTTATGACCAAGATCAATACTAAAAGCTAAAATCTTGCTAGTGACAGTGCTAATACAGATTGGCAGTTTTAACATTTCAGTTCAGAAAACATCCATTCTTCTAAACCCCACTGATGTATATAATTTATGTAAATATTTATTAGATCCAGTCATCATGCTACAGTATTAGTCAGATTAATAAACCTTCTCACTATGAGAATACACCAGCATAAGGTATGAACACAATGAAATCTATATGAAATTTAACTTTCCAGAAATATGCTTGTGGCCCATCAAATTCAGACTGAAGTACTGTAGATTTAAAATATTTACTTGTCTTCTTAGCATACCCAATGTGTAAGAATTACTTTCTTGTTCGATTCCCAAAAATAAATATAAGCTTTCAATTGAAAGCATTTATTTTCCTGGTTTTCCAAAGCAGAGTCTGGGGCGGGGGAAATGCTTCAGACTTGTCATCAGTCCACTTCAGTACATAAAAGCATCTCCTGTCCCTGTATTCGTTCTAATCCAAGAGATATTTTCTTCCAGTGAAATATGACCGGAGCACTCATTTTATTTTCAGCAATTCAGTCTGTTTCCATGGCAGCACTGCGGGATTCCTTAGCCACCATGAGTCGCATTAGCTGACTGTGGAATTTCTCGATCTTCTTTACGTCTTGCGCCTGGTCTGTTCTATACAGCAAACACTGTAAGAGAAAGTTGCTTAATATCAGATTTCGCTGAACTGTTTTTATCCTGTTTACAGTTGCAACAAATTTGTGCTTGGAAGACACAAAACAAGGTAAGTACTTAAATGTTCATTTGTGGCATGTTGTTACCATGAGGCAGCACCAACACATACCCACCCTGTTTTAAAATACACACATCTGTGTTTACATTTACATTTCTCTGAAAGGCTCATGCCTTCCATTTTGAAAATAGGGAAGCTCACAATTTATCCTAGTTTCTTCTCTCTCAAAAATGGTGCTAAAACATGGGGTTTAAAGCTGTCTTTAAAGACACCCTTGTGTTGTCTAAAAATAGAAGCAGATTTTAAACCTGAAATTACTGTCCTATTCTTTATATTCTGAAGGCAAGTTTATTTTGCCTTTCACAGTCCTTAATGTTACACTGCCACTGACATAAAATCAGTTCAGTATTTCCCACTGAAGAGGATCCCCTTCCCCAAGCAAAATCTGTTTCTAAGACAGTCCTAAATAAGGAACATAACATCTGATTAAGATCAAAAGGAACTCCTTCATGTGACAAGCCTGTAAATGCAAAAAGAACAAGAGTAATATGCCAGTGAATTATCACAGAAAGACTGCTTAGGTTTTTTTTGCAGACTAAGTAATTCCTTACACCAGTACAGCATGAGTATGACTGCCCAGGCTGATTTAACAATGAAAAAACCCAGAATGCTCCACTCTTCAGTACTGTCAACACGGCAACTTTTGCCAGCATTAAATTTCTATTTTAATTCAGAAACAAACAGTAGAAAAGAGTTTATTTTTTCCTTCAGCTGTACTAGTTCTACAGTTAGCAGCAAGGAAAACTTCCCTTCCCACCTTTAGAAAAAAAACCCAAACCAAAACCACAAAACCAACCCAATCCCTTGCTCCCCCCGGTGTACCAGCTTCCCATGACTGGAAGCAGGTAAGAAGGCCTGACACTGAAAACACTCCAAGTTCATGAATCACCTGACTCCAACCTTCCCCTGTGGACGACTTAAATTTAATCGCCTTTTGCTCCCCCTGTTATCAATGCCCCACACTCAACATCTCACCCACACTAAGCCCCATTACCCTATCAAGAAGGTGTCACTACTGGAGTGTCACATCTCTCCCAGCTATTGGAAATACCAATGCCAGGCTACTTTTCCTGGAAAGAAATCTGGTTTTTCCAAATCTGAAGATAAGAGAAGGGCAGACTGTTTCTTACTCTGGACTGCAGAACAACAAGAACTTGGCTATAACATCACTAGCACCAAGAACCTGTCGCTGGCATGCACATCAGCGTGCATACGCCGATGCATGCTGAGGCATTTCTACCTGCTGCCCACCATCTCACATCCTAGCCCCACACATGCTTCTAAGCATCCTCCCAGACTATTCAGAACAAGGGCAACCCATAAGCACAGCTGCTCCACCTCCTTGTGCAGCAACTCTTGGAAGGACACTGCAGAATTCCATGTTGTGCCTATGTACCACAGTTTTTACTGAATGCATACCTGACACCATAACGGTATTTCAGAAGATGGGATCTCTGAACTGCAAGCAAATCTTGTCGTTCAGTCTGACAGCACTCCACCGTCTCATAATCACAAATAAGGAGCTTAACCTATGCTTGGAAGCTGTCGCCACTCTGAACAAATTAGGAGGACCACACTCACATCAGTAAACACATCTGTGTGAAGATGCTCCTGAAATACTTAGCAGAAGCTGCCAGTGTAGTTCCATGAAGCATTCTCAGATAGACAGAGAGTCCAAGATTTTTGTAGTGCTTGTTTTCATGGAACCCCAAACTAATTATGTTGACACCCATAAAGAACACTGAAGCATCAGAAATTTTCATGGACTGTGCAGAGTTGAACCACAGGTTAACGTCAGTCTCAGACACAGTTTTTAGACACTTGGGCACAACAAGTTTTTAGAAAACCATCAGGCACTCTCAAGGCAATAGCTAAAAGTTCACAAACTGACTGACAGCAAAATGCAAGTCAGTGAGAGGTACAATAAGCCCTGGAAGGGGAATATATTCTGTACTTACAGCTACATCATCCGTTACTTTGATACAGAGGTTCCCATCACAATGTCGGTATTTGAGAACAACCCGCACCTGAAATGACAAACATTTTATGAATTAGCACCTACAGGTAACAATTCTCAAACGTATCTGAAGGAAATCTGCCGAAATCCAGACTGCCTCTTATTAGAATTATGTACTGCTTCACATTTTCACCACCTCTGTGATGCTCCTCAGCTCTGCTGGCCACTAATCCTACAGCCAGGATGGTTTGGAAGTTGAACCATCACATTTCCCTGCCTAACATATTAAGCTGCTATTGTAATAGCATCAGGAAGCTCAACACTGGGCATATTCAAGCCCACTATAAATACAGCAATAACAGTCACAGGGACCTCAGTGACAGGTAAGATAAACTACGAGAGTCACGTCAATACAAGACACTCCCTCATCGTATATCACACTTCACAAAAACTAAATGGAAACGTGTGTTTGTAGACTTGAAACACTTAGAAAGTTCTACATGAAGACCTGAAAGCTATTAACTGAGTGCAGTAATCTCAACATTACTGCTTTTTCTTCTACGGTACCTGAACTATTATCTCAAAAAGTTGTATTTCCAGTCACTACAGTTAATTCAATAGCTGCACTGAAGCCTACATACAGATTTGAAGTGTTCTGATGTTTTGCATCTGGAAAGGGATGGTGCAAGAATAACACTTTTAGAGTAACTAAAATCAGAAGACTGAAGAGAGTTCTTGCAAATTAAATTGCTTTCAAGACTCAATAAGGCTAAATTTGAAGTCTGAAAGCAACCATTCAACTTCTCACTAAAATAGTTACTACTGTAGTCACCTGCCCTGAGTTTTAACCTGTCCGCAGTCTCTGGACTCTCAAATCACCAAAGCTCTCAAAGTCACGGTGATAAAAATCAACATCCTCAGCAACTGACTGAGCATTAAATGCTTCCTCCTGAATGCAGAACTGGCCACGGAGACTTCATATCTATTGTTTCTAGTCTCAGCTAGCATCAGGAACTAGAAACAAAACAAGGCGTCCTCTTCAGAACATTCTGAACTCACACTATAAACAGATCTTTGTTGTACAGAGTGAGCTGTGCTAATGGTCAACAACCTCCTTGACTACAAAATATATTTTGAAATTCCCGCTCCAAGATGGATCTTGTCAGATTTACCCTTCATGTTTAACAAACTGTCATCTTCCCACCACAAGAGCTGTGTAACAGTACATCTCTCGACTGAGCAGGCCCAAAAGCACAAGAGGGGCTCCCACAAGCAGCAGCCATGGACTCGAAAGATAACTCACTCCCGCAAAAGGCAAGACCACTTACTACCTAGCCTCACCAGCCCACAAAGAACATCTCCCACGATTCTTGTTATTCCTTCAGTTTCCTGACAAGCCCAATTACATACAAAAGCTTCTCAGGCTAATTCTCCAGCAAATTAAAAGCAGGGTACTCGTGTTGTGACCCTGGGGCCTATGTAAACTCCTTCATAAATAGAGAAGTTCATTGCCATGGATGGGAAGAGATTGCCTTTGGACGTCCCTTAAGAAAAGGGAAGAGCAACTCCTGGCTGCAGTAACATCCCTCCCAAACGCTTTCATTTAATATTACAGAGCGTAAGAAGGTAAAACAGAACAATTTATTTTATTATCAGTAGATAGGCGACAATTGCATATGAAGTGGTCAGCTATGCTAAAGACAGACGTTAAACGCTACTTCTGAAGGTTTCTATGTGTCCTCTGTTTTTGGCAAAGAAAACTAGGCCTTTCTTACAGAAGTTTTCTCAGGCATAGGAGTTCCACGTTACCTTCTGTGCTACTCCTTAGCTAAAACGCAACGCTAATTCTGAAGACTGAAGTTGCTTTTAACGTTTGCACAAACTATACTCCCAAAAGAGTTACCAGAAATAAAAAGCAGCCATAACCCAATAAGTTAATTCCTAAAACAAGTATTCCTTAGCAAGCTAACACCTTCCAGTCTGAAGTGACACTGCAGGCAACAAAGCAATATAAGAACTAATGAATGCTTTCTTTCAACATTTTAGGAACACAAATTCAAATGATACGGTCTTATATGTTGTAAAGTCATAAAATAAACCAACTCTCAACACGCTCTTCGTTGAACAGAACTCTTTTAATGCCGGTTTCTAACACACAGGTACACTGCAAATAAGCACAAGGTCTCTGAAGTTGGGTTCTCGAGGTTCACGCATGTCGCTGACAACAGCGCCTGAACGCCGTCCCCCGCGTACGTTTTTAGGCTGTTAAATGAGAACTTTCTCCCACTTCGTGGAAAAGGAAGGTCAGGTGCGACACCACCGAGTAACCCCCCCCTCCTCGCTGCTGCTTCTCGTCCCCCCCATGCAAGCCACCTGCACTACACCTCGGGAAACCCCTCCAACCGGTCAGCGCCGGGCGCCCCCGCCACGCACAGCCAGGGCCGCCTTCGGGTGCTCCCGCCGGGTGCGGCCCAGCTGCAGCCCCTGCGAGACGCCGCAGCGGCTCCGCGGCCCGGCGAGGCTCAGGGCCCCGTCTGCCTCCTCGGGCGGCTAGAGAACACGAAGCGAGAGCGCCGGCGCCCACCACCTCACCCCAGAGCCGCACCTCCCCGGGGCCTACCGCGGGCGGCGGAGGCCCGTCCGTCCGTTCCTCCCGCCCGCCCGCGAGGCCTCTCGGCCCGGGCCCCCACCCCACCTTCATGGGGTCGGCGAGGTAGAGCTTCTCGGCGGCGCGCGTGAACTCCTCCCAGGCCTGGTAGTGCGGCATGGCGGGGCCGGCGCGGCGCGGCGCGGTGCTCGGCTCCCCCCGCCGGCGGCAAGATGGCGCCGAAGGCGGGCGCTGCGTCACGGCAAGCCGGCACCTCCCATTGGCCGGCGGGAAATCGTCGCCCAATCGCGAAGCGGATGACTCGGAGATTCTGGGCCGCGCGGGCGGCGCAGAGAGGGCAGCCCGGAGGGCGGCGCGGTTGCCACAGCGACCCCGCCAGGCGCGGCGGGATGCCGGCGGGCACCTCCCCGCCCACAGCGGAGGTGAAGGCTCCCATTGGTGGCTGCGCCGCCGCACCGGAGCGGCGCGGGCTGGCAGCCGGGCGGGCGGGCGTCGCGGGTTCGAGCCCCGCGGCCGGCGGAGGGGCAGCCCGCCCGCTTGGGGCTGGGCGCTCCGCGGGGGCGGCTCCTGCGGGGCTCTGCCAGGCCAGGTGCGGGCCGTCTCCGCGCCAGCGTCCCGGTTTGAGGCCCACGGGGAGTTTGGGGGCGCGGGTGGGCCAGCGTGGGGGCGAGAGGCCCGGCCCGGCCCGGCCTGGCCTGGCCAGGAGGGCCCGGCGGGAGGTGAGGGCAGGGCCGAAGGCGAACCCCGCCAGGCGGGCGAGAGGGCCTCGAGTGTGCTGTTAGCTCGGCTTGCTTTTACTAATGAGTCTCGTCCAGGTTTTCCCAGGCTGGAAGGCCCTTTGTTAAGGTGGAGGGTGGCTCCATGTTGAACAAAAAGGGTATTTAGGAGCAGCTCGCTGGCTTCTCTGGGCTGCTGGGGCAGCCGCAGTCGTTTCGGAGGGGTGCTGAGGCTCAGCTTGGCACTGGGAGTAAAGCTGCTGGTTTCAGGAAGAGACCGAAAGTTATGAAGTTATAAAGATCTTGGGGAACCCTGCTTTTCAAATATATCTCTGTGTGTGTGTAAAGCATTTACATAAAACCGACTGGAATTCATTCCAAAAGAGAAATGAGGGAGGGAAAAAAAAAATTCCACGATTTCTCCTGTTACATTTTAAAATCTCATTTCCTTTAGTGACCTGTGATTCTTGTTCCTTAATTGCACAAAGATTGCAGCCAGCCACAGTCCTAAGCTCTGACTGTGTTACACAGCTTGTGTAACTGCTGCGATTACAATAAACACGTAAAAATCGCAGGCCTCTCTTCTCTATTTCATGGGGACGCGCTGAAAACCCAGAAGCTCCTGATAATGACTCACAACTTTAAGTTTGTTTTACTGAACTGAGCAAACCTCAACACTGTGGCCAAACAAACTGGAACGTTTAGGGCAGATCTGCATGTAAGAGGACAAATTATGCAGGCCGTTCCAGTCTCCACTAGCAACATGGGGAAATACTAGCTGTAGGTTTTTTGACCACAAAAGGCACAATAGGCACAAGGGAGAATGAAGAAACATGGCATAGAAATAAAAGGGTGGATGGGAGGTAAGGGGAGAAAAACTAGAATGAATTTCCCTGAGTCAGTAAAGCAGAAAATAATTGTTACTGTGGGGATCAACTCTGAAAAAGTCTGCAGTGATTACACTGCCAAACTTTAATAAATTGCGACTTGTGGGTGTTACGTGGTCTAAACAATTCTCTTAAAGGGCTTTGCACCAATGAGTGGAGGCTATGAATAGTGGAAAGACTTAAGACTTTTTTTTTTTCTTTCCAGAGCTGCTCACAGAGTTTAGAAGCTGCTGTGTCTGAGAACCCAGCTTCAGAAACCTAAGAGTTGTCTTTCAGAGAGGCTGATAATCAACAGCTCTGAATAAAGGTGGTAGAGGTACTGACAGAGCCTAAAGCAATTATCCCAAACACAGAACCTAACCTGGAGGGAGTGCTTCTCCACTATCTTAGGTTTTGGGTAGCCATTTGTAACAGTGGAGTAGGTATTGCTTTTGGTAGTGTTTTACAGACACATAGGGAATGTAAATACATGAAAATGAAAGGTGGGGGGAGTGCAAACCCTGTAACACGCATAACAGTTCACAGAACCATTGCTCGCCAAATTTGGATACAGGTTTTCAAGTGGGACATGGATATTTTCTTTCTGGAGGAGAAGGCCCAATTTTGGGCTGTCCATTCAGAAGCACCTTAGGGTTGCTTTTCAGAGGATTTTAATTTTGACTCAAATATTTGGGATCCTTTATGTTTTATTTGACACAAGAGGTAAGAGCTTGCCAATGGCCAGTCAATAGTGCTGTAATACACAGTTTCTTCAGTTAAGCTAATGCAGTGGAGCAAGATTAGAAAACAAACCCATTTTGGCATTTATTTTTCCTTAACCAGATGATTTCTGTGATCCAGTTTAGTGTATAGCTTCTAAATCTATTATATATGCATAACTTTGAAGGTAACAAACTGCAGTACCCAGGGCAAGGAACGGAGAGAGGGTTTCATAATTGTCCTTACCTCTGAAGAAAATGTGATGTGTCACTATGACAGTTATATACAGCCTGATACACAATACGGCATAGCCTGTTCCTGGCTGCAGTTCTTAAGGATTTCCTCTTCCCTGCCACCACCACCACCTATGGCCCCATGGTTGTGCTGCCACAGCTGTTTGTAACTCTGCGCCGGGGTTCAAACCAATGCTTGGATTAAAAGCAGCACTGTTTTTAGTAACACATTTTTTTAACCGAGATCAGTTCATTTTTCCAGTTTACTGTGTGGCCTTATGTACTGTTGCACTGACACAGCTGTTGAAAATGTACCTTTTTTGGTGGAGAGACAGGATATGGGAATTCCTACTGTTTTTGCTGGCTTTCCACCAAAAAGGGGGGGGGTGTATGTGAAACCACCCCCCCAGCTCCCCAGAAAGCAAGGCCGGTTGCTGAAATCTCGGCAATTAAATGGAGAGGCTATTTCTGAGCCTCAGGGAATGTCTGATACCTACAGTTAGTGTGCTGCTTCGCTCTGTTGTTCTCTTGCTTGGAGAACAGAACATTTTCTTGACATGTTTGAAAAGTAACTTAGACCACGGCAAGTTATTCAGCTGTAAGTTGTATTTGATGTATGTCCAAAACTGTATTTTTCAAGTGAGTTCCAGTGAATGCAGTAATAGTAGAAATCTTTCAATGGGCTTTTTGTTTAGCGAAATAAAATGAACAGTTGTTTATCACTGTGTGGAGTGTTTGGTATCCAGCCAATAATAATTTAGTAGTTAGTAAGAATTCTGCTCAAACATACACACTTATCTTGCTTTCTTTTCTTGAGTTCCTGCTTTCTTCCACGCAAGAAATCATTCCGGCGGTCTTAACTGCCATTCCATCACTTGTAAGTGAAATCTGGAATGCTATAAAACCTCATTTACTCTTTCCTCAGTCTATCCTTGTATACCCTTGCTATATTCCCTAGACCACCTTAGATAATGTCTTTTTTAGCTTGGATTTAAGGCCATAAAAAGCTATGAAGCAATAATGTAAGTACTTGTGTGATGAAGATTTTTCATGCGGTTTTTCCTCAGGCCTTTCCCCCTCACCCAACCTGTATGTACATGATTAATGATCTCTCTTTGATCAAGCTTCTACATGCATTGCCACTGCAAGTTCTGCTTCGTATAGTTATGTTCAGGCATCTGGATTCCACATGGTAATTTCTTTAGTTTTTTATCTAGTGTCTTCTTTTGCATAAATGACAAACTGAAAGAAAACAGTAGAAAAAGACCTTGCATTATATCTTAAAATATCATCCACGGTGATCTTGAGTTCTTGCAACTCCTACAAAGTTCATGGAAGTTGCAGCTGCTCAGCATCACTCAAGGTTAGATATTTGGTTTCCCGTTCTTCACATTAATGCTTTTATTCAGTCTAAAGCAGGTGCCATATTCTTATTTGCAAATGTGTTTTTCTTTCCTGGATAAGGAATTCAGATAAGAGTATTAAATTAATTAAAATAATTATCTGTCACCGTGACATACTACTGGTGGGTAAAACAAGCTGGTCTTTCCAGCTAAAAGAAGCTTTGTATAGAATACTGTGCATTATCATGCTAAATTATAGATTTGTTGGGAAACAATAGGACAAACACTGATCTCAGTTATGCTGCTGTAAGTCCAGAGTCTTTCCATTTATTTTAGTGGATTTTTTTTTTTAATCTGTAACAGTTTAATTAAGAGCAGACTTTGGTGCTGAGATGATAATCCTGTTCTTGGACCAGGAGCAACATAAAGTCAGCACAGTTATACAGGTCTAAAAGAGTGCTAATGAGGAGTTAGTTACAAGGCAATTATTGCTGCCAGGAATGCTTAATGCTTAAAGAAGGAGATATAGTCACTTCTTTCAAAATAGCTTCAGCCCAGCCCTCAGTGAAGTTAAGGAGAAGGCATGGGCACGGTGATTACACATTCCATTCTTGTGTGTGTATGGTCTAAAACAGCTTGGGATTCGTACTGATGCAAACTTTACTTACGCGGGGTTATTTTTTTTTGAAAGGGCATTTATGTGCATAAGGATGCAGATAGATCTTAAGTACAGCAAGATCTGAGGTCTCTGACATCTCACTGGCTTCTGAATTTCAGTACCCACAAGAACCGAGTCTGCAGTCAGAAGCAGTTTGTGCTCCTGGATGGGTTATAACATGCCAAACCGAGCCACAGGTTTTCACTCCACAGCTCCTGAAGGAGCAGAAAACATACTGCTCCTTTCTATGGGTTTTGCCAGGCTGAGCCGTACATAGTTAATTACATCAATGCTAATTTTCTATTTCTTTTGCATACAAGCATCTTCTGGAGTGATTCAGACTCATACTGTCCTAACAGGGTAATTACATATTGGTGTGACTCGATTGTTGAAATACAGTTGATGACAATTAAGGCTGCATGTGGACAGCAGGATCTGGGGCCCTGTCCCAGTGCCTGTCCCAGCCAAGTCACAACTTCAAGTCAGGATGAGACCTGGGTTCCTGTTACTCTCCTCCCTCCTTTTCCCCAGTGCCCTTGTTCCTTTGAAAGGAAACACACTCCAAACATGTTGCTGGTCGGGGCCGTAGGGGAGCCCGCAGCCGTGGGCACACCGTGAGCCACACTTGCCATACATTTTAGCCATAACCTTCCCCAAGGCAGCATTGTTTCTAGTTTGCTTTAACCATTAGGAAAAAACCCTGGAATTTAATATGGTCTAATGTAATCTGACTGTATGTTAGGGAGTTTATATATGTGCATGTCAATAGCCATTACACTAGGAAGAGAGCTGTCCCTACGTATGGCCGTGTTGCCAGCCTGGCCTTAATAGAAACTGCCCTTTCGGTTTTGGATGCTGTTCTGGCAGCGTTCTTGTTAAGCTGTTCTCTTTTGATAGCTAGAAAGATGCATCCCTTCCTGTTAAGCGGTCAGTTTAGTCCCTTCAGCGTAATAACATATTCAAATTAATGTGCTGTCATGCAAGAGACATATGTTAGAGAGCAGACTCTATGCTGTCACAACATTGACTGTTGAGATTTGAGAATGAAATTGCAGTCCTCGTGATGGCCTTCGGGGAAAAGAAGAACACATCTGGTAGCCAGCTCATGAACCGGCATTTGAAGCACTCTGGAAGCAGACAGACACTCTTAGCATTAACTGCTCATAGATTTTGTATCACCATTACGTGAAGTTTCTGAGCATGCTTAAGATGGGGTTAGATCATCTGCTGGCACACACTGGAAGCACATTGATTTCTTACATTAATCTTTAAATAGAAAAGCTTTTTATTTGATAGGCGTGACTTAAGGCTGGTTTACCTGTGCTGTTCATGCTGCCAGGCTGACGTAATTGAAGAGCACAAACCACCAGAACAGGCAAGTGAGATTAGATGCTTATAGCGATACTTTCCCAAGTCCTCCGGAGCAGTGTAACTGCCTCTGGGGCGGAAGGGCTTTCGGTACTTTTAACTAAATTGACTTCTAATTCTGAACGACATGTCTCAGCCCAGATCAGATGGAAATTACCTCCTTCTCAGTTCAGCCTGCAGAAAGGAAGACATGAGCGGTTCCCAGTCTGCTGTAATGCTAAAGCTTGAACCTTCCTGGCAGGTCAACCCTGCCGACTTCGCGCTGAAGTGAAAGGGTAAGACGCTTCCCCTTCCCCCTGTGCTGTTGTGAGAGCAGCAACATGCAGCTGGTGGGAAACAGTAACTTTTGCTGTTTGCAAAGTAAATTCATGCCTGTCCCTAAAGTTGTGCGGCCTCATTCGAGTGCACTCTTGATTTAGCATTGCCAGTAAAAGAGGCTCGTAGTCCCAGCCACTTGTCATTGCCTTTTCCCAGGAATTAATGCCCTCTCATGATGTGTTTGCAGAGATGCTTGTGTGAGTGCCCCTTAACACACTTCAATCAAACTGGGTTAGCAAAAACCTCCCACTTAATCCATTCAAGCTAAGTCTGGCTCAGGTTGACCAAAGTAGGTTAGGGGGTGTCCGCACGAGCCACTCTGCAGGCAGATCTGAAGAGGTGGTGATTTCCACAAGAAGAAGTAGGACGGGCTGAGCAGGGGGAGTGGATCTGAATCAGCAACTTCTCCCATCCCCAAAGCTGCAGGCAGAAGAGGACGGCAGCCGCTGCCCCGTGCTGCGCACACACACAGGCGTGTTGGGCAGCTCAGCTGGCCGGCAGAACTTGGGAAGCCACAGCGGTGCAGCTGTTTTCCCATATAACCCTTCCCGCAGTTACAACAGTAGAAAAACTTTGTGCAGAGCAGCTGTTGCCGAGAATGCACAGCAGACTAAAGCCTCTGCAGGCTCCTCAAGCTCTCCTGTTTGAGCGTTTGTCCTTGGTCAAGAGTTGGTGCAGGTAGAGGTCCAACTTATGCTCAAATTAGTGTCAAAGTCGATTCGCGGCATTTGCATTGCCGATTCCTGAAACAATTGCAAGCACACATGTTCCTTTGATGTCTACAGTATGGCAGCTTTCTAGAAAAGATGTCTGATGCAGAGCTTGTGTAGCTATCGGGCTCGCGGGCCCACGTAAAGCATACGCAAGAGCTGGGATCTGTGCTGGGAAGGGCTTCCTTACTTCCAACATGGTGCTGCTGTTATGAACCTTGTCACGAAGGTTGCAAGCATTTACCTGGCCCTTTGGTTGGTTTGAGTCTGCAGAGAAATTTTAACCTCAAATCTGCAAGTTTAGCATTTTCTTAAGATTTGGAGTACATTAAAAATATGAAAGGAGATCGAGGTAGTGTGTAGGAGTGGGGGCAGGGAGAATATCTGTATAAATTACATGCCAGGGCTGTGCCTTTATGTTGAAGGGATAACTGCTAACAAGATTTGAAGTGTCCTAACAATTGCATTCTTGCTGAGGTGTTTTTCTCTCTCCATTAGCAACTTTTACTGATCTCTTTTTTTTTTTTTAATGCGTATGAAGTAAGTCAAAGGTTGAAGTGATCTTGGTACTTCAGGAATAAATGAAAAAGTTCCCCCTTCTTTCAGACGAGGCGGAAGTTCAGAGGTCGCACGGATACCAGAAACACATATGCAAGGGCTGTGAACGCAGGAGGAAATATTCACTGCTCTCATCGTTTTTGGGCCTGGAGAAAGAGCAGGGGCCTTCAGGCAATTCCCAGCCTGATGCTGACCCTCCTTCCTTGTCTCCCTGCCTCTTACCCACTCCTGCCTGGGAGGGAGAGGAACTGGGAACGGTAGCTGCATGTTTTCTGAGGAATCTCTGTACCAGATCTCTATTTATAAGGATTCAGCCAATCTGTGTCCCCCTTATGCAGCACAAAGAGCTGAGGCAGGGCAGTGCGTCTGCTCATACATATTTCAAATGCTTTTTTTTTTTTCCTTAGGGTTGTTTTCACTTTTATTTTAAAACAGTTAGGGTAAATCTGGCTGCCCTAAAGCTAGCTCCTCTTCTATATAGTTTACTCTTGTTGATTTAAAAACAAGAATCATGAGAAAGATTTGCCAGCGTAGCATTTGGTATGCAAAATTTACGTGCAGCTGCTTTGAACTAAATTCCCAGCAGAAGTGAAAGGATTTTGAGGCTTCCAGATCTTAGCAGACTACTGTTTTTTGCAGACAGAAATCTGTATGATATGTACTTCTCCAGAGATCCCTCCCAGCCAGCTAGGACTGTGCTATCCTTCTCCTACCCCACTGAGACATATTATCAGCTTTTGGGAGGGGATCCTTCTGGACTTAGAAAGTTAATTAGCTTTGCTTGTGAATGTCTGCCACTGAAGTGGCTGATTACTTTTTGGAGGGAAGGAAAACTCTTGTCTCTAGAGTTGGAAACAGCAAAAATATGCAAATTTGTGTAAATCTTGATGCTTATTTCTCTTCTGTGGGGCAAGACTCTTCTCCATATGTGGGGAAAATTTTCTAGCCATTCTATTTCAGTTTCTGGAGTTGTAGGTTGAATCATAAATCTAGTCTTATAGATTGAGACTATGATCAGAAGTGTTTGAAGGCTGTTTGCAAATCAAATGCTGGTAATTTCGAGTCAGATAGTCTTGCCCTGCCTGACTCCAGCCTGACCAGTTTCACAGAAGCTGAGAATCTGTTGACACTGATAGTTTTTTTTGGTAATGAAACCATGATCTAATCCGGGGCCAGAGCGGTAAACAAGTGGTTTGCTGTTTAGACATGTAAGGTACCTACATTAAGGTAATGCAGGCCACTTACAGGTGAGGTGAAGGTGTCTCTTGCATTGACACAGGAACCTCCTCGCTCCTCGGTGGCAATGCTACCTTCAGCCTGTGGACGCTTTTCTCCTGAGGAGCAGGATCAATTTGATACCCCATAAATCTTGCTAGGTATTCTGTTCGTTCCTCAGAGAAGTATCATGAGGGTTAATTATTTCTCTGCTCTGACTCAGACAGTGATTTTGTGCCAGAGGATTCTGGCAGTAAGTATAATCCTAGTGATACCCTCAGTGAGGAAACCATTGTTAACGATGTTGATGAGGAAGCGCTAATGGAAGCTGAACCAGAGCCTGATATAGAAATTGAGAGGCCTAAGGCAAACAAAGGAAAGAGCTTGGAAACCTGGCTGCTTTCAACCTTCCGCAGCAGGTCTTACGAAAAATAACTCTTTGTCTTCTTCCCCCTTCCCCCCCCATCCAAACGCAGGCTGCAGAAGGGCTCTCCCGAGGCTGAGCCGTGCTGGAGGGAGGGAGGAGATGCGCTGCTGAAGCGCTGGTGCCGATGGTGGTTCCCCCGGGAAGACATGCAGCAAGGAGCAGGTTTCACATAGAGTGTCTCTTCAGCAAAACCGGGTTGCCAGATGGGGGCTGAGGCCCTCGCTCTGCCCAGGCTCCAGCAAGGCATCGCTCCAGAGCCAGCCGGCACTGTGAATTACAAATACATTGGCCACGTTACTCTATTTAGGACCGGTGCTCTGGACTTAGATGTTGCATGAATAAAACATATTTTCCATACTGTTTTTCTCTATCAGTATTTTACAAACTCACGATGAGAGAGCAGTGATATCTACCTGCTGTGTAACTGTGCTGCGAGGGGCAAAAGGGCTCCCTGCGCCAGCACACAGAGCTAAGCACAACTTAGCCCTTAAAAAGTTTCCCGTGTCCCAAAGAGATTATTTTCCTCTCCTAGTCTCCTGTGGTTTCCAAGGCCCAGTTTAAACGCATACAATGACATAGGATAGATAGTTATTTTCCATACATGGCATTGGTTGCTCAGCAGGAAGCATTCGTTGCTTTAAGACAGTACTGAAAGGGATTCTGTTCTGCACTCCAAAAGAGAAGCAGGCAGGATTATCTTGGGTCACATCTTTCTTCTATTAGTCAAATGGTGAAACCAGACATCTGAGTTGTTCCAGTCTGTGACCTTACCCTGTGCTTCCTGACAGATCTCACAGCTTTTCAGTTGTCCCTAGTTTATATGCAGGATTCTTCAGTCCCCCTGGCAATCGGCATTCTTTCTTGAGCTTTTTCCTGGTATCTTGGGCCCTTGGGAGATCACAGCCTTGCCTTGGTTTCTATGTGGCTGCATAGCTAACCACTCCAGTAATTCACTGCCTTAGTCTGGATCCTTCCACTCAACAGGCTTAAAGGTATTCATGGCCTTCTCCAATGTTTCTTGACGCTATTCAACCTATACAGTGTTCTTTCAACTCGCATTCTTCCTGGATGCCTCCAGAAGCAGAACAGCAGGCTCCAACATTTCCTGAC
Source organism: Ciconia boyciana (assembly GCF_034638445.1). Taxonomy (NCBI): domain Eukaryota; kingdom Metazoa; phylum Chordata; class Aves; order Ciconiiformes; family Ciconiidae; genus Ciconia; species Ciconia boyciana. The sequence continues at coordinate 108,841,102 of NC_132936.1, read as the reverse complement.
ACTGTGGCCCTTTATAGCAACCAGCAGTTTACACATTTGTCATTCAACTCACAATCTGCTTCACTGTTTCTGGCATCTTACGGTTGCGCTCTCATTCCCTAACATGCTATAGCCTTCTTCAGGCTCAGCAGCTGCTCCCAGAAGGTTCCTGAGGCTGGGGAGCTTTTTGCTGAAAACATTTTTCAGATTCTCCCTCATGCTCTCTAGCAATTAATTTTTTTCTATTTCGTGATATAATGTGGTTTTCCTTGGCATATTTCTAATTGCTTCTTCATTTACCTTTATTGGTCCCCGATCTCCAGCAGCATGTGTTATTCCCCATAAAATCTGGACACTCTGTGACTTTATTATTTCAAACATCCTTGTAGCTCTACCCAGCAGTTGTAGCCCTTCTTGATGCGATTCAGTAACATTCCCTTGTGTGAGGTGACTTTAGTCAGTCAGTTAGCTGACTGCCTTTTGTGTCCCCAGCAATTCTCAGCCTCCTCTGGTTTTCATCGTCATCCTGAGGCTTGCATCTCGTGGCATTGTGAGGCTTTCTCAGACAGCTCTGTCATGACAATGTCTCCTCTGGTTTTCTGTATCACCCTGGGACCTTTCTTCACATACATATCTTATTCAACTTCGCTTCTGTCCCACAGCACTACGCAGGCTTTTCCTACATCCTCAGCAACTTTCATGGTACTCTGATGTCCCCTGGCTGTTATCTGGTTCTCTTTGATCTTTCCCAACTGAATCGCAGCACTCTCTTAATATCCCTCTCTATATCCTCTATGATCTGCACAGGCACCTCTGGCTCGCTAATGGTTATTTCCACATTCTTTTTTAAGTTTGACTCAAAACATTTTCAGTCACCTACAAACGTTCACAATCATGCAGCCAAAAAGGACTTTCTGGTAAAGTAGCAGTTCAAGCATTCACTTTGTTTCTCTGAAAACATTTTTTAAAAGAAAATACATAGCTGTCTTAATGAATTTTGAGAACAGGAGATTGTTACAGCATTTGCAGAAATGTATTTGAGAAGTCTGAGGCTCTTTTACTACGTGACTAAAGTAAGGTAAGGGTTATACCATGGTGAGCTTGCCCCGTGTGTAAAGACCCTACAGAGAATAAGACTGGCAACGCTCTCGAAAATTTGATCCATAACAGCAGTGCTTTTGCGTCTCTTTGGTAAGACGCATATCACTGTTCAATGCAAATTCACCTAGTAATATTTGTAAAGTACTTGAAATATTTGGGTGATGGGTACTGTGGAGGTTTAGACTGTTGCTGCTCTTACATTAGAGATCTTTACCTATAATGATGAATAAGAAAATCCTGAATTGGATATGACAAAGCATATTTACTTGCCTGCTAGCTGGCCTCAAAACCTCTTTGAGGTTTGAAGTTTTCAAACAGAAAAAAGAAACAGATGCTGAAGGTTACGAAAGTGTAGAATTGGCTTCATTCTAGTATCACCTCTTTTGAAACTATACGAGCATGAAATAATACAAGTTACATTTCTTATTAGCTATTCATGTCGTAGCATCATCATCATCAGACCCATCTCAGCTGGTATAATGTAAGCCAACTGCATCCACTCTACATGGATATCATTAGAGAGTGAATATTTCTTCTTCATAAAAATTCCAGTGCTCAAGCATATTTGTATACTTTGACTCTCTCCTTGTCCCTAGTGCTTTGATTGCAGTAAGAATGCTAAAATAAGTGTGTTCCTGTCATTTGTCTTGTGCAAACATGCGCACCCATTCCTGGTTTCCACTTACAAAGATTACAAAAAAATCCATGTGATATCAATCACACAGTAGTGCATTACAGTTTTATTTAGTTCCTTAGTCAACCATGCTTTTAGTTATACCCAGCAGTAGACGCCATGTTTAACTGCGCAAGGGCTACATGCTTATGTGCTTACTTTATTTCCTTTACTGCTGAAGTTCTAAAGCAGTCAACAGTACTTTAAATACGGATTTATTACTGCTTACGTACCACTGAACTGCAGGGGAGGGAGGATAAAAATGTTACCGAGTACAGTGGGGTCAATTTCTTTTTGCATGAAAGGACTGTTTAGCAGAAGAGGAAGAAGCTGAACCTGGTGCCAGCTATTTTTGCACTAGCCAAGTCCTGTCATCAAAACTGCACGGGGGCTGTGCTAACTTAACTCTGCAGTAGGGTAAGGTTAACTTAAACTTCCAGATGTACGCTTCCACAGACCCCTGGTCCTTCCTTTCCCCTCTCTTTGCTTCACTCCCCGCAGCGTTTCTGGGACAAGTGCAGAAGCCATCTCGGCCAGGTAGACATCATCAGGTGAAGTCTGCGACGGTTGTCACCCCTCTGAAGAACCTAATTCATCAAGTGATCCAAGTTCAGTCATGGCCTAACTGGGTATAAATTCTTTTTTTTAAAGGAAAGCTGAGCTGAACCTGGCAGCTTTTAAAACCTGGAAGATTTGAGGGGAAAGGAAAACCAAAAACTATTGCATATAGTCTATATTGCTTTTGCATCAGATAGATATTTCTTGTCTTGTCTTTCCTTAGTCGGAATTCCCCCAGTGTGAAGAATTCCCCTGTGGGTGCAGAGCGGGCACGACCGCCTTCCTTCCAGGTACAGGCTATCATCATGGAGGCTGGAGAATAACCATAGAATAATTTAGGCTCGAATGGACCTCTGGAGGTAATTTCGTCCAACCTCCATTCCAAGCAGAGCCAAGTAGATGAGGCTGCTCTCTGATAATCCTTCTCTGATAGATGGCCCATGGCAAAAATAAAGCCTGTAAGTTTAGATTAGAAAAGCATTTCTTAAACTTCTTGTGACCATAGCCCTCTCCTGAATCATTTGTCTTCCCAAGATTTTCCTGAGTGCAGCACTTCTGCCCAGACTAGGGAACAGCTAACTACCGCTAACTGATAGCAACCGCTCAAATTCCTCCAAGGTGAGGGAGTGAGAATTGATTATAATTTACTCACTCGAAGTGAAGATCCATTTCTTTGCCTTGGAAGAACTGCACTGCAGTGAGCAGTTAGATGAGCTTGCGTAAGTACTTGCAGCCAGTTCTCATATCCTGCAGGAGATGAGCAGCATCTAGTAAGTAGATTCATTGCTGTTCTCTGTTTTGTTTTTTACTGTATATTTCTTTTTCTGTAATTTACCTAAATTTATGGTTCATACTTCTTAGTTAAGAAGGAAAACATTTTTTCTCTCTCTTAAACGTTTCAGACTCCTTGTGATTCTGTTTGAATCCTTTTTCATTGGAATGAGTACTCTGAGCTGTCTTTGGCCTACCACCGGATAAGTACCAGAATCGGAGAACTGCTGGTTAACAAGTAGATTGAACACGGGCATTGCAAAATTAAGTTTTCTATTGCTTTTGCTTTGTAGTTTGCCTCATGGTTGATGTAGCGGCATTACCTCTAGCAATGCTCATTCTCTCTTTAGCCTCTGTATTGGTATTTCTCCCAATAAGTGAGAAATCTATTTTTGTGAGCATCTTGTGACAACCGGCTCAAGTGACATAAGCCACTGAACAGCTACTGAACAAATCTAGGCTAGATTCAGAATAGTAAATTAGGGGGAGAAGGCTCCACGTTCAAATAGCAACAACAGATTAATCTGGACCAAACTTTTGTCCTTCAGCTTCTACTTTGTGTGACAACTGTCCACTTAAAATAGGGTTGAAATGAAAAAGAAAGGAAGCTGTGACAGTACTTTCAGTCCCCCTGCGGAAGGTGTTGGTTCACCCCTAATGCATAATGCACAGCCTCTCCGAAATACACATCCCATCCGTTCTCAGCATCCGCAATGTTATAAAGCAGTTTGGAAAAGAAAGGGAAGAATAACTTCTCCAAATGCAGCTAGAGAGAGGAGTTTGAGAGAGCCCTGGATATAATTACCTGGGCTGGAGTCCAGCCAGGAGAATGCTGAGCTAAGGAACAGTAAAGTCCTGACTCTGCACAAGGGATCCAGACGAATTTAAAAGAAACTGCAATAACAGAAGTGGGATTTGAGCATCTGGGAAGACGTTTGAGGGAGTGAATGAATACAAACTAAGGCCTCTAGGGAATCTGATAGGAAACAAAAGGAGCAAAATCAAGAACAGAGGAGTATAATGGTGATATATGTGGCACTGACTGTCTTATACTCAGTCAGTGCTACCTGGTAAAACTGTATCTTGTACGTGATCTAAGAGAACTAACTTCTCTGAGTTCATTTAACCCTCTATCCAAGCCAAACTACATGAACAAGGATGAAAATAAGACAGTTATCTCTGTTGTGTTCTTAAATAGCAATGAAGAAGAACTGAGTCAGACCTGATAAATATGGTAACTCTTTAATGTGACACCGGGTTAATTAGCCACCATTAAAGGAAAGCTTGTGCAGGAAGAAGGATTTCTCTCTCTTGGGCTGCTCCCCAGCTAAGGAGACCTGGTCTCAGCCTGGAAGGATTTTACCTTCAATCCCAAACTCCTTCAAGTAGTTATTCTAACACTTGGCCACTGTTTCTTGCCAGCACCAGTATCAAACAAGCATTTCAGTTTTCCGTCACTCATACTCTTTTACAAAGTCTTCACAACTCCAGAATCAGCAAACCGATATACCCAACGGAAGGATGATAAGGGGTCTGCTATCGACTACCTTTCCTCTTAAGGTCTTATTCTGTTTTCCTTTGTATTTGCTGGGAGCTAAAAGTGTACTCAGGCAGCTACCATTGATCAGACCACGCACAAAGCTTTTTGGTGCTTCTGAACTGTTCTCATTCAGGCGCTCTAAATGGTTGATAAGGTTTGTCAAAGAGAAGTGGTTGAAAAAGGAATGCAAATGAAAAAGTGGAGAGCTGATGGACGAGAGCAGGAAAGGTGGTCCAGAAGGCAATGTCAAAAAAAGAAAGAACATGGGAAAAAAAAGGAGGGGCTGGAGTGAAGGTGGAAGATGAGGAAATCCAAGTGGGGTAGCGTCCGAGATTTGAAACTCTGCATTCTTCCCACTGGCAGGTATTTTCTTACTTTCCCTTAGCTCTTTCTCTTTTCACATTCCTTTTCCCCCAGCTCATTTGTTTCATGCCAAGAGGCTTATTTGTCTTTCCTGGCTTATTTGTAGCGCATCTGGATTTAGGCATCCTGATAAATCAGTTCCTCGGAAGACTGTGATCTAAAAATGAATGTTGGGATGGATTTTGAGCTAATTTAAACTGATATACATCCGATGAAGTGAAGTTTAGCCATGTAAAATTCCACTGCTTGAGCAAATGCATAAACAATGAACATTATTCCCCTTCAGTGTGTCAGAAAAAGAAACCGTCTGCTCCTTCCAAAGAGATTATTTTAAATTTGAAACACATACCTATAAATGTCTGTATTTTGCAGTTTTGAAAATCTAAGCATGGAAATGTATTATGTTAACACATACCACACTTCAAGAGATTGTCTTCTGTTGAGCACATGATTTTTGAGAAGTGGTAAACCTTTCATTAGTTTTATCTGCCTGAATGTATTGGTTTAATTATGTTTTATTTGTTTCTATAATATCATGTGTACTTACTGTGCTTTAGCAGACAAATGTAAGCTGGGGTCAGAGTGCAAGCTCAGACAACAGTCTGCAATTTTCTGCACCCTGCAGGATTTGGCATTTCATCAGTATTTTTTGGTTTTATTTTATTATTAAACACAGAATGAGAACACCATAGAAGTGCTTCATCTTGGTCACTGTTCTTATATGACTGGCTTGGAATCTAAAAAATATGTTAGAGACAGCTTTGCTTCTGATCTTAGGGAAAGCACCGATGGGAAGTAGTTAGGCACTGCTACTTAGAAAAAAAGGCAGATCATTAGAATCCAAATTTTAATCATGCTGCCTTTGAAAGCAAAACAAAATCAGTAACAATCTGAAATCATGTCCCTTGCCACTTTTCACTTCAGTCAGAGGATGCCCAATTCCCACTAACGCCAGGAGCGTTACTCCACGTTGAGAGATGAGCCGTGGTGAATTTTGCTGCAGCGGCTACAGAAGTCGCTGCCCCAGGCTTCCCACCCTGCTGCTTTGCTGGAGGTTATCGCCACCCAAGCAACGTTGCCAGAAAAAAAGTACGTCACTTCTCAGTTTCTTCATGGAAAGCCTGGTCATCTACTTACATTCACCTCGACTGGATTTTCAACTGGATTTGCACCAATTCCCCCACGGAGGTGGAAGCACGGGCTTCCTGCTGTGCACTCGGCCGTCAGGTGGAACCCTCCATCGGAAGGATGGGGCAGCTGAGGCTGGTGGCTTTTGACGCTACCACAGCAATACTCATCTGTCAGTGCGGGGGGAGGCATCAGCTCGCCGGTGTATGACAACTGCGTGGCAACAGTAAATGAGGCAAGAAAGAGATTAGGAACTTGAACAGCAAAAGAAACAAAACCACACATGTATAGAAATAAGAGAAGAGCAAAGTGCTTTAAGATGCACACATGAATTCACATGGTGAGTAAAATGATAGTTTGTTGGAGAGCTACAACTCGACATCTTCCTTTTCTAACAAATATTTTTCTCTCACTTCAAGCAACAGTCTGTGTTCTGCAGATTTCCTTCATTAAAAAGGAAGAAAAACCCCAGAGATAGCCACTGGCTGAGCTGGGGGCTTGGCAGCAGGAAATGGAGACTTTCAGCTGTGTGTCAGTAGTTGCAGTGCTGTCTGGATGGGTCTTGATTGTGTTACCAGCTAATGCTGCTGAGTATCTTCTGCGAAACAGCTCGCTGACGTCAGACGAGGTCCTAGTGACAGCTAATGCTGCTTTGCCACCAGCTGGGCAGTCAGAGCAGAAAGGACAGACGATGAGCAGCCAACGGACACCGAGTTGTAAAATTGCTTTCAAAATGGCAAAAAATAAGTCAAGTGGGACGAGTAATGGGGATAAGCAGAAAAAGATTTGTGTTTTTATTGTCGTACGCACGAGGCCCGAGTGCCACCACACCAGTGGTGCTTAGGCCTTTCATTATCTCTGAAGATCCGAGAATTACACTTGGAATAAAAGTGCAAGGACGCTGTGGCCTCCGCTGGATCTACCACCTGCCATTAGAGTAAAAAGCTGTCATCAACTTCGAACATCTGGAGTTCAAAGATACAGGCATGCCAGCCCTAACTAACGGGTATTAGTTCTCGTCCTGTAGTCCTACCAGAGACCCAATGTTTAGGCATCTAATTTCTTAATTAGTTATTCACCTCAACCCTGACTACAAGCAAAATACATTTGTCCAGCAAACTGTGTGCAGTCGCTCTGGGAACTGCTGAGCTCCTGCCTTTTTGGTGTGCTGTTGAAAATCAAATTACATAGCTTTAGCAACAGAACTATAATTAGGGTCAGTGGAAAACTGTGGGTAGGATAATAGTGGATTCTGCAGTTCTTGTCATGTTGCTCCGTAAGATGCCAGAACGCAGTAGTTTTATTGCTCCGCAGCGCATTCACACTGTCAGTGAAACATCCCCTACTTCCTGACCTGGAACTGGCCCTTCCATGAGCGCATTGCCAAGGCTGGCCTCAATTTACCGTAACCCACAAACGGGACCCAACCGTGCTCCTCCTGAGGGCGACGGCAAAGCTCCTGTTAACTGCTGTAGGAACCGGGCAGGCTGAGGCAGAGGAAATAGGGATGGATAAGGAAGATGATAGAGCAGAGCTGAGGAGAAAAGAAGGCAGGCCATCGTGTTTCATCATAATCTCTCCGGTTATCACTGGATCTCATACTGATATCACTGTGAGGTTTGTTCATAGATTAGAATTATGTTGTAACTAAAATTTAATCAGTACTTATTTTCCTGTTTTTCATCACGCTGAGAAAATCTCTCCTCTAGGCTACTGCTGCTTCTGCCTCTGGGCTCTCAAGTTCCTCCTTTTCCTCCTCAGATTTTCTTCTGCTTATCCCTCACCCCCCCTGCAAATCTTTCTTCCAGCCATTTCCAGATCTTGCTTCTTGGGGGGCTTCATTCCAACCCCCAAAATAATCAGCTGTGGGCAGGCTAATGACCGGCTGTGATGTGCCGTTGCTGGCCCTTTCAGCCAGAATACACCTCTTGAGAGCATTCTTTCAGGATGTCAGCAAACTCAGGCAAATGTTACAAGACTGACATCATAGTTGGAAGGCTGCCGAGAATCAGTTTTTATCAAAAAAATAAAATAAAAAAAAAAATCAAGTTTTAACTCTCATGACTATAGAGGCGGGCTGAAGACGTAATACAGGTTCAAATAATTACAAAGATGATGCAAGATCCAGGCTCGTGCTTCATTCCTTGTGATAGAAGAGGGAAATAAAAATAAAGAAGGAAAAAAAAAAGTGAGCTAATTGTGGGAAAGAAGCACAGAAACAGCGGAGGTGGAAAGGAAAACAGGGATGGAGAAATATAGAATGCTCTCATTTTTATTGAAAAAGTGTGAAACAAACAAACAAAAAAGAAATAAAAGCCTAAGGAGTGAAGAAAAAATAAAAGGAGGAAGAGAAGGAAGACTAGTCAGATAAGCTGGAGGTTGGTTGAATTCAATTTGAGCACTGCTGCGAAAAGTTCCAGCTATTGAATTACAGTCCAGATTCCTTAGATTGCAGAGTTGGCCATGAAGAGACTGGCTCTCCTCTGTGCTTACACAACACCCACCGACTTAGGGACTACCACCACACAAATACTTAACTAATGCTAATAATAAAAGGTTGAAGTAATTCTTCTGCACCAGATGACTTGGAGGAACCTCTGCATGAGGTGGCAGAAAAAAGACTGTATAAAAATGGAAGTGGTCAAAGCAGATAAGCAACGGTTGCAAGGTCAACATAAATTCTTGTATTTCCTATTTTCTGAATGCATTGACATTACAAGTTCCTTTCAAACTAGTTTATGTGTATATATATACACACACTCACACACACACACACACACATATATAAAAGAATTTCTTAGCTTTTTAAGGAAGGAAAGTTGATGTCCTTTCACGTGTTGCCACATTTAGTTCCCTTTGTTTCATTGGAAGGGCTGGAATTCCAGATCCACAGATTGAAGCAGAGGTCCATGGACATCTCTTACTATGTAGAAGTGCATCATCCTCTGTGCGGGCTGCAAGGAGACAAGGCATTCACTTTTTTTAGTGGATCTCAGTAGGAAAAATGGAAAAATACTGCAAGTCAGAAATTCTGGGTTCTATTCCAGATTCTGGGAGGAACACAGCTAGGCACAGAGTCAGCTCTTAACACAACTTTGAAGTGTTCAGGTCCTAGTCCCTCTAGCTTTTCCTTCTTAGAGTCCCAGTTTCTCCCCCTCTTACCCTTACATCTCCTTGTCTCCACCCCTGTTTCTCAGTCTCCTTTCTCCTTCATGTTTTAGTCCTCACCGTTGCCGTGTTCCAGCTGCCGGGAGCCCCTTCTCCTAGTCCTTGTCCTAGGCTCCCCTGCTTCCAAGCTCCACGGGTCAGTCCCTGGTACTCCAGGTACCCCCTGGTACCTCGCCACAGGGCTGCTCCCCCTGCTCTCCCACCCAGCCCTCTGTCACGCCACGCAAGTTTAATCTGAGCCTGTCCATTCTTGACTGAATGAGTGCAGAGCAATTTTCAGAGGTTTGGCCAAATTGGGAAGCTCGTGGTACGAACAGCAAAAGGTGCCTCCTTGATAGCAGCATTCGTGATCCCTTCCTTCTTCAGAGTAAGGATGGGCTAGGATTTCTGCAGAAAAGGATGCAAACGTTTTTAAGGCAAAATGATATCCTTCTTTCTTGCCTGGGTTACTTTGGCTAGAATTATCTGAAAGTATTCAGGTGAGGTGGATACCCGGCATGGTAGCTTTCAGCCATCATAGTTAGTACTTGCTAATATTGTAATACTGTAATTCAGCTAGAAAACAGTGACTTAAAGGGAGAGCGTAAAAACCTCAGCTACAGGGAACCTTGTCTTTATTATCTATGTCACAACCTGCTTTATAAAATAGCTACGTCTACTTTGAAAATTGCAACCAAAGACCTCCGTTCACCTTAAAAACATTTACAGTCTCTCAGCCTTCCTAGGAGGGGGAAATTATTACCATGCAGGCAGAAACAGAGGCACAGAGGCATCGGAGAGCGGTTTCAGAGTACCACAGGGGGAATGTGAGGGAGGAACAGATCCCGCGTTACCCTGAATTCCCATCGTACGCTAAATATCATCATTCTCTCCCCGGGGTGTCAACTTATTTAACGAATTAACAGTAACTGAAGCATAGCATGCGCATTACAGGTGTGCCAGGAAAGGCAGTCATCGGCGAGGTCTTGTGCTATACGCCGGACAGACACACAAACAATTCTTTTCCCAAAGCCGTTCATGATCTAGGATGCTGTTTGCTGTTGTATCACTTATACCAACAGTTAATTCATGTGTGGCAGAGCCCAACCTACTCAAAGATCCTTATGACTTGCAGGATCATGGCTTAAGAAATGAAGGTAAAAATCAACTCACGCCAGTTTTTGCTGATGTCACCTCACCAGCTTATTTATCATTTAGCACATGACCACAGCTGTCGCTGATTTACATATGAAACATGAGAGGTTTTTTTCTCGGATCCTGACATCCCAAGGCTATACGTGTGTACATAAAACATATGTAAAAGAGAGGAGCTCTGTTTTCCAAGTGTGAAAAGGAAATTGTTCTAACGTGAGACACATGTCGTCGGCATCCCTTTCCCTTTGTTCCCAAACATGGTAAAGAGCACTATAGCTGTTTGTGGACTATAATGTGACATCACGTAAGAATGCACAGTTCTCATTTTTTTATGCATATATGTATATAACAATCTCAGTGCAGGCATCCAAAGAACTAATGGTTATGAAATACTGAGCAACAGTAATGTATAAAAGGTAAATGACACACAGCAAAGGAATCTCCCTTCAAATCACATAGCACATGAAACCATTCTGGTCTGTGACAACTACACCACTAGATTTTTTCCATGTTTATCCAAAGTAGCTTAGTAAGCATATCATGCGTGCCATTCACTAAGTCTGTGTACCAAAATGCAGAGTATGATGACCCTAAGTAATGTCTGCAGTGCTTGTAAGCTTGTCAGAAAGGGGGACTGGCTGATGTTGCTGCTGCTGTAAAGTATTTATTTCAATTAATTTTTGTGAGAGAAGTGACAGAAATAGCTCCCATTCTACTACAGCTATTCGACTGTTATTTCGGGGGAATTATACCTGTGTAACTTTCTTATAAAAAGAGGTAGGAGTTGTGCACATGTTCTGTGAGCTAATGAGACTTCAGAAAAGGTTGTCAAGAATGGCACAAGGCGTATCTATTATTTTCAATTCAGAACCAACCCATTTATCTTTTCTGTTTGCTAAAAAGGGCAATTTCAGGGTTTTTCTGGTGACTGGAAAAAAATGTAATGCTAGATGCAGGCTTCCTTCTGTCCCATATGTCTTGAGTGTACAAAGCTTTTTTTAGAGAATAGCTTTCTTTCAGGGCAAACCAGTTCTTACTAAAAATAATTCTTATGAGATCAGATAAAATGAGAGGAATGTTGCTGGCAGATCCTGGTGCCTTATTTACAAAAAAATAAGGCTAAATCAGCCTAATCCAGGCCTATAATACAAGGAGAGAGCTGAAGAACCTTCCCTGTTCCCCAGGGCTGTGGCTGACGGCCTGAGAGCTATTTTGGTGGTTGTGGTCAGAGGATGCAAAGGGTCCATACGGACGCCTCTCCCGGTCTGCCCTAGCCCCTGGGACGGGCCCACAGAGACGGGCACAGGCACACACTGGGGTTTTTGAAAAGGCGCCAGCACAATCTGCACGCCCATCTGGGGATCTGCAACCACAAAGCACAAGAGCATCTCTTGGATTAGTAGGACCTACCTTGATACGCATCTGTTTAATTTTAAAAATTCGGGTCTAGTTACAACACAGCTAGAAATACAGCAAGGACTGGCTACATGCACAGAGGTGATTCCTCCTCCAGCAGGTCTTGAGGTTGCATCCAGTATGAAAGTAAAACATGGCTTTTTAGTGTTAATGTCCTCTTGACTTTGAACTCCACAGTTCTGTCTCCTCTTCCTTCATACCAATGTCTTCTCTCAAGCCTTTAGCATTGAACAGTGCCAGATCTCCCCTAATTTCTGGTGTTGTGTATTATTTTCAATCTTTGTAGCCCCTTATTGAGGTAGACTGCAAGCCCCTGAGGCAGGGGCTTGCGTCATCTATTAAAAAAAAGCTCAGTAATTATTTCTGATTCATTTGTGGGACGGGATTGCAGCATTTGCGTACATTACTTAATAACAGATATGGACCACAACTGTTAAGCAGACAGAAAGATCCATATTGTCAGGAAGACTGAAGGTGATTTTGCAGATTGCACATGTTGTCAAATACCTACGTCAGTAGACAAATTGCACAGTAGAACGTACTGCACACATACGTTCAAATCAAGCCAAAGCATACTAGTTGCCTTTTAGTTGCTTAAATATTTGTTCACACAAAGCATTGTGAATTGCTTATCCACACAGTCACTTGAACTGCATCCAACTAGCTTACGTGTAATTGTGTGGTCTGGTTTTACATCTAGCTTTCTTTAGTCTTCATTGAAGAGCAAAACTGAAAGGTCTGAGAGGGGTTGGGGTCTTTTTCTCCAAATAATCCATTTCCTCATAAAGAACTCGTTGACTTACTGTGTTAAAAAACTGTCCCTCGATCAGGTTAATTTTATTTTCGAACTAGAAGAAGAATCCCAGGATCCAGTTGTTCATTTATAATTCAGCACTAAGCTAAAGAAACAAGAGCAGAAAATGCGTAGTTGTAAATCACGCTAGCAGCCACAGAACAACATAATGCCGAGCAGCCATTTTAGGTCTTCGGTTGCTTTATACCCTTTCCGCATAGTGAAGCCTGCTAAATGAATCCTTATGGGAATCATTCATGAGGTTTGCGTTTTGTACATGAAATTCCAAGTACAAGAGATTAATTTTGCAAAGCAAATGGTCTGCATTCTGTAAAAATTAGTTTAAGGTACTTTTTTTTGGAAAGGCTTCTTGCTTTCTAGGTGTAACAACAGTATTATCCTTTTAATAAAATGTAAACCCATTCTCTCTGGAAAAAAAAAGAAATAGATTTCAGTGGGATTATTTCAGTCAGAAGGAATAAAGGTGGCAAACGCAATTCCTGGTGTATTTTATTCAGAAGGATTCCCAGAATGTCTATACATGGACCAGATCCTACTTTCTACTCTATTACAGAAATCACGGAAAGAAAGAAACCGTTGCTGTTTCATTTCAGTCTTCAAAGTGAAGCCCTACCAGTGGACGGAGCAGAGGTTCTACCTAGGAAACGTGTGTAATTCTAGCCCACTTTTTTCCTAATGCTTTGTTGATTAAATGACCACTCACTCTCTTCCCAAAATTTGCTTGTGGATAGATGTATTATTTTTTTCAGTGAGAAATAATCCAGGTGTCCAATCAACCTAAAGGTTGTGCATTCATTATTTCTCTTTAAGTCAATTAGAACGGTGCAGATGCCTCTTCTATTTGATGATTTGCTTCCAGAGAAAGATTAGAGAATTAATTAAGGTACACAATCTAATTGAACCGAAATCATAAGATTTTGTTTCTAGGAAACAACTTATGAGTAAAGATGAATCTAAAGTTGTGTATTTATATCTAAGTATAGAATGTATCATTTCAAGCTGCTCCACCAAAGCTTGAGTCTGAGGTTAGTTTTCAGACTGCAAGTCTAATTTAGGTTCAGAATGGAGAGTACAGCTTAAGATTCCCAACACCCAGAGACCTGGGTGGGGGCGTAGGGGGGGAAACATGTGATTTTGGTTTCAGTTAATTTTAGATTTATTTCTGTTTATGAGATCAGTTGTCTATTTCTAAAAGTGTTTTCATTTTGGCAGACTCCTCAAATGAAAGGCTTATTTCGAGACATTTCCTGTTGAGTAACTGGTGTTGCTGCTGCTGAGAGGTAAAGGAAGACATACACAATGCTGAAGGGAATGTATGGTAGTGTCATGGTGTTGTGCTTTAACCCCAGCCAGCAACTGAGCCCCACCCAGCCGCTCGCTCACTCCCCCCTGGTGGGATGGGGGAGAGAGTCGGAAGAGTAAAAGTGAGAAAACTCGTGCGTTGAGATAAAGACAGTTTAATAGGGAAAGCAAAAGCCGTGCACACAAGCAAAGCAAAGCAAGGAATTCCTTCACTCCTTCCCATGGGCAGGCAGGTGTTCAGCCATCTCCAGGAAAGCAGGGCTCCATCGCGCGTAACGGTGACTTGGGAAGACAAACGCCATCACTCTGAACATCACCCCTTCCTCCTTCTTCCCCCAGCTGTATATGCTGAGCATGACACCATATGGTATGGAATAGCCCTTTGGTCAGCTGGGGTCAGCTGTCCCAGCCGTGTCCCCTCCCAACTCCTTGTGCCCCCCCAGCCCACTCGCTGGTGGGGTGGGGTGAGGAGCAGAAAAGGCCTTGACTCTGTGTGAGCACTGCTCAGCAGTAACGAAAACATCCCTGTGTTATCCACACTGTTTCCAGCACAAATCCAAAACATAGCCCCATCCTAGCTGCTATGAAGAAAATTAACGCTATCCCAGCCAAAAGCAGCACACGTGGTAATGACAGGCATGAAACCAAAGACTGCCAAGATCTTTCCTTCCATCACAGAGGAGTTTAACAGGCAGCGCAGAGGGAGAACACAGTATATAGCATTATCAGATCTATCCCTCCAGCCTTTTGGGTGAGCTCTATTAGCCATGCATTCTGAACGTGGATTATAATTTGCATTTCATCTGATCATAGCTTCTAACCCTTCCCTTTTCTTGTACAAAGATTCCCAGTCAGCTTTGCAAATGATCTATATTTGGTGAGCACAGGGATTCTTCGTCATTTATTTCCATCGTGCTAAAGACACCAGAAACCAGCAAAGCAGAATTCTGCATGATGCTCCCATTTGGACAAAGTCATGGAAAAGTGAAATAGCAGCAAAAATTCCCTCTTTTGAGGTGAATATTCAGAAGTCTTGGCATTTTGATGAATTATGGAAGACCACTGTTCCCAACTAAGCATTCCTTTCTATCTTCCCCTACTAATGACCACCGCTGTGCAATTACTCTGTAGTTTCTGCACCCATCTAAAACTCTTATCCAATTTCACAGCTGCAATAATGAATTTAACATTAAACAAAGAGTTTCTTTACGTAATAACAGGAGAAGAGACAATGAAGATGCAATACTGGACAGTTAAGAGGAATCTTTTAAATTGCCTAGGGGATGTTCTGCTCTTACATTTGAGTCCTTCGAATACACTTACACAAGCCTTTCCCTCGTTCTTACGGTCAGTCAGAACTCCTTCATATAGCTGCTGTAAGAATGCAGTAGCTGGACAGAAATCATTAAACGAGTGAGGTCAGCATCTCAGGAGAGTACGTCTGCACAACTTGATAGGTAAAAACTAGGTTATGGAAAGTTCTTAGCTTTTGAGGAAAACCTGTTGTAAAGGATCTAGCAAATGTACATAGTAGGATATAGGAAAAGAAACACATTTATGGCTGCTTGAGAGCCCTCACAGAAACCAGCAAGATGTGCAAAAGGTGAAAGTCAGAGACTTTGAGGGAGAAAAGCTTGTGAAGCTGAGCAATTTTGTGAATTGCAGCTAACTTCACAAAATTCTTAGAGGAGGAACAAAGACTGCAAGGCTGTCTCTTGTATGCTTATTTAATGTAATTAATTAATGCATTTCAAACCACTTTTTCGGTGCAAAGGGATCTTAATTATAGCATAAACTTCAAGTGTAATTGATGTAAAAGATCTTCATGTAAATGAAGATACGAGCTGCTATGTTTGAAACCGAAGGGAAGAGGAAATGCCCTGTTGTAAGGTCACAGCTTATGCGGGTCAGAGTCTCATCTGATTTGCATGTGCTAAAGGTCCAACTCGCACAGAAAGCAACATGCTCAGATACTCGTGTAGCATATAAACCAGCATTACGTTGTCATGGATGAGACGGTAATGCAGAGATAATGAGGATAATTTGCTCATTTCTATTAGTTAAAAGATCCATTCCAAAATTCGCCTGAGAATAGTACAAATGAAGAGCTTTGTAGAGTAAGTTCACTGATTGAGCTGTGCTCAAGCAGAGCTCCTGTGTCCGAGACCTTCCTGCAGTCTATACCAGGCTGATCTTCCTGAAAAAAACAACCGCTGTGGGCTTTCCTCAGTGATCCATACGTAAGCAGAGGCAAGAACACCTCTTTCTTAGTTAACATACGTAAGCAGAGGCAAGAACACCTCTTTCTTAGTTAACATATGAGTGCAAGCGGTATTTGTTTACTAGGGTGAAATTACCTACACCTCTGTACAAGTCACAGGCAAGGATTCAAAAGCAATGCTTTTAGTCTCATTTTGTTCACGTTTGAAGGCATCACTTCTAGTGATGCGCTATGACCTAATATAATCTGATTCATGTATAAACCCCCCCTAGGATTCCTTGGGCTAGTGCATCTTCTGTGCTTTAGCTAGCTCCTCTCCCTTCCCAAGCACAGCCTGCAGCAGCTTCCAGCCTGCTCTGAGTTGCCACAAGCATAGTCAACCCAAAAGGACCATTATGAAGCAGGAATTCCTGCGCTTTGGTGGGATGGGGGCACATCTCCCCTTTCAGCTGTCCTCCAAACACACCATCTACTCCAGATTGTGGAGAAGCACGTGAAGTGAATGATGGTTTTTGCCAAATGAACCTTGTGATGTGTCTTTTTTAAAACTTCTTTTCAGCTTCCATGATGAAGTTAAGAGATGGAAGGGTGATGCATAGCAGCTTTATCAGAATAAATAGCTGGCCACCTTTGGTTTTAAAACCAAAATTCAAATGATAAATGCAAAGCCAACCTCTACAAAGGCAGGCTGACTTTGGTATTATATTTTCTCTGGGATCAGGCTTAGAATAATGGTCTATGAGATACTATTATATGGTATTTCTTTAAAAAAAATACATTCCCTGCCTTTGTAGATCCATATATTGTTCTTTTCTCAGGAAAAATGCCAATTAACTCCTACAGGGTTTTATCATTTTTTAGCATTATAACCTCGCCACCTTTTCACCAAAATAACACTTCTTTTCCTGCTCTCGTTCTCAGCCATTGCTTCAAAGGAGCACACAAGGATTTCCCTTGCTGCTGGGTTTTAGGAAAAGGCTTGCAAATCTTGCATCGCTTCTCATTCAGTTCTGCATTTTTCACCCTATCAGTCGCCTCTTGTGGAAAGGGACAGGCTTCTCATCTTTCTCGCATTTTTTGTCTGAGCATGTTCTCTTACCATCACATCAGCTCATATTACTGATGATTTTATGAATACACCAACCCTATCAGATGCTAATGGTTATGGTTGCTACCAGCTTCGGGTGGTTCTAAACCATGAACAGGTAAGAGATGGAAGGCTTTTTATTTCTTTGCAGATATGCCAATATCCTAGTTGTACAGTTGTTTTAATAATAATAATTTCAAACATTACAAAGCTGGCGTTTCCCCTCCACCCACTGGTGTAGTCACAGCAGAATGAATGGCTCATTGTTGTAAGAGTCATTTTGCTGCACAAGGCAACCTCTATTCACAATTAGAAGGTTAGAAATGTTCAGCCAGTTGTGACAATTAAATAAAATGATTGTCTGAGCATCCCTTAGGGTTGTAAATCAGTCTGTCTTCACACAGTTGGTGCTACCTGTTTCTTATTATAAATCCACAGAATCTTTTAGAGTGACAACAACGCCGGTGGAAATAGTGTCGTGAAATGTGATTTCTGTTTCCGTGTTCAGAAGCAAAGAGCAGTTGACTGCACCTTGAATAAAGACATCAGTTTTGCACACCCAGGACTAGAAACATCAGAGGGAGCTTAGAACAAGGCCACAAAATGATGGTGGAGGCTTTTGAGAAACTGAGCTATGGGAACATTGAAAAATCTTGTTTAGTAACGTAGAGCAGTTGATGTTTTAGGGATAGCTGATGTCTGAAGAAGCCCATGATAAAATTTACAGCTATTTAGAAGAGAAAAATACAGGGAAGGTAGAATTTATCTAAGCATAGTAAGCCTAAGAGAAACAATGAAAGTTTTACAAAGAAGAACTTCCTGACAGTGAAATGTATTCCAAATAGTATAAGGTTGTTTTTTAAACAAAACTTTGGAAACAGTCTAGTGTGGAACATTTCTTTATTGCTCTTTTCCTACCTCTATTTATTTACATTCTCCAGAAGAGCAGTGCTTTCTTACTAGCCAACTAGAAACCCCAGCATTCAGCAAGCATTTGGAAAAGGCCATATTCCTACGAAAACCTTCAATTTTTGAATGCGGACTCTCCAGCGGTACTTTTTAATGAGCGGTATGCTTGGAAAGCAGTGAGTTGACCGTAGTACCTAAATTCCTGACTGCACCATGCCAGTCAGTGGCAAACAATCGGTATGAGTTGTTTAGAAAAAAACCTGTGAAATAGGAAATAGGGCACGAGACGGTTCTGTTCTGTCTGAGGCTGGAAGGAGCAGGAGAAAATCCGTCACTGTTTATATGGTTGTAGTTGTGAAACATGGGAGCTGAACTAACAGAGGCAGTGGAGAATAAATACTCAGCAGAGAGAGGGATTATTGTGGAGGTACAGATCCCTAGTCCTGGAAGTGTGACTTAGGGCCAATTGCAAGGAATTCCTTCTCATTGATTTTATAGAGTATATCTTAATTTTGAAATTGTTGCTAACTAGTTATAGTAATAATAATGGCATGTGTTAGTGTTGTAATCTCTTAAGAGCTCATTTCTTCACATCTTTTTATAGAAACATTAATTCATTTGGCAAATGTTTTTGTGATGTTCTTTCTAAAATACTGAAGAAGAATATTTTTGCAACTGCTGCTTTGTATATTTTGGGTCTCATGCATGATTTATCACTTACTAAATTTGAAATCCAAATTATGGAGTTGGCTATAGCTATTGCCAGAAAGCAAAATCTGCAGTGCTGGAAAGGACTAAAGAGGTTATCATCATCTTACTAAGCTTCTACCTTTATTGGAACAATATTTGTATTGTAAGTTACTTCCAGCTTTACAGTCCACAGGTGCTCACTCACAATAGCAAAAG
This sequence comes from Ciconia boyciana, assembly GCF_034638445.1. NCBI lineage: Eukaryota > Metazoa > Chordata > Aves > Ciconiiformes > Ciconiidae > Ciconia > Ciconia boyciana. The sequence continues at coordinate 108,822,032 of NC_132936.1, read as the reverse complement.
TGTTGTCATTCATCTATAATTGGGACATTATTTTTACTGCAAGTTATTCCAACTTTGCAGTCAGTGGAAACTAACCAGCTATAGTAAAAGTGTTGTCATTCATCTATAACTGGGACAGTACTTTCATCGTAAGTTATTCCAACTTTGCAGTGAATGGAAACTAACCAGCAATAGTAAGCGTGTTGTCAGTCATCTAAAATAGAAGGGAGGAGAAAGGAGAAAGATGGTCAAAAGAGAGAACATATTTGCAATGGAGTCAGAGTAGAATATTCCCAGGTTTTCACAACACGTTTTGCAATTGTTTGGGGGTTTTTTTGTGTCCGTTAAAGATAAATTGCAAAGTGCAAGGTAGCTTTAAATTGGTGAAATTTGGTACAGGCTTCCAACTGAATGGCTACACCATTTGGCATCTGTCTGCCTGAACTCAGACAGAATGAAGGGGTACGGTGCAGTGAACATGCTCTGGTAAAGTCAAATCTCTGACGATGTTGGGGCCAAGAAGCGAGATGAGCAGCTGCTTGCAGACCTCAATGCAGTTTCAGGTAGAAGGTACCAGATAACTAATACCAGCTAACTGAGCTAAGTATTTTAAAGCTAGCTCAGATATGGGAGACTGCAGTGGTAACATCTCCCTAGAGTAATAGCTGTGGGATAATTGCTGAGGTGACTTAGAAATTGGAACTTATATTCACACTTTTAAGTAAGGCACAGTATTGAAGAAGCTCCCCAGGTGGAATGCGGCTGACATGCAAGGAATCCATTCCATGGAAGTTCTCTAGGCCTGCAACCTTAGATGTTGGTAACGCCAGGGGAACTTGGTGTGCTGACTCTAAGAGGCGCTGCCCGAAAGGTGGAGCGGTGTGGAGATGCTGCGGCCAGGCTCTGTGATTATATGGGAACTTAAAGGTGTCATGGAACTGATAAGCTGCATATTTACTACCCTGGGCCAACAGCCTGCCAACAGCCTGTTTTTGACAAAAGGCTGTCCTTTTGGGGAACTTTGCTCATTATAACATCATTATAATACCAAAACACACCTCCATCCCAAAAGCCACCCGCCTCCAAGGTGCGACCACCCCTCACTGAGCTTGCGCTCTGAATTTTCCTAGCTTATACCTTTAAAAGCGAAGCGAGAAAACTTTACACCAATCCTAAACAAAGGTATGTATGACTAGAGTCACTCAAGCTCCACCTGAAAGGTGAAAAATAGTATAAAATAGCTTAAGAGAGAGAGAATGTTAGGGAAGACACCATCGTGTACCACTCTGATGTTTGGGATCAGTCGACGGGCTGAGCCTCTCTTCCCCCCCCATCGGGACGCCCTTGGGTAAGAGTTGAACACTTGGTTATATCAAGTGCCTCCGCAGAAAACTTAGAAATCTCTGTATATATAGAGTCGCCTTATTATCTTTAACACGTTTGTGTCCGGCTGTGTTATTCATATTCTTGATATACGCGTTGTGTCCGGCCGTGTTATTCATACTCATATTCTTGGTATTTGCATGTGCTTTGCAGACAGTGCATTTATCACCGGTAATCCAAAGAATCTGTGTCTGTTGCTCTAATAAACTGCACCCTTCACTGCTCTGGCCGTGACAGTTCCTTCAACACGACCAGACTGGGGGCTGTAAAAATTAATGCTGTCGCCTTAGCGAAAGCCCTGAACTAATGAGTGGCTATACACACAGTCCTTAGAAAATAAACCGTTGACCAAGTCTGAGACTAAGACTGGACCTAGCCGCACCTAGACTCCTCTCTGAGAAGGAGTTTAGAAAGCAAGGGGGTCCTGTCTGAACCTCGTGACTCAACGGGAGGGTTTCCCCCCCCAGCCACTCCTCAGACTCCTATTTGTATGCGACAGTAACTCTAAACGCAACAATAGCTCTTTAGGCAAAAAGCCTGCCCTTTTTCTATGCTACAAGTGCACTGTAGGCACTTAACAATTATTAATAATAACTAATTAATAATGGCCCAAATCCTTGGCTGTGGTTGAGGAGCTTAAAACATAACTCATCTGGAGTTGTAAGAAAAGATGGCTCAAAACAATCTTAACCAAATCCTGGGCCAGCTTTGTGCCTGGACTTTCCTCCAGCATAAGATAAAGCAGCGGAGTACAATTTGTTCTAAGACATTAGCAAGGGAGAGCAAAGAACATAATGAATAAATTTTATTGGTAATGCATAAGAAGAATGCAGACTGGTGGCAAATAAGACCATTAGGGGATAAGAGTATAAAATTAGATGGAAAGTAAGAGATGAGATTGGTCTATCGCAGTGGTCCTAAATCACCATGTCATCTCAGAAACCACAAAAGTCAGCAACTGAGTGGTGGTGAATGAAAGACAAGGGTCAAAACAACAATCATAATTTATCTGAGTGTCAGAAAAGCATTTTTACACGTAGTACACAATGCATCGATTTACACTTGATAGACAGTACTTACACAAAAAGAGACTTAACCCTCACTGAATAGCCTGCAGCACAATACAAATTCTTTTCATGATAAATCTAGGGGGAAAAAACAATCCCTTTTATTCAAGGAATTTTCACTTAAATATTTGAGTCTACTGGGAACAGACTGAAAGACACATACCATACTCCAGACTCACGTCTACAGAGGCTTGTGGTTAGATTTGCTGATGCTATTTGACAGTACGAGGGGCACTATTAGGAACCTGGGTGGAAAGACGCACAGTGGAAAGCTTCAGCTGTTGTTTTCATTCCTCTTCAGAGGTGCCTGATGGAAGATCTATGAATTGTTTACTTGTATAACAAGGAGCAGGGTATGCTGGTAGGAAGACTGAGCTTCACATTCAGGAGTCAAAGGACTGTGTTTGATAGCAAAAGATTTGCTTCCTTTTCGGGTGATGTTGTTTTGCCTTTTTTACAACAAAATAAAAATATTATTCCATTAAGAAAAGACCTTGCTGGCTATTGTTGTTGTTATCTGCTGAGTCATGCCAATAATTGTTTATTTTAGCATTCTTAAACAATTTTTGACATAGTTTACTCCCCCTCCCCCAGAAGACAGTTGAGAAATACTGCATAATTTCATAAATAAAATAAAGCTAAAGAGTTTTTGGTTGAAAGCATTTCCTTTAATGGTCTGCTATGCAACACTTCAGCAGTCAGCTGGCTCATGGCAACCTGAAATTGAAAATGACTTGGGGGTGAGGGAAAGAAAGAAGAGGACAGGAAGAATTGTACTAGCCAGTATATTTTAGCTATCTATATAGTAGTCTGATCCTCGTCTTGTTCAACTAATCATGACCTCACGGAATTGGTTCAGGCGTCAGCTCTGCCCAGTGTCTGGTCCAGAGCAAAAGATATATTTATAAATTAGATTAACATAATCAGTGATGAGAATAATATATTAAATTACTTAATTCACTTCTGTTTTTATAGTCTTAGATGCTAATAGGAGCATACTGTCAGAGCCATTTTCTTTTAGTCCACCATTTTTGGAACACCCTTCACTATCACCAGAGAGAAAGCTCATGCTTTGTTGTTGCAATTCTCTCACTTCTATTATATAGCAAATTGCATTTTCTTTCTATACTAGTTCTATGGAAAATAAACCAAACAAGTGAAATAAAAAATCTTTTCCTACATATTCGAAAACCAAACTCTAGACACATTAAGGAAATAGAACAATAACCTTCAAAAAACCAAAACCACCAGAAAAACCCACTTCCCCCCACTCCAGAAACCTCTCTGACTGTGTATCCTGCATTATGCTATTTACAGATCATCAAAGAAGGCCAAAGTGATCTTGCATAAGCGCTGCTGTCCTAGGACACTGACTGTAGTAAGATATATGAAGATCTCAGCTACTTTTTCCTCTTAAATACAAACAGATTTTCCAAAGAAACAAAGACTGCAAAGCAGGAGATAGTTTCAGAGAAGATGGGGGAAACCTCATTGTGAGAGGAAGGATTACTCCACTTTTTGAAGCTTTTGGATTCCCCTAATGTCTCCAGAACATTAGTCATGCATCCTCCTCATGACCCTGTATTAAGGGTGATCCATGCTGATGAGATGCGATGGACTGGGCTGGGTTTGCTCAGGAGTAGCCTGCCAAGCCTCTTGCATCTGGCTGATATTAAACAGAAACACATTATCTTCTGGTTTATGCCTGGGTGAGCCATTTCTCTAGCATTCAAAAAGCCTTCATTAGTTGGGTGTTTTGGAGAGGAGGCACACCATACCGCTCAACCTGAGCTGGCTTAGCCTTTGGAAACACCTGAATTCCAGTCCTCGGTTGCAGCTGAGCAGCAGAAAATGCTAGAGGGAGGGGTGCGAAGTGGCTTTGGGGTATTCTGAGCTGCTTAGATCTGGGGGAAGGAGGACGCGAACACGGTCCTCAGACACAGATTAGAAGAGCCATTACGTGCCTTGTAAGTTGTCAGCGGCCCCAGGTTATTAGCGTGACACCACCAGCTACGAAGGCTTTCTGCCACGAAGGCTTTCTGCCACGTTGTTTTTGTCATTGCCAGAAGAAGGGAGAGCGGTGGGAGGTGATGGGGAGGGCATTAACACCCATGCTGTGCCACTGGAGGATCCCGTCAGCGAGAAAGATAACGGCAGAATCGCACAAAGTGATTTGGACACATCGAACGATTACAGCTTGAGAACACACGGGCCCGCTACAAGAGATTACAGATCTCTCAATGCATAATTCAGTATCATAAATATGTACATAACACTAACTCATTCTTCTGCTAGACTACTTTAATTTCTTGACAGTAACATCGCTAAATTGACCTGGAAACAAAAAGGCACTCAACATTTATAATTGATTTCTGCCCTATATCATTTTGGCTCCCCTCCTTCTCATCTAACTGCTAATATGAGTTATCGCAGGTTTAGTATTTTGTTACAGATTAATTCAATGGGATTTTTGACTAAGCTAGCGTCCAGAATGACTTTGCACTTGGTGACATCTGCGATGCCAGCATGCAAAATGATTCTTCTGGCATTTTTACAAATTCTATTGTACCACAGAGTATGTCTTGAGAAATCCAGCTATGGCCATATCTGATTTGGCTAAGAACACCAAGTAACATGACACAAATAACGATAACAGTTATTTTGCGGGAGTAACAGCTTCTGGCTATTTTCACTCCCTCTCAGGCAGACTTGTAGCCCAGGCATACTTTCAGTGGTTTGTATATACCTGTCACAGCCAAACTTCTTTTACATTTGACTAATATGACCAAACAGTCGTATCAGAACAGCCACATTATGATCCTGATTTTTTCTGGTATAGAACAACTGGGATCTTAGAACAAAATCCTTCTTCTGCCTGTCTCTGACATTCCTTCTACTGATCTATCTCCTGGAGCCCCTTATATATATATCTTAGATATATCTATATAGATACACAGATATATCAGTTAGGTATAGACCTTAACATTTATATTTGGCTGCCTTCAAGATATTTTGCACTGTCAGAATGGCTTTCTTTTCAAACCTTTTATTTGGAGGACGTTCTGGTGATGGGAAGCCCAGATCTTAGGAAATTCATGATTCCTTAAGAACTGAGGTCCATTGTCAGTCATTAGAGTCCTGAGTATTTGCTGGAAGCAATTAAGATAAATTTCTTTACCGGATTCAGGTGTGTCCCCTTTTCCAGACTGCGTTTACATTGTTGTCAAAGGTACCCACTTACTTTTTAAGACTATGATGCTGCTTTTCTTCTGATTACTCATCTGCATTTTGTGATTCACCTCTACTGCAACATTTTCATTGACATCATCCCTATGCCAGTAAAAACATGTTAATTGTCTTACTAAACTGTTATTCATTAGCTTCAGTTTCAGAGCCTGTCCTTTTTCCTGCATTAGTATTTTCTAACAATTGACCATTTTTTTTCATTGACTAGCTCCTCTCTTACTGCATTACTGACACCATTGATTGACAGTGGATGACCCTCTCTCAGGTACCGTACTGATCAAGCAAGAGGTTGTATGCATAGTGTCAAATAACTGAGACTCATGGTAAAAAAACTTAAATGTGTGAAACCTGGATCAGAAATACATAAAGAACATATATACATACATTTCTAAAATTCTTTACCTTTTTATATCTAGAAGTCTAGAAGATGTATATACATTTATTTCTCACGTACAATACACTTTTAATAACTAAACCCTAGAAAACACTGGTATTTTTTAGGGAAAAATGAAATCAGAGATGCAAAAGCACTAAGATGCCTTAACGTCATGGGAAATTGCAAAGACACTTGCTCATCACTTCTATTAACGGAGACAAAAGAGAATGGGTGTTCGGTGCTTGACAGAAATGAGCTGAACATGAGCTGGGTTAAAGTTATGCATTCCATGCGTTGGATCCGCTGGGAGTACTAAAAGCAAAACGTGAATCTGTATTTAGCACAGACGCGGGGCTAGCGGAAGATGTGAAGTGAAATAACGTCCCTTAGGCCCCGCGCTTGCCAGGGCACAGAGGGGATGGCAGGCACCCCCAGCGATTACCTGCCGAGCTCCCGCAGCGGGCTGCACGGGCTGCGTGTTTTCTTTCCTACACACGCGGAGTCCAACGTTACCACCGTACCGAGCGCCGGTTACTTGGGCAGACCGAGCCCGGTGCAGGGAGCAGAGGGCCGGGGTGAGGCGGGGGAAGAGGTCTAAGAGGTCTGCTGGGGCTCGGAACCGGCCTTGGCCAGCCCGAAGCCCCGACAGACGCCGAGTTCCGCCGGCCGGGACGCGGCTCCCCGGGAGCCCAGCCCGCGCCCCGGGGCGTCTCCCGGAGGCCGGGTCACGGCCCCAGCACTCCCGCCAGGGCCCACCCGAGGCGGGCCCGGTTCCGCTTCCCCCGGCCCGAGGGGAGGGGCGGGGCGGGCCGGCAGCAGGGTCTCGCCGCGGTGCCCTGCCCCGCCTGTCCGCGGCCCCGCAGGACAATGGCACGGGGCCGCTGGGGAAGCAGCTGCCGCGGGCGACCGCTTCTCCTGAGGCGGGGCTGAGGAGCGCCTGCCGGGGAGCCGCTGCCTCACCTGAGGACAGGACAGGACGGCCCGGCCCGCCCTGCCCTGGCCCAGCCCGCCCCCGCGCGGGGCCGCCGAGCCCCATTCACCCGCACGGGCGGCAGCGCGGCGGTGGGCGCGGCCTCCGCGACCCGCCCCTTCCTCCCGCACTCCCCCCCCGCCCCGCCGCCGCCGCCGCGCCCCCCGCCGCTCCCTCAGCCCCGCCGGTGTCTCCGGCCTCCCCCACGCTCCCCCCGCCCGCCCATTCTCCTCCTCCTCCCCCTTCCCGCGCGTTGGTTCGCTCCTCCCCGCCCCTTTCCCCCACCTCTCTCGTCCCCTCCCACCCCCCGGCTCCCCGCGGTGGTCTGGCCCGGCCCGGCGGCGGAGGGAGCGGCGCAGACGGGCGGGGAGGCGCTGGCGGCCGGGGGTCTCGCTGTCCGTTGACGCGCCGGCCCCTGCGGAGCGGCGAGGAGCGGAGCGGGGCGGGGGAGAGAGCGGAGCGAGCGAGGAAGCGGGAGCGGCTCCCCGACCCCGGGCAGCACCATGAGGTGAGGGGCCGGCCCCGGAGCGGGCGGGCCGGCGGGGGGGTGGGGGGGGCGGCTCCGTGCCCCCCGCCTCTAACGGTCCACAGCCGGGGGAGGGCGCTCGGCCGGCTGAGGGGGAGGGGGCCGGACTGAGGGGAGCCCCGCGGTGGGGGAGGGGCCCATTGTTAGTGGCGGGTGGGGGAGGGGCGGCCCCGCCGTCCGCGTCCCCCGCGGCGGCGAAGTTGCGCTCGGGGGGCGGCAGCGGGGCCCGGGCCGGGGCGGGGGGGGCGGCCCCGCTCCGGCGCCTCCCCCGGGCTGGCCGCGGCGGTGCGCGCCGGCACGGCGTGAGCCCCGCTCGCCTCTCGCCTTTCTTTCTTCCCCGGTGTGTGTTTTTTTTTTCTTCCCCCTTCCCCTCCGCCTTAACCGGCGCGTGTTGCATTGCAGCAGCAGCTGGGCTTTTCCCTGTGTAATCAATAAAGAGGTGTCGGGGGGGGGGGATCCCCCTCTCGGCAGCCGGGAAAGTGTCGCGTTTGGAGGTTTCGGATGTAAACACAGAGGTGGACGCGGCTGGGGGCCGAGGGAGGGAGGGAGGTGGGTGCCTGCCTGCCTGCCTTCCCGCCGGGGACTCCCGCTCCCCGCCGGCTCATTCGTTTGAAGGCGGTTTTCTGCCTCCCTGGCCCGTCCCCCCCCCAGCTCTTTTTAGTGCCTGCTCTGTTTCCATAATCTTCTTTCTGGATTGGCGCAGGACCGGTGAGAAATGCGGCTCGGTAGCCCGAGCGCTGGTCTGTCTCTTCGGGGACCGTGTGCTCCCTGTAGGCCTGTCCCCCGGTTAAACAACTGGGGGACCGAGTTACTCTTCTTTTTCTTCCCCTGGAAGATGCTGTCTGGTTTGTAGTTGGATTTGAACCTTCTTTGTCTTAAAGATGACCGTAAGTCGTGAGGACCTTTGGAGTATAGCTCGGCAAGATTTGTATGATGAAAATCGGGCAGTTCCTCTGCTGCAAAAAAACTGATGAGCCATTAGAATTCTCTGTAAATTACAGTAAAATCCTAATTACATTTTTTTAACTTTAAGGGTGTCCCCCTCCCCCCCCAGTGTGTGCACACCTTCAATGGAAAGGGTAGCTTTGCAGCAGGAAGCATGGGAACAATCTCCCTGCTGTTTTGTTTAGAATTGTGTTCTGTATTTCCCTCTAGTTTTCTTTGTTAACTGTAGGTATTTATGTCCTACGTTATTTTAAGCTTTGTTTGGCTTGTGATAATTTATTTTCACTTCTTCGTGTTGCTCATGTAGAAGTCAGATGCCCTGCAAATAAAGAGTTACAACTTACAAAACTTACAGTTCATATCCAGATCTTTTAAACAGAGGCATGTGGGTTTTTGGTGTTTTTTTTTTTTTTTTAATCTTGACGGTCTTTAACATAATGACTGCTGTTAGTCTAGCAAGAGTTGACATAAATGTTTTGAGAAGCCCCATATAAATTTGGTTTTTGTACTGGCAAAAAGTACTTTAATTGTGCAGCTGATGCTGAGTGAAGTAAGCTATACCAGCAAGACTGCTCTTTCACTGATGTAACTGTATGTGTGCTAGGACTTCTGCCAGCTTGGAGAGAGCACAAATATTTCTCTTAACCAGCATAACAGGAAAGTGTCTAGGTTGAACCTACCCTTAGGTTGCTTATTTAGATGTTTGAATAGTTGACTTGAAGCAGTTAGTAAATATCGGCAAATGAATATATTATAGGTCTGAAACTTTTTACCTGTTCGTGAGTGCAGAGCATTAAGCTGGTAAGAGGGAAATGTCGTTGCAAGTTGGATGGTCGCTCTGAGTGGTCATCGGGTTTTTCAAAGAAATCTGACTTCAAGAACGCTCGGTTCCAAGCCTTTCAAAAAAAAAGAAGGAAACTGTACCAATTAAACTACACAGGCTAAGAAAATGATGTGGTTGAAGAAGTATTTTCTCTCTATAGAGGCGCTATTAAATTGACTCAGTTTTGTTTAATTGGTCCGACTCCAGTACAATGGCAAGCTTTCACTGCACGCTCTCTCTTTGGACTTGTTTAGACTAGGATTGATGGTATATTTCTGAAACGTGTTTAAACAATATCTTCATGTCGTATTTTGTTTGGGCAGCGTCTTTTAATGTGTGCTGGTCAAGGCAAGTCGTGATGGGGGAGGATTGACAAGGTGGATGGGACAAGTGACCAGCATTTCATATATAGCTCCTCTATTTGCAGGTGGTGTTAAATCTTAAGAGTTAATACTAAAAACATACTTTTGACGTGATGTTGATGGTCTCCTGGAATGCATAAACTGCATTCTGCTATTGCTGTTCTGCAGGTAAGTATGCAGCTGGTGCTCCAAAGAATACAAAAAGAAATAAATACTAGAAATCATTCTGAGAAGAGCTGGGTGAAAAAAGAAAAAAGCCCTCAGTTTCTGTTCTGTCCTTTGGCACGTGCATGTGCGAGAGCCTATTTGTCAGCCATCACGGGCCTGAACTAATTCTGATGATTTCATGTTAAGATCTCACATCTTGTCTGGGTGGTTAGCTGGTCAGTTACCGAAGAGCAAACTTTTTCCTTATGTCAAATGAGACAAAACATCATTGTAAAGAGCATCTTCATTTTACAAAATAATCAGCAATTCAGTAAGACACAAACATCAGCCGTACAAATTGACCACAAGAGTTAATTCTTGTAGAAGTCTGTTTTGTATTTGAATTAAAATTATATGCTATTTGAGCAGCATCTTTGAGGGTTTTAGGTTGCTGATAAACTTTGAATATTAAATATTCCAGTTAAATGGTCTAGCCTAACTATGAAGTTACTTGTTTCAGGAGCCAGCTTGAATGGGGCTTGTTGTGTATCTCTCTCGCCCGCTTTAGGTAAACAGTTGATTCCCATGAACACCTGTTGTTCTTATTGTATTGTGGTTAGTTGACTAAGTACTGCTCTTAATATAGTTTCCTGAATGCACTTATCTCATAATAGGTATCCCGGAATAGGCATTTTCAGAGAGGTTTCCATTTATTAGCTGACTGGAATGTGGTGGGGGGAAAAGGTGGTTAAGATCTAGGTAACAGCACAATTTGGTGCCCCGGTTCGAGTAATAGCGTAACTTCCCATCGTATTTGTACAAGAAGAACATGTGTGAACAGACTTTTATTGGAGCATATGTTGAAATCTGTATTACGGAAGCTGATAAACAGAACTCTCCTGCTAGAGCTTGGATTCTACAACCAAGGTTAACTGAATTCTCTTAAATTTTTATTTTTTTGGTATCTAGCTCATTTTGTATGCTAACTCCAATAAAATAAATGAGCTTTCCAAGATACTGATTTTTTTTTTTTTAATCAAACTGTGCAGTCTTCTCTTGGGATTACTACATCCATTTCTTTGTGTGGGAAAGAATTGTTTTTCATTAGTGTGCTAGTCAGAAAGCAGACTGCTTAGTCTAGTTTCATTACCCAAGTTGCAGGAACTGGGAAAGAAACAGTATTTTTTTTTAGAATTTTAAATTCTAGTATTTCTAGAGCCCAATATATTAATTTGTGTTTACGATGGGCTACTGTGCATGTCGTATGTGTGAATGTTCGTTCTGTATTTAGATAGGGCAAGCAGCTAAATTATTACAGATTTTGAGTTTTTAGAAAATCATGTCATATCCTCACTTGTGTGTTCAAGATAAAAAGCTAAATTTGTGGTCTCTAAACCATATTAAAATTTTTACTTACTTGCATTCAGCAGCTTTTCTGCTCAAGTATGTTGCTTTAGAATGTAATTCGTGTTGTTATTTAAAAGTCAGTGTATTTTGTGCCTGGGTTAGGAAGCCTTCATTATATTTTAAATGTTGTGCTAAGAAATCTGATACCATACTCACTGGTTTTTTTATGTCTTTAATACATGAGTGAAAGCCCACAGCAGAAGTAACAAAACATGTACCTTCATTAGGACTAGGAATTCTTGAAGGAACCCACACATGTTTCCCAGGGTTTCCAGAAAAGTGGGTATACAAGAGCATTGTATTATTAGTGACAGTAGTATGGTTCAGTCTACTGCAATATCTGCAGTTATTTAAGGTAGTAAAATACCAGAGTAGCAAAGCCATTAATTTCAATGGTGGCATTAAGTTATTGTGTACATCAATATGTAGGGTAACACTTTGGAATTGTGCCTTTGCTTTAGTTTTAATACTTGCATAAATAGCATATTTGAAGTAGAAGGCTTAATTTAGTCAAGAAATATTTGACAAAATGTTGGAAGTGCAAGCACGCAGTTAAATTAGGCTGGATACACATAACTGCAACCAGTACAATTCCTAAAATTGCTCATATCTCAAGAGTAAAAATGGTGGTGTAGGCAGTTTTTTTTTTTTTTTTCCAGGTGAATACAGGAATTCAGGTTACTTTCCTTGTTCTTAAGTAAACTAACAGATGGACTGAGTCATCTGTCTGATAGAAGTGCGGTCTTTAGTTAGCACTTTATTTGTGACGGTTGCAAGTAATTTTTGGATGGGTTGTTTCTGCCCACCTGATAGGGAATCTGACAACTGTGTTGCCCTCAAGGTCTCTGGATAGTTTAGTGAATTATTTTGATAGTAAAAGTCTTTAAAAGATTACTGTGTGAATGGAGGGTGCGGGAATCAGAATACAAATTTTTTTAGAAAGAGCTATTTATGACCATCTTAGCAATTATGTTGTCAGCCTCTAAAAATTAGAAACAGTCTGTGAGTGTGTATAATTCAGGAATGCTCTCTGGAAGGGTATGTACAAGTTTTTCTTGACTCTGAGTCAGGGCTTCATGTTGTTTGTTGTTGGAGGTCGGAAAATAAGACCGTGTTAGTTAGCGTCCTACTTCAGACCACTATAGCGTAAAAGCCTTTTTTCTACACTTCCATAAAAAGGAGAGGAATTATTCTTCCAGCACCTGTTTCAGCGGATGCTTTGCTAGCACACTTATGCCCTAAGTGACTTATCGCAGCGCTGCCTTAGGCATGTGGTTGGAAATACTTTGTAATGAGAACTGCTTCTTGCCATGCCAGTGCATTTCATGCAGAACTATTATAGAAGTAGGTTATTGAACCACTGGATCGAGTCACTTGCTTTCGTTACTAGAGAGCAAATGTATTTTGTGAAACAGATATTATGCCCTTCTGTACTTTGACCTTTCATCTAGAATTGCTCTTGACAGTTCATGCCTGCTTCCACTCAGCAGTGTAGAAATACATGTGCCAGCTCTCTAAACATCCAGACATGTTTAGGTTTTGAGAGTGCTGTAGTGCTGAGAGAAAGCAGAAGATACGTGCTTTTTATGTTTGATTCAAAAAATTTGACTTTTAGTAGTAGCTAAAATAAATGTAGCAGAGACAGAAGTCACACAAGCTGTGTCGAACAGCTTTCAATACATTTAAGTACTTTTTGGTGGTGCCTGCCTCACTCCCCCACCCCACCCCTGCCTTTCCCTGCCAGTCCTTGTGAATCGTATAAAACTACCTTGTGTTTTTGGGCTGTTGGCATCTCTCTTGGGATTAATACGTGAGCAAAGCCACTTTTGTATCTGTCAGTATTTAACCCTGCCAGATGAAAAGCCAGTGTTGTGTCCCTACTGTCCCTCCCCTGCTGTAACTTCCTGTGTGTTCTCACAAACCTGGAAAAGAACAAGGGTTGTATATAGCTTTTTTTGTTGAATAACATATAGAATCTTTTTTCCTTTTTAGAAATGGCTGTACTACCTTATTTTAACTTTCAAATTTTCTAGCATAAGAAATAAAAACATACCTAAGTAACTGAGCCTGAAGTAGTTTTGCCTCATTTTAAAATGCTCTGTGCCAATACAGGTCTTAGAGGAAAACGTGGAGTTTTATTTCAGATACTCCTAATTAAGTGTTCTAATAATTGATAAGCCTCTCCCCTACTATCACTTATGACAAGTCTCCTTCACTGTAGCTAAAAGTTCCATGACTAAAGTTTAAAAAGTTCCAAAAAAGAATGTGAAAAATCACGCTTACCACCTTTTGAAAGTGTTACACATGTGCTGCTCCTGATGTTATAGTTCTGTGGACACTTATGGGCAGCTTATGGAACTGCTCCTTGGGAGGTGATGTGACATTTTTCTGGGTTTACTGCCCAAATGCTCGTGACAGTGGAGAAAATGGAACTGTTCAGTGTGATGTGAGATGAATTGTCAATCTGCTTTGGATTAGTCTTTCCAGTTGAGCTGCTAGTAATAAGCGCATATTTTGGGAATCAGTGCACAAGTTCATGTGAGGAGTTGAAGTAAGATTCTCTTGCTCACCGTGAGTAATCTTTAGGCAGTGCTCATTAAAAGAAAACATGATCAATATTCAAGAAAAAAAAAAAAAATCTGCTCGTAGTTTCACATATTGAAAATTCTCCAGGCAAAGCTAGTTTATATAAAGGAAGAATAGTAAAAACTGTTTCAGCTTAGTCCAAAACTAGTGTGCTTCTCTGCTAAGTGTGTAGGTTGGTGTTGTGGGTTTTTTCATCTTTTTTTTCTTTATCTTTTTTTTTAAAAAAAAAAATTATAGTAAAGAAAGGTGCTGACACCCAGTGAAGTATGGGGGAGAGAAGTGGAAACTGATTGCACTTCAGAGGGTGGTACAAAAATGCTACTTTGCTGGACTGGTGTGCTGCCAGAAATAACTATAAACTCCTAGTTTGCGGCACAAACAAGATTGGAAGGATTTTGTTTCAAATGTTCTCTCATTCTTTTGTTTTTCTTCACAAATTTGAAACTTCTTTTCAGTTTCCTGAATCGGGTTACAAAGTAATCTATACTTATTGCAAATTCCATAAAGGAGATGAGGTGGTTGCATGTTCTGAGTGTACTAGCCACCTAGTTTAAAAAATAAAAAGTTTTAAAACTTGGAATTTAGCAGAATAGTAAAAGGACAAGAGTAGTCATTGGTATAGCTAAAGCCTCTATTATGCCTTAATTGCAGTTTTATAGCAACTAGAGAAATATTTTAATTTTCTTTGTAGAGGAAATCAATTTCTATGTATGTGTCATTCTCCTTAAAGCAACTTCCTAAAATACAGTTTAATACTTAAAATTTTTTTAGGCCACTGACTGCTGTCGCTTCATTGCAGGTTACCGTACAGTGATACCAGATTTTTAACTGAAATACTTTGAAGGGCATGTAGTTAAGGGAATGTTTTATTGTGGTCTCGTCTGGCTACTGGTAAATGCTTTTATATTTTAGTTGTATAGACCAGCATATATTTTCATATGTGGTCATATCTGCTAGAATTGTATATTTTATGGAGACTTCCATTGAAGTTGCATTTTTTTCTTATTGTATGGGATTGAAAATGCAAATACTAAATGGGAAGATGATTAGGATTCTGTTGTAGTTCATGTATTTCCAACAAAACTTTCAATACTGCTGTATTAGTGGTATTTTTACTGGCATTGGTGGAAAGAGGCGGTTGGTATTTTTAGGCTCCATTCAGCTTTCTGGTTGGCTTTGGAAATCTGACTTAAGCATATGCACTGAGTAAATCTGGGCCTTGAACCTGGTAGTGTTGCTGCTTAAAATTGCTAGCTCTTGAAATAGCTTTTGTTAAATATAAGTGTTTTTCAGGTACGAAGCTTCCAACTCTAGGCTAGCAAGAATTTTTATTTTCTAGCTACTGTTGATGCTCATGTCAATAATGTGTTACAATGAACAATATACACTGCTACTTGTTTTGAAGACTTGTTTTCTCTGTATGTTTTCCTGTTCTATAAAAATCTCTTTCCCCTTCTTTGCTTTCTTTTAAAAACTTGGAGTCTTTTATAAACAGTGCATAGTGATGTGTATATCTTTTATTTCATCTCCTGTGTTGAACTCTTGTTGATATTTGAGGAAAGTATATGATCCTTTTGGCAGACCTTAGTCCACTAAACAATGCTGACTCTTCTATAAAAGTACTCAGTCTAAGTTCATGGAGGAGATTTTTTTTTTTTGAACTTGTTGGATTTGTACTTAAAATTGAACACAGTGAAGCTTTACTAGAAAACTTGTACCGTGTTCTTGAACGCATTTACAAAGCCCATTTTTAGAAAGCTGCAATTGGCTACTGTGGATTAAGTTAAATGGACTTTACAACTTCAAAATAAATGCTGTTATCTGTTGTCTGAAATAGGTGGTGTGGCCAGACTGACAAAACAGTGAAACCTAATCCAAATGAACCTAATTATGGCAGAGATAATAAATCAAAGTAGTGAATGGCAGCACTGTTATGAAAATGATCAGTGCTGCAGCTCAGCATTTGTATGTATAAGTCTAATCATGGAACATACTCCTTAAGAGCAGGCATAGTTGGTTGTAGTTATGTACTACTCTAGCAAAAATAGTGATTTTTTTTTTTTTTTGAAATTAGGTTTAGAAGTACTTTTTTCCTAGTTCAGAATACTCCTGCTTTGATAGGAGTCTCTGAATGTAGTCAGAACTCAAGAAGCTACTATTATATTTTAATTTATTGTTATACACTGATGTATTTAGTTGAATCACTTTGGTCCGAGTAGAGCAGGAGGATGGTGCAGGAAGTAACTGATACTTTGCATCTCCATTCAGTGTGCGTATGTATATGAAATAAACATGTTTTGAACACAGGACTGCCTTCCTAGTCAGATAGGAACCATCTGGTCTGAAATGGAGTATGGAGACGGTAGTCACTGTATATCGTAGTCGCTACTTTTCTCTTGGTTAGAGCCTGCTGCTTGAGGGGTGAGTGAAGACATGAAAGACCTATCCAGTTCAATGTTCTTCTGACCAAGAGAAGGCTGAGGAGATAGGTTAGTCTTAAAAAGCCAGCAGGGAATCCCTGTCTGATAAAGAGTAGAAGGAAGAGCAGATGAATGGCTAGAGCACTTGAGTAGTAAGTTGTTGCTAATAGACTTAAGCAGAAGTTGAATCCAGTACTTCAGCTGCTTCTTTAGCATTACGTGTTTTGGAGAGTAATTGAGAATGAGGTTTTGTAGCATTTCAGTGGTCTCGTTGGGTTTTTAGCTACTGTCTGGAAATGCAGTAGTGGGTTTCAGATGAAAATTTTGACTTGAGATTGAGGGAGAAGACGAAAGCATCAAATACATCAAAGAAGTAAATTAGACAAATTTTGCACTCTAAAGATCTGTGCTGTAATCTCAAGGATTGTGGTAGTACCATTGTTCTAGTTTCCACAGTATGGTGTGATGAGTCTAGTAGCCTTTAGTTTAGTGATCAGCTCAGTTAACTGCATCATATATGAAAATTATTACTGCTGAACTTTGTATCTGACCTTACAACTAAGTTGTGAGGTGAAGAAATCTGGACTGCTGGGTTCAGGGACTTCATTTTGTATTTTGCCAATATCTTAGAGTAGTCTTTTCATAAAGTTTTGAAGAATAGTGCATCTCTGGTTTCTTGGTTTGGCATACTATAAAGGCAACTTTAAAATGAAAGGGTATTCCTGTGTATTTTTTACTTGCTGTACGTTTCTTGTTCACTGATAGAACAGTTCTATGTTCCTGTAATTGCCACTGTTTCCAGCAGTAGCAAAATCCACAAATGGATGGCAGTAAGATAAACACAAAGGTTGTCTTGCAGGTTATGAATACTGTTGCTGTAGCTGTGTTGCTGTAAGGATATAAACAAGACAAAGGTTTTATAACGAGAGGCAATATCTTTTATTAGATCAACTGCTGCAGTGGTGGGGAACAGGACACAGGCAAGCTTTCAGATATTCAAGTGCTGAGTTCACGAGAAAGTTATTCAATTCTTTGGAGACACCATGTGGAGATTTTGTACTGTGTGAATTGTTGCAGGCACGTTGCAGATACAGGTAAATGTTGCTGTGTGTTTTATTTTTTTATAGGTAGCTCATAGTTTTGATGTCTGACGTAGTAGCAGTATTTGGTATAATTCTTATTTCAAAGAATAAGGAATTAGGTGCTTGAAAACAGGTAAGCAGCTGTAGGATACTACTTAAATTGCCTTTTTTTTTGCATTACTCTGCAAACATGATGTCTGCACAAAGGAAGTGGAGATTGCATTGCAGAGAAAAATGTCAAATAGTAAAACTGTGAAAATACTTTTCAGATGTTACTGTTGCCGCGTAAAGTGTGAAGGTGTATTTTCCTTTGAAGCATCTGACTACTGGGAATCATTGGAAAAAAAAAAAAATGCTTGGAGTGCCTTGTTTGAGGAGCCCATCTGTGTTATTTTTGTGGGGATATGGGCTTGATCACTGTGTGACTTGTGTATAGTAAATCTGTAAGATGCAGATAAAAGTGGATTGCATTGCAAGGGTTGCATCTTTGGACATGACTAATGCTTAATAATACTTAATAGTAGGATTTTATTTTTGCCCTGTTGAAGCCCCTAGTTTAATCATCACAGGATAGAAGAGTGTACAGTTAAGCCAGTTCTGAATACTCTGAATATCTTGCCTTCAATTCATGTGCATCCTTTTCTTAGGGCAGATGGATGAAAAACAAGCAACCACTCCTCTTGCACTCCTCCCTGCCCCAACAATGAAAAGAAAACACTGTTCCTGATATGTCCTGTTAACCTCTGTGTGCTGCCTGTGTATGAAGGCATTCACTTTTTTAGGATTCCCAATATTTGATGCACAATCTTCACCTACAGTCAGGTATCTGATTTCTGTCTGGTCCATTCTGTGGCTTACTAGTTGTGAATAAAGAGGGAGAGAAGTGACTGTATGGTATGAGAAATCCTTATCTGTTTTAAATTGGGAAGTGATTGTAAGCTTGTTCGTTAATGGTATGCTTTATGTTATCTAGGCCTTGTATAGTAAGGCCTTCATAACTTTTTTTCCTTAACTTGTTCTTCTAAGTAAATTGCACATATTTTGGAAGTGATGTTAGGATGAAGACTGAGCTGTTAGTGTGACTCTTAGGAATGCTTTTCAGATTTGGTGATTTATATAGTGGCAATCTCAGTATTCAACATCTATATATTTGAAATCTTGCATTTTTTTCCTTCTGAATAGAACTGAGCTCCCTGTCTTCAAGTATGTCTGCAGTTGGGGTGGGTGTAGGGAGTAGACTCCCCCCAAAGCCCAGTCATTAGATATTTTGGTTGTAACTCTCAGGGAGCTTACCATGGTCTTGTCAGGGAACAGGAAGGGTGTTTAAAAAAAACAAAGAAACAAAAAACTGAGAGAGGAATCTCCCCAATTCGGTGTTGCATATTTTCATATAACTTATGATGTATCAATGTATCTATTTCCCAACCAGTTGAGTGATCATAATTTTCCAATTCTTCGGGCAAGGGGGAGAGATTTTGTGCAATTCATACTGTCTTAGAAGAAACTTTCTCTCCCATGAAGAGGAACACAGTTTAGATGTCCACACATCGTTTAGCTTCAAAATTCATAACAGATCTTAAATTCAAAGTAGTTTGGGTTGATGCTCACTTTTATTTTTTTGTAAAACAAAACCAGCCCCCCAAACAAACACACACAACACAAACAAAACAAAGCAAAACTATTTAGAAATAAAGCCATAGGCTTTTCTTCTAGAATGAGTGCTTTAATTTTTTTACATAGTATGACAAAAATCCGGTATAAAATGTTGAAAGCATTCCACACTTAAGAATGGAAATTTTATGCATCTAAGAACTTTTTCTTGGACATTACTATAGGATTAAAATGTTGCTGGTCCTATGCACGGTAGCAACGAATTTTCGCCCAGCAGCACCATACCCTACAACCATTTAAATGTACACCATCGTTGTAATGTAAAACAGAGTAAGTGTTGGACATAGCGTCTCTGGTTAGATGGTGACGAGGGTAATGTTTATGCCGTGGATGTTCTGTTTCTCAGGAAGACTGGGGTTAATTGTAGCTTGGCAAGTAAAAAAAAAAAGTTCCATATTGTTTTTCTGCAGTAGATTCCTGTTGCTATGCAACAAACAGAATGGCACTTAGTACAGGATATATTAAATTTGTATTCCCGGCACATATCTCTGCACGTTCATTTTATACTTGAAGAGGAGGGTATGGCTCTGACTTCCTGTAAGACTGTAGTATGAAGTGTATATTTGAGTTTCTGTTCTGGTGCTTGCTGTAGCTGGGGTGACGTCAGCGTACTTGCAGAGCCTTTCTTTGTTTTCCGATGGATGGGACACCTGTGCAACGCAATCAGGCTTCCAACCAGACAAAAAGGGGTGGCGGTTACCTTCCCCGAGGTGGGATGGTATTGCCAAGCAACACAATTAAGACTTCGAAAGGGAGACATTTCTTGTATGGAAAAAATCTTAGGCTATGAATTCTGAAAATCTTTAAATGTGATGCAGAGAAAGTTAATGCAGATGGCACGGTATGAACCTTTAAACCGCAAGATCCAGTTAGTTTTTAACAATTAGAATTAACTTTGATATTTGAATATGTTGATACCCCCACTCCCCCCAGTGCTAAAACCAACCAGTCTCAGCATCCAACTCTTTACATTTGCTCTAGATGGATCCTGGAATAAATCTTTAGGGTGTGTTTGGGAAAATTGCCTTCTATGGCTCTGGAACCAGTAATTAAGTAATGGACAAATGACAACATCTGGTAAGGCATTATTTTATAATTTAGTTAAGACTTCCGTAGTGGAAAAGAAGGCAAAAATAATGTTTGAAAGCTAGAAGGATGTTAATTTGATCTTTGTTTCAAAGGCTGTCATGCGATATAGGTGACTGAAAAACAGAAACTTGAAAGCTGTGGATTTTTAATACTGTGCTTTTAAGAATAAAATGCATGCATTGTGTCTTATGTGCTATGGCATTTATCCTATATAATAATCCATCTTATTTTAGGCAGTTCTCTGAATTTTGTCATGGATTTTGAAAGCCAGTTTACAAAATCTAAGCTGAAATTAAGTTAGAAACTAAAATTAGCAGGTCAAATACTGCCACTTTTTCTGCTCTTAGAATTGAAACATGCCATTGTCTAACATCTCTTTAAATTGTCAGTCTGAAGTAGATTTGTAAGTAGCTTTTTTTTTTAATGTTACTATAAATTTACTTATATGTGTGGCTCCTTAATAAAGCAGAAGTCAAAAGGAAGAGTCAAAATGAAGTTAGGAAAGATTCGAAACATCTCTCAGTACTGTTCGCTTGCTCATTTTGCCAAAGGGGTACCTCTAATATATAAAGCATCATTAAAGGAGCAAGCAGCCTTTAATAATACCATTTTCTTTCTTGTAGTCTGCTGCTTAATTCAGAGCTCAATGCCAGAGCATTGCACGCCTGTTCCCAGGCAGACCCAATAAAAACCGTTTCTCTGTGTACACAAAGAGGACCTGATGCGACCTAAAAAAATTCTTATGGCATTCTATATTTAGTGAGATCAAACCTGAGCTCTGTTACAGACAAATGATTTAAAGACATGGATGGGGATGCTTGGGGGCTTTTTGCTTTCTGTTTTGGGAAGATGAATCCTTGCTTCTGTTGCAGAACTGTTTGGTGAGAATAAGAATACTGCCTGTGGCTTTCAGTGCTATGATGACTTGTTTTAATGGTATCTTTTGGCACAGGAAACAGTAGGAATTTGTAGACCTGCCTCCTCTTCTTGAGGAGGTCGGCAGAACATAATTTAATTGTGCAGCTAACAGTTTTATCTGTAACTTTAATGAAGTGAACTTATTTTAATGTGTAGAATGGAAAAGTTCTAGAATACGCACAGGAAATTGGGAAATTTGAGATGTAATTTATACGTAGTGCGCTGGTAGGCTACTTAGGCAAATTTTAAAGGAACTCCAAGTAGAAAATGGATGTTCTACAAACACTCTGGTTGTAGGACAAAGAGCATTTAGAAGTTAAATGCTTTAAAATACTAATCAATTTATTTTTATCTTCAGGTGCCTAAACTACCCCTCCACTTTTATCTGATTGGACCCTAAATCCAACTGTAATGTTGTGGGAGTAATCTCTTCATTTCTGTTATAGCTGACCCTCTCCTTTTTCCTCCAAGTCTGATAACAGCTATGATTTTGCTGACAGCATCCATGGCTAAAGAAAATTCCACACAAATTTTCCAAGTATAACTTTGGGATGGAGAGGCAAACGATTGAGAGCAAAAATTAACAGCTAGGAACAAACACTGTTTAAAATATTTTTCCTTTTGTTCCCTCCAATCTTTTCTTACTTTTATTTTTTTACATTGAGGAGTTTGTACTGTTGTGCTTAATAGTATAATGGAGTAGCAATCCAAAATGAGCAAAAAAGATGCAGCAGGTAAAGCAACATTCCCTTTCCATGTTAATGGTTGTCAGATGAAAGCAATCAGTGTATGGGTAGTGCATACTATTTTGTTTTGTTTTCTTTTAAGCTCAGGTGCTATGCTGCTATAAATCAGGCTATTACAAAATAGTCAGCTTTTCATATCCATCATCTCCCTCCACCCCCCCCCCCCCCGAAATTAAATTGGGGCATATCCTGTAGATTTGAGACAAAAAATCCACAGTTCTGTTTGGCTGTTGAAAAAAAAGTGAATACATTCTTTATGTATGTGTGCTCAGTCACACTAGCCTACCAGCTCTTGGTCATTAATTAATACCTGTATGTGTACACTACATGCAGAATTATGTAAAAAGAATGTGGAATCATGCAGACAATTATGCACTACGTTTCCTCCCCTACAATAGAGGCTGGATTCTGGTTTGCAGAAAGAATGAGATTGCAGTTTGAAGGCTGCTTTTTTTTGTTTTAGATTGTCTTTCTCTGTTGCAGAGGTTGGAAAGTCTCTAATGAATGAGGTAGGGAACTGCTTGAAGAGAAGATATTTTCATGGTCTCAGCTCAGTGTTTTCTGCAAGAACTGACTGCTTTTTATTTTTCAAAGAGTTATTGTCCTTTGGTGCTGGTTGAGTTGTTCAGAGTTGTCAGGGATGTTCATTAGCTATGTCCTGACTTGTTTTCTTATTGACTTAACTTCTGTGGGCCTGATCTGTCAAAACATTAAATTATTCAGCATATACCTTAATCCTTCAAAGCACAGAGAACATTATATGGCCACTGAAGACAAAGGGCCCTAGATAATCTTGGATTAAATGATCAACATCAGAAGACTTAGTACACTAGTTATTGTGCTTCAGCTCTCCAGTGGAGGAAGAAACTTCCCATCTGTTTCCCCTGTAATTTCTAACTTTTGCTAATTTCTTAAAAATAAGCATGTTCAAATTTGAAGCTCTCAAATTCTGTATTTTATGACACTGTGCTTAAACCACGAATAACTTGTGAATTTGGTATTCAGAACAAGTTTTGATTAATGAGCAAAAAACATCACTACACACTGAATAATGAAGAAACCTACTAGCTGTTCATTTACTCCTCAGTCCATCTATCCTAAGTCAGAGGTAGTCTGAGAAAAAAGGTGGGAGGGGTGAGAGGAGTAAGTATATAACTAAGACTTTTTAATGGTTTTACAACCATAAGTCACTCCTTCCTCTCGTATATAAGCAATCAGAACTTCTAGTAATTCTTAACTCTTGTACTTTTTTTTTAACTCTGAAGGTTATTTTTTAAACCATTTTACAGTGTAATTTCTCAGGTTATTTAAAAATTGAAATAATAAGCCAAACATAATGTGTCATGATATTTGAAATACGCATAGATTTGGAACAGCTAGATTCTTAGCCACATGTGCTACCTAAAATCAGTGTAACTCTTGGTAGTTCTTGTCCTGCTGGTAGAGCATGCATGTGAAGGAAACTGAAATGGTGATTACAACAGTGTGTGCTTACCAGAGAGGAACATTGTAACTCCAGGAATCTACATACTGCTCATATTGTGCTTAATCAGAGTTGCTAACGTCAACCAAACTAAGATCCATCAATATTTATTCATCAGGTTTTATGATAGAACTAGGAAGAACCTTGACAGTTTGCTCATTTTTCTAGTGTTTTGTGTGGTTAGATCATGTGGCTTTTTCTGAAGATGCTTTGAATTGGTCTATCTTGATCTCTCTTCTACCATATAACTAAAAGACAGGTAATGTTCACCTGTCTTATATAATGGGACAGTCCACTTAGGTGACTCCTTTTAGATACTCGGAGGTGCAACTGCTCTATAATGAATGATGGAATGGGACACTTCTATGTGCTTTGGCTACATGGCAGATGCAGGCCTGGTTATTAAGGAGGGAGGTGTTGTGGTACCCTCAAAGCAGCAAAGAACAGATTTTCAGAATAATTGTACGTGTGCTCTGGCTATATCTTTGGAGGCTCTGGGGAAAAAATGATGCTAGGGAGCAGTCTGGGCAGATGGATTTTTCTTGCAGACTCTGGTCTGTAGACTGCAGTTTGGGCACCTCAGTTAAATGTGTCTTTAATCTGAGATGGTATCACCTTTATCAGGAAACTTACTCCCATTCTGAATTATCTTTGGAGTTTCTGTCTCACTACGTGATCTAAATCTTTTTTCCGTATCTGAAGGCTTCCATACTCAGTAAATGTGGACAGTAGAGAACAGTTTATTCTCCTCTTTGAAGCTACCTCTAGTGTATGTGAGAGTTTACATTTCTCCTAAGTCTTGTCCAGATTAAAATCACCAATTTCATTAATCTTTCATTGTGGGCTGTTTTTTAGACCTCCTGCCAGTTGTTACTCTCCTCTTGGTCTACATCATTTGGAAGCCAAGGCTGATTGTTGTCTAGTCTGTCATGTACTGATTTACACCTGTTCAGTGGAATATATCTAGATGTAGACCTGAACTTTTTTTTTCTCCGGTCACTTTTCCAGTATGCTGGTACTCAGAACTCTTACCCTGTCCTCCTTTCTGCTTGCATCTTCTTCTGGGCTTCTGTCCTCTCTGATGATAGCAAGCATACTCTTCTATTTCTTTATGGTTCTGCTGCAGCAGAGGCATCGCAAAACTGCACTTGATATATTTTCTCTGAGTATAGCATTGGTAGCTGCTATGTCAGTATGGTTTTCAAACTCCTTTCTGCTCTCCTTACGGTAATTTTTGTGTATATCTTATGAAAATGCCCTGTAAATTCTGTCAAGAACCAAGTCATACATACTATAGTATCTGCTACTTCTCTATGGTAATTAGCATGGGACTCCAGAAGACCTAGAGGAAGTTAAACTTATCTGAAATTATTAGTTTTTAAGTAATGTTGCAGATGTATTTGTTATCTGTTAGCAGGTTTTTACTTATAGTTTGTGCTGCTGTTTTTCTTAGGATTCAAGTTAAACATAGGATCTTTATAAACCCAGCAGCTTGCTTCCTTTCCCATTCAGAACCTAGCATCTGCTCTGAGAGGTAACCACTGGGCCACAGGCTTCTGCAAATCTGATCAACATCACTCTGTGGTCTGAGGTTCTGAACACTAGCTGGAAATACAGTGGTAGTAATTTCAGGGAAAATTTTGCTGAGTCTCTCCTCAGCTTGGAATGTAATCTGTTCAGTCTAAGCTCAACAACTGCAATCTTCTGAAAACTGAGGCTTATAGTTATGACATTCAGGGTTTTCTCATGGGGAAAAAATCCATAATAAATGCAGACACAAAGTAGACAAAGTCATCTGTTGCGGTTGAAGCTTGCAAATTTTTACGTAGTTGAAAACATGAGCTTTGTAAAAAGCAGCGTGGAGCAATCTGTTTCTAGCATCACTAATAGTATTGCAGAGAAAAGACTAAAGTGTAAAGAGTGATAATGGTATGAGGTTCCCTGGTAATGTTCAAGGCATCGCATTGAGAAGGATTACCCTCTTGGGATCCAGGTAGGGTGTAACAGTTTATGGGGTAAGCTGTTGGGCTACAGCCTACTGATAATAACCTAAAAGAGGGGAGGAGGCTGGTTTTGCAGGAATAACCCTTTTTTTACCATAAACTCTTGGTCTTGCTATAGTTAAACAACTGCAGTATGCTTCAGATTTCATTCCCTTACCCATGGTACCTGTCCTGGTGTCCTGGTTTCAGCTGAGATAGAGTTAATTTTCTTTGTATTGGCTGATATGGGGCTAAGTTTTGGATTTGTGCTGAAAACAGCATTGATAATACAGAGATATTTTAGTTGTTGCTGCACTACTCAAGGACTTCTCAGCTTCCCATGCTCTGCCAGGTGCAGAAGCTGGGAGGGGACACAGCCAGGATAGTTGATCCAAACTGACCAAAGGGCTATTCCATACCATATGACATCAGGCTCAGTATATACAGCTGGGGGAGAAGAAGGAAGGGGGACATTCAGAGTGATGGCGTTTGTCTTCCCAAGTAACCATTACGCGTGATGGAGCCCTGCTTTCCTGGAGATGGCTGAACACCTGCCTGCCCATGGGAAGGGGTGAAGGAATTCCTTGCTTTGCTTTGCTTGTGTGCGTGGCTTTTGCTTTCCCTATTAAACTGTCTTTATCTCAACCCACGAGTTTTCTTACTTTTGCTCTTCTGATTCTCTCCCCCATCCCACTGCGGGGGAGTGAGCGAGCGGCTGCGTGGTGCTTAGTTGCCGGATGGGGCTAAACCACGACAGTGTCCTAGGCGTCTTGACTAAAATCCTTTCCGTTTGACCTAGGCTGTTGTTTGCTGCAGTGGATTGTAGCGCAGTTCCGTACTGAATCTAAAATGCTCAAACTTGTTCTGACTTTCAGCAGAAACTCCAGGTTTTCATCAGAATGAGGTATATTGTCATAACAGGAATCTACATAGTTTAAAACCTTCAAGGAAGTCTAGTGCATTGGAGAATATTTTGTGACTTACAGTCAGTATGATGTTCTCCTACAGTATAAGCTAATTGTTTTTAGAGCAAAATGTTTTACTTGAAAATAAATCTCTGATTGAAGCTGTTTTGTTTTGTACCATGAGAGTTAAGTTTACTGAGACGTAATTAGCAGTAGTTGTGGGTTCTGCACCTAGCAAAAATACTACCTGAAAAGATAGGCGCAGTTTGCCTTCTTTGTACATGGCTTATTTGTGTTTCACAGCAGCCTGAAAGTGTTGGAAATACTGCTACACAGTGTTATCAAATACTAATTTTCTGTGTAGCTAGTTGGTACACTTAGGGGATAAGCTCTTAAACCGGTAATCATGGATTACTTACTTCTAGAAACTAGCTGAATTTTCATTAAAAATTGTCAGTATGACAACTTCTGTCTGCCAAATGGCTCAAAAATGTGGAAACCTTTTCATTTTGCTTTCCTTTTGTGTTGCAACAAGCTACTATTTGTAGTTACGGTCTTTTTATGGAGTTCCTTTAATCTACTGTACACTGCTGAGTATCTTTAGGTTTAAGTGAGTAACTTCATGCTGCTTGTCTCCCTATCGGATGTTAGGCTTAAAATGCTTCTTAGATAATACAGAAGAACAGATCAAAAAGGGAATGGGAGTAGGGAGAGTGTCCAGTCTTTTTATCCAGCTTTAGTGAATGCATGTATAGAAAGAATTTAACTTACTGTACTAAGTAAAATCCAGAGGTGTGAGGTAAGTGACCATTTTTCTTAGCAGTAGCATCATGTTCCTTTCAAAAAAATGAGTGCTGCTTTTCACTCCCACCTGTACATCTTAACTAGCAGGGCCAGCAAAGGCACAAATGAAAATCTGAAATAGATACTTGCATTTTAAACCTCTGTCAGTGGAGTTCTTAATGAAACAGATGCTTTCTCTGTTCATTTGGCAGTCATTGTCTTTCTGTTAGCTCAACCTGCCAAGTACGTTTTCCAGATGATTACTGTAGGGTTACAGATACCTGCAGCTGGGATGATCAGGAGAACATCCACAAGGCAATCTTTATAGCTTGAGTTTGTAGCCCAGAGGTTGTGGAGCTGCTACCAAAAAATTTAATAGGGTAAAGAGGACTTGATTGGTAGTGGAGTTTTCAAACTTGTGTTAATGCATATAGCCGTTCTCCTTGGGTTTTTTTGTGTTCTACCTCAATAACTTAGCTCAGTTCAGGGTTTTGGAACTTAATTATGCTCGGTCAAAAAACGTTTATGAAGCTTATCTGATCTGTGCCTTTCTAAACGTCAGTAAATGCTGATGAGCGATGTCTAGCACTTGCTAAAATTGTAGTTCATTGTGAGCTTTGTGAAAATTAGAAGCAGAATCATATTTTTTGTCTAAAATTGTATATCTGCTTTTTGCCGTTATTCTTGTCTTAAAAGTTTTGAAGTTAATTGAACATTATTATTATTATTATTGAACATTATTTTCTGTAATGCCAATTAAAACTATTTAAAAAATGCTATTTTATTCTTATAAAGATCTTTAAATTTTTTTTCTGTGATTGGGATTAACTGGACAAACTTCAGCTGAATTATCAATCCTAAATTTAGTTTGCATTTTTAAAATTTTTTTATATGTCTTGTTTGCAGAACAGGTTCTTGTCTAAAATGGGAGCTTTTGTTTCCTAGCTTTAGAATGTCTTGATCTACAGTTTAGGCAAGGCTTAGTCGGCTCAAACCACTTTAGAATCTATTTGCTTACACTCGTCTTCAGAGGTTATAATTTAAAAAGCCATTCTAAAAAGTGGCTGCAGGCTACAGAAGCCCCAAGACTTCCCCCAGTATTTCCCCGGTTTGGGGAGAACTTCAGCGACATAGCCTGCGTACTCTGTGTGACCATGGTAAAAAATGCTGGGATTATTTGCAGCTCTGTTTGATCTGTGGAATGCACTGCATCTATTGTTAGCTCTCCAGCTGAAGCAAGAGCAGGAGTTGTTTTTCTCTTTTGACATTGTCTAGCCAGACCTGCTGCACTGCTGTATCCGTCTTGAGTAGTTAAAGGTGATAGTATTGGCAGACTTCCCATCCTTTTAGTAGCTGTGGGCGAGCTGAGATGTGGGAGACCATAACTTACACGGTTGGTTTCGCTTTTAAATTCTTAAGAAGACTGCAGGCAGTATATCTCTAGAAGCCTATAAAGTTCACTGTGTTCAGCTTTCCTGTTCCGTTTAGAGTCTTTTGGAAGTATAAGCACTCTTCCTGGATAATTCCTGACCACAGAGATTAAACACTGTGTGTTCGTGTGTGTGTGATAGTAATGAGGACAAGGTTGTTCACGTCTAGCCTGTAAATACAAGTGTCACTAACCCACATATGTGTTTCTTTGCTGTTGCCTGTTGCAGAAGAGATCATGTCTTTTTGTAAAATTTGGATACTGAACTCTTTGAACTCTGAACTCAATTTCATCGTAGAGCGCACACAGATCTGTTCGTTATCTAAAATTCAGTCTTAGTCTGCATTGTACTTCAGCGTGTTGTCTTTTTAAATTTCTTGCATCTGATAACATGCTATTAGAGGGGCATGTAGCAATGCTTTTCTGATGTTGCTTGATAACTAGAGAACAGGGCTTTTAGGGACTTGATTTAGGTTGAGTGTTTTGTTATGAAATATTATGTAAGAATATATCAAGTAGTGTAGCAATAGATTACCTATGAAATCATGCAAATAGGTTTGAAAGCTGTTATATTTAAAATGATTGTCAGATTAAAAAAAGAAAGCTTCAATGATTTCCCCAGTGTTGATCTCTGGGCAGTGTGGCTGTTTATTTAAACTGGGACTTCCTTCTGACTACTTAAAACAATAGAAAATTACTCTTAATCTAAAAGACTTTGCTTCCTATCTTAGATGTAACTCCCTTGATAACAAAACAAAGAAAACAGGATGTGTAATTCAAACAAGGCAAATTTCAGAGTTCTAGGATTCCCTGCTCATGGAAAGAGTTAGGTTTTGTGTGAACTAGAGAGATTTCAATATCAGAGTAGCAGTAAAAATGAGAGAAGTGTCCTGTTGGGGCAGACCAATGGTCGATCTAGTCCCATACTCTGTCCTGGAGAGTAGCAACAGGAGAAACTGCTTGGAAGAAACTGCCTGCAGCCACTTAGCGATCCCTTTTCCTTCCCCTCTGCCAGCACCCTAGAATCCGTTGTCTGATTTGAGACATTTTGGAAAATGCCTGTTGATTCCTTTTATATTTTTTTTTTAAGAACCTGTTATCCGTGAATTCTTCTTAATCCCTTTCTAGCTTGCTGCTTTTATCTGCCTCTGTAACTTCCTGTAGCAACAAAGTCCAGAAGTTCACTGTCTTTGTAGGTAACTTTTTAACCTTTAGGGTGGTAGGGATTGATGTTAAGTCAAATCAGAAGTTCAAATTTGGCAACTGGCTTCACTTTTTCCCCTCATTGTGAGTTCTGCTTCTGTTAAGCAGTCTGTTTTATGGTATGTAGTACAGTATAGTGAATTTATTTCTTTGGAAGTGAAATGAAAAGGAGAAGCAATCATGTTCCTTATGCTACTGTAAGGCCAAAAGGGCATTGTTAATGTTGCTCAGTGTGGATTAAGTGGATATGCAGATCAAGTAGTTTAGACTATCCAAATAGCACCTTCCAATTTATTCCTTTTAGCAGATAAAGGTCTGCAGTAGTAAGGAAAGATCTTTCTAAACATTTTGACAATTTTTTGACAGGTTACTTTAGTGATTGCTCTAGCAGTTTGTAATATTTTTATGAAACCGTTTCTATAAAAGTATTCTTTGTGTATGTAGCACAGAGGCAGTACATGTTGCATAATTTTTATGGCTGGAGGGAAGAGTTTGAAACTTGTACAGCTCCTGTGTATGACTTACGCTATGACAGAGCAGGGCTTCCTTGCAGCTATTGCTTCAGGTCACTGCTGCTGTACCTCATTTGTTACTCATATTACAGGTCAGTATAGTTTTGCTTGGTTTTTTTCTTTTTTTTTTTTAAACTATAGCCAGGTAGCTGTGTATAGAGCAAAACACAGACAACTGAACGAGAAATCCTATGATATAGAGGAATATTAAATTTGCAAGTTTAGGCCTGCAATCCAGAAATACTAGTACTGAGTCATCTTAAACTTTAAATTCACAGATCCCTTGTACATCAGGAAAAAACTCTGTAAATTTTTATGGTCTAGTAGTATCAGTTGACTCTTCCACATTCCTTTCCTTTATCTCCTTGTTATGAGAGTTGTAAAACCAAACTGGAGAAAACATGGTGACCTCAGAAGATAGTTATGGTGGCAGCACTCTATATAGTGTGACTTTGATAGAAGTGTTTTACTTGACACTTGAGGTTTTCAGTGTAAGTATGTATGGCCTGGAAGAAAACCCCACCATCTATAATGTCACGGTTAAAATCTAGTGAAATGCTTGAAATTACTCCTCTTTAAAGTTGTATGGTGGCTATTACATTTTTGTTGCTTATGTTTGTGGGTTGGCATAGTTTGTATATTGTGAATGTTAGGATTCCTCTGGGAATTTTAACATAAACTTCTGTATGTTTTAAGTCTTAATCTGACACTAATGAAGGTTTTGGGCTTGCTTTCTCTCTTATATCCTCTGTTGCTGTGAACAGGAGTAGTACTTCAGTGATGGAAAGTGCCAATTTTGTTGTTGGGCTTTGGGTATTGAAGAGGTTAACAGCCCAATGTTGAAGTACAGGCAAGAAACTGATGAGTAATGCTTCCTGCTTTGTTCTGGGGAATCTGAAATGCCGTTTAAAAAAGTTTACATTTACCGTACACACAGAAGGTGCATTTACTTACATAAAAATTCAAATTCTTGTCTGATAGTTGCTAGCTGTAAAGAATGAACGTAGCTGTGTGTAAGAGAACGTAGTTGTGTTCTAGTTTCTTCAAAATTCAATTAAGTTTCCATGTCAGGACCAAACGCTGTCTTTATTTACACTTGTAAAGCTCCCATTGAAAGAAGCGGAGGTTATATAATTTAAATTTAGGCCAAACTAGGTTCTTTTGGATGTTTTGGAACAGTGAGTGGTGCAGAAAAGGCCTTACTTGTTTTGTATATTAGAATTACAAAGAGGTAGCACCTGGTAAGCATATAGGTTGACAACAATGAGATACCTTTATAAATAACTTGAGAACTCCATTTTAAGGTGAATAGCTTTTATAATACAGAAAATCTCTGTCTTTTCCTTTAAAAACTGTTGTGAGTTTAATGAATTATCTCTTTGATCCAATTAGGATGTCTAACTTTGTGTTTAACTATTTTGTTTCTCTGCAGTATTTTTGCAGACAGCTAGCTGCACAAATTAGAGTATAGCTGGATGTTTTGAATGTAACTTCTTTTTACATGCTTTTTTTTTTGTCTTGGGGAATCAAACTTGACTGAAAATGTGTTCAAGGTTTGGCTTGGTAATTTTTTTAATAAATGGATGTGCTATAAATGTTTGTTCTGATAATTGTTTTCATGGGCATGTATACCATAACCTAGATTAAAATACAAAAAAATACTGTAATAAATTGAAATTCCTACTAAAATTGTAGTGACAACAAATTGGTAATGAAATTCTGTTTATAGCAACTTGCCATTATAATTGAATCATTTGGTTTGAGTTTTATCACTGGAGTACCCAAAATTGAATGTTGATGAAGGATGGACATGATTCTGGCTGTTGTTGCCCCATAAATCTTGCAGAGAACAGCATTTCTTGGCTGTTGTGATTCTACGTTGGTGTAGAGAAAACAAACTGAACAGAAAGTGTTAAGCAAGAAGAAATATTTTTCCAATAAAAATCAAAATGACAGGATTGTTAGTTAAATGTAAGTATAGAGATTTCAAGTGAATTAAATCTAGGCTACATCAGGTAAACTAAACCTAGACTACAGTACTAATCATTACAGTACGTATTAATTTCATGCTATGGCTTTTTCTTCAGAGAAAGTGCTGGTGTATTGAAATTCTCCTTGGTAAGTGTTCTTAGCTGTTAGCAGGCTTGTTATCAACCGGAGAAGGGGTCTGGAGGGAGCCTTCAGTCACACGTGCTGCCCCACCCAGGCTGCTGAGCCTAGCTGTTGGGAAAAGTTTAAGTGGATTCCACAGTAACTTACTGCTTAAGTAGACACCACTTAAACCTATGTGAAACGTGGTACAATGATAGAAGTCAATGCTTTGGCTTCTGATCATAAAGAAGCTTCAGAGACATCAGAAACTGAGTGCAACTCTTTAAGTTATAGGACTTTCCATAAAGTTGTTCTAGCCTCAGAATCAAGAATGTGGGGCTTTGTAGGGCCTTTTTTTTCCAGGCAAAGTTGTATAGTTTTTAAGGCTGGAGACTGCTTTAGAATAACAAGTGATGTTATGATACGAAAAAGTATTTGCAGTACTTCTAAAAGTTTGGGGAGAGATAATTTTCTTTATTTCTTTAAATTAGAGATATATTTTTCCATTACAGCTATGGTCATGCAAACTGAGACAATGTATTCACTGATTCAAGCTAAAAATTGGTATGCAAAAAACGAGGACCTGTTGTCTTTCAGATTGTACTTTGAGTCAAATGAGGTGCACAGAGCAGGAATTTCAGCAGGCATTCTGCAAAGAGACCTTGTGTACCTTCTGACAGGTTTTTTTAATTCAGTTTGTTAAAAGTGTAACCTCTCCCTACATGCTGGAGTCAAAACTTTCAAAACCATAAATTTGCTGTACCTATCTTGATGACTGACTGCAAATATTGCTGATGTATGCAAGTTTTAAGTCTGTGTAAGCTTCCATTAGCCAGTATTTCTGAAAACGTGACTTTGTATACAAAAGGAGAGCACGGATAGCACCAACCCGATTCTGGGACAAAGAACATCCATGCAAACTTTTCTACACACTTCTCTTCTCTGTTTTCTTGCAGACAGATTCAGACCAATCTGTAACAAAAAGCAGAAGAGAAGGTTCTGCGTTTCCTTTCCATCCTTTATACATATTTATGTACCTAGCATGAAAGGTCATTCACAGTGGCTGGAGCTTTGGAGAGCAAAGAGCAGATTTCAGAACAAACACCAAATACCACAAATGCAAAATGCTCAAACTTTTTTTAGGAAGAGTGAGTTAATAGTTACTCAACCTTCAGCAGTCAGTTGTTTGAATCTAATTATCAGAGTTGTCCCAAGGTGTTAGAAATTATCTAAATGCTGTAGGATTTCAGAGGAGAACTGATGCCCGGTTTCTCAGGGACATTGGTAAGATTGATTGCTCAAGCATTTGTTACTACTGCCATAGCAATAAGTAACAGCAGCTAGAGGATAAACATCTGAAGTTATTGATAACTGAAGTTAAATTAGACTTAAATATGGACTGCAGCATCTGAGAAGCTAATACATATATGCTTGTGCAGCTGTGCTGGCAGAGACATCTCTGGTAGGGTGGTGAACAGATACTAAATTGCCATAGTTGCAATTGCCAGGCACCTGCAGATGTTTGTGCTGGCTAACATCCTTGGGTTTCTAGAACAGCTCAAGTACAACAGGGTTTTGAGCATTTTGGTAGCAAAGTTGACAGTGCACTACACGTGAAGAGAAGGTGTACGTGCTCAGGAATTTTGGAACCATCTGTACCCCAGAACTTTTAAAAGAAGCAGATAAAGATCCATACTGTTTGAGAGAAAAACTTAACTTTTCTTATAGGCTGGAACAAACACAGTTTGAGTAACCACAGTGGAATGAGTTTCACCAGGCACCTCTATAATCTGAAACAACTGAAACACTTAAGTAGAATAATACTAAAAACAAAATGATCAGTTTTACTGTATTAAAAATTGTTTGGAACTGCAACTAAGAGTCTGTTCCTAGACTATTTAGGGATTGTTTTCTTCATTTTAAGGAAAATTACTGCTAAAGGCTAATGGGTTCTAGAAATTATAAAGACAGATAACACAATGTTGATGATTCATCCTCACTCTTCTCCTTTCCCAATCTCCCATCATTTGTGAGGGCCATCCATGAGGATGTATTATAGTACTGTGTGGAGTATCTCCTGGTTCTCAGAACAGTAATGTGAATGCCTCCTATGAAGGTAAAGGAAGGATTTCTGTTTTGTTTCTTCCCCCCAAAGAAGTTATCTCTACATGTGCTCTCGTGTCATATTTGAAACTTGGAATGAGAACATTTGTCTCTAACTTGTCTGAAATCTTTAGGACTAATGCTACTTTTTGACCTTGAAAACATACAATTTAGTCTCTCCATCAGCATATGGGAAGCACTTAAGGGCCATTATTATGCAAGTACTGCCCTTTTTTTGTTTTTTTCAGGGGAGAGGTGGTTTATTTGTCAGCAGCCCTGAAAGTCTTTGGTGTATTTTGTGGAAGGTGTATCTAAGGAGGCAAAACATTCTGCTTTAACCATAAAGAGCTCATTCTGTAATTTGTTATCCTGGGACTCAGAATTAATCGGGTGCCAACTCATAATTTACCAAGAACATTTCTAGACACGACTGCATTTGAGGGACTGTTTATCCCAGGCAGATAAGCCAAGTACAAATCAATTGGAGAAGGGTGAGAGAAAACAGTAAGACTGTTTCTAAGGATATAAAGCTGTGTCTCACTTGTGTTGATGAGGTATTCTGAATTCAGTGTGTGTTTTTTGAGAAGACACTCTTCCATTTGCTAAACTACTAATGTAAGTGCGAGTGCTTAGGTCCTTGCTCAGTTGGTTTCTTATATTTAACTTTGTCTTTTGAATGTTAAAGGAACGTGGGATATTCTGGGTATCCGTGTTTTTTACTGCCATAGATATTGAGGACTGTGATGCAGAGGCTCAAATGACACAGCATGGTGTTTTGGGCCAGCAGCTGGTGCTGTAATTGCAAATTAGTTGAGCTGTAGCTTCAGATCTTAATAAAGTTATGTGTGCTCCTTGGGCGTTTTGTAGATGTGGGACCAGAGCCATGGTCTGGGAACACCTGAGCCAGATTCATTTGGCTGATTGATTCTTACTCCATACCTTCCGAAACAGCAGCCTGCTGATCTGAAGGCGATAAAATCAGCACCTACTAAGTGCTGCAATGCATTTAGTAACTGCTGGATATTGGCCTTTCTTTGCATAGAGCCAGCGTTGGTCTCTTGTGTGGCAGGGTCCGTCTGCAGCAGATACCTGTGAGCCGAGTGCGCTGGGGCAGCCAAGTCGCTGACTTGCATGACTGCCCGGGGGGATCCGTACAATGGGGTTCTGTCCCTCCCCGCAGAGGTGTCAGAAAGGGGTGCTTGCAACTTCTGCCTGGAAGTGCGCTCTGGCAGTTGCAAGGCTCAAGGACTGCCTACGCACAGGGACACTCCTAAAATGCCAAGCTGAGAAGCAAGAATCAAATCAACTTACCTTGACATGTCTAACTTTTTCAGGATCTACTGTGAGATTTCACGATATTTCTAAATAGTCTGTTCTAGTATTTCATTGCTGTTACTGTGAGGGGAATTTTCCTGTTACTCATTCTTGTTTATGGAGGATGTTGTTAGTACATTCCCAGGTTTTTTTCTCTGCATTGCATGGTTTGGTCTTTTATTTTGTAACCCCCATGTCTTTTTTGATTCACTTCTGCCTTCCCAAGTGTTTTCCCAATTTGTATGTCCGCTGTAGTTCAAAGCGTACTACTTTGTGCTTGTGCTTTTAGAAAGCTAATTGAAGTAATTTTTTTTCTTACCCTTTAGATTTTACCTCTACCTCCATTTTACTAATTATTTATATGGTAATGTTTTAGATGTCAAAAAACCATATAAAACCATATACTTAGTGTGCAGCCCCCCACCCCCCCCCCCCCCCCGTAAGTTGGGTAATGATGAAAGGTAGTGCCTAGCTGTGCTGTGTGATCTCTTGTCCTTCCTGCAGCAAGGTGGTCCTTTGCATATAGTCTTCTATGTGCCTGCGTTACCTGAGCCAGATTATTACAAACAGTTCCCAAATGACCACTAGCAGTTACAACTTTTTTTCCCCGCACGCACTATTTCATGGCAAGCTAGTCATCAATAGATTTGTCACAGAAAAGGTTGTAAAGTGCTAAATCTTGCATTCCACAGATAACTGGGTATCTAGGTTTTTATGAACATGTTTTTCATACTTTGGGGTAGATTTGCCTCTCAGTAGGAAGTTCTTGCTCTTGGCAGTAATTATGCTATTTGAGTTGTTTTGGCTAAGCCAGTGTTAACATCTCTAGATCTTACAGCATGAATGCTGATTACTTAATGGAGGTGAAGAAACTCTGTTTTATACATGTTTTTTTTAAATACAATTATTATTTTTTTTAACTTTATACAAAGGTATTCCCTATTGGCTTATGCTGCTATGTAAAATACTTCATTTGTATTTTCATGAGTCTGCTCCATAAACTGAATGTCTTTACCTGATGCAACAGTAGTTCTAGGTAGTTCAGGATGCTTCTTCGCCCCTTTGAAGGCTGTTCTAACTATTTCTTTAGCTGTCGAGGTGAAGGAAACACTGGTGCTCGTGGTGCATCCCACTGTATGCTGTGTTTTGTGAGGAATGGGGAATAGTATTTGGTCCATGGCCGGACTTTTCCAGTTGCTTTGAATGCTCACGTAAAATGTATTGACTAATTTTCTTTTCTGACCATTGTTAAGCAGGAGGAGGCAAGACTGCATGCTCGTGCTTGTTATTGTATTTTTTCATTTGGATATTTTCTTTAAAGTGACTATTAAAGTTTTGGGCTTTTTATGTTTATTTTGGATTTATTTTGAGAATTCTTGATCCTATGAACATCTGTGCATGCATCTACTTCATTTAACAGATATTAGTTGTTAAAGAACACTGCCCAATGTCCCTGCTAGTGGGGGGAGCTGTGTTGCCATATCTAGATTTAAATACACTTCGTGTCCTGCTTTGAGTACAGATGATGCTGTTAGACTGACCAAGTACTGTAAGAAAACCAGCTACTGACATTCAAACTGCTGTTTTTAACAAGGCCTGGATTTGATTAGGCTGCCTAGGTCACTGGCAGCCTTTGATTGCAGGAATAAAAGCTGAAGTAACTGGTTTCTAAACCAAACCAGAACTTTATTATGGATTATTCAGTGGATTGTGCTGACGAGGTAGCTAGCCGGTTTGCTGGGGCTTCTTTTCTCCTATGGTCTGAAACAGCCTTTCTGTAGCTTTCTGCTTTGTTCACTCACTGCTGGCAATCAGAACCTTGAGTCCCCCCTGCTTGTTTTTGCTTCGTATGAGTCCATTTGTCTTAATTCTAATTTTGTAAAAAGCCATGAAGCACTTCTGAAGCAACTTGTGTGAGGATGCAGAACCAGAAGAGCTGCATGGAGTAGCATGTGCTTCTAATAGTTTATGCTTACATTATCCTCACTGGCATGCTGGTAGATGGATTCAGAAGTAGCGTGCAGTCTGACAAAATATGATTAGTCTGCACTTATTGGTACACGTAGTGTCTGGGAAACACTGATGTAAGTCTTGAAAGGCTTTATCTCAACAGTCTTGCTTGATAGCCTTTGGGAGCTTTTTTCCCAAAACAAATGACTCACAGCCCTAAGGTACTTCATAGCTGCAGTGAATGCTGTCCTTTGTACATAGGAGGAGGGAGAACAAGCAGTTTACCTTTTTGCTTTAAGACCATGATAAACTTTAAAAACAAAACAAAAAACCCCACAACTAATATGCTGATGTAGGGGAGAAAAAAGGTCATAATGGAAAAAAGTTTAAAGTATATAATTTTCCAAAGTCTATAATAAACTTGTTAGTGTTTTCTGGAACATTATCTTTTCATTTTATGCATACAGAAGTGTAAACTAAGTTCTGTTGACTTTGTTTCATGTTACATTAACCAAATTTTACTGTTACATTTCATCACATGCTCTTTAAAAGTGGATTTGGACAACTGAATATGCATAAATGGAAAAGGGATTATAGTATATCAGGGACCCGCTAACTGAACTGTGGTTGTAGCATATGCCCACATATGGCATTGGTAAGACTTCTTCTCTTTTTCTCTGCGTCTCCCCATGAAATAAATATTTTTGGTTGGTAGTGCAGTGTGCCTGTTTTTGTTTGCTTACCTTAAGTTTGCAGCTGATCACATATTGTATTCCAGAATATGAATGCTTAGGTAGCCTGAAAATGCAATATCATGTTAAGCCCCTTGTCTTGTGCAACGCTTACCTAAAAGAGTGCTTCTGTGGGGCAGGTAACAACTGAAGATAACCAAGTCTTGTTAAGTGTGTAGCTGGTGTTATCAAACTGACGCACATGCTACAGCGTAGTAGTATATGACTATAGCCTGAGTTACCCCCCCACCCTCCTACCCCCAAAAACCCCACCAAACCCAAACAGAAAAACCCCACCAAAAAAAGCCCAAATTAAAAAACCAAAACTGCCTCCAAATCTTTGTTTGCAAGCAGAACCTGCTAATGCCACTGATATTGAT
This sequence comes from Ciconia boyciana, assembly GCF_034638445.1. Lineage (NCBI taxonomy): Eukaryota > Metazoa > Chordata > Aves > Ciconiiformes > Ciconiidae > Ciconia > Ciconia boyciana. Next base: position 108,783,423 of record NC_132936.1, on the reverse strand, counting down.
GGGCGAGTAAAGCAACAAATCTTCTGTAAAGCCCTGGTTAGAGAGCAGGATTCCCAAACCTTCCTTAAGAGAGAAGATGCAAGACACTCCCTGTGTGGTTTAAAGATTAAACTTCTGAAGTACTTGTTAGAAGGGTGTCATGACACTGGAAAAACCCAGCCTAGTAGTAAATGCTGTAAATAGCAGAACTTTGTCCTGTGGCATGAAGCTTAAGATATCGTAGCACTTAAATGACTATCATAGGAAGTAACATAATAACTTGAAATACTGATTAAAATAATGCAAGATTGCCTGGAAAAGGTGATTTCTAAAATGAAGTTATAGCTGGAGAGGAAAGATAATACAGTGGTTGGACTGTTGATCTAGAGTAATGAAAGCCACATTAAATTTCTAGCTCCATAACAGCCATCTTGTACAGTGAAAGAGGCCCATGGGATGCCAGCTGGATTGTGCTGCTTTTATACTTTAAAATAGCATTTTCCGATAATTACTGCTGGATTAGCTGAACTAGTGAAAATCCTTGTTCAGATAAAGCTTTCTGGCACTTGCAGTTAGCACAAAGCTAAACAATGGATATGCTGATAAGGAACCTTAATTTTCTAGTGTGAGCAAAATCGTTCTTCAACTCACCTTTGTGTTATAGTTACTCCACTAAATAATTTAGTAGCACAAATAATCAATGAATACATTGTTATGCTTTTAAATATTCTTTTTCCAGTTGGAGCTTACAAATGGTTTGGTTGTTTTTTTTCCAGTTGGAAAGTAGTGATTAGTATAGGTCTCTAGCTTTTTATTCCTCTGATGTATTTTTAATACTTTTAATATTAAAACTGCAGAATAAAAGCCTTAATTGGCTAGAACTGCTGTTCTGTTTGGGCTGTTTGTACTGGTGCTTTCTGGACTGAATTGATACTTTCAATTTAATGAGAAGTATTTGCTTATGTAATGATTCACTGAAGAAACTTATGTAAGAAAAGATTAGCAGAAAAGTTAAGTACAAAGTAGTAATAACCTGTGCACTATTTTCGGTTTAAATACTAGGCTTTCAATGTGAGCTAAGGTTAGGGAGTTACACTCCTTAAAGAGGTGGAGATGGACTAACTGACGTCTGATTATAACTAGTATTAGAAAAAAGTGTCTAAGCATCTCTTCCAGTTTTGATAGTAATGTAATAAATGCACTCTTATGAGATCAGTGGGTTTTTTTAAATCTTATTGATGTTTCAAAAACTTTATTTTCCTGTTTTTCTATTAAAGGAAGCCAGTAACTACTTTTCTCCCTGCCCTAAAAGGAAAAAATATTTTTGTCAAAACTTTAGGGAACTTCCCGAATAGTGCTGATAATACCATTGTGTATAAAAGACTTATATAATGGATTTTTTTTTTCTAGAATGCATTATGTATACAGTATAACACATGAAAATATAAAAATCTGTAGGCTCTCTTCTTTTGAGTGGTGATGTCTGCAGATTTAGCCCCCTCTGGAGTCAAATCTTGTACCCAAATACAAATAGAAATTCTCATGCAGAGGTTTGGATTTGTTGAATAATTATTTGTGCTTGTTCATGCAGATATATGTAAGAAAGGTATGAATTGTCCTGTCTGGGAAATTTTTAAGTTGAAAGGACTCTTGGGAAATACCATCTTTTGCTGCCATCACCAGTAGATGTGATGCAGTTTTTTCTAAAACTTGGGGGTAGAGGTAGGTGGTATTATAATAGAATAGAAGTTCTTCAGGTGAACGTGGATGTGTCTCTCTTACTGTAGATCTTACTGTTTAACAGATTAGCTTATTTAAGAGTAATATTAATTGTGAAACAGAGTTGACTTCCCAGGCTTAAAATTCAGGTTTTTTATCGAAACATGAGCGTTTGCAAAGCACAGAGAACAACTGGGAGACAGCTGAATCGCCTAGGAATTGAGACCAGGAAACCAAGGCAAACACAGTTTCTCACTGTTTAACTTGGTAACTGTTTTTCTGCTGTGAAGGTAGGTCTCAATGACAACGTTTAAGAAACTAACAAACGAAACTTCCTAAAATGGGGGAAATAAAGTATTGCAATCTTAGACAGCAATTACATTGCCAAGAGGTTTGAAATGCTAGAAGAGCTGCTCCCTGGAAAAAGTGTGTAATGTCATGATAAAGATGTTGATCAAATTTATAATTTTATGAACTTGCCTCATAATTTAGTCATTTCTTATATGTGTGTGTTGTCTGCTCTGGAGTAAGACTTCTCTTTGTGTTTTTTTCACAGGGTAACCATTTTTGTAGAGTTTTGGTAATAGACCTATTTCAGAGAGGCAAGTTATGTTGAAAAATAGTTTTTGTTTTACTCATTGAGATGACAATTCAAATGTCCGTTTATACTAGCTACTCTGCATGGATAAAAACCCTTCAAACAAGTGTTTAGAGCACACATCTGCATTGATACACTTCTGTTCAAGGGCTCTGTGCTTACTGCCACTTCACTTTAGCTGCTTAATTTTTATTGCAAGAGATGCATGAAATAGCTGACATTGTAAGAAAATTAAACAGCTTCTATGCGATGGTTGGTCGTGCATCTAAATCATCCCTTTTTCTAGGACAGAACATTAGATGTAATGAATGCACAAATGTTAATGTTAATTATTAACTAGATTGAATTAGTTACTGTAATTATCTGTTGGTGTTCAAAGTTAAAAGTGGGTCACCGAGACTCAAAATACTTTTGCAATGAATTTTTCTAGCATTGATTTTTGTATTTCTGCTTGTGCTGCTCTTTGGCTTCTAGTTTGGAGAGGAAGAGTGGAAGTTCAAGTCTTTTGCTTATAGCCTCATTCATATAAAAGTAACCTGTCCCTTCTGTTAGAATTATGGTAGTGCATATATTACAGGACAGAATAATCTGAATCCCTCCACCAGCTCCTGAAAAAGGATTTTCTTTTTAAATCAAGCATGGCTACCATAAAAAAGTGGTAGAATTTTTAGATCAAATCACCTTTTCTGCCTTGTCATTGAAATCATTAAGTGATGAAGCCAAACTTCAGACTTTGGGAAATGTAAGATTTTTTTACTTTTGTTGTTAAATAGCACTGTATGACAGATATTCAGAGGAAAAATGATCACAGGTCTGAATGTTTGTAGGTTAATTTAAGCTGCATTTAACAGAAGAGCGTATGAAAGTGGGTTTATACCTAAGGGACTAGATTTTGAAAAGCCAAGCCTTAGAACCTTGAGGGAAGTGTGTTAGTAAAAATTGCTGGAAGAAATGAGGAATTGGGTGTAGGGTGGACTCAGGACTTTCTTCACATTAAGTCAGTCAAGATTTTAGCCTCTAAAGTCAAACTTGGAAGAAGGGCTTCTGAAATAGCTGTGTGAATAACCACTTCAAGAAGGATATTATTAATAAAGTAGGGTATAGGAGGAGTGGAAAAAAAAAATCACTCATTTAAGCAGTGATATTTAGACATTAAATGGTGTGGGAAAGAAATCAGAGTTATTCAAAATAAGGCTGGATTAGACTTGCCAAAAGGTAATTTGGATCAAAGAAGAGAAGAGTGAAATAAAAATGTGCTATTCAGTGAGTAAATGCAGTAGTTTGGCATGAAAGTTGAATTCATATTTTAATATAAGTGATAACTTTGTGTTCAAAGGCAAATGTAAATAAACCATAATTGAAGTGGAAGCAGAATGCTTCCAGATTGGGTCAACTTGATGATGATAATCTCTCCTTGAATTGTGGTGGAATTTGTATGTGGAAACCTGTGCTCAAAAAGGGGAGTAGAGCTCTACTGTAGATAGGTGTGTAAGTGGAAATTTAGTATTCCTTTGTTTTACAGATTATCATAAATGTCTATACTGACTACATAACATGAGAATGCTCATTAGATCTTCCTGTACAAGGAAGCAATTGTAGCTAGAGTAATTTTTACAGATCAGTGTTTTCTTACTATACTGTGACTGGTCTTGGATTGCTTAAGAATTCACTTGTTTAGAGTTGCTTGAATAAGGCCTGTAACTTTGCCTTATCCTGGAGCCCTCAGAAATAAGGACAAGATTGTCAAGAGGTGTGTTTATATTTGAAGTATTTTGTCATACAGACTTGTTAAGAGATTTCAGAAATTCATGAATTGATCTTTTGTGCTTTCTGGGAGGGGAGCATGCAAGAAGCAAGGCTTATTGCACAAAAGGCTGCGTCTTTTTGTCTTGCTGACCGACCATAGGTAATTTTACCACGAAGTTTTTCGCTTTTTGTTGTCTCAAAAATAATTATTGAAAATGGTAAGATTCTGTTTAACATTAATTTAGCCTAATTTTTTCTATTTAAGAGATTTCTACAACTTGTTAATTTAGTATTATCAGTTATTCTTATTTCTAATATTTCCTGTTTGTTTTTTTAAAGGTGATTTTTGTGTATAATTGCTACCAAATCTAAAAATGTGAAGTGTGTGTATTGAAAATATATATATATGTGTGTGTGTAAGATAAGGAACTCGCATGAATCTTAAACCAGTTTACTAAGCTGCTGTGGTAAAGTGCCAGGTTAGGAAATTTATTTGTCTTAAGTCTTTCAATTAGAGAAAATTGTTGCCTCTTGCATACACTTTAGAATACATTTATTGCTTTCTAAAGAAGAATAAGATGAAGTAGAATAAATATGGCACAAGACTAAGCTTTTAGCAGTACATTTATTTTAGGGAACAGAAAGTATTTCAAGATTGACTTGAGAAAATTGAGGTGTTGCTTTGTCTTTGTTGTTGCTGGTTTTTGTGAAGAAAAGAAAATAACTTCGTGCTAGGTACAGTATACCTTTTCAGAATATTAGGATTACTAACACGATGGATACTTCTCTGGTTTTGTAGTTGCCTATAAAAATGTTAGTAAACTTCTTGTTTCAGTAACTTGGAACTACCCTGGTTGATCTTCTAATTTTAGAATGGTTTTAGAAAATGCTAATAGTCTTTAGGAAGAATCTTTGTCATAGTCATAAGCACATCTGTAACGTTTAATAAGTGTCATCTAGCATCATTGCTTGGAAATTAAATCAATTGAGTAGGATGCTCTCTACTTTTGAGGTATTCACTGGGCTGGTTGGTTAGGTGGTAGAAAAGAGAATGGGATGTTTATCAGGCACTGCTGTTCAAACTAAAAACTAAGTTTAGTTTATTTCGTGGAAGATGGCCTCCTAGGTGAGCAAGGTGCATCTGTTCTGACTTACCAGGCACAATATTTGTGTGTACTGAGGTATTTAGTTGCACAACGTTATGGTGATGAAGCTAGTGTTTTTAATTGGAGATGCAGATTTTTTCTTTGTTTAAAAAAGTTAATCACTTTTCAGTATCTCAGTGTTGTAAAAAGGTATGCTAACACCTTTCTTCTGCAATGTTTAGTAAATATCAACTGCTGTGTCAAAGAAACTGCCATTTATAAGTCTAGTATAAGTTTGTTCAGTTTTGAATTCTTCTGTGGCTTTCTTGTGAACTTCATGATGAATCAATTCTGTGCCCTATGAGCTACCTCTGTGTGAAAACACAGGCTAGTCATTCTCAGTTTTTACAGTTCTTTTTTGGCAGGCCATAAACCAAGTGAGTGTTTGAAGCATACAGAAAAAAAATTACAATTTTTTGAAATGGGCCTTTTCTTATCCAGTGTTTTGAAATTGGGGAGAGGCATCTCTCCTAGTGAATGTCTTCTCCAGGGAAATGAGGTGCAGGTCTCTGTGTGATCTGCACCTCTATGGCCTGTTGCACTGCGTGGCTTAATTCAGGGCCAGTTCAGAATAGCAGTATAGGTGCAGCTCATTTTACTGCTAGTTGGTAGTAGGGGTAACGTGTGATGAGACAGAGAGGGGTCAGATTGAGAGCAGTGACACTGGTGAGGAGCAGGAGTTAGTATTGGGCTTGGTTATGGGGAGAGGTGTTCTCACCTGGAGGAGTGAGAATGGCACCTATCCGGGATGAGGGGATTTGAGAAGTCAGTCATTTTAACCAAGGGCTGTGGGGTGAGTGAACTAAGGGCAATTGCTGGGGCAAGAAAGCATAAAGTAGGGGAGGGAAGGAGACAGACAGGAGAGAGGAGGTGAAAGAGTGGGGCGGTTTGCAGCAGGTAGCACAGTAGTCATGAAAAGGGAAGGCTTTGGTTGAGGACAGAAGGAAGAGCAGGATGCAAAGAGCTTTGGCATGCAGGAAAGCTGGACTGATCTAATCAGCCTCCTCTTGGAGGAAGGAGGTGATCAGCCTTGACATGTGTTCATCTCATCTTTTCTGAAAAAGAATCTCAAATAAAAGGGGATTCTAGCAACTCCTTTGTTAACTGTTCTGGAGCATAACTACAGTTATAATTAATTTCTTCTAATGTTTGACCAAAATTTATTCTTAAAGCTTTTTTCTTCTTGCTTTTCCTGTACATGGAAAACAATCTGTGACCTGCTCTATTTTAAAACCACATTTTACTTTTTCTGCCTTAGTCCAGTGGGAGTACTGATTTTGACTCTCGTCTATGCATCTGCTGGGTGCTTGAAAAAGGGGGAGGGGGGGTGAGGGGGCCACATTAGGATTATGTAAGTATTGCATATAAGATGTTTGGAGTAATCCTTCCACTTTACTCTGAGCAGTGTCTCAGTTGAAGTAACGCGCTCAAATTTCTCTCTCACTTCACTATACCTCTATAGTTTCACAGAGTATTTTGGTTTTCTTAATAGTAGAAAGAATGATGAGAAGTTTAGGAAGAGCTACAAATTGGTGAAGACTGAAAACTTGGTTGGTTTGATCTAGAAAGGAAGATACTGAGGGGTCTGCTTTCTCTTGGATCTTTACTGAACAAATCCTTGAGTTCAGTAGGTTTTGTTTTGCTCTCCCTTATTCCATCTGTAGCTGAGAACTGTAATGTTTTTTCTCATTCACCATCAAATTCAATGAGTTACTCTGCTAATTGTAACAATCTAAAATAGCTTAGTAAAATGCTATTTTAAATATTCAGACATTTATTTTGTAGTGATATAAATGGTCAGTGATATAAATATTATGTAGTTTATTTAAACCTCTTACTTTTAGACATTGACCATTAGAACTACTACTAGTGTTTAAGATTATTTATAGGCTACAGAAAGAGAGGCTGGTTGAAACTTAGTGTGAAATGCATGATGTTATTTTTGGGAAGAACATTCCAATAAAATGAGGTGCTAAGGCAGTTATTGTCATAAATAAGGTACTTAGGATATGTCTGCAAGTCAGTGGGACCTTCTGAAAGGAATTTTATTTCTTCTAGAACCATATAATGACTTAGTCAAGGTGGGAGTTCTCAGAGTTCATCTGCTCCTGTCCCCTGCTCGGAAGGGGTTATCCTCTGAGTTAGGTCAGGTTGCTCAGGGCCTTGTCCAGCTGAATTTTGAAGTCTCCATGGGTGGAGATTGCGCAGCTCCTCTGGGCAGCCTATTTAACTGCTCTCTTCATGCAACTTTTTCTTATCTGGTTGAAAGCTCCTTTCATGCAACTTTTGACCATTACCTCTCGTCCTTCTCTTGTGCACTTTTGAGAAGATTCTCTCTGTTCTCTGTAATGGCCTATTGAGCAGTTGAGAATGGCAGTTACATTCGTGCCTTAGCTTAAGACTGAACAAACACAGCTGTCTCAGCCTCTCTTCATGCATCTTTTTCTCTAGCCCCCTTAATGGTTTTCTGTTTGATTTGCTCCAGTTTGTCAAAGTCTTTCCTTCTACTGGGGAGCCCAAGACTGGGCAGAATATGCCAGATATGGTCTGAATAGAGGGGAGTAATGATCTTCTGCAGCATGGTGGTTATTTTGTCCCAGGCGCCAATTTTTGCTCTTGCCTTCACATTTCTTGAGACTTCTGTCAGCTGGTTTCTCCAGCCTGCTGAGATGCCTCTGAACAGTAGCTCTACTGTCCAGCATATCAATCTATCCCAATTTAGGGAAAGCCATCCACAGACTTGCTGAAGTTGCATTCCGTCCCATTTTCCTGGTCATTAACAAGGAGATGAAACTGTATCAGAGCTAGTATTGACCCCTGAGAAATTCACCAGTAATAGCTTACCAGTTAGACATCAAACTGCTTACTGCAACCCTTTGAGCCTGTGGCTCCCCAAATGTTGGTTCTTGCACTGCTGGAAGATGGTCATGACATTTGCCTTTTTCCAGCTGTCAGGAATTTGTCTTGATCACCATGTAAAGATGTTAGAGTGGCCTCACGATGTCACCACCTAGCTACCTCCGCCCTTGTTGGGTGCATGCTATTCAATTCAATAGACTTTCTGTATCCAGTTTATCTAACTGGGGCCCCTAACTTAATTTTCCTCTACTGCAGGTAGTACTCCAGTGCTTATGTAGACGTGGGAAGTCTGAGAACAAAACTTGCCAGCAGAGACCAAGGCGAATACATGTAGCCTTTTCTGTGTCCTTTGCTGCTAGATAACCTGTCTCATTTCTGCAGTGGACCCACATTTTCCTTGATTAATTCATGTTAATGTCAACTCGGTGTTTAAAAACAAGTGCTCAATTAACAAAATCTGATTTTTTACCTTCAGATCTTTTAGGTGAAATTAAATTTTAGAAAGACACTTCATACAATAATCTTTCTTGTAATGAACTGTGAATTGCATATTCATATATTATATTAACACTGAGGCTATAGTGTCTCAATCAAAGATCAGCCATGTTCCCTTTACAAAGATCAGCCATGTTCCCTTTACACAGCTCTCTACATCAGAGATAGCCATTATATTAAATAGGTAATGTAAAAAATGCTACTATCTCGCTATTCCAGGAGGAGTTGGACATTCGTTATCTGAAAGTAAAATGAGTTACATGATCCGCAGTGATGGTAATGTAATGATGGATTCTGTTGCAGTGTATGTTTGGGAACTCAGATTCCCTGGGGAGTCTGGACTCTGAAAGCTGTGATTTGTATCATGCGTCGAAAGCTTAAGAAATAACATAATAAGGTCACTTTTTGTTAAAATATGTATAGAAGATAGGAAATGTATCTTAAGTGGTTTTTCACAGGAAATCATCAACTGTCACGTCTAGTTGCTGAAGATGATGTTGTTTTTCATGCCCACTTAAAAAGGCTTTCCACAGTATAACTGGGCTCAGATTCGTGGAATTACAGAATCACAGAATCGTATAGGTTGGAAAAGACCTTTAAGATCATTGAGTCCAACCGTAAACCTAACACTACCAAGACCACCACTACACCATGTCCCTAAGCACCTCATCCAAACGTCTTTTAAATACCTCCAGGGATGGCGACTCCACCACTTCCCTGGGCAGCCTGTTTCAATGCTGGACAATCCTTTTGGTGAAGAAATTTTTCCTAGTATCTAACCTCTGATCTAAACCTCCCCTGGCGCAACTTGAAGCCATTTCCTCTTGTCCTATGGCTTGTTACTTGGGAGAAGAGACCGACCCCCACCTGGCTACAACCTCCTTCCAGGTAGTTGTAGAGAGTGATAAGGTCTCCCCTCAGCCTCCTTTTCTCCAGGCTAAACAACCCCAGTTCCCTCAGCCGCTTCTCACAAGCCCTGTGCTCCAGGCCCTTCACCAGCTTCCTTGCCCTTCTCTGGACACGCTCCAGCACCTCAATGTCTCTCTTGTAGTGAGGGGCCCAAAACTGAACACAGGATTCGAGGTGTGGCCTCACCAGTGCTGAGTACAGGAGCACGATCACTTCCCTAGTCCTGCTGGCCACACTATTCCTGATACAAGCCAGGATGCCATTGGCTTTCTTGGCCACCTGGGCACACTGCTGGCTCATATTCAGGTGGCTGTCAATCAACACCTCCAGGTCCTTTTCTGCCGGGCAGCTTTCCAGCCACTCTTCCCCAAGCCTGTAGCGGTTGCATGGGGTTGCTGTGGCCCAAGTGCAGGACCTGGCACTTGGCCTTGTTAAACCTCATACAACTGGCCTTGGCCCATTGATCCAGGCTGTCCATGTCCCTCTGTAGAGCCTTCCTCCCCTCAAGCAGATCAACACTCCTGCACAACTTGGTGTCATGTGCAAACTTACTGAGGGTGCACTCGATCCCTTCGTCCAGATCATTGATAAAGATATTAAACAGAACTGGCCCCAACACAGAGCCCTGGGGAACGCCGCTTGTGACCGGCCGCCAACTGGAGTAAACTCCATTCACCACCACTCTTTGGGCCCGGCCATCCAGCCAGTTCTTTACCCAGCAAAGCGTACACCCGTCCAAGCCATGAGCAGCCAGTTTCTCCAGGAGAATGCTGTGGGAAACTGTGTCAAAGGCTTTACTGAAGTCTAGATAGACAACATCCACAGCCTTTCCCTCATCTACTAGGCGGGTCACCTTGTCATAGAAGGAGACCAGGTTAGTCAAGCAGGACCTGCCTTTCCTGAACCCATGCTGGCTGGGCTTGATCCCTTGGTTATCCTCTACATGCCGTGTGATAGCACTCAGGATGATCTGCTCCATCAGCTTCCCCGGTACCGAGGTCAGGCTGACAGGCCTGTAGTTCCCCAGGTCCTCCTTCCAGCCCTTCTTGAAGATGGGCGTCACGTTAGCTAATCTCCAGTCAGCAGGGACCTCCCCAGTTAGCCAGGACTGCTGGTAAATGGTGGAAAGAGGCTCGGTGAGCACATCTGCCAGTTCCTTTAGTACTCTCGGGTGGATCTCATCAGGCCCCATAGACTTGTGAGTGTCTAAGTGGTGCAGCAGGTCACTAACCATCTCCCCCTGGATTACGGGGGCTCCATTCTGGTCCCCATCCCTATCTTCCAACTCTGGGGGCTGGGTACCCAGATAACGATTGGCCCTGCTATTAAAGACTGAGGCAAAGAAGGCATTAAGTACCTCAGCCTTTTCCTCATCCTTGGTCACTGTGTTCCCTCCCCCATCTACTGGGGGCTGGAGATTCTCCTTAGCTCTCCTTTTGCTGCTAATGTATTTGAAGTGTTTTTTGTTGTCTTTTACAGCAGCAGCCAGATTGAGCTCTAGCTCAGCTTTGGCCCTTCTAATTTTCTCCCTGCACAGCCTCGCTACACCTGTGTAGTCCTCCTGAGTTGCCTGTCCCTTCTTCCAGAGGTCGTAGACTCTCCTCTTTTTTCCTGAGTTCGAGCCAGAGCTCTCTAGTCAGCCAGGCCTGTCTTCTTCCCCGCCGGCTCATCTTTCGGCACCTGGGGACAGCCCGCTTTTGCGCCTTTAGGACTTCAAATTGGAATTGTAGCAAGGAAAGCAACAAACCATCAAAAATAGACTATTTGTAGGAAAGAAGTTATGTATCTGGCTAGGTTTTGGCCCTGGTCTTTAAGACCTTTAAGTTAAAAGATTTGAACTTTTTAATCTGTCATAATTGTTCCTATTCAGTAAAGGTATTGATTTTATGGCTGTTAGTTTTGTTCAATTACAGCGTACCCTGGTGCTTACAAATTGGTTCATTCCCAGATTGTGCTGTAGAGCTTGTTTTCCATTAGCTTTGTCAAAAGGTAGAGAAACAGAGAAACTGATTTTTGATAAAAATCTTTGTTGAGATGGATGAAGGATCATGGTAGGAATCTTCTGCTCCTGTTGAGTGAAATCGCTATCCAGGCAATATTAACCTTACTGTGGCAAAACCTTTGGCTTGCAATGCCACTGTACCGAATCTGCATTGAGGAAATGTAATCTATTTAAATTACTGCATAGATTCTCCATAACCTTTTAGTATAAGTATAGTAGTAAATGCCCGTGAGAAATATGTTTGAAGAATCAGTGGAAAAATGGATTTGATTATAACAATGCAGTATTTTCAGGAAAAATATTTGGATAAATTACCAAAAATGCCATGTCTAAGAGAACACCCTGTGTAAGAGGATAAAAGAAAACAAGAATATGGATGAGTGCATGGAGGAAGCGTAAACTGAATTATCTTATTTCATGGTTCTATTGAGTCTAAATGTAAGACTTTATTTTACCAGTATAAAAATAATGGCCAAAAAGATTTCTGCCCCCCACCCCGCCCGTGCAAATGCATTGTAATGAAATAGCCAGCCACTGTGTAGTTCTGAATTTTTTTCAAAACATCTGTTGGAAACACTTATTTAAAAAATCTTAATGATGCTTTATAGGATGAAAAATCTAGAAAATTCTAGAAGAAGCTGGGAAAACTGCTTTTGTGACTTGCAGGTTGCTTCATTGAAAATCTTATTTCAAAGCTAAATAATGAAGGCTTTTAATAAAGTATTTCCATGAAGCTTTCACTAGGTTTACATACAAGGCAAGGACCAAATCTTATGTATAAAATTCCAGTATATCCAAGCTCTTACTTCTCCATCTCATAACTTGGAATTTTAAGTAAACCTGTTATTTTTTTGTCAGTAAAGTTTGGACAATGTTTATAATGTCTGATTGTTCAAAGTAAATTCTTCACTGAGATTTAAAACCTCACATTTTGTCTTAAGCATCCAAAGGGTTGTCTATACCAAGGCAGATCATGCTTTTTGGACATGTATAACATTCTAGTGCTTCATTTTTTTCAATCCAGATTAGTTATATCCAAACTGTTTGTCTTAACAGACACATAAATAGATACATATCTGGATAGTACAGTAACATAAACAAGTAAAGGAAAAAAGGTCAAGGTTAGCAGGTAACCTATGGAAAATTAGGTGATGGAGATGAAGTCCTGAGTTGGGTCATGGTTTTTTTTAGATAATAGTTTTGAGCGTCTCTGGTTTTATAGAAGGCAATGTGTACTATGGATGATAAAAGTTAAGAATTTTATTCTTCCTTTTTAAAAAACAAGACAGCAAATGGTCATTCCTTTTGTCTGCTGAAGTAGTTGCTTAAAAAACACCTCTTCCGTTGTGTATTAAATGATTTTAATTTCTGTTCCTGTTTGAAAACTGGTACCTGGTTTTAGGTAATCGTACAATCTCTTTAGTTTAAGATTTGACAAATGACGACTTGTACTGGTTAAATAGTTCCTTGCCTGAAATGTATACATGTATACATGCTAGGTATCTTAATGTCATCTTCAGTTTGAGATGAAAATTGGAAGGTTGACTTCAGCGAGTATTTACAAATTTAAGTTTAGGATGGAGATTGTAACTGAAGATAATTAGTCACATATGTATAATTAATATATTAATGTTATAGTATATTATTGCCTATTATATATACGGTTAGCCATCATTAATATAACTAGTTTCATGCTATTCAAAATCCATGGGTTTCAGTCTGCTATTACTAATTCCTATCAGTCCTTTGTTTTTATTAAGGTCTGTCTCTGTAGTGTGGCTAGTTCTTGGTTTGACTGTCATCGTATTCTTAGATATCCCTGATTCCCTTTGAGTTTGAATAGAATAGGGATTAGCATTTACTGACATCAAATTACTCTGAAGTTCACCTATCACTTTGTTACAACGGACCATCAATACAACACCAGTTAATATGTTAAGATGGTTCAAAACTTCACAGTACTCTTCCTCTATTGAAATGTTCATGCAACTTCAGTGGCTTTTGCCACTCTTTGCACTGTCTGTGGCTAGAACACGTTCTCTCTTCCAGTTTCTCAGGTCTCTGTTCTGGATTGTTTCACTTAGAGAAAGCACACAAAGTGTTATTGTCCATTTAAAAAACAATTTATACAGGAATTTTAAGATTATGAGTATTTCTGGAATACTATTCTAGATTGTGAGCATTTCAGTCTGACTCCAGCATGTGTTTTCAAACTGAAATAACAATTCAAACTGAAATAACATTTCTTAATGAAAAGAATAGGTGAATTTTTATGTGAACCAGCATATGACAAATCTAGAGACATTATTGAATTGTCATCTCAAAATGACTTTGTCCGTTGCCTGAAATACTCTTATGTTAAATATGGCATGTGAAACAGTGTTGAAAAAAAAAAAAATTCCCAGGGTTATAAATTGGTAATTCTATGTGAAAAGCAGACTTTCATTTGACATTAAGCTGTTGTTCTAAATAATATTTCTTTTTCTACCTGAGTGTCCTGCAATGATTTCCTTCGCCTGTTTGATATTCACCTGCTGCTATGGAGCAAGCTAAAACTGCAAAATTATGAAGGAAGAGATTTATAGCAACAAGAGAAATTTATTCTGTAAATTGCACTTGCTCCAAGAGCAGACTGCTATCAAATTAATGTTAAATGCTTTTATACATGAGATGAAAAGCAATTTTCTTTCAGTGGAAGGTGCTCATCAAGCAAAGAAAGTTTAGCTTCAAGAAACTATGTACTAACTAAAACTCTGGAATGAGTGCTGCAGAATTCTGTGTCGAAAGCAAAGCACCTTTCCTTTGCCAGCTATTAATCCCAGTGTTTACATTCAGTTTCCCCTGCTCCTCAGCAGTAGTAGTTTTATTTCTAGTTGAGACTTTCCCATACAGGATTTCCCTCTGGTTTCTGATGTTGCAGCTAATCTGTATTCTGAGTAGTTCATGAGACGAAAAAGTGGGAGAGATGAATGAATCTCTCGGTTATCGATCAAAAGTTTTCTAGGCACAGGCAAATACTAACTCATTAGCAGAAGAGCTGTTAGTGAAGCAATCTGGAACTACTTCCTCTGCATTCACCTCCCATTGGAACAGCAGCTCTTGTTTGAGTTTGACCTGCTGGAAGAAATCAACAACCACTCTTGTACTCAGGGGGGTTATAGCGTCAGAAGTATCTGCATGAAAACCAGTCAGATAAATCGGCTGGTCTCAGTTTAGTCTTATTCTAAAACCTGAATGGCAACTAAATTCTGTACTAGCTGAAGTGTTGGAGTGGGCAAGCCACATCATTTGAAGTTGCACAGCGTCGTTCCTTCTGCTGTACCAGGCACGCAATGTTCCCCTGCAGCAGCATATTTGGCTAGTTTTTAGTAATGCATAAAAAGCTGAGGTTCTTACCTTTCAACTGAGGATGAGTTACAGAGAAAACTAGTTTATTTTGAGAACTACTATGTTAACCGTTGCTGAGCCCAAATGGGTTATATTTTTTCATTATGTCCTCTTGGTGGCATGGATGCCAGTCTAGTTGGCAGGAGGAGATGGTAACTGTTATACTCTGCTTCCTCTGAGATTTGCTTTTGGCTAAGGTGCTAAAGTTAAGAAATGGGTAAAGTTAAAGCAGTGGATTATAGGTTAAACTTAAGTGACCCAAAGTTCTTCCCCTCTACCCACTCACATCACGCCCCCAACAAATCCAAACCCCTTCCCCTACTGCCAAAAATAAATATTAATCTATGTAGTTGAGTTCAGTCTGGTTCTCAGCAGACCATAATGTGAGGAGCATATTTGAGGGCATTGGAAATATTTTAATGTTAACTTTAAGGTGCTAGCAAGTAGCTTAACTATTGAGTTAAGCCAAATGAGCAGTTTAGAATACATGACAACTTTGTCTACAAAGTGTGTATTTAAGTTAATAGAAAGTAGTGGTACAGTAGTGGTACAGTACACAATATATTGTGGGTTTTTTGTTGTTGTTTGGTTTTGTCTTTTTAATAGTGAAGTGGAGAACACACGTTTTCACTGTGATGTACCAGTTGGGATTCAGGAACAAGCAGGGAAAATCATCTTACAAAACACCACTGCCAAGATATAAAACTTGATATCTGGACCAGCATTTAGCTGCTTTTTAAAAATGTGTATTTTAAGATGTTAGTATTGGAAATGTTTGGAGTTTCTTTCTAGCTTTGTGCCACATGGTTTGAAAATCCTAAACAGGCGTTTGATGAATCAGCATCTCTTTCCATTCCTTCTGCTCCACAAAGACTGCACATTTAAGAACATGTTGTTATGATTCTGTAAATTGAGAACATAGCAAAAAAGACCCTGGAATCACCAGAAGAAGCAGTAGTGGCATATGATTTTCAAAAAACCTCATTGTTACATCACTGACAAAAATACTAAAGGTTGGGAATCAGAGCAATCACAGCGTTTCCTTGCTCTTATTAATATATTTAAATGATCTTTTCTGTGGCTGCAGTTGTGCTGTTTTCCATATGAGTTTGATGATTTAAGTATTTATCCTTTTTAAGTTCTTGAGAGAGGAAAGCCAAGCATCCACTTTTTGGGGAGAAAGAAAAAAAGGCTTAGGTCAGCAGACTGTGCATTGGTGTAGCTGTGCATTGAGCTGAAGAACTTGGGATGTGAAAGAACGAACACGTTCCATCCGGGTGAAAGAATGATGTCTGTTAGGGTTCAGTTTGCTATGGTTTTTGAGCTTTCCGTATGATCTCATCACTGGAGGAGGAAAGTATATTCTCCCATAAGAATAATCTCATACTTATGATTCATTACTACTGTGGTTTTTTGTGTGAGCCTTTTGAGTGCCAGACCTCCCCCCACTCTTCCACCCCAAATAAAAAACAACCACCCTGTCTTTGGCTTTATATGGCATTGCTGTAGGTGGACTTATCCAGAATAATGGTTGGCTTTAACAATCAGAGCCTTACATCTTTGTCTAGCGAAGAACTCCTTGTAACATATATTTATCCAGCTATTTGTCAAGCTTTACGTTTTGGGAAGAGAGCTTGTACACTTTGTTTCCTAAAGTTTGGTAAGCACTGTTTTGCATGAATGTTCCCTTTTATGAATTTTCCCTTTTCTGCATATAATTTCATATACTTAGTTTGGTAAGTTTGCTTGGGAACAGACAATTTCTAAATTTTTCTTAGCTAATATTTAGATTGTCACGTTAGTTCCCCAGTAGTTCCCTGATAAGTTAGCAATCAGTTCTTTGAGCAGCTGTGTCTCTGGCAGTAGCATTTGAAGCTGGAGATGGATCCCTTAGCTCATTCTCCCGCATCCCTTAATGAGCTCACATGTTGGGAAGGTGCAGGCTAATCCAAGTGTAATGTTTTCTGGAACATTACACCAGTACAGCATACCAGAAAAAAGAAAATTTGTAGATAGGCAAGTAAACCCTGTAGGATGCTTTTGAAGGCCTAAGGACATGGCAAATAGATGAAGACCCTTTTGCTTTTCTCTTGCAACATGACTGTAGACACATTGTTTATTTCCCACTAGTGCTAAAGTAATCTGTCTGTAAAAAAAAAAAAAAAAAGGCAAGCGTTTGTGGTCAGACGACAGTGATTCTGGTGCAGTGAATGAAGTAAGTCATCTTCTAGCATCTTACAGTCAGTTCCTGCAGTCTAAGGGACATGTGTATTGCGGAAAACCCTGTGGGCTGTGAAGAGTTCATGTATAAATACTGAGATCACTGAAGACCTGTCTCCTGTTAGAAGTACAGCAGGGAAGTGTAATAAGCTTGAAGAGCAAGAAATATGATAAAGGACACTGTTCTGATTCACTTGGCTCCTGCTCCTTTGAACTGAAGTTTAAGTTCATAAATAGTGGAGGAATACAAAGGGCACTGGCTCAGGTTCTAATAACAGTCTGTATGTTAAACTCAGCATTTTCCTAGGAAAAGGTGGATCATGGAAAGAAAACTAAACCTTGTTTTTCATTAGACCTGTCAAAGATAGTCGTGAGCTAATAGCATGGATTTTTGATTTGGTGTAGCCCTTTGGGGTTAGTGGAATTCAGGTATGCATCTTATTTTTTAAAAGTGACTTTTTGGAGACATATGGTGTCTAATTGCTGTAATGTACTATATACTATTCAAATATTAAACTATCAAATGGTCATTGAAGAGCAGACATGTTCTTCTCTGCTAAAGGTCCTGCCTCCATGCTTTTCCTCAAAACAAAAATTAATCACTTCAGAGTACAGAACTTCTTACTAAGAGGAAGAAGTTGAATTCATCTCCCCTACAACAGTAATATGCAATTATTGAACTCTGGAAAAAGGCTAGCACACTGTGATGGTTTAATTTGTTTCTGGTAGTGATAGCTTCATTTTTCCATCTTACTGCTGCAGTCTGATAAACAAAGTGATGAGTGGTGGGAACTGTTGGCAGGAGGGGAATATATCACCTTCAAACTGGTACCTGGATATCAAAATTATAGACCTGGAACATTAAAATTTTAGTTATAGGATTTGTGTAAAATGAAGGCAGAAGGCTTATTGTGTAATGATTGAATAGGTCAACTGGAAATAGTTTGTATTTGTCATTTTTTTAAAGTATGTGAGTCATCTTGTATCTTTATATGGTTAAGAATAATCCCCTGCTATTAAGAAAATTCTTTTATTTTAAATGGAGCATGAAATATTTGAGATCTAGACTTGTGTAATATTTCCAGTTATAAGGCATAGTCTTAGAAGTGGAACTAAAAATAGTTTAACAGTTGTTAAAGAAAAGCTAGAAATTCTACTCAAGGTCACCTTATTTGTGCTTATGAATTGTGCCACTTGAATACCAAATAGTTCTAAAATGAGTAGGTTTTTATTCTTGTTATGTTAAATAAATTCATGTAAAACAAGAGCTTTTATAAAAACGTGGGCCTGTGGAAGGACCATGGCAGGGCAAAGAGTGAGAATGCTCTGAATAAGAACATCTGAACTGGATGGTCTGTCCTATTAATTAAGTCTTCTGATCACTGTACCATTACTCAATCACTCTCTGGTTCTACCTTCGTTGTAATTGGAACATATTAGCTTATACTCATAGCCTCAATTTTTAATAGAATGTAAATGATTTTTTTATCTGTCTGACACATGATTGAGATTAAGTTATTTTTTGGCAAGAACCCTGCAAACTACATGGCTCTGCTTCCAAATCGGTATCTAGGTCCTGTCACCTATGGTTTATCATGCCTGTGATTGATCCAAATTCAAATGTAGCCAAAATTTGTTTCGGGCTCAGAAGTTTTGTGTAATAACTGTTACACATTTTAGAAAAACCACTACTGTTTGTTCTGTACTTTGTGAACAGTACAGAATGTTTCTAGGTTTGAACTTTAAGATAGTTGTGTGCCAAAATACTCTAAAAATAAAGAAATCCAGTAGGTTCTTGCATTGTCCTCTTCTCAGATGATGGCACCTTCTTATTTACCTGTGGCATGTTTTTAATGGGACTGTGAAACACCTGAAACTTGTAACTAATTTTATTTTTTTTGCATCTAATCTTTTTGGATCAGATGTGGTCCTTTCAGTCTAAACTGTAAACTATAAGATGAACTATGCTTAGAAAAGAAGCAATGTATTTATGTATATTATACTTTGACTATCCCTATATTGAACTAATTTCTGGCTAGAAAAAGGGTGGTCTAATTAGAGGTTGTTATCCCATTCTAATCTAGTTGTTGAATAGGTGATGAGACTAGAACACGTGCGTTTTTAAAATTAAGAATGTATTTCCTCATCTGATCTTGAATCTCTTGCATGCGTAAGAGACATGATCTCAGTATTCTCTCTTCTCCCCTAGCCTTGAAAAGCATCCCAGTGTTGAGAGCTTTTCTAATTGTTGGAGTGCTATGGAAAGTGTGATAGAAATTGATGCTATGTTTTCTCAAAAACATCAGTATTGAAAGTTAACAAAACAGTTGGATACACTGCTGAATTTTCTTGTGCTAGGAGATGGAAATAAGATATTGGGAAATTCAGCATGGTCTTTTAAAAAAAACCCAACAAACACACACAACCCCCCCAAAACCAACCAACCAGCCAATAAAAACCCAAAAAAAACCTCCCAAGAAAGACTGGGGGGGAGCCATCCCTTTTCTATAAAATGTGAAGAAATATTTCATTACTTCTCTTTTGTAATTTATGAAGAATGCATGTCTCTTCAGCCTTCTCAGTTTTCCAAATGGCAAGCCACATTCCTTGCAAGCCAGGCATCATGTGCTTTCTATAATGTTGGATGTGCTGGAGTGGTACGTTCAGAGAATTTGACTTACTGATAAGAAATCATTCCTTTCTATTTTTATTTCCTGTCTGCATCTGGACATTTCCCATAAAGACAACTTGCATAGTATCACCCGCTCCTCTCCTAATAAATAGTGTGTTTATGGTATGTTCTGCTGTCTTGTGTTTCTAATATGATGACATTCATGATATGCTGCCTTTTAACTTTAGGCTGTACCTTAGCTTCTAGATGACTGCCATAATCAGGATTAGCTACTGATGAAATGGCGCTTTTCAGTAATCAATAGAACCTTTTCTCAGGGAGAAAATGTTACATCTAGGTGTCAACTGTTGTAAAATATGTCAAAACCAAAAAGCATTTCATTTATGAGCAGGTGAATTTTTTGTGCTGAACTTTATCCCGTGTGTGTGTTTTCTTCTATATATGTTAAAAAGAGCAAGGGCCTTCCAGTCCTCATTTCTTGTAGAAGTAATTGCCACTGGAAAATGTAAACTGTATGAAGCTAGTGCAACTCCAGATTCTTTGTTCTCCAGTCTTTGCAGAAAAAGCTCTATATGGTTATGGCATTTAATTAAACTTCATGGTTGGTGGTGAGGAGAAAGGGGGGGAAAAAACCTGCAAGGGGAAAAAGTTTAAAAAAAAAAAAAAAAAAAGGTAAATCTCTTCTTGATCTCTTTCATTGGTAGTTAAGGCCTGTTTGTCTTGATCACAACTTTTCAGAACAAACACCTTTAAGCAAAAGTCAAAGTGCTAGTAGCTTTGTATTTAGAAAGGTCGATGTTTCAGCAAGTTCCAAGGAGTATTACTTAACATTTTGAGTTTTTAAAAAAATAAAAAAGTTAACAAAAATTGTGATGATTTCCCTTAAGTAATTTTATCTTCTACTCTAAAATACTTGTATTTTAACAGTGAACAGAGTATCTGCCAAGCACGAGCTGCTGTAATGGTCTATGATGATGCCAATAAGAAATGGGTACCGGCTGGTGGATCAACTGGATTCAGCAGAGTTCATATATATCATCACACAGGCAACAACACATTCAGAGTAGTAGGCAGGAAGATTCAGGATCATCAGGTAAGCAAATTTCTGAAAATTTGGCATAGGAATCTTAAGCTACTTTTGTGATTGTTTTTAACATTAAGAAATACATCTTCAGTAAAATTATGGGAACTGTTGTCCTGGTTTCGGCTGGCATAGAGTTAATTTTTATCCTACTAGCTGGTATAGTGCTGTATTTTGGATTTAGTATGAGAATAATGTTGATAACACACTGATGTTTTAGTTGTTGCCAATTAGTGCTTATACTAAGTCAAGGACATTTCAGCTTCTCATGCTCTACTGACTGAGAAGGCTGGGGATGCGCAAGATGCTGAGAGGGGGCACAGCCAGGACAGCTGACCCCAGCTGGCCAAAGGGTTATCCCACACCATATGATGTCATGCTTTCTCTTCCCCCCCCTTCCCCCCCCCCCAATTTGCTCCGCCATCCCACTGGGGCAGGGAGTGAGCAAATGGCTATGTGGTGTTTCGCTGCCTGCCAGGTTAAACCATGATAAACTCTAAATAATAAATTTATTTTTAACTGAAGTAGCAAAATTGTATTATGGCTTTTTCCCCATAAACTAAGCACTTTACATACTTCCAAGGCAATAGTC
Organism: Ciconia boyciana; assembly: GCF_034638445.1. Classification (NCBI taxonomy): domain Eukaryota; kingdom Metazoa; phylum Chordata; class Aves; order Ciconiiformes; family Ciconiidae; genus Ciconia; species Ciconia boyciana. Next base: position 108,762,059 of record NC_132936.1, on the reverse strand, counting down.
CTTGTGCGCTCTTTACCGTTCCTTCCTACAGACAGAGACAAAGGCTAGTGGTGTACACAGAAGTAATCTGATTCTTTTTAAGGCAAAGTGTCAACCTAAGAACTTTTCTTCTTGCCTACTCTCTGCTCTTAGCTACAGTCTATGTAGGTACCAACAGTTCTCTTGTAGCTTTTCCTATATTATGAGAAGTTGGATGCATGATTTCTCATTTCTCCAGATCAGTTAATTCAAAAAAGCCTTCTGACATTTGGTAATGCTGATCACCTACCACTTTGAGAGGTTGAGAAAGGAGCGACAAGGATTACGTCTTAATTTCCTTGATGAAGAAGTTATTAGATCTTGATTAAATGGCAAACTTAGCACCCTCTTTAAATATGCTCTGCCTTGTAAGACTTGGGGTGGGGTTAAAGATCTAATCGTTTTGTTTGAGGAAAGCTTCTATATCTGTTTCCCTCTCTCCCGGCATTTTATAAAATTCTTTTGGTCTGTTCTTGGTCATTTATCATACACCTGAAGCATAGACTGATAATCTCCTATGTGATTTGTCATTAAACACTTATTTCAAGAATAAATGATCTCTGATGCATTCATCTGAGAACAAACCTGTTTGGTTTTTTCTCCCATTATTCAGTAGAAAAAGATGAGACGATATAGTTATCCAAGTGCAATGGGATCCTCTTAGTGGATGGCTTGTAGTAAGTGGTTGTCCTACTAGCTAGAATTTATCACCTTTTATGTGAGCTGTAACAATCTTCCAAAATGATACCTTGTGATGCATAGTAGAAGTCCACATAAACTGCTACTGAAAGCACGGCAAGCTAAGGGGTGCAGCAGCCACAGTGAGAAGGTGATAACTTGGTTAAAAAGCATAATTCTAACAAGCACTCTGTGAAGTTAATGGAAAACTGGGTTTCTGAAATCCAAATGCATATTGATGTCAAGTACTCTGCTACTAAAAGTCAGAACTGTTGATATCCCTACATTGCTGTTACAAAACATCACTGCATCGTTTGAAATGAGAATGCTTAAGCTACAAAAGTTGATACAGAAGATCTCATTAGTCCCCTTGTGTATTCTCATTACCAATTTCATGCAGCATTGGAATTAAAATTGAAATGGCTATGTGCTTTAACATTGTGATCTTGTGGATTGTGGGACTGGGATTAACCCACATGGTTAGGGAATAAAATCTCCATGAAGCTGAAACTTGTGATGAAATAGCAATTTTAAACATAAGTAATTTTTATTTTTTTTTTAATGCTTATAGGTGGTAATAAATTGTGCCATTCCGAAAGGGCTGAAGTACAATCAAGCTACACAGACCTTCCACCAGTGGCGTGATGCTAGGCAGGTGTATGGTCTGAATTTTGGCAGCAAAGAAGATGCCAATGTCTTCGCAAGTGCCATGATGCATGCCTTAGAAGTATTAAATTCACAGGAAGCTGGTAAGAGTCTCTTAACCTTTTTTTTTTAAAGATTATTCCAATACAGAGATGGAAAAAATTCAAATGTTTATGCATAAAAGTCAATAAGTCTTGTTTCTAATCATGATTCAGCCTCTAGCCATTTTAATTATTTGGGTGTTTTGTCTGCCTAATTACTGCTCCTTAGTAGTGATTCTCAACTTGACTGCCATCCATGTAAATGCAATTCCTAACAAGTAAATAGATTTTTTCATGTTACCTATTACATATAGAAACTTGCTGACTTCGATGATTTTTTTTTTTTTTTTTTTTAAGGAAACAAACCCAAAACACCTGACCAAGAAATGTGTACCTCTTAATCGGGGTACTTTTCAGGATTTCTAGAGACATCCAGTGTTCTTAATGTGCATTGGTATTTTTCCTTCTCAATGAGTACTGGATTAGAGGTTCTCAATGAGTACTGGAAGTTCAGAGGTTTTTTCCTCTGAACTTTGGAATTCAGGTCATCCTCTTTGGCAGTAAGATAATGTTCTTACCATACAGAGTTTTCTAGCTTGGAGACCTTGGATCCAGGGATAACATTCAGATGAGCACATATAATTTAGACAACAGATCTATCATTTAATTTGTCCTCTTTTAGGTGGAGAACAGGATGACATACAGGGTTTAAACCATTGGTGGAAAATTTAGTGGCTTTCAGTCTTCAGGTGGTGTCTGTAATATATTCTAGATAGGCTCTACAGCAAATTGATCAATATAACACTGGGACACACACAGAGGGAGTTTTTATTTTTAAAGACTTTGAGCCTTTTGTGTTCATGTAACCAAGTAGAATTCTTTTGTCCTCGTTAAACTTTAAAGATTGCCTGTGTAACAAGAGATAGTACTTATGTGCCAGTTTTCTCTCTTGTAGAGAGAAAAGCTGTAGATAACCTTATTAGGGCTGTCTCAACTACAGCAAAAAAGGGTGACTTTATCAAGCTGCTTTTCATTCTGATAGTTCTTTCAAGATTTACTTTCTGAAACTAAGCTATTTAGACCAAGAAGGATGATACATTCTGCAGTGCTTATGCTGTTATGCAGCATACGAGGCCAAAAAATAAAGGGTAGCTAGAGGTATCTTTTTGCCAGCTAAAATAGTCCAGTTGTGTATCCCATTCTCCTACCTCCCAGTTGGATGTTTTCTCCTCTAAATCCTCCAGTTCTACTTTCCCTGAGGGTTACTTGATTGTAAACGTTTCATGCATTCTGACTGTTTATCATCTATCTCCCAACCAACATTTGGGAACACACGAAATGTTGGTTTCTACTCATTTGATGTAAAGTCTGAAAAGGCCTGATTTATGGTAATTACCACAAGTTTGAGGGTTTTACGTTGTTTCCCATTACTTGTACTTGAAGAGTTTGGTACAACATGTTTCAAACAAGCCTGTATATATATACACGCATATATATATTTTCATAATTTAATTCAACTCCTCCTCCTAACACTAAAACTGAGCTACCAGAGAGGCTGAAATGACATAGGCAGGCATGACAGTGCTCATTTTTAAATTGGTCAGTGCATCTGTTTTTTCATTTAATGGATTATTGTGGTTTGTCTAGTGACTAGTTCTCTTGCTGCTTGATGCAAAGTATATGTGGGTTAACAACTACATTATTATATTCTTTGGTAGTAGAAATTTTATTGAACTAAGATGCCACTTCTGTTTGTAAAGACTTGGATAAAACTAAAATTGTTTTTAGGGGTTTCTTTAAATGTAACTTTAGTAATACAAAATGTCATTCAAACAGTAGCCTAGAATCATTGTTAATTCCACAGGAGCAAACAACTCAATGAAAATAACTCTTCTTCCTGTTGCATCACTTCAGTAATTTCTTAAATGGTGAGGGGACGAGGAGGAGAGCTGAGCTTTGCAATGAGTCTAAAAATCACTGTACTTAGAATTCAGTCCTCTGCTCATCCCAAATCGTGAATTCTACCAGATCATTCTGCCAATAGTCTCTTCATTGATCTCTGAAGTGGGCCTTCAGTTTGAGTTTGTCTGCTTCATTCAGTTTAATACCAATTAATCCCTGATGAGTGGGGGCTTGTTTTGTTTTCAGGTGGATTTTTGTGTGGTTCGTGAAATGAAAATTGAGTATGACTGTAATATCTTGTCCGGGTTGCTGGCTAGAGTCTATCTAGTTTGTTCTTAACGGTTTTGAGATGTAGGTCTGACAAGGACATGAATTAAGTTGCATAATTATGTTTGACAGTGACTGGTTGTAACCTTCAAGTTTTCTGAATTGTAAGATAGATGCTTTGTTTCTCTTTCCTGTGATTTGTCTTGGTACTGGTAGGTACAAGTCAAAATGCGTTAATTAGGTGCATCACAAACTAATGGTGGACACCATTGGCACAGGAGCAGATAACTGTTCTTCTATAACTTCTGTCAGCCAGGGAGGATTGCGGCTGTTTAAGATTAGCTATCACTTACCTATTTCACAGACATATGGGTGCTCTAGCGTCCATCAAGATGAAATAAAGACGAAGCTTAACGTTATCAGCGTTGCTTCAGCGGATGTCTGAAGATGAGTAGTTTTGCACTGCTGCTTGTAAAAAAACAACCAAACAAAAAATCATAATTATGCATATAGAATCGCTTTGTAAGCCTGCTACAATTTCTAGACAATGTTTAAAGATAAATGTTCATAATGTATCTGTGTTAGAATACTGTCAACAAGCGTTCCTAAGTTTTATCAGCAGGGAGGTTTGTCAGTGTATGATCTACATATTACTTAATTTTTCTGACCTGTATCAGTGTAAGAAGTAAAAAAGATCAAGTATCTTTCTGAACATGCCTGCTTCAATAATGGAAATAGGATACTAAGTAGCTTGCAGTTTAGGAACAAACTAATTGGACTCCTTGCTGAAAGTTTAATGCATTTCTTTTCTCTATAGTTGGTATAGTTTCCTAAAAGTGCAGCTAGAAATGAATCCTTGGTGTTTTGTTTTGGTGGGTTTTCTTTTTTTTCCCCTAGCATCTCTGACATAGCTGAAGATTTACTTAGACAGGTCACTGGCTCTGAGGCTCTAATATTAGCTCTTCATTTTAGGAAATGGATTGCAACTGCCTCACTGGATTGCAATTCCCTCCCCCTTTTTTTAATAAACAAATCAGCCTTTTTTGAAAAGGTATTAGGGGTATATGTTATGAAAGGAATTTGTGCTAATATATGAAGATCAATACAGTATATATTGATAGTTTTGTTTCTTCCAATTTATCTGCTAGACTTCTTAAAATTTCTAACACATGCAGTCCTAGTTGGTATTCTGATGATACTGCTTCAAAAATCTGTACCTGAAGAGGACAACTTGTCCCTAATAATTTATGTAAATTGCTGTGTTTCCTAGTATATCTAAAACAGCATATAGAATCTCCAACTCAAGTAAAATAAAGAAATCGTATATAGATAACTTCCCTTTTACTCTAGAATTGCTTACAATTAAAGTTTGATTCTTGCAGTATCCTTATTTTCTGCTGTGTTTTCTCATTTTGGCAATTTCTTTTATTAGCTTGGTTATTTTAAGTTGTATTTTGTTCATAAAAGGAAAGCAGTTTTAATATTAGCTGAGCATACTGTTCAGAAGTTCATAAAGCTGTAGATGAATTTTAAACTTTATGCAAGGGTTCATGGAAACCTAAGTGAGTTCTGAGGCATATTAAAGATTATTTTGTGGACATCCTTTTGGTTTGCAAGTCAGCTGTTACTTACGGCTCTGACTCTTTCAAAAGACAAAATCCTATAGTCTCCTTCTCTTGCATATATTTGAAAAATGTCATTGATCCTGTTTGCAGTTGGCATCTTCACCTGCTGTATTGCTGGCATAATTTGAGGTGGTTTAATTTAGGATCTCCCTCTAGTGGATCTGCAGAAGCAGAGGCGAAGACACGGGTGCCTGTACCACTGAGCACGCAGTGATGGGCTTTTTGTCATTCTAATGAGTTCAGAATGAAAGTGCTTTGAAGTTGGAGTACATTAAAAGCTTTACCGCAACTGGCAGTTTTCTTCTAAAAAACAGTACAGGTCTGTCTCAAAGGACTCTGAACTGATGGCTGTCTTGTCAGTGAAATTGTCTGAAATACGCTGTGTCTTTTTTTTTTCCTCTCCCTGATTTGTAGTGCTGATCTTATCATCGTCCTAATTTCTCTTACACTGGGACATTTACATTTAAATCAATGTAAAAGTCAAAGTGTTTTCACTCCGTTCTGGTTTGAGTGACTGTATTAGCTAGTAGCTATTGAACCAGACCCTATTTTCTTGCTGGCTGCTGGCTAGTCGAGCAGATTGTAGGCCACCTGCAAATCCAGAAGAGAAAGACAACAACGCAGAACTACACTTTGTCCTGGAATTTTAATGTAGACTACTAATGCTACAAGTTCCTGCCCCATACTGTTTCGAAGACATATTAAAAAATAACCAAGACTTGTTTCTGGCATTGATTTGGGGAAAATTTGAAAAGACTTGCTCATTAAATAATTTTCTGAGGTGGTCAAAAGTTACACCTTCATCAAATGACAAGTATGTGTCATCAGTTTAAGAGGTCATTTGAAGAGGATTTCTGGCTTTACGGCCATGTGCAGTGTGTTCAGATATTCGGTAATTGATCTTAATTGTCTAGAGTAAAGATGACTGCTTTCTGCAAAGGTTTTGCATTGCATTACAAAGAAAATTTTCATATCTGCCTTAAGTACAGCTCAGTGTTGCAATCAAAGTGACTCTGGAATGAGAGAAGAGCTTCAGTGAAGGGAAATTAGATGGCTGAGAAAATTCTCTGGTGTGTGAGAAAATGGGTTATTCCTTTGAAGGAATAAGGGCAAGTAAGGGAAGTGTGCACTGGGAGATGGGGGGAACAAAGGGGTATCATACTCAGTTTTGCTGCAGAAAGTACCTTCTAGTTCAGCTGGAATTGGCGTTGTTTTATGTGTCATCTATCTTCAGTCTCAGGAAAGCCTTGCTAAGAGAATAAGAAACTTAATTAGGAGATTTATATAAGTGTAACTTGCATTTGAGGAGTTACTTTGAGTTGTTCGTTGCAGAAGGTGAAAGCGGCAAAAGAACAACTGAAGGATGTCATACAACCGTAAATAAGCCTTATTCTAATTCTTTCTAATGGAATTACATGTATGTAAGATTCATGGTGGGTTTTGTACTAATCTTTAACAGTTATATATTGGTTCTTGAAAAGATTTTTGGGATATTCTGGATAAAAAGACAAGGACAGGAATGGCTTCAGTGAAGCTGTTCTAGTATTGCCTTAGATGACACTTAATTCATAGGAAAATGGGGGGGGGGGGGGGAGGAGAAAGTTTTTTGTTTATTTGTTTCCAGGGTCTCTTTATTTTGTTAGTCTTACGTTGGGGAAAAAAAATTGAGGTTAAATTTCTTTGACATTATTAGTAACCCTAGAAGTTAGGTTGTCGGGTTATTAAACCGGACAAATCAAACCTTTATGGGGGAAAGATGCATGGTTTTTCCACAGCTGTATACTGATGTGCGGTCCTCTCTTACAACGAAGATAGTTCATTAAATCCTTGCTGATAGGGGAATGCACGTACTCATATCATAGATTGAATAATTTAGTATCTTTGGGAAATGCAAACTGAAACAAACTGGGGCTGCCTAATTGGAATATGTGTAGAGACTACAGGAGACTGAAATGAGAAATATATATGCGGGGCTGGGGGGGGGATTTCAAATGCTTCTCCTCATACTGTTGTGGTTCACATAATGATAAAACTTGTTTTGAGAGAAAAATGATTCTACTGCTATGAAGTAATTATGCTGTACCCGTACTCCTGGCAAGCCTCTGGAGAAGGCTGTCAGCACTCCCTGTCAGAAAGGGAGTAACATGATGTGGTATTACTACCTGTGTTGTCAGAAGTTGGATAATATCTCTATTTTTGCTAGTAAGTTGGTTTTTTTTTTTCTTTTCCTTTTAAATGTGAGATTGATTAAATAATTTTTTTTGTAGTTACTAGATTCTAATAGTTAATCCTGATTAACTAATCCTGATTTATATGCCAAAATATTAATCTAAAGGAAGTTTTAACTGTTCATTGGGCAAAATAGTTCTGTTCTATTTTAATTGCACATAAGATTATTGAAAACATCATCAGTGTTAGTTGTGGTATTTTAAAGTGAAGGGAGAGTTGCTCAGTTTTCAGAGTTATACTCACTTTTAAGGGTTGCTTGCATGGTACTTCTGATTTGCATGGTTCTCCAGGATTAGTGTTGTATCAGGTGAGAGCGCTAAAGTTTGGGTGGGCAACACAAAGAATTTGATTAAAATTTGGTAGTTGGTCTTAACTGCATGGCAAACATACATACAAGTACATTCATTTTGTGGATAAAGTTTTGTTTTAATAAACATTGGAGAATGTTCATATGCTTTTCTCTTGAGGGTTCATTTTGTTTTCTTAAAAATATTACCAGTAGACATTGTAGCTGTATTAAATCTGCTGCCTTTTGGGAACAGGGTGTTGTCATAAAATCATGAGCATAACTGTGGAAATACACCTTTGTTAGAAAGGCTCATTTCTTTAGTATTATGTGCAAAAAGTGACATTCATCATCTGTAACGTTGCTATTTAAACAAATTTTGACAGAACTGGGGAAAAAAAAAGGTAATAAATATCCTGCAGTAGATGGTATTGATATATTTAACTTTCAATACTTGCTTTTTTAAGATTGTGTTATTGTAGTTTCATTAAGCAACTGTAGTGCTCTACTGTCAAAGCTTTATCTCTGTCTCCCTCTGCACAAAAGGATGGCAGAGGGAAACCGCAAGCCTGCTCGAGGTCACCCAGCAAGCTAGTGCTGAGCCAAGCCTAGCACCCAGGTTATCAGCACTCTGTTTCCAAGGCTCTGCTGGCATCGATAGGAGGCTTATCTCTACTTATATTCAAATGTATTTTAATGAATATTTTTGTTATTCTTGGCCCCTTTTATTACCTTGATCAGGTAAAAGTGCTTGTGAAGTGAAATGGAAAGCATTTACTTTCAATATAGATAATGCAACATAGTCACCACTCTGCTAAAATAAATCAAAGTGATGAGATAATGAGTTCAGCTGAAGGTACTTACAAAATGGTACCTGAGTATGAGGAAGTAGATATTTGAAGGAAAGATAAGTCTTAGCTGGAAGGTGATTCACTGAATAGAAGTACTGGAGAACAGTTTTGTCACTCTTTAATGGTCTGGTTTTTGACCATCATAGTCTTGCTTATAAATCCATAATACAAGTCCAGGTCTAGAGGACTGGTGCCGTTTTGCTTCTGCTGAAGGCCGGTTAGCAAGTCTCCTCAGCCTTTGTTCTGTAATGTCCTAGAGCAGGACAGGCTCTGAATGGGAGGAGAAGGAGCTAGAGACAAGGGAGAGAGGCACCATAATTTTGTTACTACTTCCTAGTGTAGATCTCTGAAAAAGACTGCTTTTCATTCATTCAGAAAACCTTTAAGCATTTAGTAAAACGTGGTGGTTTGGTGTTTTGTTTTTTTTTTTTAAAGTTCTTCTATTCTACAACAAATACATCTTTTTGCTGTGGTTTTGAACTCTTGTCTGGGGTGTGTTCTTTGCTTAGTAGGTGTACTCAAACTGTCCTTAATTAAAACCTTTTCTAAAGATTATGATTAGTCAGTACACTTATCTGTATAGCATATGCCTATATAAATTAATGTGCTCTCTGCTTTCAATCCATTCTTCCTTTGAAAAGTCAGTCATACTTTGATTTGAATATCAGACTATATAATTGGAATGTTGCTTAGTTTTGGCACTAACATACTGAGAAATGAAAGAGTGGGAATTCTTAATTACTGAGTTGTTTATATAAACTGTTTCTCTGGGGGAAAATTGAGATCTTCACCTCAAACTAAAATTCTCATGTGTAATAGTTGACCAGTTTTTTCTAAAGGTACTAGATTCTTAAAAAATTTGATTTTGTCTTTTAATGCTGTACTCCGAACAGCAGAGTAATTGCAGGAGTGGTTTTCTTGTGTGTGTTTTGGCTTTCTTGAACCCTAGGGCATGCGGGGTTCTGAGGAAGATTTCACGTGATCTGACTGCCAGCGGTCCCCTAAAAAACACTTCACCTATCCTTATGTTACCAGGTCCCAAGCAAGCCTGTCCAGCCAAATGAAAATACACATTGTAGCTCATTGTATAACCTGTAGTACATGTATTGTTCCAAACTTGAACAGCAGATACTTGAGTTTTTTTAGGGCTATTACCTCATAGAGATGTCATGTCCTCAGTGTCAGCCAGGTGCTATGTCAACACTGCTAGCATAAGGCAGATGACATTGAAAGAAGTGGGGTGAAACTCCAAAGCAGACAATGTAATTGCAAAGACTGAAGGAACTGATGAACCGAAAGGCATTGAGGGAGGAGAAACCATGTGTTTCCATCTCCAGCTTGCTAACTATACTTTCATGGGGTTGTGCAATTAATTCAGCTCTTGAATGGAGATACAGAGGTAAGAAGTCAATTGGAGGTGAAAATGAAGTTAAGGAATTTGATAAACTACAACTCTGGTTTTGGTTTGAAAAGGGGATATTGGGGATGCTCATTTGGCTCAAGCAGCCCCCAGCAGTCTGATGTTGTTCTCTGAGCTATGCCAGCATAGTTGTCTGTGTGAAGAACCAGAACTGGCCCTGATCTAGCTGGTGAAAACACTTTTTGCAGGCTTTTTCCCCTGGGATTTTTAATGCATTGGATTTCCAGTCCATCTCTCACTACACAGTTGCCTGAACTGTCATAGAGGAAGGGTGAAGCAAAGGTGAGAAGCTGAAAAACAGAAAGCATTTAAACTGGAATGGCTGCTGAACAAATTAGTATGAAATTGTATCCTCTGTCTGTCAGAGTGCGCCGCAGTGCACCATCTGTGCTTTCTTTAGAAAAAGAAAGATGTTAAGTTTTCCTTAAAACTCAGAATGAATAGACCGTTCAGCCTCGTCTCTTACTTGGCTTGTACCGGTCTCTGAAGATAAAGTGATGCTGTAGAAGGATCAGACATTTTGTCCAGGCAGTATCTGTGAATATTTCTCTTGGGGGTGAATACTTCTCTTGGGGGTTGATGTTTCTGAAGTATCTTGAAGTGTTCAAAAGCCTCTGAGAGAGCTTTTTATTAGCTAGCTCCTGCTTATTTATTAATTATAATAAATTATAGTCTCACTATCCAGACAGTTGTATTTTAGCAATGAAGTGGTGGTCTTGGTTTGCTGTAATAACTGAATTTTATAGGCTAAAACATGCTTTTCCACTGGGTATGTACCTTTAACTTGCCAGTGTCCATTAGCATGGTGGTTATTAAGCATAAGAGTCTACACTTGCAGAGAGGAGTTTGTCAGAGAACAGGCCAAATGAATTGGTAGCTGAACTTTTCTTTCTTGAAAGCCTTTGGTATACTCAGGTTGCATTTCCTTATGGCAAAAATGTGTAAGAAATACTAGAACAACCCTGTTCATTGTGAGCAGGTGATTGTTTTTGGCTCTCTTGCATGTATAGCTATGAAAGAAGCATGTAATTTACTGAAGTAGGTTGGCCAGTTTGCGCTAGCTTGGCTTGCTGATGATTGTGTTCTGCAGAATTTAGAGAACATGACTCTTCTGCCAGTGTGTGCTGTAGAACGAAGTTTGAGACTATGAGAACAGGTTTTCTGATAGCTAGGCTGGTTTGAATAGCCAGTGCAAGTGAAGCTAGGTGGTTGTTTCCAGTGGTGCTAGCAAAAGAGCGAGCTGGGGGGACACTGGCAGACAGGTTGTAGAGTGGCAGTCCAAACTGAGCTCCTGCAGCATGATAATACCTTGTCCAAAAAAAACTGTTAAATACTCTTAAAGATTAAAGGGGTGGAAGTTGGAAGTTTTCATTTCTACTGTATTTTCAGTAAAAAATAGTTCCAGTTGGTAAATGGCCATAGTATGACCATTTCTTTTTATTTTTGTTCTTTGTTTTTTAATTTTTAAGGTCAATGTGTTTCATACTGAGAAACTGCAGATCTGAGGGAAGGGAGTATATTAGATATGGCAAGTGGTAGTGTTATATAGCACCTTTAAGCAGCAACACAGCTGCTGCGGGATTGTGTCTACTTCTGAAAGTCCATGAAAGGCTGCAGCATGGTGCAGACAGCAAACAGCCTGGCTGCCTGGGAGCTGCAGTCATGGCTTAATGGGCATAAAAGTCTACCTACCACCTGTCATGCAGGGGAGGTGACAGAGGAGGACGTGTGACTTCGGAAGTTTTAAATGAGAAAAGTTTTCCAGATGAACAAGATGACAGATGTTTCTACTCACTGATAACTAAATTATTAATTATCATTGCAGTTAAATTTTTTGCATTAAAAATAATACAGATTTATATCTGTGGGTATCTCTTGGAGATATTCCAAGCAAAAATAGTACATCCAGGGCAACGTCATGTACTTGGGTATGAGGACCTAACGGTTGCTGAAAATAATAAGTAAGGAAGACACAACCTCTGTAGTACTTTTATCTTCTAGAAATGTAGAACATTTATCTTCTAGGAAAAGTACAGCTTTTATCTTCTAGAAGTAAGTTCTTGCATTACTTTTTAACTGTAGGGTATAGTAGCTAGTATACACTTTCATAATTCTCAGGATTCATTGTCTTTATGAACACAGTGTGACCACTGTGCTGTTTTGAGCAAATGAACCTTTATGTATAGCCTTTAAACAGGGCACTCATTTGCTGAGTCTGACCTGTCCTTGATGTCCCAATATATCACACATGGTCTCTTCATGTTTTTGGATGACTTTCACAAGTTCAGATGGCAAACAGCTTCTACATTTTGATATTTGAGATGCGGGAGATCTCATTACAACTCCATCACTCTAACTAGTTTGGTGGAATATCAGCAAGAAATTACTGTTTTGCTTTGGGAACTTTTCAGAACTGGATACATTTTTATTGTTTTTAATTCTGCTTGCTTATAAATTCCATAATCTTAAGTGTAGCTATGGTCTAAATAATTTTCTGGTTTATTACCCATTTTTACAGAAACAATGCATTAATGATCTACTGTATTCCATTCCACACTTCATCCTTCACTTCTGTTAATTCTTTTTAAAATAATTTTGTGCTGTAAATACATTTGTGAGGAAAGTGGAAAAGCCTCTTTGTTTTTTAGAAGGCAGGTTGAGCATATATAATTAGTTGAAGGATGTATTATTCAGACTTGCCCATCAGTAAAAGTTGAAGATGAATTTGCATGTCCTCTTTTGCATTTCTTGTGCTTAGCAGAATGCACAGTTTGTACATTCGTTATATGCCTCTGTTCCTTTGGACACAATACTTACCTGTCCACAAAGGAAGGTCTTTGATCCAAGTTGATGAGCTAAAATCTGAGTAAATTTTGCTATGACCTATAGAAACATACTTTATCTTCCTTCTCTCAATATGGTGATAAGCTTCTGATGTTTTTTCTCCTGTTCTTTTTTTTTCCCCCCCTTTTCCCCATTTCCAGTGTTCTATTTAGGTGAGTGTTTTAATTTTTTGAGCCTTTTCTGTTCTTCCAAGAGTATTTGTTTATTGGTTTAAGAAAATCTCAGACTTGGAGTGCTTTTCAAAGCCTTTGTCAAGATCCATCATATATAAAATTTATTTTGCATTTCTGTGAAACCTTTTCATCCATGTGAAATAAATCCATTCTGCAAATATGTAGGTAACATTTGTTGCAGTTTTTATTTGCTATATTATGTTGTCAAGCTTGTTTGGCTTAAAAAGCAGAAGTAAACAGTTTCTATAATGTCATGTGATGGCTGGCCTTTTTCCTTGATTTTGTGCTTTTTTGCAAAGTAAAAGTTCGAATCACTAATTTATGGTCTGTCTTCACTTTTAGGTCCTACATTGCCTCGACAGAATTCACAGCTTCCCTCTCAAGTACAAAATGGTCCATCACAAGAAGAATTGGAAATCCAGAGAAGGTACGGTATTATAAGTGAACAGCTGTTCGGTTAAAGAATGTAGTAACTCCTCACTAATGATGAGAAATTAAATGTCAAGGACTTATAATTGCTCTTTTGCATTAGGACAGCATTTGTATGCTTGCAGTTTTCAGTAGTGCAGCTTTCCTGTGTAAAAACTTTGATTGTAGCTAGATTCCTTGTTCACGATCTCCACCCATTCAAACAATGCAATTGCTATTGGCCTGTCATGAAAGAGTTGCAGATCAGATGGAAAGCCTTGGAAGATTTCACTGCTGTCATTTTTCAACCAGGCTAATTAATTTTCCAGTGACTGTTGTGTCTCCAGTTTTTGACACACACTTATAAAGAAGAAAGCAGCAAGCAAGGAAGGAAGGTTTAACCTTTAGAAGTAGAGAATTAAATCATCATGGAGAATGACAATTTTTCTTCCTGAATGTGGATGCACTAAATCAAAATACTGTATTGGAAAGCTTGTTCGCCTTTATACTACATTAGTTCTTTAGCAAAGAAACCGTCATTTTCTGCTCTTAGGGTATAAATCTATGGAACCTTTACTAGTTTAACTTCCAGCTGTAGCAATACTGGTTATATCTGTGCTGTCCTCAGGGAGCAGTCCCTGTTCCCCTGACGAGTCGGCATTCCTCCAAGCTAAGCTGTTCCCTTCAATGAGAAGCCACTGTACCCTGTCCCATGCCCTGTGGGATATTTTTCAGGCCCGTAGCATTTTTAACATACGGGTTTTTTTCAGTTCCTTTTAATAATCGCTATGTATCAATCATGTGCCCAAGTTCTGGGAACAAACTTTCTAGTTGCCATATTCCCACTTTTGTTGCGTGGCAATATGGGTTAGTGCTGTAGGTTGAGTGTCTGGGATATGGGTGTATGAAATGGCAAAGTCTTCTAGGATAGTGCTATCAGACTGGGTTAAGTGAAAACAGCAAGACCTTGGGCTGTCTCAAGCATACTGCCTGTGGTGGAATCCTGGATTATTTTACCATCGAAATACTCCCAGGAGATTAGCTGTTCCCATCCAGAAGGGATGCTGGGAGTGATTTAGGTCACATGCAGTACAGACGCAGGGAACAGGATCCTTGAATAAATAGGAAGTGGTCCAGATTGATGGTGTAAATGCACTTACGAGCTTTCAGTGGTAACTGGAAAAATATTTTAACGTGTTGGGTTTAATTGGCGCTGAAGTTTTTTCTGTTTTGATAATTTGCATTTAGTTTGTTTATGCAAAGGTGAGCAGAACTAGATTGCTAATTTGGCAATAATTTGTTTTACAGATTTGATAAACTAGCTATACATGTTGAACAAAGTTTTCACATCAAAATTTGTCATACTTGTCTGTCTCTTCTGCGGTATGTTCTAAAATCTGAGCGGGGATTGCTTTATCTGAAAGTCTCCTTGTTTAAAAACAAATAGCAAGAAGCTCATTACAAATCTGTCTGATGTGTTTATGTGCAAGTCTGCTGTCATGATAAAGGTCTTTTAAGTCACTTCTTTTGACAGACTTTTAAAAAGCTTTTTTCTTTTGGTATTTTTTCTGTTCTACAGTAATGGCTTTTTAATATTTTTATTTTCCATCTGTTCCTTTAGAAGGCTGTATTAATTGAAATTTATAATGCTGAAATACTTTTCAGAGGAACATTGTAGATGGATGTCTGTTCAGAAAAAAGTGCTGCCCCATATTAAGAGTTCTGCAAGTCTGTCTTTGAAATTTTTTGTGTGTAAAGGACATACTATCAGATGGCATTCTTATGGCTTCACTTTCTCATTTGATCACTGTGCTCTACTTGTTTTCATCTAATATAATGTCCTTTTTGAAGTCTGGTCCAGGTTTTGATTTGTTTTTCCCCTAAAAAAGGATAGAGAACTGGAATGAGTGTTCACTCGTTGCTAGCCAGATTGTCTGTGGAAAGAGTACTGCCTTTGTGTCATTAAGCCTAAGAAGAACATGTAATTTTGTTAAAACGCTTCACAAATGCTTCTCCAGTCTCTTTACTACTGTAACTATATGGTTATAATACAGTTCAATTAACTCTAAGCTGGAACTTCTCTTCTGTAGTAACTGTCTTTCAGCTTTCAGACTGTAATAACAATAGTCTTACTACCATAATGTAGAGAATAGTAAATAGTTGGGAAGAAAAGGTTTAGGTATATATTACTTTTAACATATCTACAAGTGACATTTCCAGTCTCAGTAAAGGGTAAAGGCAGTGTGGGCAGAAATGAATTCTGTGGGGAGCAGTAAGACTACAGGGAGTGCAAGAGAAGGGAATAAATGTTACTGTGTGGGAAGGAACATGGGGTTTGTGGTGGATCAGTAGAAAGGCAGGCTTTGCTAAGTCTGTTCCTTGTGAAATGTGTGTCTGTGGGGTGGGAGTTTTGTTTAAGGTGTGGCTTGATAATAGTTGTCTTTAAGTGCTGGTCTTGTATCCCTCCCCTTGAGTGTACCTGGATTCAGTAGTGTTTGACTGACTCCCGCGTTAAGTTCAGGAAAGTATTTTTTGAAATTATTCTAAGCCTGAGAAAAAAAATCTGCTTCCATAAAAATTAAAGTTGAAAAAGAGACCTTGTGGAGGTCATCTAGTCCAACCCTCTGCTCAAAGCAGGACTAATTTCAAAGTTAAATTATGTGGCTTGTAGCTTCAGGGTTTTCTTAGGCACAAATAGAAACATTTTCTCAGAAATGTTTTGCCAAAGGAGTGACTGGTGAAGAATGGCATATTAAAGAGAGCTCTTCAACTGATCCAATGTTTTCCTTCACTTTTATAACCAGTGTTCAAGAATCTTGGGGAAATTGGGAACTAAAGAATTAAAATAGGTCATTGCCAACGAAAGTGTATTATTTTGGTTCAAAGATTTTTCTCTGTTTTAGAAAGGATTTAGATGCCTTACATTTTGAGTAAAAGTGCTAAAGTAGTAATATTACTTTGTTTATTTTGCTGCAGAGCTTGTTACTTGAATATTTGCATTGTTTACTGTGCAGTGATGACAATCTGTAAAGCTGCTAGGACCAGTTGTGCAATCTAAAACACTGAGGTTTTTATGAGGCCAAGATTACACATAAGGTGGTCAATGAAATCATTTTTTTCTGGTGAATTGATGACTTTGTTACTTTCTTTTAAGAAACCTTAGCACATGGTGTATGCTTTCCCTGTCAGGGAGTTCTTGAAGATAACTGTAATTTTCCTTAACTTGCACTCATTTAAATACAGTAATAGCAAGCTTTAAAACACTCCAGCTTTCATTTTTGATCCTCAAAAATGAAGGGATTTTTTGTTACATGCGTTATTTTTCATTTTGTCAGAGTGGTAGTCAAGGCAGTGTTTATAAATTCCACTGATTGTTTGATAATGAGCCAACTTCAGCTGACATATGTATTTGTTAATAACTTCAGAGTTACTTAATGTCAAATACCATTTTAAAAGATTAGTTCATGGCATGCCTCTGTGTGCTACTCGTGCATGTAAATTTACCTTCTCTTGAAGCCATGATAAATATATTGTCAGGAATATGAGTCACTGAGTTGGTATCTAATATGACACTTGGGAATTTAATGAGTTAATGTTTATAAATAACTTCAAAATCATCACTGCTTCATAAATAAAGAGACCGAGAACACCAGAAACAGAGAAAGTGTATAGATTGTAAGGAATAATGAAGGTATACAAGCCGCCTGTTGTCCTTCAGGGACGTAATGGACCAAAACTTGACCGACTTCTGTCGTAAGTACTCAAAAATGTTAGAAGTTCGCATAAACACAACAGCGGAATGTTAGGGGGTTTTGTAATTGTTAAATACTTCGTTTGCTTACAGTTTTAGTTTATATCGTGGATTGGGATGATACTGTTAAAGAAAACTTGGTGCGTGACTGTGCTAGAAAGTAGTATTGATATGGTGTCGTTCTCATAACATCTTTTGGGAGGCTTCTTAGTTTTAGATGGTACAAATTCAAAGGCTGGCAAGGCTAGCAGTTTCTTATTTACTGATAGACTTAAAGGAATGCTTTTTATTTTACAGATTAAAAGTATTTTTTCTGCGATTTTTGCTAATCTTAATTTTTAACTATGGTAAAAGAATTTCTATTTTTCCCCTGTAAATTAGTAATTATTACATACATTATTTGAGCTGTTTTGAAAACGTGTGGAAATACTGAAATTAAAAAACCTGCATCCCACAATTCAGTAGCAATGTAGCTATAATAATTTAAAGGAAGGAAAGTTTGCCTGTCACTTTCTGTCCCTGGTAGCCTGGTTTCTACCAATTTCCCACAGCCTGTGACCTTTCCCTAGTTAGTGGCCAGATGTACAGTTTCCAGTTTTCCTTTGCTTTTGAAATTGTGCCATTTATCCAATAGCTTATTTTGATGAAGTAGGATTTCTTTAAAGGTATATGGATTGATTAGATTATAACTAAGCAAACAGTTCTAATCTGAGATAGGCATATGAATATAATATAGTAGTTGGCTTTTTGGTTTACGGTATAAGAGTGGTCAGTAGAATACTGTCATATGATTATATTGTGTGCTGTGCGTGTTAGAAAATCTGCATGAAGTTTGTATCCCAGAGATATGGTTTAGATGGAATCAAAGGGGTTTTTTTAATGCCTAAGCTAAGGGTTTCCAGCAGGTCAAAGTTACATCAGTGTAAACTTTTCAAGTTGAGCTTGCTGAGGTAGTTTGATGGGACAGCCTGCAGCCATTTGGATCTTTCCAGCCTCTGCATTGTATAGTAGGACAGAAGACAAAATGAGACAGAAGCAAAAAGACCCCTCAGTCAGTGTTTATCTCATCCTAAAGACTTCATTTTTTTTCTTGCCCTCAAAGTTTCTGGAAAACAGAGTTCTGGCATAATAATGACTTTTTTTTTAGTGCCTCATTTTCTTTCCATTCACAGTTTCTTCCCATTCACAGTAAAGTTTTTCTTAGTTCTGTCAAGTCTACCTTTCAGAGACTTAATAACTGGCTTTATGGAGAGGTAGTGGGTGCTGTCTGGTTACAGTACTGAATAGCTATAGATGTTGGGTAACATTGACATGTTTAGCAGACTGAGAAGAGCACTCTTCTATTAAGCAGTCTTTTGACTACCTTGGCAAATTTGCTGCCTTAATTGCTGCAATTGAACATGGATGTTGCTTGAAGGATGGTTCTGACAAATATCTTAGTTAACACTTCTAAAAATGTCGCTTTGAAATCTTACCTTTTCTGCAAAATTTTCAGTTCTGTGGGGTTTTTCTGTTTAGTGCAAAACATGAAATTGGGATTAGAAACTGTTCTCCGTTTTTCCAGAGTTTTGGTTATTGTGGTTCCCTTTTATGAAATTAGTTCTGTCCTGACCATACTCACTAGAATACTACTGAGGGAGTTGCCAATGGAGGTAGATTTTTCGTCTGTTGAGAATCTTTTTTTTTTTTTTTCCTAAAATTTGATGTGCACAGATGACATTCTGCAACCTGGCTTCTGCCAGATAGATATGTAAACTAACAGAACACTTGAATTTAATAAGTGGAAAAGATCAAAGTGAGGAAAACTAGGCTTGATGAGGTTTGATCAAAGACCATTAATAGATCCCTTTCTCTATTAGAAATCCTCTATCTAATAACCTTTAGGTTTATAGTTGCCTCTTCATGTCTTTGTCGTGGTGGTTGGTTACCAGTTTTTGCTTGACCGATAAAACCTAGTTCTTTCTCTTATTTTCTTATTTCCGACTAATGTGGTTTGAGCTTATAACATAAAAGCTGCTTGTTAGACCTTAAATCTCTTTTGATCAAGGAAATTAAAGCCTGTTAGTTTGACCTTGCTAATGTGAAAAGCTTTAGAACTACTTTTGAAGAAAAGAATAATTAACCAGATAATATTTTCTTTTGCAAAAGAAGAAATGCTGTTTGTGTGGTGTTCGTGGGCTTTAATAAAGCATTTGAGGGAAGTTCCTAGTTAAGGTGGAAGAGAGAATTGCTGTGGAAGTGTGGGGAGCATAAGAACAGGCAGTTCCTCCTGCATCATTGGGATTGGGAACGATCAAATTTTATTTGGTGTTTTGCTGAACAAAATAAGTCCTTGCCGCTGATGCGAGTTGAGATACATGAGTACAAAGGAGAACAGGAGGAGTTTGGTGATGTTGCAGATTTTGATGATCAAAATGGAATAAGAAGTAATACCTAGCTGGTGTCCTGGTTTTAGACATTGGGGGGGACAGGACGGGGGATGACGGACCGCAACCTGTAGAACCAAATACTAGTGTTTAGGATGTCTTAATATTAGTGTACAGGGAAAATCAAATTGACAGTGGAAGGGTTATATGCAATGGTGATCCATCAGGGGAAAGCTGCTTGAACACTGGAAATAGCTATAATGACCTCTAGGTTTGCACAGTGTTTCAAAATCATGAAACACATAATCAATTAAAATGCCTTTATAATTTTGCATTAAATTAAGTGTAAAGTGTTCTTTGATATAAACTTTAAAAAAAGACATAATTGAAACACTCACCTTTCACTACTGTTTAAAGAACGAGAGGTTCACCACTGTTGAAACTGGAAGTAATTGTCAGTTCCAGAGCATATACATAAACTCACTTCACAGACCTCTTGCCTTTGAACAGTCAAACAGATCTTCTAAGTGTCTGTTTCTTGCTTATTTTATCGAGTTGACTAGCTCTTGTCTGGGTTTCTCTGAAACGATGTGCAGTATGCTCAGGTAGAAGCTGTCCAGACTGTCTAGCACTTGAAAAAAGATAAAGGTAACTTGGTAAGAGTTTTAGTGAGAGCATATAGCAAGAGTTCAGTTTAGATGATGCAAAGTGAAGTTCATGCAACTGAGAGCACTTAGGAAGATGGGAAGAGGTTAAATATTGATCGCTTCTGCTGAGGTTATGTTATTGGTGCATCAAGTGTACTTTTTATTCATGAAGACTCTTGGTCTCAGTGCAGGCTGCCCATGTTTGATGGAAATCTGCAATCTGTATTGACATGATTCAGACTATATTTTCTCTTTGTAAATTAATTATGAAATTTGGGGGGTGGTGTGTGTTCAATCCATGGTACATAAGCATTAATGTGTAGGTCTTGAGATCTGTATTCAGTAGGTTTATGTGACCATACAGGAGAGTGAGCTCTTTGGTAAATGCTGAATTTTGGAATGATGAATAAATTCTTAATATTAGAGATGGAAGAGCAAGTTTATCGCTGATACTCAGGTTTTATTATTTGAGTAAGTTCCTGCAAATTTGAAGGGCCATAGCAGACACACCTTTTCCTTTTCTGACCTTGTGCAGAAGAAGATTAGAGGGTTAAGCTATTAAAACTCAAACTAGCAGCTAAGTTCAAAATAATCAACGTGTTAAAGCACTCACTTTTTAATTTTTTTTCTATAAACGGTTGTAACAGTGATAAAGTAGGTTGACTGTATCTAGTGAAATTGCTGTCCATAGAGCGCATGCAGTTACTTGCAGTCAGAAGGTAGCTGCTCTTCTGTAGCCGACAGCATGCTTCAGATGGAGCTGAGGTCACCCTGCATCTGGTGCTGGCGTCTCTAGCTCAGCTACGCATTGTGTAGCCTCTTTGCAGCCAGCTGCTCTGTTTGTTGCAGTGACTCAGTGGTGGGAGGAGGAGAGCCATCATGTGAGATGTATTCTAGTAGGTAGTGACTGTTGGATTAGATAATGGTATCTATGCCCACATGCTGGGGCTTTCAGCATTTTAGAATAAAACTCCAAACATTACTGTCTTGTTTGTTGCTCCATAGATTGAGGCAGGGTTAGAGGAGCTGGTGCAAGAGCTCAGAGCAGCCCTGAAAGTCTAGGCATATGGGGACTCCAGGACTGAAATACTACGACTTTTTCTCATAGTCTTACTCATTGCAATGCAACTTTTTAAATTGGTAAATGTATTTTAACCGTTAAACATACATTTACCAATTAAATAAATATTAAAAATAAGTTTAATGTCCAGATAACAACACAGTTTGAACTACTCCATTGGTTTGGATTGATGAATCCAGGTTTAATTATGGTTGATATTATACACATAGTAGCATTATTCCTAGATTTCTTGTTTATGTTGGGTTATAAAATTTACATTTCATTTAAAAAAAAACTAGTGAAGCACAGAATGAAAGGTGCATACATGGTTGAATACTTTTGTTATAATCACATTTCGTTTCTTATACAAATGTCTTAACAATAACTTTTAGAATAAAGTGCAGAATATATTACTGCAGTGTTTTAAGCTAGCAATGGTCAGCCTTCATACTGCCTTTTGGGTGTCATCCTTGTGTCTGTCTTCCGCTTGTTTGTTTTAGAATAGGTAACAGCACAAGCAAGAAACTGTTCTTCAATAAAAGCAGAAAAACTGATGTGGGACGCAAACCTGAAAATCTCCCCTCAAGAGAATCTGTTTTATGAATTTTTTTTTTAATTCGACATCAGGTTTTTTAGTGGCTCAAGTGATGGGTTTTGGTGTCCTTTTTCAATACACTCATCTTATTAGTGTTTTTTTTTTTTTTCTCCATCCTTGTTGTTGTTGTTGTTGTATCTTTAAGCAGACAAAACGGGGATAGTATTCCTATTGATCTTTCTGAGTCATTTGATGCCCTGCTTTGACACCAAGTTATTCAGCCAAGAAAGAATGGAATATGAAATTGGTGTGTTCATAAATGATGACTAACAGCTGTCAAATACTCTGTATTATCTGCCTGCAGCTGACCTCTTCACTCAATGCAGCAATTACTTCAGTCGGGTCTGTTCCTCAAGATATTTTGTTTTCTGCAGGCTTTGTCTTGGATCTTTGTTTTCTACAGTGAGTTTTAAGATCAAATACTTCAAACCAGTTTCTGTTCATCTTGGAATGTCTATCAGCTCAGTGCCTGTTGAATTTGGATGTGATACAAAGATGCTTCTGTCTGTACTGTTCATGGAAATACCTCTGTTTTTAATGTACCTGGCTTTGTGACAAGAAGCCTTTCGGGTTTGTGGCTGAATTCTGTTATTCAGGTTGATATATGGTCTTCTTGGTGCACTTTCCTATCATCTTTTTAGGAAAAAATTTAATGGCTTGATCTCACATCCAAGAGCAAAGCAAGCCAGTGTTTGAGTCCTGAAGATTTATATGAACATACAGAAAAAATTCCACCTGGGGAAACAAGGTGACCTGCCAGAGCAGACAGCTATTTGCTTCCACAAACTGTTTCAGTAATGGATTTGTTACATGTAGGGGTTTTTTTCTCTTGGTGCCCTTGTGGCAACAGCTCTGTGTTTTGACACAATGAGAGTTGCTTAATGCTGAGGCATACTTTCTCTGGTGGAAGGACAGTCTTTCCACAAACTGAGACACTTGCAGTAACTCTTCTGCAGATGACCAAGATATGGGCTTAAATGTGAAAAGTGTTCCAGAAGAAGACAGGTTCTCTCTGGCTATTAAGTCTGCTCTGACACAGAATGTTGTTTTACCAGTAAACATTGAAGTTTCTTAATCTAGTTGAGATCTTTGTCTTCCCTTCAATCCATGTGGTAATGGTCACATTTTAAGAAAATTGACTAAGGCTTCAATTCTTTTGAATGACTATGTTGAAGTCCTTAGCAAAGGGACCAGAGGATCGCTGTCAGTCATTCACCTCCAGGAGCAGAAGCTAAAACCACCTTTCCCCCCCAATACAGATCTAAAGGTATTGAATAATACTGTTTTGGGATAGCTTCTTAATTGCTGCGTGTGATGATCTCTTGAATGTAGTGATGCTACTTGCTAGTGAAAGGCATAATAGAAAGGGATCTTGGTGTACATGAGATGTTGGCTCATTTCATGTAACATCAAGAGCTGAGATAGTAGCACTTCTTAATTATTGTTCCCCTTTATGCTCTGATTCAGAACAAACTAGGAAGGCTTTATGTGTACCTGGGTAAACTAACAGCAATTCTGTTTTGCAGTTGTCATGTAGGAGAAATTCTAAACACCTTCACCATTGTAAAATGTGGGTTTTTTCAGCAGGGATGCAACAGTGTGTACCTAACTCTGCTTGTTGATTTTTCTCCTTGTGTTATTTCAAGAATGTAGTCATGCTCCTGATTCTTGGCTGCCCAAAGAGCTGGAAGATTAGTGCTGATAGAGTTCAAAGTCACAAGTTAGTATTGTTAATATGATTCTTTCTTCATCCTCTGACTATACCTCCTCATACCTCTTTAATTGGGCAAAACTATAAGGGCAAGAAAAAGAGAGGAAATAACATTAAAGCTGTTGCAATATTAAAGTAAGTTAATTTAAAAACAACAACAAAAACCAACAAATACATGCCCCCCTCAACGCCCCAAAGTGAAGTTTCCTAAGATGCTGTTGGCATGGAACTGATTAAAATCCCAAAAGAAAGTTTCATGAGTAGAATGCATGATAAAGCTAGCAGCTATCCTGAAACTCTGAAGTTGACTCTGAATCTAAAACCACATGTAACAGTACCTACGTTGCGTATGACTGACATGCTGTTTAGTTTTATAGCACTGTTTCAACTATTCAATGTAAATTAGCTCTTAGATTCTTGTAATTCACAGCTTTAAAATAATTAGAATCTCTTTGCCCTAGCATAATTAGCATTTCAGTATAAGGTAGCTTTCTGGGGCATTTTTAGTACCTCTTTAGCTTTTTCAAAAGTTGTCCTGGTAGCTAGATGCTGTGCTTTGAGGCTGAAGGATTTTCATGTATTGCTTTCACAATGTTCTTGAATGTTCCCATGCTTTAGAACTACCAAAGTCTTGACATTTCAGAAATTCTTTAATTGATCTGTAGTGACTCTTCTTAATCTACTAATGCTTTTGCATAATATAATTTTGGTCTCTGACAAAATTTTAAAATAGAATTACATTATCTAATGCTAACTAAACAAAACCAGGGGGTTTTAATACAAACAAATTTATCCTTTTTTTTAAAATTAGCAAAATGAGTTCTTAATCTTTTTAAGCTACAACTGGTACACTTGTTAAGCTGTAGTACTTTGTTAGTTTATGAAATTCATCCTTGCTCATTAAGTTGTGTTGAAGCAACTTGATTGCGTTACTGGCATACCGATCTTTTGACCTGTGCCATTTTTGGCTTTCTATCTGAAAGGTTTATAAAATTGTTAAAACTACTGTTAAATTGTAGTGGGTTGTGGTGTATGGTTTTTTTGTTTTGTTTGGGTGTTTGGTTTTTTTTAAATCTTGTTGACAAAGGGATACTTCAGCAATATATAATGAGAATAATTTAAACTTAAAGTTATTCTCAAGGATGGTGTATTTCATCTCGTATATCTTACTGCATGGGAATTTTATATAAGATAGGAAATGTTTGCAAGGTGTTTTGCTGCCCTCTCTTGGTAGAGCATTTCTATCATAAGCAAAGTGCTCAACTTGTTCATAGTTTTTATTTGTATGTTTAAAAAAATTCTGGTTTTATTCCTTTATTTCCTGAAGAAATGGAAAATTAGGATTCTTTTACAAAAACAAAATATTAAATACTGAATCACTCAATCCTTATTTAATTACGAGAACTTTTTCACTTAGGTCTTGTGTAGGTGAAAGTGGTTATTTCACTGCTGTTTATCTATATCTTAGTGGACAGCCAATACAGTTTGATAGTGTTGATTGCTGACCGAAATATTTTTTCCTTCAGATAAAGGTTAAAGCGTATAAATGCTTCGGTATATCTTGTTATGACACGTGGGCATTGTGTGTCTTTTATAGCTCTCTAAAGAGGAGAGAAACCCCAGGTGTGCCTCAGGAACATGTTCGCACATATTAGGAGAACCAGACAATCCCAAACAAACAGTTTGATTTAGACATACATCTTATGATTTAGCTAATTACGTGCTATATAGAGACAGAGTATACATCTATATACAGTCTCGTCATCCGTGTCTCCCTCCTCCCCTCCTTGTATATAGTACATACGCACACATGTGAACATACCCCTCTCAATACTTAGAAAAGCTTTGAGTAAAAACTAACGAGTCCCCACGCTTCTGGGTGAGGGCAAATGCCTGGAATGCTTCCCCCTGCTACTATCCAGTCCTCTGGGCATTTTTGGATCAACAGCTTCTTGTGCATGATGCAATTTCTGTTTTCTAAATGACCTTCCATGTTTCTTTTTCCTATGTGAGCTTTTTCCTACTCTTTCTTTGAATCACTCTGGCAAGGAGTTCCACAGCTCATCTGCCTGATGTGCAGAGGTACTCACTCTTTTTAAATTTATTTAGTATTTTTAAATTTTTTTTTTTAAGCTTTACTATTATCAGTTGTATCGACTCTTTCCTCCCAGCTGTTGTACTAGGATGTCCTCATTGGTCAGGATGTTATAGACCTCCAGTTGTATTTTCCAGAATGCAGAATTCCAGCTTCTTTAGTTATTTTTTGAATGGAAACTGGTACATTTGATCATAGTGTTGGTGCTCTTTGAACCTTTTCAGTTCTGCTGTCTTCCTTCTCTTGAGATGGGAACAGAGATGCAGGGTTTGTGAAGCAGGATGATGGTATTTTCTATACTGCTCTTTAATCCTTTCCTAATGCGTAGCATCTGGTTTATGTTTTTGAACAGACACATCAATGAATGGATATTGTCATAGAACTGTCTGTCATAACCCTAATATCTCACTCCTGAGTCAGTAGTCAACTCATAGTCCAGCATTTTATATATGAATTTAGCAGATTTCCCCTCTCTCCTCTGCATCACTTCAGTTATATCTCAGTTGAGTTTTATTTGCCAATCTTGTTGCCCAGTTACTTGGAATTAGAAGATCCATCAGTAGTTCTTCATAATCAGTCGTCATTCTTGCTATCCTAAATAACTTAATATTAAGGAGCTTAGTCAAGAGCACCTCACTGTTTCTTTTCCAGGTGGCTTATGAAAATATGAAATGGCACAGCTCTTGCTATGGCTTATTGCAGAACTGCCTCGGTGACACTGCTCTTATGTGAGAAGTGACCTATATTGAGGCTCTATTTCTCTAAAGAAATGAAGAACTTAAAAAGAAAACTTAAATATCTGGCAGCTGCTTGATGTGTTATTAAACTCAGTAAATTGATACCTTCTAGTTTCGTAAACTAAATACAACATGAAATGTTTATAACCTCAAATGCCTTATCTACATTTTAGTTTTAGGATTAACAATGTGTACATTTCCAGGTAGAATATGCTAGTTTCTGGCAAATGAATGGAAAAGAATGAACAAAGTAAACAAAAGCCGCTTTGGAGTCTGTAAACGTTGACTCCTGCTCTCAATAGTCTTTTGGCTACGAACATCTGTGCATCCCCCTCTCCTTTACAAAAAAAGAGCCTAAGATGACCAAGTTGAAGTTATGCATGATGAAAACTCTGCTTTCCTCTAATAATTGATTTTTTTTTTCCTGAGAGAAAAAGAGCACATAAAACTAGTTTTGTACAACACAGAGCAAACAAAAATGTAATGCCAAAAATATTTTTAATATCCCTTTTGGAGCTTAAATTTCTGTGGTTTATATTGTATTCTCTTGATATTTTGTAGAAATCCTCTACTGGTTCCAAATATGTATCAGTCAATTACCAGATTTTTTGGTGGACTTCACAGGCTAAAAATCAAGCATTTAACAAGCTGAATTGCAGCCCTAATTTCTTAGTGACTGCTATTACAACTTTGTTATATGGGAGAGCAGGAGCTGATGGAAGAACTGATACAGGAGCAGAACTATTTTGCAGCTTCTGAGGATGTTGGGTAACAAGTTCAGCAGGGAAAAGTCCTTTTGCTGCACATAACTGGAACTTAATTGCTTATAGCAATTGTGAAATTTCAGTATTTTACAGGGGTTGGTTTGTTTGTTTTTTAAAGGAAAAACATTGTTCTGAAAGAGGATGGACTTCAACAGTAACAGTGTATGAGCTGGGGTTTCCAGTTCTGCCAGTATTTTCTGAGCATGAATAGGAATGAAATAGCTGAAGTTCCCTTCATTTTCAGGCTTCGGTTTTACATGGCTCTAAGCGTATAGCATAGAATTACTAATGACCTTTCCAAATAAGATGGCCCAGTGGCAGTCTACAGAAAACAAATACCTAGTAGCTTACGGTGTCAAAAGTTAGGTCTCCTTTTTGCTTTGTAGTTAAAAGCTGCCTGTGCTTTGTATTTGGTGAGAAGCTATCTTCAGTTTGCATCTGAAGCATGGCAGAAAAAAATGGCTGTGTGCTTTATATACAAGTTTTTCTTTTTAAATGTCATGATTTTTTTTGAAAATAAGAATTCAAGTAGAGGATGATAACTAACAACACTTTCAGTGATGTGTACTGACAGGAACATACTGGCCACAGCTTTGAGGAGGATGTGCCTAATTTTTGTTTTAGTAGTGAGTTCCCCCAAGGGATGAAAAAGCTTTCCAAATCAAAAACATATATTTTGGCCAACTAGAAACATGTATCTTTTAAAAATATAATTAAACAAACAAAAAAAAAAAAGAAAAAAAAACCAACAAGTTGAGGGGGAAAAAAGCAAAAGGGTTGTTTACAGCTTTTTCCACTGTGTTTTTGCAGGAAAGTCCTTTCTTTCAGGCAGCCTAGTGACTTTGGCAGCAAATTTTGCATGATTCCTTCTTACCCTTAGGAAGTTCTTTATATTTCCTCTGCCTGGCTTTTACTTGTTTTCCTCCCCTCCATGTCTTCCCCCTTTCTGCTTTCCCCTGCAAAGACTCCCATGAGCTGGAAACCCTGCCAGTTCCCTGCAGTGTTTCCCTGGCTGCTGCACCTTGGATTTTTTTCTGGCCATGTCCAGTTTTCCTCTGCCTTCAGGGTGTTCTCGTCTTGATGCCAGTTAAGTTGTATGTGTGTGTAGTAGTATGCAGGTGGAGAGGGACACACATACATTTTGATGCTTCTGTAAAATTTGGATAAATACTAGCTGACTAGTTTATCTGGAAAACATAATTTGTTTGGGGGTGGGTTTTTTGGACGAGTATTTGTGTTACTGCTGTTTCACTGTGCTTCTTATTCACTGCTTCAAGTATGAAATACTGTGCAAAGAACAAATGTAACTCCATATCCCAAGCTGGGAAGATTGCATCAGTTAGTAAATTATCAGCAACAGCTTTCTATTCTTACCTCTTGAAAGCTGTCTCTCAGAATGTTAAATTAGAGGAAATTGGATATATGATTCTTTTTACTGTAAGCATAATACAACTATTATCCAGCTCAGAAAAACAACATGTAGAATTAAGAATTTTATGTAGGTACAAATGCTGTGCTTTTGTTCTTGCTGGTGCAAAGATTGTTGATTACTCTGTCTTCTTGTTGTCTAACAGTTGCTTGATATTTTTGGTTTTCGCTTTGCAGCTTAGTCTTTTTCCTTTTTTCATGATTGTAGACAGTTACAAGAGCAACAGAGGCAGAAGGAGCTGGAACGGGAGAGGCTGGATCGCGAACGAATGGAACGGGAGAGGCTGGAGAGAGAGAGGCTAGAAAGGGAAAGACTTGAAAGAGAGCGCCTAGAACAGGAGCAACTGGAGAGAGAACGGCAAGAAAGGGAACGGCAAGAACGTCTAGAAAGGGAGAGACAAGAGAAGGAGAGGCAGGATCGAGAAAGACTTGAACGACTTGAACGGGAAAGGCAAGAAAGAGAACGGCAAGAACAGTTGGAAAGGGAACAATTGGAATGGGAAAGAGAGAGAAGAATTTCAAATGCTGGTAAGAATTTCAAAACTGAGTGTATTCAAGTACCAGGCTACTCTTTATGTGTTTGGATGATGGAGTGGGAGAGAAGCAACAAAGGGCAGTGAGTACAGTTGTGCAACAACAGTCAGTATTTCAGGCTTCTATTTGCTGGAATTGCTTCCTCTTTTTATGGCAAGAAGTCCAAGATCTTTGACTTTCCTGTCATAATTTTCCATCAACTCTGAAATAAATTTTTTTGCACTACTTGCTCACTCCATTGCCATACTCTCTGATTGCTTGAAGAACTTGAATCACACTGGGCACCTCCAACATTGGTTAAAATATGATGAGTTAAAATTTCTAAATACCTTATAATTGTTTGCTCTATTAAACAACATGTATTCTCATTACATAATTTGGAAAAAAATAACAAAAAACAAAATACCCCAAACATATCAGGTTGAGTGTGTTAACGTAGAAGGTATGTACCTACGTAAGGCAAAGTAATAGTGAGAGGAATGCCTTTCGGTATGAAGTCTTGCTTAATTTATCATTGTAGTAACATTTCAGTGAAGTGTATTATATGTATTTGTAGATAAGATAATGCAGTGCCTGCGGAAATGTATCCAGTGATAACTGAAAGCTTTCTCATTTTGGTAATATAACGGAACATTTGTCAAGTACTTGGTTGTTCTTTAGTAACAAACTCAATTTACATAAGAAGTCAGCTCATGGTGAAAGTCAAGGAATACTATGTAAGAGCTAGTCACTTTAGAGCAGAGGATTTTATTGGTAGTTTTATTCCCAGTACTTTCAAGTTTGCGATGGAGCTTTTTCTGGGGAAGAGAAAGATGATACTTACTTGCTGCCTATGGTATGAGTTTTGTTAGTGGAGTTGTAACAAATGTTAAGATCACTACACTTGCTTGCAGTTTGCAACCAAACAAGAAGATGAAAGCTGATTAAGATTCATTAATCAACCCTGTATCTAATCCATCTCACAGATGGGATTTGAGAAAACTTACTCTAGAACGTTCTTGTAAATTCGAATGTTGGCACAAAAATAGTTGGTAAAATTTTAAAGCAGCTGTTGATAATATGTAAAACTTTCCTAACAGTATTTTCACTTGTGCCTAATCCTCTGGTACTAACTGTAGTCTACATTTATACATTTTGTTTGAATGCTGGTTTTGTTGCTTCATTAGCTCCCTTTTTCTCTTTCTCCTTTTTTTATCCTGCCTTTGCTGCTGCTTTCCATCTTCTGTCCAGCTCCATCTTTCGACAACTCCCCGTATAGCACTCCACTTCCTGAATACTCCAGTTGCCAGCCTCCTTCAGCACCTCCTCCATCATATGCAAAAGCAGTTTCAGCACCAATGTCAGAGGCCACACCGGAGTACGCTGTAGTGACTTCTGCACCACCGACTTCCACTCCCCCTACACCGCCTCTAAGGCACTCTGCATCACGTTTTGCTACATCTTTAGGCTCAGCTTTCCACCCTGTTCTCCCCCATTATGCTACAGTTCCTCGTCCGCTGAACAAAAGTTCTCGGCCCCCTTCTCCTGTCAACGCCCCGGCAACTTTGCCTCCAAATACAAAGCCTGTTGCCTGGTCCGCGCCCAGTTTTGCCCCCCTTCCCCCATCTCCTCCAGTAATGATAAGCAGTCCACCAGGCAAAGCTACTGGTCCAAGACCTGTCCTCCCAGTGTCAGCTTCTAATCCAGTGACCCAAATGTCCACGTCTCCCACGGCTCCTAACGGGCTTCCTGAAAACCTGGCTTATCCGGTTCCTTCACCTTCTACCTCAGGTCCAACTCCGCCTCCGCCACCTCCTCCCCCCCCGCTGCCTTCCTTTCCACCTCTGTCACTCTCTGGACCTCAAGCTTCTCCTTCTCCCAACTCCCCGAATGCCTCGACTCCCTCATCCAAGCCTAGTGTTCTCCCTTCTCCCTCTGCAGCTACCCCTGCCTCTGTTGAGAACTCTCTAAACTCTGTGCTGGGAGACTCCTCTGCTTCTGAGCCAGTCTTGCAGGCAGCCTCTCAGCCGATTGAACCTACGACCCAGCAGGGTAAGGCTTTCTGTTATTGCTACTAATGCACTAATCAGGAATGCAGTCGAAACCAATTGGTATCGAAGCCTGTAACTGCCCCGAAGAATTAATACAATACTTCCAAAGTTGCAGTGATCTTAATACCACAATGAAATACCGTTTGGAAAACTGGGGTAAGGGAAACTTTAAAGCTCCGCAGAGAAGAGCCGACGTTCTGTGGCCTGTCATAAGTAAAATTCTGATTTCTTAAGCTCTCACCTGTCAAGAACAGAGCTTGTTGAATACTTGGTAAATCCTGCATTGTTTGTTTATTTGGAACATGGTGTTAACAGGCAGCAGCATTAGTTTCCTAATGGCAGCCAACATGGAAGAACATATGTGCGGCTTTGGACATGTGAATGGCCTTAAGCGAGGAATAATCTGAACCACTTTGATACTCTATGTAGTTTCAAATTTAGAAAGTAGTATGTAACACCTACAGCATTTCTTTCTGGACAGTGGTCGTATTTTGATATATGGCTGTATGCGCATATATATATATATATGTAAAGACAGGTCTTCCTGTGGTATTCTACCAGTGTAGCTAAAAAGACTTTAGAAAAAAAGTTTGGTTAAGCAGGTGACAGTCTTAATGGGCACTCTACCAATATGATAGAAATGTGTTTTACATCAATGTAAATGTGTTTGTTAACCTGAATCCTGCTTTTATATTGATTTAATAGATTTAGGTCTTTGTACATAAGTCTGCAGTAGGTATGCTAAAGGTATGGGCAGAGGGGCTCCTGGGGGATGAGTAGACTGGCTTCATCAACACAAGCCATGCAGAGTAGATCCTGTTTATACCATACTCTTGTCTTAAATGAAGGTGTGAGCTACTCTGTGATGGGGTAGAAATAGGGTGAATGACCTCACTTGTAGTATGGAATAAAAGTGTGCACTTGGATGGTGAGTGTCGCCAAGAGAGTTTAAAAGGCTTTCAAATTTACACAGTGGTAGCAGAGTAGGAAACCAGGAAGACACGTGTGTGAAATTCCTGCCTGTAGAGGTAGCTTAAGGTAGTTGTGCAGCACTTTTAGTAGCTTATGGCAGTTTGGGTGCGGCGAGGGGAGGATGTGTGGGGCTGTTTTCTTAGTCACAATTTCTTAAACTTTTCCTATAATAATAACACAGTAATCATCAGAATTTTCTTTCTTCAAAACATATTTTGTATTGCATATTAATGTGAATTTAAAGATAGATAAAAAAGGAAGAGCTTGTTCCCATCAGCTTAAAATATGTCAGTCTTCTAACTCACTAATTAGTGTTTGTATTAGATTATTAAAGTTGATTCCTGGAATGGTTTTTTGAGGAAAGATTTTTATGCAGCGTAGAAATTAGCGTTGGAACTCAAACAGTTCAAGGGTTCAAATGTTTGGGCGGTTTGTTAAATGCTTGTTAGTACAATGAGAAGTCACTCTGTGTTTAGCACCATTTGGGCAAACAGTATTGTTCCTATGTGGTCTGGTGCTTGTGCCTTACTTCACTTTCTGTAAAAGCTTTGCCTGTTTCCCAGTGTAAGATTCTTCTTGGTTGCAGCACAGAACCTGACTGGAGGGGTTTTGTATGTAAAGTCTCTCAAACTGTCTGATGTCTTATAGAATCCTATGTAATGTTTCTAGTGCATTTAGTAAGAATGCTTCTCTCTTCCTGGAACCTGTAGTGTTTTCTTGCCTATGAAAAGGACTCTTACCAGTATTAAGGTCTCATACACTGAACAAAAGAAGCAGTATTTCAATGGACGTAAGATCTTTCTTTTCTAAATCCTTAATAGAGTCTGTTTGTTTTCTCTTTGACACTAGGTGTTGTCCAAGGACCACCTGCACCTCCTCCCCCACCCCCTCTACCCCCTGGCCCAGCCCAGTCTTCTGTAGCAGCCCCACCTCCTCCTGGCCCACCACCACCACCTCCACTTCCACCTTCAGGGCCACCGCCACCACCACCACCACCACCTCCTCCACTTCCTAGCCAAGTTCCTCCCGTTCCCCTGCCACCTCCTGCTCCCCCCCTCCCCACCTCTGGATTTTCAGTGGGATTCGTGTCCGAAGAAAATCGCCCTTTAACTGGACTAGCAGCTGCACTTGCTGGAGCCAAACTTAGGAAAGTCTCACGGGTAAATGCAACTCTTTTGTTTCTTTTTCCAATTCCTGTCTCTAAATCCTGTCTTCCTGAAGTAGTTGTAATTTTTGTGCAAGATTAATAGCAGTATCAAGACTTTTAGAGTAGGCTTAATTCATTACTAAAAAAGCGTTATAGGATGTACTACCAGCCCATCACATTCTTTATACAGTTGTTTTTCTCGTCTGTGAACTTTGTTTCTTTCATTGTCAGCTATCATTTTATTTGCACATCTGCTGTTATTTTGTGTATTATGAAGGGTGAAGACTCCTCCAGTTCAAGTGGAGGAGGAGGAGGCATCTCTGCTTCATCTAAAACAGACAGTGGCCGTGGAAATGGACCACTTCCCTTGGGAGGCAGTGGGTTGATGGAAGAAATGAGCGCCCTGCTGGCCAGGAGGTAAGGAGCTGTTCCTGTGCTCTAGCTGCTTGGTCATCATAGAGGTAGGATTTTGGGTGCATGTTTTCAGCTGGCTAAGGGTCAAATAAACATCGGCTTGCTCTTGTGGTGGCTTTGTGAAGTTGATAGTGTTTTGTGATAGTGTTTTGTGAATTTTTACTTGACTGTAATTGAGTACTTGTCTTTTGTGTAAGTCTTTGCGCAGCAGTAGGGGAGGGGATGCAAACTTCAAGAGGAGAAAGAATTGCACAGTTGCTTTGGCAGGAGGGCTTTGTCCTTGAAAGTATTTTGAAAGTACTTTTTAAAATGCTAATTCTCAATTATCTATCTATCAATCAAGCTGTGTATGTCTTTCATTACACTAAACAACATTCTTCCATCTTAAAGCCATGATGATCTTGGTAACTTGTCTCTGCTTATAGGAGAAGAATTGCTGAAAAGGGATCAACAGAACCAGAGCAGAAGGAAGATAAAACTGTGAGTTGAGAAATTTTATCTACTTCACGTTATTCAATAGTAGATTATGAGAAAGTTTCTAATGGTGTACATGAGAGATTATTTGTACTTTACCGTGTGTGTGTGTGTGTGTATATATATATACACATAACCACTATTTTGTGAAGTGCATAGCGCTTGCACATTTTCTGCATGCAATTGAGCAGAACCATTTAAATCTATATAAAAAGTGAAATAAATATTTGAACAGTTGAGATTAATCTGTTAGATTCATAAGAGTTAAAGGTGGTTTTTTTTTCTCTCTTCCTCCTCCCTGCCTTCTCCTTCTCTCCTCCCTTTTAATCAGGAAGAATCAGAGTCTTCAACTTCTAAGGTTTCTTCAACAAGCACACCTGGTAAGTAGCACAGGTTTCTGAACTCTGTGACTCTATAATGCTAAAACCTAATGACAAATCTCAAGTCAGCTGTGCTGAATTTTGGAGCCTGCCTTTTCTCCTATGATTACAGCCTGGCATTTTGCTGTAGAATGGGTCCTGGTTCAGAAGTGTTTCAGAAGATGACAGATTAACAGAACATCCACTGGAACACTGCACTTGGTATAGGGTCTTCCTGTGTCAAACCTATGGGGCTGATGCACAGAAAGCAGTTGGTAGTGAATGTGAAAGCAAATTGTCTCAGTCATTGCAGGACATGAGTTGGGACAGTAGTTTGTTTCCTTCAAGGCAGACATACGAGACTATCGGAGTCAGACAGAAACACTTGCTGCTTCCAGGTACTTTAGTAAAGAGTCCCTCACATGCAAGTGTCCTTTCTAAATCCATATAAATGCATGGAGCAGAAATTCTTTAACCATGATTCCTCTGCTGAGGTATGCTTGGGACAGAGTTTGGAACTGTGTAGCCAACGCTTCTGTGCAGTCAGTAAGGAAAGCTCACATCTCACCAATTCTGTAGTTGGCCAAGATGTATTGTCAGCATGTGTATGTATTCATACTGTAAAGGCTTGTGTTACAAGGACTCAAGTGACACTCAAGACTTTATTTTTCTGTCCTTTAGTAGTACGTTCTTATACCCTTAGCTTCCCTGGCCACCTCCCCCTACGTGCATACAAAAAGGGGAGGATGTGCCATATAACCTGCAGTTTGTCATCCCAAAAGACACTGGAAGTAGAGGGCAAAAGGAAAATGATGGGGTAATGAATATACCAGTCTCCAGTATGTTCTAGCTTTCTCTGTTGATTGCTTGCCCATATGTATACTTCTTCACTAGATGATTCAGCCGCTTGATGGTGTGAAGGCCTTAATATTGAAAACCACTGCTGAAGGGTGAACAAAACCCAGGCGGCCACTGGCTGTGGGATAAAAAGGAGAGCTAGGAGCTAAGTGTGTCCGGATGGAAAAAACTGGAAAACTGTTACTATTGAGATACAGCCAGTAGTCTAAAGAAATTAGACTGTAAGGCAATAAATGACTTAATACAAATCAAGTTTTTGCTTAAGAGTTTGCTTCATTCTGTTAAACACAGAGATGATATTAGCCTTGGGGAAATAACTGCTTTTGGAACACCTCTCCTAATAATATTAGGCCCAAAAGAGGGAAATCAAAAACAGTGGAAGTGAAGTGGTTCCTTTAATTGGTTGTCAGGATAAGAAGCCTCATCAAACTTTTTTAAAATGTCAAATGCATCCAGAGGCTTGACTGTTTCCTTCCAATGGAGAGATTTTACTTCACTTCTTGATGATGTAAAATGCTCTGGAATGCTATGCCTCATCATTGGACCATGTCTTTAAAATGTTTAAGAGGAATGCTTGGCATGCTGAGCAGAGTCCAGGTCAATAATTTGTGTAATTATGTCTAATTACCATTAATAACATAACTGAAATTGTTATACACAGACTTGCTAGCATTTACCTCTTTGGCATTGCGCTTACCCTTCTGATGTGCTGTTGTGGTGAACTATGACAGTTCCACATTCTTTGTTAGGAGGAGTATGATGTTGAAAGGGGAGATATTTCTTCTGTCCTGAGCTTGGGTCTCCTTGCATTTATTTTGATACATTTCAACTCTGTTAAGGGGCTGTACTGTCTGTCTCCTGTTGCTTACAGGGAGAGTTACACCATGATTACTTACACATATTAGTCCTTTTCTGTATATGGTATATTCCTTTTAGGGGAAGAAACACACAGTCACATAAAGCTAAGTAAAACGTAAGTTAAAACATGTTAGGTAATAATATAAACAAAGCAAGCTCAAAACCATGGGATAGGCAACAGATGTATGACTCTTGGATAATGTTGCTGTTTCAGCTAGATAAGGATAATCACGTGGTCCTTGAGCAAGCTGCAGCCATAGCAAAAGTTTCTCAATTTTGCAGATACAGCTAAAATCCTGCTGAAGTAACTCCTATGGCAGGACAAGTCCTGAAGCCTGGTATATCAAATTTAGCTTAAGACTTATTAAGCTACCTGTAGTTGGCTGGATCACAGGCTATGCTAGCAGACTTTTGCAATTCAGATAGTCTTCTCAGTATCTAGCTGCATCCCAGAGAACTTCCTGGTCAAATGAGACTCTGAAAGGGCATTTCTCCTCTCAGCTTTCCCAGCTTAGCAGAGCTGAGCAATACAAAAGAAAGGGAACAAAACAAACCCCAGATCTGAAATAAAGACTGATAAGATCAGCGGCACATTGAAGTCCTGAGTAAGTGATGATAGCAAGTAAGTAATAGCAATTCACACTATAGAAAGACTGTTTTAACTTGTGCAGATTGTAAGGAATGAAAACCTGATCCATAAGGAATGAAGTATTTGTGGTGATAGGTATGTCCTGAGGAAGGGCTTAGGTGAGACCACTAAAGGAAAAAAAAAATCTCATTCACCATGCAACACAAAATAAACAGTCCTTAACTGAACTGTTTGCCTTGTTTCGGCTGTGATTTCTGTCTGTCTGCTATTGACAAACAAACCTGCACAGTAAAGCTAGCTTTCACATGTGACTTTAGATCACTGTAATAAACTCAGGATAGCAAGTCAAAGTTTATTGGAGAGGATTCTAAGCAGAACCGAAAGCAGGCTCTAGAATGGAAAGCGAAGCATGTGCATGTATAAAGATAGGTTGGGCTTTTAAAACTTGACTACAAATTAGACTCATGTCTATAGACTAGGCCCAAAAGTCCTCTTCTGCAGTGTATAATAGAGTGCTTGCCCATAGAGTATAAGCTGCCCAGACAGGAGAAGAGATGCACAGTAAAACTTTTTCTAGTATCACAGGTGGTAAGTAAACTACAATCTCTTTTGGATCCAAGGGCAATGTACCTTTAGTTTTGAGTCTGTATTATTTTGAAAGGGAGAAATGATATATTGCAACTTTAGAAGTATCTTTTTGGGGACAAGACTTCAGTGCAAAATAAATAACTTGTTGCTGAAAGGTATTCTAGTTGTGTGAGGTTGTATTATCCCTGCTATTGCTTCACTGAAATTGACACTGAATTAATTTTATATAATTCATTAACAGCTCAGGAAAACCCCTTTAGCTTAAAAACATCTTCCCCCAGTATTTGAAGCTGGCTATTTGATTACAGTTCCAGAATTCCATGTTTCACAACTGAAGCAATAAAATACATGAAGGATAGGCAGACCTTCTCCCAGTTGGATTAAGAATCAAAGGGCATTTACATCTAGAACAAAAGTGAGACTTTAAGATGCTATAACAGCATAAATGGTAGTATAACTAAAAATAAGATTAATACAACAGGAGGTAGCTTAATATGAAAGAACTAATGCAATGTAGTAAAACAAAAAACCAAACCCAGAAAAGGCTGACTTAAGTTGTCAGGTACTTGAAGTTTCCTCATGTAAATTACACAACAAATAGAAAAAGACAGTTTTCAATCTTCTCATTATGTTTTCCAGAACTAACAAGAAAGCCTTGGGAAAGAACAAATACAGTGAATGGAAGCAAGTCACCTGTTATCTCCAGGTACTCCCTTTTGTACCAGCTATCTTCTCCTTACTCTTGCTGTTGTTGATCATGCTGCTAAAGATACTGGACTAAAATAGCAAAAATCACCTTAATAGTCTTAAAAGCAAAATGTATGGATTTAAAATTACTGCTGTGAAACTGCTTTTGTAGTTTTAATTAGGAATGAAGAGTTGCTTTTGGGAAATGCTAGTAAGTGAAACTTTTGACAGTAAAGTCAAAAGTAAAACCCAAAAAGATTCCTTAACAATTTCTGGTGTATAACTTCAATTATTAAGGTGTATGTTTGCCTACAGCAATGTTTAATTCTTTATATTTCTGTAAATTTTAAAGTCTGAAATTTCCTGCAAGGGAAAACCAAATTCAGTGCTGTGAGTCATATATTCAGTAGTAAATCTAGTGAATAGGTTTTCTCCTTTCTGTTTCTGTGCTAGTCATAGAATGGTTATCTAGATATTTAAGCCATCTTGGTAACATTTGATTCTGTGGCGGTTTTCAGTAGCTGTCTCATACCAATCCACCAAGTCCATCCTAAAGAAGTGTGGAAATATTATACATCATTCAGTGCATTAACCAATCTTTGGTAACTTGTCAGCTGGAACTTTGGGCGTTTTGGCAGGCATCTCAGTAATGCAAGAGTGAAATGGCTGCTTTAGCTTTAAATTTTTGAGGTATATTTAATTGCCATTTACATTAAGCAGAAGGCTTGTGGTTCACTTTAGAATTCCTGTATATTCTGTGTACAGAGGTTAAAGGATTCTGACCTGTGATAATCTGACAGTTTCCTGAATTTCTTGAGAGAAAACAAAAGAACATGTTAAACTTGAGAATGGTCTGTTTGAAATGACTTGAATTCTCCTTAAAATTCTGGCCTGTTGGAAAGAGCTATGCAAGATTTGGTGATTAGAGAAGAAAAAAACAATTATTCTCTAAGTGGCATTACTTGTGGTTGAGGTTGCCATTGAGGTTCTCGGTTCTAAAACGCAGCA